>NC_060207.1:218012500-218636666 GCF_021130785.1 Homalodisca vitripennis
TAAAAACTTTCTACAAATTTAAGAGAGCCATCCATACGCTGATCTAATTTCGATAAGATATAGTCGCAGTTTACTGTATATACTATTACAAGTAGATACTGAAAGTCGTAGCGTACCGTGGTTATGTTAATTAAATATTTTATTACTGTAAAAAATAACATGCTCTATTTTTCCTCCACCCAACCCTTCTTATATTCTTACTTATATGCTTCGTTATACTTATAAACCACTATAGTCAACATAAGGTATAAATACAAATCTTTATTTTTTAAATAAATTATTCAGTTTTAGTTTACTTAAAATTTAACAAGACAAAAAAAAGCCCTGACAAAGACAAAGCTCTGTGGCTTTGTATTTTTATGTATGTGTATATACATGAATACGTATATAAAATTTATATTTAATCTCTTTATTCATTATATTGACTTATTTATGGTGATATAAGTATTTTTTATATTATTTTAGCGTTAATTATTTAATGTCAATTATTTGAATCGTACTACTAGAATAATTTTGTATGTTTATATTAATTAGATAATAATGCTACATTTTTTATCATTTTCAATGTAAAGATTTATTAGAAATTCATTTTTTGTATGGAAATAAACGTGATTTGATTTGTTCATAACAAAAATAATATGGGTCGGTTTAAACCAATGAAGTTTTAACAATCTTTACAACTTTTCAATTTTTTCTCACAATAAATGGAATTATACGATTATTAAGGAAGTAATCACCTATTAGTTTTTTTATTATTTTTAGAAACACTCGGTCCGTAGGATTCCGGTCCGACAACTTTGGAAGTTACATTCATCGTTATGTTATAAAGTTTTACTTCTGTTAAATTGTATTCTATACCGAAAGTTGTAATCCTCCATCGAAAAAGTTTTATTGTAAAAGAAAAAAATATTACCGAATTATACTAAATTTTGTTAAAAATAAATTTTTCGTTTTATAGTTTACCCTAATACATTCCCACAAAATATGGATTATTAATAGACCATTGGAAAAACGAGATCAGCGATATCCGGTGCACCTGAGCCGTGAAGGATGGTCATGACATCATTAGTATCTGTCAGCACCGGACAAATGGCGGGATCCGAGGCCACTTCCCTGATAAGAGAAGATGGGTGACGTCATCGTTACACTTTAACCAGGACCCTAGTTTAACTCTCTTAGCTACTGGGAAGGAGATTTCCTACAGGCAAAAATGTTTATTTAAAAAGAAAGTGATAATAATGTTAATCCATATTAAACATAATCTATATTAAAATCTATATTAATCTATATCTATATTAGTGTCGGATATAGACTTCTCTATACCAAGAGGTACCCGCTCTAAGACACTTTTCTGCAGAAGATTTAGGCCTACATATTATGCATCAAACCATGGAATATGCAGACTTCTAAAACTGGGTAGCGAGGCAGCGCACATCGACTTTTTTTCACGATTCAAAATACACCCTGAAAAACAAATTATTAAATGTAAACACCTAACACATGCTTAAAACAGATCCACTTACAGTAACTAACAGCTACGATTGTATTAATTATTGATAGTATATTGTTGAGTTTCTAAATTTTATTAATGTTATAGCATTGGTCAACTATTTATTTATCGTTGCTGTTACTGTATTGTTATTATTCCTTGTTATTTATTGTTGTTTTTGTTATTTATATTTATAGTATATCACTCTGTTATTGCCTATGTTGTTCAAGTTAGAGCTTACATAAGACTGTGTATATTGATTATGATTTGTCATCTTGATTGCTAAGTACTTGATTTGTTGAATTATCTTTGTAAAAATGGTGGAACCGTTGAAATAAATAAATAAAAACATAATTGTCAAGTAATGTTTACGTTATTTTATAGGATCATGGAGATTGTGTCATGGACATTATCTATGTGTTTTTGTTTATTCTATTTTTTTAAGAGAAACCTGTCACACTTAATGCATTTTTGTTGCTCGTCTTCATTTTCCACAAGTCCAGTAAGAATGAAGAAAACACAAAAGATACAGTACGAGGTTAATAGTACCGATTAAATGTGCAACAATCACATGAAACATTTGAAATAGCGCTATCTCTAACTGAAACTTAAAGTCCGTCGTCTTAGATTGTACGTTCATCGATATTCCTAATGTGTTTATTTTTAACACGTTTAAAAAATTCACAAATTTCAAGGTTTCACTGCAGGGATCCATTTCTAGCCCTTTGAGTGCCACGGGTATTTTCCGAAGGCATATGCATAAAGTGCCACGCTGTTTTTCGCACATTTGTAAGCTTTTGGGTAAAAGGCTGTTGTAAAATAACTACCAAACAGATTTCCATCATTTTGTTGTTGTTTTTTTTTCTCATTAAATGCAAAATATGATACATACCGTTACAAGTAAAATTTTATTTATAAAAATATAAAGATTTTAGTATTTATAAAAAAAGTGTTTTACTTTTGTATAAAAAGTTAAGTTTCGACCTAATTTGTGTGTATACGGTATTTTTAAGATTTCTTTTCTTTATGCAATGATAAAGGCCGTATGAATCTAAATAAAACCCATATGTAATATCTTATTCTAGAATTTTAAAAACATGGCATTATATGTAATAACAAAATGCTGCCCGGTACCGACATTTTATAAACTGTACTTCATTTGTCAGAGTTTAGAAATTACTTAGTAGAGATGTAGTTTTCCCAATAAATCTAACAAAACATTAATACAACACAAATAAATATGATTAGTACATTTAGAAACTAATACTTGCTAACATATTTACATAAAAGTTTACATTTACTAAATAATAACCCTAATAATATTTACACTGAAAATTCACGTTTTTCGCTTGAACACAACTCAAATCATACATTAATTTTGTAAAGAAATACATTAAAATACTGTATAAATTACCATTTTATTTTGTATTTACTCAAATGCTTGGTTATCGGCATATAAACAACAAGAAAGGCCGTTACGCAACACGGTACTCGTCCGCTACGTCGCGTGACTGGAAGACAGAATCATCGTACAGGTACTTATCACAGCCCACTATTTTTGGACGAGTTTTCCTTATCAGAGATCAAAATAAACTTCATTATACGTTCCTTCTTCCATAATGAATAAAAAAATACTTGATGAGTCATACTTCCTATCTCCAAATAGACACACGAATGACCTGACATTTCGAATAATGAAACGTTTTTCTTATAGTTTTCTTATTTAATTGATTGTCGTAATAGCTTGTAAATTCCAAAATAGGTTAAATAAAGTCAGTTGTTTTTAATACTGTAATTTATTTTGTCCCCGATAAGGAAATCTCGTCCAAAAATAGTGGCTTCTTGATAAGTACTCAAACAACATAAGTTTCACAGATAAAATAGTAGAGAAACAACGTTAAACTCGTATTTATTGATAGTTTGGAACCTATTGAATACAGCTGTCTGTTTATTTGGCCAAAATAATCTTGTACTATATAAAATATTATCGAAATACGAGACGTCAAAATTGGCGACGGTGGCACTTTATGCACTTTTCGTACCGTCAAAATTAGCGACGCTGTGGCACTCAAGGGGCTAGTCAACAAATGTTGAAGTGGTAGGAGGACTAATACACTCTACCAGGTGATGGGAGGATGCATTGCTTTACTGTCATTGGTTAAGGCTTGACCTATCTCCGATAAGTAAAACTATTGAATGATCTATCAGGTTTTTATCATGTACATAAAAGTTCTTATCTGCATTATTTTCTCTTTCTACTGTATATGGGCATAATAAGATTGAAATGATCAAACTACTTAAAATTGTGCCTTAAACCTCACCTAATATTTAACAATATTTAACGATTCCACCAAACAAAGGCTATAAACGAGTAGTAGTCTGAAAAGAGTTATTTGTTCCCCTATTGAAGTATCCATACACACCCGTATGTACTTTGCCTAGTCCTCATACTTAGACGGATTGTTTGTTTTCTCCAGTGCTCCTTTTTGAATATAACATGAAATGTTCCATGGCACAATATTTAAAGATCCCACCAAACAAAGACTGCAAAGGAGTGTTAGTCTAAACAGAAGGCTTTGTTCCCCGGTGAAGTCTTTATACCCACCCGTATGTACTTTGCCTAGTCCTCATACTTAGACAGATTGTTTGTTTTCTCCTGTGCTCCTTTGATAAATATAACATGAAATGTTCCATGGCACAATATTTAAAGATCATACCAAACAAAGGCTGCAAACGAGTGTTAAGCTAATCAGATAGCTTTGTTCCCCCGGTGAAGTCTTTATACACACCCGTATGTACTTTGCCTAGTCGTCATACTTAGACGGAGTGTTTGTTTTCTCCTGTGCTCTTTTACTGAATAACATAATACGTCATATGGCACAATATTTAAAGATCCCACCTAACAAAGGCTACAAACGAGTGTTAGTCTAAACAGAAGGCTTTGTTCCCCGGTGAAGTCTCTATACACACCCGTATGTACTTTGCGCACTCTTAGTACCGAGACAGAGTGTTTGTTTTCTTCCTCAGCTCCTTTGTTAAATATAACATAATACGTTATATGGCACAATATTTAAAGATCCCGCCAAACAAAAGCTACAAACTACTGTTAATCTAAACGGAAGGCTTTGTTTCCCTAGTGAAGTCTCTATACACACCCGTATGTACTTTGGTCACTCTTAGTACCGAGACAGAGTGTTTGTTTTCTTCCTCAGCTCCTTTGTTAAATAACATAATACGTTATATGGCACAATATTTAAAGATCCCGCCAATCAAAAGCTACAAACTACTGTTAGTCTAAACGGAAGGCTTTGTTCTCCCTAGTGAAGTCTCTATACACACCCGTATGTACTTTGGTCACTCTTAGTACCGAGACAGAGTGTTTGTTTTCTTCCTCAGCTCCTTTGTTAAATAACATAATACGTTATATGGCACAATATTTAAAGATCCCGCCAATCAAAAGCTACAAACTACTGTTAAGTCTAAACAGAACGCTTTGTTTCCCTAGTGAAGTCTCTATACACACCCGTATGTACTTTGCCTAGTCCTCTTAGTACCGAGACAGAGTGTTTGTTTTCTTCCTCAGCTCCTTTGTTAAATAACATAATACGTTATATGGCACAATATTTAAAGATCCCGCCAAACAAAAGCTACAAACTACTGTTAATCTAAACGGAGGGCTTTGTTTCCCTAGTGAAGTCTCTATACACACCCGTGTGTACTTTGGTCACTCTTAGTACCGAGACAGAGTGTTTGTTTTCTTCCTCAGCTCCTTTGTTAAATATTGTTTGCGTCCTGGGTAAACTCTTTGCATAATTAAAGGTTTTCAATAATAAGCAAAACAATTTTATATTAAACAGGAATTCATCGAAGAGTTCACGGCGTAAATAAAAATGCTTTATGTAAGGAATAATGATAAACACTATTAATAAATATTATTTAAAACTGTTAAATTAAAGAACGTAGCAATATCTATTTTGTCATGTTCTCTCCGTTCTTGCTCACTACCGTAGTATTAATATAATTTAATAACAAAATACAATAATTAGAACCGTTCTATTATTACTTTTAACAAGAACTTTTAACAAAATGAACAAAATAAAATGTCATGTTCTGAAACAAAGTTCATTACACAATTTTTTACAAGATTCCTTGTGCCATATAAATGTTAAATTAAAACTTTGAATCACTCTATTTTGTGTATATACGAAAGTATATATAGTGTTATGAAATTCATCGCGAGCCTGGGAAAATGGATACTGCAATATCTTTTTAAATATCAAGAACTTTTTGCATATCACCTGTATGAGTTTGTTTGTCAGTCTTGACCAATGAAAATTCTCAATATGGCGCCCATTTGCGTTTGAGAAAATAGATATTTTAACTCAACTAATTCCGAAAAATAGGCTTGAAACGATACATTTGATCTTATTAAGTAATTATAACAACTGTAATACTTTTGATTTTTTATCTTCATCTTCTACAGTGTTTTGAAAAGAAGTCGTCTGTCGAAGTATCTGTTATTAGGCATTATAGAGCAAAAAAGTGGTTTAGAATTCTCAGGCCATTTGATTCAGAGTACACTGTCTTGGTGCAGAGGTAGTACTTTTGTGTAATTTGGATGAATTCGTTAGCCAGTCAATACAAATAAGAAATCTGAAGATGAGGGTAATTCGCTTTTGGGCCAGATTTTTATATCGATTATTTAACAACATAGATCAAAATGTACACTATTCTTAATATTGGCAAACACCTTTTCCAACCCCTTGAGTTGGACATACTAACATACTAAATAAAACTTTCTCAGTTATTAGAGTAATGCACTATTAGAGTTGAACCATTTGACAAAGTGGTTAATAGATATATTTTAGTATTGAACAAAATAAGAACACTCGTATTTAAAGTAATAATAGTTATACACTTACATTTGTACATGTGCACATGCCCTTTCTCACCATCGAATTTGAAATGTAAGCGCAAACGTGGAATAAAAACCCAGTTTGTCCACGATAAACACCACCGATTGTTATCATACTGTGAGTGGGCAAACGTTCTGTCAACACGTTCTCACGAATTGTGTGAACAAACCGCTGTGACTGAATAAGACAACGCAATGATTATGAGACCCGAATACCTCGCTATGTTATATCTGACCGATAAAACTAAAATATGTATTACTTTCTTTTGTGTGACAGGAATCCATGTTATTAGAATATTGTTTGCCTAGTGTGTTGTTGTAAATCAGTGATTCTGACTGCAGCGCTCTTATTTCTTGGTTGATACAAATACCCTGCGCAACTGTTCTATCCTTTCTCGCTTCTTAACATATATTTGGAAAAACATTTTTTTTATTTAGAAATGTTGTGGAGAGGAGAAGATCAAATATGGGTGAACTAACAAACCGCTGTCGGCGGGCAAGGCAACTTGTCACGTTGTACAATCCGGTTACGTTACGTACCGAACTGATGAGGAGCGGCTGTGGGATGAACTAACAAACCGCTGTCATCGGGCAAGACAACTTGTCACTTTATACAATCCGGTTACGTACCGAACTGATGAGGAGCGGCTGTGGGATGAACTAACAAACCGCTGTCGTTGGGCAAGACAACTTGTCACTTTATACAATCCGGTTACGTACCGAACTGACGAGGAGCGGTTCTGGGGATGAACTAACAAACCGCTGTCATCGGGCAAGACAGCTTGTCACTTTATACAATCCGGTTACGTACCGAACTGATGAGGAGCGGCTGTGGGATGAACTAACAAACCGCTGTCGTTGGGCAAGACAACTTGTCACTTTATACAATCCGGTTACGTACCGAACTGATGAGGAGCGGCTGTGGGATGAACTAACAAACCGCTGTCATCGGGCAAGACAGCTTGTCACTTTATACAATCCGGTTACGTACCGAACTGATGAGGAGCGGCTGTGGGATGAACTAACAAACCGCTGTCGTTGGGCAAGACAACTTGTCACTTTATACAATCCGGTTACGTACCGAAGTGACGAGGAGCGGTTCTGGGGCGAACTAACAAACCGCTGTCATCGGGCAAGACAGCTTGTCACTTTATACAATCCGGTTACGTACCGAACTGATGAGGAGCGGCTGTGGGATGAACTAACAAACCGCTGTCGTTGGGCAAGACAGCTTGTCACTTTGTACAATCCGGTTACGTACCGAAGTGATGAGGAGCGGCTGTGGGATGAACTAACAAACCAGTGCTGACGGTCTCTAAATGTCCGCGTGACACAATCAGCAAATCTTGTTACTGATCGCTTTGACATGATTGCTCCATGTTACCTCGTCACTGCAAATACTCTTGGTTTAACATCCGAAAATGACTGGTTACACTAGTCAATAAGGTTATGATAAAAGTTAATTTTTAGCCATAATAAATCAGTCATCTTAGTATATCATGTAAAAATTAAATATACAATCATATAAATTTTAAATAACACCTATTCATAGACAGGAAAACAGTTAGTTTTTTGATTAAGTCCATGTTTTAAACATAATGTGCATGTTCTGTCATGATTGTGTTTTCTAAATTCTACATGTCACAACGCTCTGGTATGATTTGTTTATTTTAAGCGGTTATGTGTTATGTTAGCTGTCCAACTTAGGAAGAAATAAAATTATTCCCCTTGCTTTTACAACCCTTCCATTGTAAATCAAAACTTTAAACTTTACAGTGTATGTATCGGTTAACGTTATTAATTAAATTATGTAAAGCAGTGAACATGTAATATAAGTTTAGTTCCCATTATTTAGGTTTTTTCACTGAGGCTAGTATGACAGCAATTCTAATTTGTAATTTTATCAAATAGTAAAGTAGCTAACACAATAGCTAAGACACTAAGCCATCTACTGTATTATGTTGATTTATTTATATTACGGCAATACACCTTTATAAATACATTTTAATGAGGAAGATTACAACAGCGAAAGGATAATCAGAGTCTAATACATAACAAGTTACTAACATTTAAAAGCAAAATAGCCGAATAATGGGATAATATATCAATTATAGAAATGATTTTAATAGCAACAATATAAATACAAATATTAAAGATTCCCTTTTCTATTGCAAAAAGTATATTAACAATATAAGTAATATAAAACAAGCAAAGACTTGAATATGCGTTATTAACAATAAATGAAAGCAACGATATACAAATTTGAATAACAAAAGCATAATGGAATTCAAGAAAACAAACGACATAAATATATAAAAATTATATATTATGCAATAACACAGCAATTGATCGTTTGGAACTCAGCATTAAAACAATAGCAGCCCATTTCTCTTGAATTCTGAGAGGATAGAACCAAAACATTGGATCTCAGTGGAGCATTACCAGTTCTCGGAAACCTAGCAACCGTGCTATGGTACTTAATCGAATGCAGCCGAACAACTGATGGTAACCGGTTCTACGAGGAACATGAAGAGCCACCTGATGAAGTAACTCTGAATAGTCGATCAGGCCATTCAATAGTTTGAATAGGAAGACCACGTACATCATTGTTTGCTGCTTTTAAATTTTAGTAGTAATCTATAAATGAATGTAAATAGAAAATTTTAGGCACATTTATTAGGGGATATAGGAGACCGTCACAGCAACTTATTTTGCATTTGCTACTTTGCGCTGCTGAAGAAGTCGTTTACGCTCATTTATAACCAAGCCATTACCCAAGTGGTTGATTAAGTTGTTGTTTCCCTTCGCAAAGTTACTGATTATTGTTATTGTTTCCTCCACAGTAATTAAAAAGACATTCATTTTGTTACAAAGCGAATTATACTCTGCCCTATTAGCTAAGTATCTAAAGTATATCTAATCACCCGAGGAATCACGTAAAGTTCATTTCATGTTTATCTGTCCGCACATTCTCGAGAACAAATTGACCAGTCTACTTGAAATTTTTCACACATTTTCTATATAGGCAATATTGATTTAGTTCCCTTGAAGAAGACAACACGTTAGTGACAAATGATGAACTTGGCAAAAAAAGGTGAGAATAATTATTACATAAGCTGCATACGCGAACTCTTCTACTGATAAACGAGGCTACATACTTGAACATAAACACGATACTCACAAGAAACAAGAAAGTTGATCTGGTAATAAATTCTGCCTGCAGATCTGGCCTATAAAAACACCCATAAATTTGTTTACGTATTTAAAATCGTAAAATCCGAAAACACAAGTTTTTATACATTTATGTTGTAAAAACACTCTTTGAATAGAAGCTTACGAAGCTCTTGACATGTTACTTTTCAAAATGTACATTTCAGTAAATATTTTATATGGGATTTATTTTAGTGTCGGTTGATAAAATAATTGTGTTCTTTCATTTAAGCAGTATTCAGATGTAAACAGATTTAATGGAAATATAAAAACTTTACTATGATACCGTTCATATAATTCAACAAATAATTTGTTTGCAGTAAGGCAGTCGCCTGTTACTCTAAATGGTATATTTTTGTCAAAGACAAATTTAAATCACTGATATTATTTAATATTTGTAAATTGTATTATGTATGTTACAGTGATTAAATTATATTTTTCACTATAACTTATGTGATACTGTTTTTTTTATACAATTATCACTCTATTTATAGGAACACTAACATACAATTAACCACATTTATAATTACGTTAATCTTTTAAATTAAATATAACTCAAGATGAAATGTATATATTTTAACCCTTTTCTTTTACTTAATTGTTTACATGTGTTACTGACGAGAGAAGTTTAGAAAGGGTAACTGGATTCTGTACATTTGTCATCGTTATGTATTACAAAATATACTAATAAATGTTTTAAGGATTGAAATCTATTCTCTTCGTTATGTCGACAGTTAGTGAATACATGTTAGAACGTGCAGCAATGGTCCGCAACTTTAGTGACCCAGCTTTGCATGTGTTGGTGTGACGTGTTTTTGTGCTCTTGACTTCTCATGCTCGTGACTTTCATCCTATGCAGTGGCAACGCTTCGCTTCATTATCACAAGTCTGGACTCCAAGCACTTTTCAGATATATTCTGGAACCCTAGCGATGTCACTGCACTGGAACAAAGTGTAAAATCGTCAATCATTGCTTCAACTTCGTTAGTTCATGTTCATTTCGTTATGCTATCATGTTGTTATACTTTCTGTAACATATAACCATGCCACGTATCCAAAATCTGACTATTCTTTTTTCTTTAATGCATTATTTTACACAAGAAATATCTCAAGAAATGCTGTAAATTGAGGCACGGCAATATGTTGCAATCGGAATGCTATCTAGCTGTCGAGTAAGAGGTCATTTAGCAAATATTTGAATAGTCACAACAAAAGCTATGAGGGGTTGCTCTATCATCGAACCTCAGAGCTGAAAGATATAATTCCTCAACTCACAGAGTACTTTGTCTGAATTAATGAATTATCTAATGTGTAACTAAAAAAATCACATTTTATATTATGAATTTAGTTTTTCACATAATTGAAACAAATTAAACATAATGTTTCATAAATCAATTTATGTTAATTATGTTATTAATTATAATGTTATAGTAAAATTATTCATCATACAATAGCATTATACAAACCTTATTCTGATAACTCTGTAATTTTTATGTAACAGTGTCACATTTCTTGTTATTATTATATTCACGAATCGTCACTTCGGCATGGCAGTAAATAGTTTAAGAGCTGATTGCTTATATGCAGCGTCACTCTACTATTGCACCACATGCATTTTATCACTTAACACCACAATAATTAGGATCTATTAGTCAACATTTAAACCTTTTTGGGTTCATAATTTGGTATATCCTATATATTTTCATAACCTCTACTTCATATAACATATTAATATTCGTATTATGAATAAATGATAGATTATCAAAACGATGGTTCACCTACGAATGTCCTTTATAATACAACACATAAAACATAATTTTAAAAAGGTTTATATAGGTAGCATTCAATAAAAGCTGAAAGGGGCGTATGGTTTAATCAGTTTACTTATAGTTTACTAACAATAAATGCGATACTGTTTATATTTGTAGTAATAAAATAGCAAGCAGAATTCTATTTATATAGAAATAATTTTGTGTACTTTACTAGTAAATTTTTCCTTTATAGCTGTGCAAAATTTAACTATAAGAGCCTTTAAATTTTTTGAATAAAAAAACAATATGGGTCTAAATGAAACCGTTTAAATTATGAAGGCCTACTAATATGTTTTTATATTCAGGAGCAATTGCAGTATAATAAAATATATATAAATGATTTAAACGTATAAGCGTTTATAACCACATTTGTTGGGTAAAGTGTTTGAACAACTAGGTTAAAGGGGCCACAGACTGTAATTTATTTTGCTTAATTCTACTTTGACCTTCTGGTGAACTTGTTTACGTTAATTTACAAATTCATTACCAAACTAGTTCATTAGGTCTTTCTTGTCAATCTGGAAGTGGCTTATTAGGGTTAATGTTCTCATTCATGCTGATTACGATTTGATTCTCTTCTTTCTAACGAATTAGTAAAGACTATTCACTTAAATAAAATGAATGATATGTTACTCAATCTAAAAATAATTATTCCTAATTACCATAACATAAATTAGCGTGCATCTCGACTTCTAATGGTTCGTGGGTTGAACCCACAAAGCTGCCTAGTATAGTAAGCGTGCTGCTAGTCTATTTATTGTAAAGATCATAATTATTGCATAAGCTAAAAGAATATCCTCGATCTAATAAGTCATAAGGTCTACAGATTTTTAACTTGTAATCCATACGAAATTCAGTGTTTAAAAATTTAAAAATAAGCCTTGTTGTTCATTTCTCTGATGTACTAAACATTAATACTAATCTCAGTATTAACAGAGAAGGATAAATTTAAATTGCATGTAAAATATCGTGATGAAAAATAATTTAATTTTAAAAGGGACTAGTCATAGTATGTATTTATTCAATAACATGTTCAAACATTAAACAATATTTACTCACATTTCTCTTTGGCTAACCGCTATAAAAGTGGTTTATTCGATAATCGGTATACATTTCAGTAGTACTAATACTATTTCAATTGATAAATATTATGAACTAATTAAATAATGCATGGAATACTATGCATCTTTTACTCATTACCTAAAGTTTATAATATATGGGTGAATGCATTGATTTAAATACAAATTTTAAAAAGAGGTCTGCAGCTTATTTAATAAGTAAAAATAGTGGGACCAGTAAATTCTGTATTCAAAAAATACAAGTCCATAGGAAATGTCCCAGACTTTCTCGATTTCCTAACGGAAGAGGATTTGGTGACGCATAATAAATAAAAGATAATTATACGAAGAATTACATGTGTGCAATTTGAATTAAGACTGTATTTTCAACACATATACTCGTAAATATGTTTAATAAATGTTCACGATTAATTATTTTAATATTATTTTGAATTGTATTTAACAGTACTGATTATTTTCCTATACTTTTAACTTAGAGTTGGAGCGCTGAAGAATGTTGCAGAAAGGATAAAATTACTCCAAATACCGTAAAGTCTCATACGAACAGTGAACTACTACGTATCGTTTAGCAAAGTTATAAGCTTTTGTGACCGATATAACGTGAAGTGATGATCCAAAGATAAGTAACAGGACAAACTGATGCCGGTAAACTGGAACTAGTGAGATTTACACTCAGTTGGACGTTACAAAGGTAAACTAAACCGCATTAGTTCAGGTAAAACACGTGGAGGTTTCTAATACAAAGACTTACGGTTTTACTAGTTTACGTCTGTTCTATACTGCCTTCCTCTGAGGTGGGATACACTTTAATATGTTTACTTCATTTTTTAATGACCTTTTAACACTTCCCTACCATTATTAATTGCGTTTCGTTCACATAAAACCACATTAAAATAATTCTACTCAAGACAAAGAGTGTTGTGATCAACGTTTGAGAGCAATTAGATACGGGATATATATTTACAAAAAAAAAAACAATTTATTGCAACCAATTTTTTGGTTTCAGTAATATATTCACAATCATAATCGCACGCATCCTGCAGAATCGTAGTGATATAAACTATAATAAATTACCAAGTTTTTGGTTTCGCCTCCATGTCTATTAGGAGATCGTTAAACTTCAACTAGGCTTTCTTTTATTTGTGATTAATTCTCAACATATCTACTTATATATCAATTAAATAACCATTATATAATGTGTAGCTGTGTATTTAGTACAAATTAAAGAAAAATATGTCACGTGAGGAACCGTATCTTTAATATATTATGTAACCGTAGGCGAACAGATAGGCGGAAAACGGAGCATAATAAGCCATATGCCACTTTTCCCATTGAAACAGCCTCCTGAGGTTTGGCTGCCTACATACAGGACACCCTGTATAATGTTGGCCGGGCATAAGTATAGCCTATGAGTGGGAAGGCACAATTTATTTCTGAATTCTACATTTCTGCCTGTTCGCACGACATATCGAAGTAAAAATAACCTAAAGGCTTGAAATATTGCATAAAGCTTGTTTTCTATATAAGCAACATCGAAATAAATGATGGTGCATGTCACTGCATGGAATTCGGCTAAGAGTCAGAAAAAAGGTCTATATTGGTCTAGGGATAAAAACGATGGCTTCAATTGTTACATAAACATAATAAATTTGTATGAAAAACTACATCTAACTATAAAAGCGATAACAATGCTAAACTTTTCACATGATTTAGCGAATTGACATTTACATTTTTAAGCTTCTACAAATTTTACCTCTAACTATATATTCCTGTATGGATTAATTAAAGTAATACTCCTAATTATTAAAGAGTGGTCAATTGTAAAGTTTTATTTTTGATTTGGTATGAGTATTTTCTGAATAAATCTGAGCACAATCTATATATGGAGAGTAATTTTATGTTTAGAATTAATCGTAAGAGAACTAAATATAGATACTAAAAATCACCACTTTTAAAGGTTTGAATATGGCTGGCTGACACGGAATAAAAATGTATTACCGTACCTAACAGTTGGTTTAAATATGTACGGCTAAGAAAATAATCAATCATATTTTTTACCTAACGATATCCTCTTATTTCGCCCTCCATCAAAAATAATGCGACTCAAAACCTATTTATTTGCTTTGGTAAATTTGTCCCCTAGGGTTTATAAATAAATATATCGTGTACTCAATCATTGCTATTGTTCTCGGCTTCTGGAATAGCTATGTAAATGAAAGTGGATGAAATAGGCTTCAAAATATTATTTTAATTGAAATGCAATCGAGAAAGTATTTTTAATAAATATTTCGCACGTACGCAAGAAATAGTAAATGCAGATTTTTAGTAAATTAACCTTATAAATGGTTTGTAATTTGTATATATTTAAGTTCCTTTTTACGGTTTCTCGTTCAGTTCCAGTTAACGACCAACCAACTTATAAGCATTTATGTAAATATGAATCCTTGTGTTGTGGGTTTGACCTAAATGTTGTATTCAGTTCATGAATATGCAGTTTGCTTATTGCAGGCTTTGCGGTATTATACACCGAAGGGTAGACAAGTCAAAACTAAAGTTTAAGTAGGATAATACGTTTTTTCATAGTACTTTATTAAACTGCTTAGTTTTGTTATGTATTTGTCTTTACAAATGTTGTATGATCATTAACTCATAATTTAATTATAGTATTTAATTGTACTATAATAGTACAATAAACCTTTTTTCCAATGCTCCAAGATTCTACACAGTACTTAATGTCGAATATAAAATGGTAATGGCTAACGCAATATCATCTATATAGTAAAAAGAGTGGTTTTTATAGTAATATTAGTTAATAACGGCATTACAAAATTAGGTAACATACTGCTTCCAAGCTATTAAAAATAATAAATAAATAATGGCCCTTTTTGCGATAGCCACATTTAAAGTATTATTACATAGCATTGGTTGGATCCTTCATTTTTAAATGCAATATAAAAAAATAATAATAACAATTTACTAATTTCTATAATTGTTATATTTCAGAGATATTTTAGTCTGCCTTGGTAGCACGAAACTATTTACTAATTGTTAGTCTATAAGTTGTTATGGGAATAACCCAGCGATATTGTTTTCATTCAATTTAAATATAAAATGTAGAACCCTTTATTGCAAATAGGAATATCGAATAACTTAAAATACTTAACATTATTTTTTAAATGCTTACTAGTAATTTATAAGAAGCCTTGTTTGGCGTCTCCAATATTTTTTAAATCTTAATGTTATAAGTATGATATATACTTGGTATAACATACTTGAAAAGTATTATGCAAACTTTCTTCAGTGTGATAATACAAAAGTGTAATAAAAAGCAGTATTATCTGCCAACTCATATAACAGTGTGTTACGCTAGTTTAGGTACAGAGGGAACTAATGTGTATGTAATGCTCTCTAGAATATTTGCTATCTAGGCTGAGTGTTAGGAAAGCTAATCACTGGAAAGGATAAAATTTTAATTTCTATCTGTCGGCACATAAGCCTAAAATAAACTGACATATACAAGCTTCATTTTTACTTTGGAAACATTAAGTTCGATGATGGTAGATGTACCTCATGTGATTTGACATAAAAAGTATGTACACGACTTCATCGACATATTTTACGCTACGTGTGGTATTGCGTACTCCTACCTTGTTTTGCTATTGTGGTTTATAGAGTTTGAATTTAATACGTCTGAAAGTACGCTAACTTTACTGTAAGATTATATCGGAACACTCTATTTCATTCGTGTTTAGAAATGTCCTGTTTGTTTTATATCCTTTCCGAATAGTTTTATTTTTACTTTTATGTCATACAAAAAATATTTGTTTCTGTAAAATAATAGATTTATAGTGGTTAAGTAAGCCAATGTCAAAACTGTAGTAATATAAAGTGTTGATAAATGACCGTAAGAGTCAGTTCCAGTGTCTGAGGCTTAGCCATGTCAGTCTTTAACGTGTAGTCTTCTGCCCTTTCTCTTTTTATATATAATTCACTGCATTTATTATTAATAATATTTTTTATTTTATACTTTTTTAACGCGAAAAAAAAACACGTGCTCTAAAATTACCTTTCAACATATTTAATATTATACAAAAGTAATCGTACTTCAGATGTGTTTCAAGAAAAAGGGTAGTCGAATGGGGTTTCAAAGTTCCTTAAAATTAATTTATTGTTGCAATATTAGGAAGACTCTAACCTTGAAGCAGATCAGGTGAACATCCTGTATGAAACAATACAAGATTGTATCTGCACTGGCAAACCGATAGCTTGATAATTCACCCCTTTATTTCAGTGTTATAAGGTGTTCACGTAAAGGTTCCTCTCTTCGCGATGAATTAAAAACATAAGGCCGCGTCTTAAAGCAGTGTTCTGCTATGTTCTGTTATGTTCCTTTTAAGTATTTATTTGCAGATAATATTTTACCTATAGATCTCTATTACATTATATGTTGCTAGGTCCATGTAGAATATTTACAATATAAAATGTTTTATATATTTTGTGCTCCTTTTCCGTAAATAAGAAGGTACTAAGAATCGCATAAAATAGATTGTTTTACCAAACTTTAGCGAAGCAATCTTTCGTAATCTTTTAAAATTATATCTGCCTGTCTGTCAGCGCGATGTCGAGATATCAAACTAACCCATATAGTTTAAATTATGTAATAATTGTATATCAGGAGCAGTGAGTTCGATGATGGTGCATGTCAATAAATGGAATTCGAGCGTTAGCAAATATGTTTCCACTAGTATTATGACTAACCATGATGGCAAAGAAAAAATAAGAGAAAAAAGGTGTAAAAAACCCAACACACCCGTAATAGATCCCATATTTGACATATTTACACAAGTAGCCTAATTATCTAAAAATAACACACAGAACACAATTCTATAGGGACTTGGTATGTATCATTATTAAACGTTTATTATTTAAACATTTATATGAAACCCAATTTATGGAAAAATACACATTAAAGCACTAGTCATCGGACTGACTAACAGAAGTGACTATTTCTTATAACAGGCTGTGAATATATTTATCTTGAAAAAGTACGCTTGCTAATTATTGAATCGTAAATTATTATACGTTAAATAATATGAGAGGCGCAAATCTTTGACAAAAAAACATTATTTGTAACATTTTGTAAATTTCATATATTACTATGATCATTTACTTCTAGATATTAAAAAACAAATATTTATACATTTTCATTATTATTATTCATATTAGTTTCAACAATTTCGTCAATATTATTTTCACTACAATCTTAGTTCCTGAAATATTTATTTCACTTTCATTGTCATTTATTTTATTAAATAAATTTATGGTATTATTATAATTGAAATATAGAATATAATCTTGCTGAATATCGTTATAAACAAAGCATTTATCGTTGTTCAGTAGCCCGTTTACGTATATTTTCATTGTTTGACATTTTATATTTTATTCATATTTAAAAAGGTAAATTAATGGGTTTGACGAAAATTTAGGAAATTTTTTTATAATTTGTACCAAATGGGGGAAACACATGAGGTGGGATACCTCTGAGGTCGTAATAAGTATATACTCGATTTTAAAAGTTTACTTTTATGTTTATTTGTGGCAAATAAACATAAGAGCTCCGCTTCTAGATGTTAAAAAAACGAAAGTCTTCTCCTGTACAAATCATAAGTCAATAGCTCTCCAAAAGAAGTATTCACTTCAATAAGGTCTGAATATACTATTTGACTAGTTACACAGAAAGATATTCACATGTAGTATTACAATTTTATTTTGATAGTAATGAGTCATGTGATGCATAATTTTCGTGTTAACATTCTTATTAGTGTAGTAACAATTTATAGTTTTTATATTTATTTCACCTCTATATAGATAGTATAATACACTATATTATAGACTACTTTATGGTGTATAAGCTTATTACAGTAGGATCCATTCTGCAGGATGTAGAAGAAAAACTAACGCCGGAAATGCCCGAGTCAAGTTTAGTACTGAACTCGATATCCCAACTTTAAAGGCAGGCAAATGAAGTCTGGTATACTTTCCCTTTCCAATGCGATGTTTCACGCTAACAGCTCTATTCCCTCAGAATTTAAATCTAGTTAAGGCCGCTCGGTTCTCAAAACACTCTTATTGCTGTTTTCAAGCGAATATAAATACTGATTGCCGATAAGGTTATAATATACAGGACTCGTGACTGGCGCACGGCGAGTCCATCACGATAACGGACTGCTACCGCAAGCTGTTCTACGCATACCAAGGTCAAAGTTTCTTCCCATGCTACAAGGAAAAGAAACCGTAGTTATTTCCACTTCAATTTTATACATAAATCATAAGGTTATTTTTGAATATTTTTTTAGTAAAGTGCGTTCAAAGCCCCGGCATTCTTTTATGGAGACCCTGTATTTTTCAATGCAGGGATAATGGATTTAGTAACAACTACGTCTGATCCTTATTCTTCATACTGAGATGTTATAGTATATAGAAAATATACAGCTTATAAAACCACATGATTGATATTGTATGGTTTTCTCTTTTATATTCTGACGAACAACTTTACTTTTAATAAGGTGTTTGAGAATGAGAAAATATATATTTTACAACTTGATTTTCTTATAATAAATTACGAAAAATAAAGCTTATACTTTATTATAAATTAAAAATGGACTGTAGCAGTTTATTTACATACTTCTCACGATTAAAAATAAAACTAAAAAAAATTACTATCTCATATGATAGTATTTAGTTTAGGAACACAGTTTGTGTTTGTATGTTTTTTTTATTTTGTTATGATTGATTAAATAATTAGAAATTGAACATTAACATTTTATAAAGTTAAAACGATTTATGTCGTAGTGTAAGCAAAATGTCTCAGCGCAAAATGCAGCCCTGGGAATGAGGATGCTTTACTAAAATACAATAACGTTATCAGACTCCAGTTCAGGTATTTATTTTTAGCCTCAGGACAGGATAAATGACACTTGAGTTCGCCAGCTGGCAATTAGAAGAAGTTTCGTACGTATTCTTTTTGTCGACAAATATCCTCTACTGTTATAAAAAAACATTGAAATTTTTTTAATGTGTTATTATTTCATTGCATTCACATGTAAAAGCGTTTTTATAGAATTCTTGCAGTTTCTCCTTATATATAATATACTGGATTCTTCATTCTCAAATTGTTCGTTATACTTTATAAAATAATTAAAATATAAACGAATGCATTTTCGTTACTGAACACATATTTATAGAGCTAGAAATAGCCTAGGTATCAATAGTAAAACAACTAAAGTACTCAGGTATTACATGCAGCGGCAAAATTATTGTTTCATTAAGAATAGTTATAATCCGTGAGAGATTCCGAATGCCAAATGTCAGTTTTTCCTCAATCAAGAAAATATATATACATACACCGTTATTTGAAGTCTACCTGTCAAAAACAACTAGAATGGACTTTATAAAACTGTTTAAATATTATAATAAAGATTAGAAAGTAACTTTGTTCTTTATATCTGCCTTACAATACTGACGAAGCGGCATACTTAATATTTGATAAAATATTCAGTTAAACATATGTTTTTACTCAAACTTTTAATCTACTTACTAGCTCCAACCATAGCTCTGTATGTGTAGAAGACTCCTTGAATGCACCATTTTTTTACTCTGGGTGTCTCTGATGTCAAAAATATGCGGGGATTCATTTTGAACTACTTCGTTCTTCGTCGCCAACTATTTGTTGGACCAATATGAATCCAGATTTCATCAGTAAAGCCTGTAACAGCATCTGATTACAGATGCTGCACGTAGGATGAAGGTGAACTGGCAAAACTTAACATTCCCATGGAGTCAGCCCTTCTCACCATAACATTCGTTGCTGCTTTGTGTGTAGATGGTTGCTGCTATAATATAATGTTTAGGCTGAATAGATGAGTATATTTAACATGGCATAGGTTTGGTTCATTAATAATATTTTTTTGCTGTAATGCAATTGTATAGACCACAGTGGGATTTCTTGCTACTTTAGATACAAGTAGGACAGATTTTCAAAATAAAAATAGGCGGATATTTTACCCAATTACCATAACAATTTTAAGTATATTCCGTCCATTATATTTACGTGATTGATTTAATACACATACACGCACCCACAGACACACATTATTATGTTGTAAATAATATTATGGATTTCAATCTGTAAGCTTTATTTACTTACAAATATTTGATTATAAAATGTTGTTTCTTTATCACTATATTGATACAAACTCCATTATTCGTTGATGTAACACCATTTTGTTTGTGAATTTCAATTAATGTCCAGCTATAAATGAGTAGAAAGAAGTTTACAATTATATGGCCCATTTGATAACACAAGGGTCATTATCCAACCGGTCTGTTCAAACGTCTGATTACTACCTGGCTGCGGATGATCGGCTCTGATAACGCTGAGTCTCTCCTCACTCCAACTTACCGTTATTAACTACATTTACTATAACTACTTTCAGTTGCTGTGCCGTCGTGTCAGCATATACAACATGTTCAAACCGCTTGCTTAGATTTTTTCTTCGTTTTATTTTTATTTAAAAAAATTTATTTTATTTTATTTTGTGGGACTGATTGTGTGAGCTGAATTTTCCTAATTGTATGGATTTATAAAAAAGTCTGTTCTATTAAAATTGGTGTAAATAAGAGCTCGCCGTCACGCACAGGCCTCGGCCCATGTGATGGTATTTTCATAATAATAATCATAAAATTGTAATTATTGTATATTTGAACATAAAGAGTAATTTGGTTTGATTTGATTAATTTTGAATTCTATCGTCATGAAAAAATGGTCATGAAAAGATCTATCGGACAATTATAGAACATGAATGGTACGTTATAGTTATCAACAAATTTATATTATAGTTTTAACATGTATAATATCTTAAATTTATTTTCAATGTGAATTGTTTTTTACATTAAAATTGGTAAAATTATAAAAATTCTATTTTGCTTTTAGTTTACAATATTAAGTTTTATGCATTCTAGTTTATATCAATAATGGTCATTTTAATGTAATGATGATTCTGAGTTTTTCTTGTTAATATAAATATTTTCTTTAGTTTATAATTCTACTACAAATAAACATAGTTCTAAATCAGTAATCTCAGCAGTTTGCTTTAATTCTAAAGATTTCATTCTAAATAAAAAAATCATGTTACTTGTTTGAGTGAGTCATGACTAATAAACTTATACATATATAAAATTAAAGCATGTATATTATAAAAAGTTGCTTTACATTAAGGTCCCTATATTTTAATTATTAATTATGTCTAAGGTACAGGTTTATGTTTCAATACAGAAACATATTCTTGCCTAATTTAATCAGTATTTAAGCGCTTTAAAATGGAAAAGTAATTCACAACGAAATTCGGGATATAAGATATATTTCCTATATTTTATGTTTCTAATGTAACAGACAATCAAATTATTATTTGCACTTAATATTGAAAAAATTTACTGGAAAGTTACCCTCTAATAAAAATCTTGTCAGCTACATCTCTTTTAATATAATTAATTTCAAGTATAAATAATTATAAATTATAAAAATAATATAATAGCGGAAAAATGTTCGTATGGGATTCCTTTATGACACATGCCTTATTACTGAATATAATATTCGATTTTAGAGCCCAAATACATTTCATTGAATGAAAACATTTACAGTAAGGACCATATGAATATTTTAGAAATGTAAAGAAATTTATACAATGAAATTAAATATACCACAGATAATAATTTATTCGGATAATTTTTTACACTAATTAATAAATCTACAACTTAAATCATTCAGGTTGTTTCCAATATAACAGATTAGTTTAATTACGTTTGATATAAATCAGGAATTCATTAACTTCACTGTACAATTGACACAAAAATTAAACCTTTACCCAAAGTAAATTGATTATATCTGAATCGGAGGAGTTCTATAGTATTCCAGAAAATAGCTTAGCAGATTTGGTTTTTGTTCAAACCAATCAACGGGAGAGCTCTTTGTTGATTTTACTGTGTACGAATCAGTCAATGGGACGTAACGAATAAACTGTTAATCCTCTTTGCTTAATTCATTTTGTTGTTTAATTTCTAAATCAGTGTGTAAAGAAACAGATTAGCTCAAGTATACTTAACACTGATATATTATATTTTAATCAATAAATGTTTAATAAATTTGTCTCTAAGCGATTATGAATTTATCGGCTTAGTTAGTTTTTGAAGTACGACATTTTCTTATAAATTTAAGTTTGTAACTATGAAAGAATACTAACTTCTAGAGTGCACCACGGCCATTAATTTTGTTTATACTTGTATTTTAAAATAAGTAATTAGTTTAATGTATGAGGATGTACTTTAAATTATACACTTTTCCATGTTCCTAATTATCTTTCTTATATGTTATTGAATGTAACCCTTTTTATCATATTTTCTAGAATTTACTATTAAGTGAGGTAAAGTTATCATACTTAAGGTAAGTGTAGTTTTTACTAGAAATAAGTAATTGTAAATATATGAGGCTTGCTTAAACATAGCAAAGGAGTATGTAAATATGATAAAGACTATAACCAATGGGGTGGTCATTTCTACCACGACTTGGAATGTTTATCAGGTTATAAAATATTCATGTAGCTCTTTCTACTAAAACATTCATAGATCAGAGTGAGCTGCAAACCCTAAGTGTCCACAGAGCTGCAAACCCTAAGTGTCCACAGAGCTGCAAACGCAGACTCTGTATACGATGTGGAAGTCAAACAGTGGAAAGGCGTTGATCTGATTAATTGTACGATCTCAAGTTATTTGCCTTCTGTAACCTACTGGATACTAACTTAAAATTTTAAAAATTGGTTTCCGTATTGCGGGGTCTGTCTTTCAACACGATATCTCTAACTATAAAAAATAATTCTGTGTGTTAAAAACAAAGACTAGCAATCCTAACGTACTACGGCCGCGGACCTCCGCTGCAAATAACTTAATAGCCGAAGCAAATCGATCCCGGATCTCCAAAGATTTTAAAGAAGCTAGCAGGGAATTCCTCAAATTTCAAGAATATGCTACATATCATTTATCGAATACAGCAGTTTTGAGGTGAGGAATTGGCAATTTAAACTAGCCAGTGCGGGTGTTCCTGGCGCCTTCTTCGATAGCAATGAACAGAAAATTGTTTGAATAGTAATTTTAAAACACAATTTATAGAATAGAAAAGGTCAAATTCTCTAGTCAGTTTAGCTAGAGAATTTAATTGTATGATGCCTTTATTTATTTATGTTATGTATGCCACTTTTATAAGATTCTGGCACCGCAGCAAAAAGAATCCTATCGTGGAATTTGACTTAAGGCCATTGAAGACTATCACCCAGTAGGCTGACACAATATACTTTTTCTGCCAGATTATTGTAAAAATGTTTTATCTCTATGATATTTGACTGTCTATTTTACCCCAAAACATCTCGAGATTGAAGTATCTAAGGCTTTAAATATTGCACGCAGCTGTAGCGTAGTATTATAAAGTGGCTGTAACGTTTAAAAGAGATACAAATAAAATTAAGAAACTAAATATCCAGCCAGGAGGACCAAAATGTAATGTGAAGACAGAGCTACCACAGACATTAAAATATGGAGACATCCATAGGTGGAAAGACGGGTGATATTTGAGTTATAAACGGTGTCTTTGACGATAGATGTCAACTAACCGATATTGATCTTGTTTCTCGCCTTGCTTCATCCGAGGGGGGGGGCAAAATTTTGCCCGGCCAGGACATCTAGAGCTGCAATAGGATCAATGGAAGAACAAGTAACTTCCACTATGCATCTTCACTGGCATAGTGTTAGGAACAAGTATAGAGGATCCATCGTGGCGGTAAGCTACTGCAATTGTACTATTTCACCTCCGACGGGAGCAACGAGACAATCTGCAATGAATTAGAGAAATGAAGGGATAGAGACGAGGGTCGACACTTCCACTGCCGGGCCTTGTGTCTAGAATGGCTCCGACGATACAACTATACAACGAGTACGAGAGAATAGGGATCCGAGATGTCACTACTCTGCCCAAGAGAAAACAAGGTGTGAGACCTTGGAGTGACTGCAGCCGGACCATATCTCCAAAAAGGACGTCAAACAGGCGTCCAGTCCAGGAGTCTAAGGGACGCTCCTGGACGGCAGATGGGAACACGCGATGTGTCTACCAATGAGATATGGCGGTTAAATCGTCGATAGGTACCACGGTCACTTGGATAAGTACACCAATATTGGATATTGGCATAGGAATGCCCTAAACTATTTTAAATATAAGTCTGCCATTGAATATAAAAACAAATACCTATTCTACTGTATATACTTTAAACGTTAAAAATCATTCATTCGGAATTGACCTTTTCAGTACTGTAGATTTAAGGTTACGGCTTTCTACGTGTTTCAGGGAGATTAAATTTTAAAGTTGTTATGGTATTTAAAAATATCACTGGTATAGTATGAACCCATTTTTAACTTTTGCTTGGTGTTTAATAAATCTTATTATAACTTTTAATGTATAGTTTAATAACTCATACTTAAATTATAAAATAATATTCATCCAACTACTCTACTTAAAATTAAATTGTTTTATTTTATCGCCACTTAGTAAGTGTAGTAAAAGGGTAATTTACAACTTGTCAACTGTAAATAAATCTAATATCTTAGTGTATATGTTTTTGGAAATAAAAAATGTTCCTATTCTATTCAAAAAAATATAAGCATAATTAAAGCATAAGTTAATTATTAAAAGAACAATAAGGACTATATAATAATAATTTTTTTTGTCATAAAATATTTTTTACAAACATTTTTTAATAACGCTGTAGTATACTATATGTTAACCATTGTCTTTAATATTCCACACTTTCAAATATTATAATTTTTTTTCTCTTAAAAAACGGTAATTACCTTATAACGTATTTAGAAAAGAATTAGTATCAGAAAAATAAAAATATCGATGAGATCTGTACCTGCAGAAGTTAATATAATGGAAACGAATTATTTTCAAGTTCACAACAATGTTTTGTCGAGAACCCGTTTATTTCGACTTCAAAGGGAATCAGATTAGGTCAAGACAAATCTTTTTACAAAAGTCCCATGATATAATTATCAGTTCTTTAAAAACCAGAATATAAATATAAAAGCTTAAAGTAGATGAAACATTTATAATCTTTTTATTTGATATATATATGTTAATAAGTACAGGTTTTCTGTTCAAAATGCCTCGTTTTAAATAAATCTAGAATAAGGGGTATCACTATAAAATATAATTTTAATGTATCTTTTGTTATCGACCATATGAGGGATTATCTTTCAAAGTATATTCTAAGATATTGATTAAGCCTTAAATTATTTATAAGCCTTAGTTTATCAAAAAGATATAGTTTGTAATGTTGTATACAGTTGGGACTTTTCTCATAATCGATTAATAATTGTAAACTGTTTGTTTCTTTTACTGTAATATCCTTATACTGTTACATGGAAATCCTTGCATCATTCCTAGATGGTTTTAAGTAAGAAATGTATAGTTTTGTAATGAACATTAATTTTACTTCAGATTAATTCGTAATTGAATGTAATATATCAGTATATCACGCACTCTTCTTGGTATGTGAAGAATAATCGCTCACTTAATAATCTGTAATTAACACTAAATAAGTAGTAATCATCATAATTTACTCAAGTACAAGATAAACTTTATCTTAGGATTGAAAACACATAACAAGTAACAGACAAGTGGATATGACATTTTTAGTGCCGGAACACTAAAACCTCCGTAAACCTTCGAGGCTCTTAGTCACTTCGACGTCTCAAACTAAAATGCCTTATAGTGAATAAGTTACCTGTAATGAACTTGATTTCCTAAAGCGTGTTCTCTGTTTTGGACTAACAATGCATTCAAAATTGTATTATTACCTATCCGAATTTAAAACGTTTATGTTAACTTAATTTTTTCTTTTGCATATACAACGATTATCACTTTTGAACTTAATTTGCAAATATCTTGAAGCTAAAAATGTTGGGCATATTTTCAATGTGTATAAAAATGCAATAATATAAAATAGTACGATCAGTAATTTTATCTTAAGTATGATTAAAAAATATTATTTTAAATATTACATATTGAATTGCTTAATTCCATAAAACTGTGACAGTATCTAATCTACAATACGGTCTTTAGGAAAGTTAAAGAAATTCTCACGTTTTACTGTGGATAGCTGACTGACGTTAATAATGAAAAACTTAAAAAAATATTTTTCTTAGCTGTCTGTTGAACATGTATTGAAACTGATAGAAAATCAATTTACAAAGACCTAGAGATTTGAAATTTTGAACTTAGCTCGAAATTGATTAGTGTAAAACTATCGTTTTTTAATTTTATTTACATGCAAATATACTAATTTGGTTATTTGCATACTCTACAGTGTAATTCTTAAAGGCAATACCGTTTGTCAACCGAATATCAGTATATAAATTAATGCTCTATACACTCAACTAAATGTTTAATCTGCTGATATTCTTGTCTCACATCTCGCAAATGAGATCCAATGTCAATCAAAGATTGTTATAAATTACGCTTAATGCAATTTTTAGAATGTCATATAAATATCTTCAGTGTGAGACTATTGTGAACGAGGTGTATTCTAAACATAAATAGTGACGTCTTCTACTATTTATCAAGAAATTTGTTCGTTTGAATATTAGAATGCACCTAATTCAAAATTGTCTTCTTCTTAAGGTAATGCAGGTTGAGCATATCTAAAATTACTATGGGCAAATTTCAGAATTAAAAACCGCATGATCTAAGAGCTTTCCGTATCGTAATTTCACCTTTTCTATTCTATAAATTGTGTTTTAAAATTACTATTCAAACGATTTTGTGTTCATTGATATCGAAGAAGGCGTCAAGAACACCCGCACTGGCTAGTTTAAATTGGTAATTCCTCACCTCAAAACGGCTGTATACGATCAATTATATGTAGCATATTCTTGAAATTTGAGAAATTCCCTGCTAGCTTCTTTAAAATCTTTGGAGATCCGGGATTTGCTTCGGCTCTTAAGTTATTTGCAGCGGAGGTCCGCGGCCGTAGTACGTGAGGATTGCTAGTCTTTGTTTGTAGCACACAGAATGATTTTATAAGTGAAATTGAGCCTTTTTAATAAATATATAATTTTGTGTTTCAATAGTACATAATAAACCTCATTTATGTATAAGAATCATTATCAATATTATTTTCATATATATTATTAAATTTTTAAACGGTATATACTCCAGAGGTAATATTTTATCGAGTACTTTATTTTTAGTTTTAGAATATACAGCAAATATTAATTTTACTATTTAAATGAAGTTTTTTTGTTAATTATAATTTGGATTGGAGATCACAAATAGTTTATATTCATACGTTAAGTGTAATAAAGGACTATGTGGCCCTAACGTTACCTTAAATAGTTAAGAGAATTTTCATTTAATGTAAATACTCAACATATACTATTGGTAGTGTCAGTATAAAGTTTGTTGGCTGAAGATTGCTCCCCAGGGCGAGGGAGAAATATTTTAAGAAGCTAATTGCTAAAATAAAATATAATTGTGGTGTAAAATAGAAGATTTTGTTTAAAGTGTATAATTTTAAAAGAGCATATCAATACGAAACCGTGAGTAAAGTAATGTGTTTTAGTGAATTCTCGAAGACAACTACCTCACCGTAGTTGTAGTACCAGAACTGTGTAGCGTTAAATTGTAATAGTTTTAAGAGCATGTGAGTGTATGTATGTGTAAGATGAACGCGCGACCCGAATATTTCATAGATTTATTTAAATGTAGTAAATACCATATTCCTTAAATATAATGGTTGAGTTTGTAATCCATCCTAAGAAGTGATTAGGGAATTTAGGTAAATAAAGTACTTACATGTTTTTCTCCTTTTTGATAAGCTTTTAAAAATACAAGTTTCATACTTTTACTGGTAAATTGCACTTTTGAAAACCCCTTGCTTGCATAGTAACTTCTACGTGATCAGTTATATGTCTACATGTTAAAATGAAAGTTTCAAAGGTTTTCCACTGTTTAATTGAAATTCAATACATGGAAATTTTGTATTTTTATATTCCGGGTTAAGTATTACGTATAAATATAAAAATAAAGTAGTCTTTCTTGAAAAATTACTGTAATTTTTAATATTTTAAGTGATATTTTCAAATTAATCCCCTTGTAGGCTAATAATTTCTTACACAATTAAAATTTCTAAATAAGTTTTAAGTAGGAATAACAAAATAAGATTTCCTACGCTTCTTTCAATTATAATAATATTTTAACAACACTGGAAACTGCTCCCCTCAGGGACCACAGCAGTGTTGAGTTGATAACGTCCGTGTCTATTGTAACTGTCAGTCTCAGCGTTGGACACTTAGTGTTGTCTGTTGTCAACCGTTAAAGTTTACACTGCTGACCATTTTTTTTTTAACTAATAGATTTCATGAATGAATGAACCTAAACAGTACAATGGGCTCAAATTGTCTACCAACGTATTTGAAGTAAACGAAATTCTCACAGCTCAAAGCTGCTTTCTTGTTAAGTGTGTACATAAAGTGAAATAAGCCACAGTTGTTGTACGCCGTAAATATTTGTAATATAAACACCCTGAGTAAAAAAGTAATGTGCATTAAAAGTTTTTGTATTTTCCTAGAAATACTTATATATGTACAGTTTACCTGATGCCCTCCTTATTCTCTAGCTTAGCCGCGTTTCGTAAGTCCTTCATACAAACATTCCTCTCTACACTAAGCAGTTGTATACCCCTTTAACTGAAGTAAATTAAAGTAAATTAAAATAGAAACGATTCTTTCAATTTTAAAAATAATAGATAGGTAATGGTTAGTCCGTAGTATAATTCAGATTATGAAATCAAAGCTATAATACGGCCAAGAGAAAAACTGGGAGAAAAGACACTGTTATAACAGTCCAGAAAACACTTAAATCATGCAAAATATTATAGATGATTATTATGAAATAATTAACATATTTTCAATCTTCACATAATACCCAAAGCAAAAGTGACAGAAGTAGATACGTTTTTATTGGAGTGATCTTACGAATCTTACTTCAAGTTTTAAAATTTTACTTCTAATTTATTTCCAGTACGATAGTTCAGTTTTTCTTGATCCCCGATGAAAAAAGCATATACCGAAAAGAAAAAAGAGAAAAGCTACAGCGGAGTGTCAGTTCGGACCTTTTAAATTCATTTCCGGTCTAAATTGTTTAGGTTACACAGTAGGTTTCTGTTGTTGCGCCGACCAAGAAAATAAAAAATTAGGTTCCACACACTAATTTATATTTAAAATCGTTTACTTGCAGTCTATGATATTGGGTTACGTGTATTACCATGATCAAGAAACATTATGAAAACGTAATACTGATATGTAATACTGTTATTGGTAGCGTTTTAGAGCCATTACACAAGACATGTAAGGCTCTCATGCTTGTCACTACCAATTACTCAAAATGTTGTTCCTATGCTGTAACGAGACATTATCACACAATAATTTGTTATCTCACCAAAGTTAAATGTAGTTGTCGATACAAAATATCTGATTACTTTACTTGCACTTCAGTTTCTTACCTTACAAATTATGTAATATTGAATATAGGAAAAGATATGCAGGAGAATACTTTCTCACAATATTTTTAGAAATTTTTTTTTAAATTCACACTACATAACAATCTTCAAAGCTAAATTTGGCATTCAATAAAGTAATCTTGATCGCATATTCCAATTATATTAACTCAGTCACATATTGGTTACAGGTCTTCCAAAAGTTTTCTCTAGAAAGATTTTCAAATCAAATTCAATACTTCTTTCAAATAAAAGATATAACTAAAAGTTGGCTCTCTTATAAAACTAAAAATGTTATCCTTCTAAAATGTAAATTCTAAATAAATAAATGTATTCTTTCTTATGAGCATAGCTATATAAATTTAATTTAAAACTACTTCGTATCTCGTTTCCAACTTCTTGCAATATACATGTAATTTACATCTATTGAAATAGTACTTAGAGATTATCAAGAATCAAGAATCTTTATTTCCAAAGTACATTACAATAATAATTTGTTCACACACAAAAATTACATCAAAAAGTACAATGGATAGGCACCTCTGAGCTATTAGCTGAGTTGAGGTTGCCATCACTAATTAATTTACGGCAGATGGGCCTGGCAGCTCCTCTTTCAGAGTAAGATATACATAATTAGAGTAATGAATAAACCATACCAATATTTAAAAGAAAGCACAAAATTAAGTTGTATTTCATAATGAAATGCAATACATTACATTACCACAACATATAAAAAATAAAATTACTACATAAATTCACATACACATACATACATATACATAAATCCACACACATACACATACACACATACAGATACATATACATTTATACACATTCACACATACATACAAATACACACACATAAACATAAATTTACAAACACATACATTACTGAAACATATAACACACATACAAAACACACTACAAAGATACTTAGACACAATAGATAAAGATGTAACCATTACACACTCATACAATAAAACAAGTCTTCAACAAAATATCTAATTTATGAGTCGCTCTACATCAACAATTATAAAAAGCCAGCATTTCAAACTTCGTATGAATGTACCCAATGTTTTCGACGAGGACACATCGAAAGGTAATTTGTTATAGAGCTTCGGAGCTATGAATGTATAAAAACGCTTGTAGACTTCTAATTTTGTTTATGCTGAACATAAACAAAATTTATTTATTGGTGATAAATAAATAAGTAATATATTAGGTAAATTTTAGTGTAATGTAAGTCCAGATGTTTTCTAAGTGTTAATTGTTTTTTTTGCTTAATTTCTTATTAGCACTACAGATAATGTGAACAGCTTTGGTAATTGTCGACAAACTTGAGGCCTAACATACTTTTTAATTATAACAACACATTTATTATTATATCATAAGTATAAACTGTGGGTTAGCGCTGTCAAGTATTGTTGATTGGAGCAATCGTTGTTTGGTTGGATCGATTTTCCCATTTCAAGTATAACTTTTCTGAAGATATAAAATGTAGAAGGAAAAAAATTGTATCGCACCGAAAATAATTGAACCATTTAAGTTACCTAACAGATTTAGTAAATTTTATGATCCGGCCTGAGCAATAACGGCAAATCTAATTTAAATTATTTGCAATAGTTTGTTTGTTCCCGACTTATAGCTTCTGTAACTGCATGTTTTTTTAATGAGGTATGGATTAAAATCCGGCTCTAAAGATAAGCAATAAAGACAATGTTTATCTCCAAACACTTAAATTCGTTTTTAGCCTTAAAATACATGGTATAATTGGATGGTAATATTATATATTAGAATTAATCTTTTTATGTTTTACCATAAAGTTTTACATAAAACAGATTCTTTTTATTTATAAGGCCTAACTAATGCAATGTTTCCCATGCAATCTTAAACATGCCCATACCTTTTATAAAAAAAAATTTTGAATGGGTATTTTCAACATCATACTATTATTTATTTTGAAAATAAAACATCTTTAAACTGATATTGTTAACATTATATAAAAAAATTGTTACACATTTTTATAAACATTCTTTTAATATTTATCTGTTTAATCTATGAATCCAAAGTTTAATATATTGAAGATTCAATTTCAAACTTAATTTTAAACTGATAAACTGAGATGTACTTCGTTTTGGCTAAGAAGCCATTAAGCGTATCACTGTTGATGCGATAAGCAAGAGGCGAGAAGGCTAGCAGATAATATTAAGAGGCACGCCTTGTGGTATAGTATATCGCCATCAGCGGTCTTCTCTCTGTAACTTTGCATGCTTCACTCCGTATTATGAAATACATAGTTTTGTACCAAAATTACAGATATACAAAAACTTAGATAAGTAGTTTTGTAATAGTGGAATTAAGGTTTGTTGTGTTTAAATACACGAATATGTTGATTGGTATATCTTTCAAGGCAAATTATATTCGTATAAATCTGAAAAATACAAAACAATAGATTAACTGAGCTTATAAAGTGTTATAAGTTGTCTTTCGAACAACGTATAAAATTTTAGTGTTAATTACGTTTTTCATTATGTATTTGGCTATTACGTTATGCTCGGCTACTACATGACGTACCGTGATGCTATGTAAAAACTTATCGTGTAGGCCTTACTCGAAGGCGGTAGTCTGAGAAATAAGGCTAAGTTGTATAAAGAGACACCGCAATAAAGGCCATAAGAAAGACCACAAAGTAAAATGTGCAAAATAAGTGACGACATGTGAAGTTTGAGATTGACGAAACTAATGGTACTTCTGTGATGAGCCGTTTAAATGCTGCAAAGCTGGACCAACACTATCCATAAGATCCGACTGTACTAGTGGTAATCTAGATTTTAATCAAAAAAGTGTTAAACTTCAAATGATTTTATAAAGAGATATAGGTGTATTATGATCGGCAATTTTGGGATTTCTAGGGTAACTGATTCTATCACAGCTCTGATTCATTGCTTTAATTGTTCAACATACATGGAATGTTATGACGATACACATTTCCAAAAGATTTAAAGGTAACCTCAACATTAAAAATAATTCAGTTTATAGAATGTTAATCCAGTTCATGAACACAATAATAACAATAAAGTCATGCCTCTTTAATTTATAATCTGCCTTCCAAACATAGGATTGTTGAGATTTTTTACCACTAAACTTAAGTTTTTTCTTCAGAAAGCTGTGAACTCTATACTTAAGGACTTTCAACGTACGTCCAAGAATGTTTTTGATGGACTTGCATTAAATGCTACGATTATAAAATGTATACAGTCGTTATAAACAAATTGGGATTTCGTCATAAGGATGATAACATGCTATGTAGTAAGGTTGAAACAGTTCCACTTGGGAAAAACAAAAAACATATATAACATTGTTTTCTACTCTAACAAAAGTGCTAACTTTAACAATTAAATCACAACACAGAAACAGTATAACAGAAACTGACTGTTACGCACAATCGGTGTAGGAGTGAAGTGCACCTGCATAATTCATAAGCAGCTCTAAAAACCAGTTACCGCTCTGGCGATGTGACCATATGTGAATTAATTGACACAAAAAACGTGAAACCATGGGAACAGCGGTTGGTGAAGAGCTGATAAAAATGTAGTTATTACAAAACTTGTGTAATTACATTGGGTCCAGTGCTACATTGTTTGTTCTTGAGTTCATAAGTCTATTACCAAATCTTAATAGTATTGAACTACTTGGTTATTACAGAAATAATTGAATTACTGAATAAATGTTTTCGTTACGGAATTACTGAACGTTTTATGGAATGCGAACTGATAATTATTGTTGAAAATGTAATCAGTGTTCGACTATGATGTATAAGTTCGTTGTATGCCAATAAGCAATGGCATATAGCCCATTCATTTGTGGAGGAATATATTAAGAATACTGTAGCACATTGAAACTGGCCAATTGTTTTTTGAACCACAGTAACAGATGAGCCTTGAAACACTAAACCTTCACAAAAATCATAGAGTTTCATCAAATTTTATTGAGGAGTTGCTCAACTTCTCTTTTATAATGTTCCTGTAGCTCTGTGCAAACCGTGTCAACTACTTTGGAACCCATCTTGCACACGTCTTGCGTTACTTCAACTTGTTCTTAATAATGTTATGGACTATACCCATACTTACATGAACTTTTTCAACTATCATTTACAGTGATTTGGCGGTCAGCATGAATTACGTCATGAATTTCCGGTTGGGGAATTAAAATTCAACTGGTCGGCCAGGTGTTCGTCGGTCACTGAGTATCGCCCATGTTTGAACTGTTCTTCGTACTTGTAAAAGTTATCAAGATTTAAACAATTTCCACCGTACACTTAAGTCATTAGAGTATATATTCACTGGTTTTTGACATTCAGCACCTTCACAAAACGTTGTTCAACTAAAGTGGAATTTCCAAGTGGACTTTCCATAAGTAAATGTAATTTTGAGGCTATAAAAACAATAATTTTTATTAATCATCTTATCAGGGCTTATCCCAGTGATGCCAAACTAAAGTACCTAAATTACCCTACCAAAAGTTTTCTCCCCATAACCTGTAGGTCTGTTGAATTATTCGATGATCCTCGAAAAAGGAGGGGTTTGTGGCTCAGCTTTGGTACTTATGTTAGTTACAATAATAATTATATGGTGTTTTTGTTCAATACTGAAATAGTATAAGTTAGAGAAACATATACAAATACATTGTATATATATATATATATATATATATATATATATATATATATATAATATATATATATATATATATATAAATATATATATATATATATATATATATATATATATATATATATATATATATATATACTCTTTTAAGTACTTTAAAGCATATCCAAAAAGAGAAACAAAAATTCAGTGCTCATGTTTAATTTTCGAGTTCACAGAACCCCCTTGATCAGAACCACACTGAATTAAAACATATAAACAGAACTCAAACCAAGAACAGAAGACATAACCAAAATAAAATTTTAGCTACTAAATACCATAAACAACAATATTCCAATCAGCTGTGTGTAGAATGTAAATGTTTACATAGAACTGTACATTTTTTTGTTATAAAAAGGACAAGAGAATCATCTTAGGTTCAACCCATCTAGTTGCCTTGATTTTAAAATTAATTTATGTGCGATTTCAACATTTCTTAAATTTATCAGATTGGTATTTTGATTGGCGTTTGGCTCTAAATGGTAAATTCCTGAGTCTAGCTCAGTCCGCCGAGCTGATAACGTCGCTCCGCTACGCTGCCACGCGATAAACCCGCTCGAGCACGCCGCAACGTGTTGTGCCGAAAACCAGTGCTTACTAGTGTTTTTCGTATTTTTATGTCGTTTTGTGAACTTTACTGATAATGTCGTCCAACTGCGGTGTCTGTGGTAATCCTTGTCAAGTTGATGATATCAATTCCAGCGTGAAATGTGCCGGCAGGTGTGAAAAATTCTTTCATACTAATTGTATAAAGGATGATTTAGAAGGGAAGAAAACCCGCTCTGGTCGTGTAAAGAATGGAAGAATGGAAGTGTAAAGAATGTCATAGCACCTCATCAACCCACAGCAGTGTTGGCTCAGTTTCTACTGCGTTAACCAAGGACTTTTTGATTAGAGTTCTAGAGGAGTTTAAAGCGGATTTTTTCGTGAGCTAAAATCCTATAAGAATGAAATGGAGGAGCTCTCTAATTCAGTTAGATTCATCTCCGACAAACTCGATGAAGCAAACAATTGTATGAAGGATATGTCAGCCCAGTTCGCGGTTATAAGGAAAAATAACGAAGAAATTAGAGCAATTAATACTGATCTGACGAAGGAAGTGGTGGTTTTGAGAGACAGAGTGAGATCTATTGAACAATACTCAAGAAGGGACAACATAAAGGTCAGTGGTCTGCCTGTGGCGAAGAACGAAGACGTTGCCAGCCTCGTGAAAGACGTCGCAGCAGCCGTCGGCGTAATGATTCGGGAGGACGACATCTCGACAGCACATCGGGTCCCGTCATTCAAGAAAGAACGTACGCCATCGCTCATCGTAAGATTCGCCCGAAGATCGACACGAGACAGCATCCTCGCCAAGTACAGAGAGAAGAGAGAAGGAATGACTGCACGTGATGTCAACCCTACTTTCCCCAACAAGGGTTGTATATCAACGAACACTTGTCCCCTGATAACAAGGTATTTTTATCCAAACTCAAATTTATATGTAAGGATATAGGCTACGCCTATGCTTGGTGCAGGGACGGGAGGTTTTTCGTGAGGAAAACTCAGGATGACAAATACAAAAGAGTTAGTAAACTAAACCTTATCTCCTCTATCGTACGAGAATTGCTTTTTAATTGTTTGTGTTTTGGTTTTCTTTACTTTAACTTGATATATTTACGTATATACACATTATCTGTTTCTTTCTTATACTTTTATGAACTCAAATAATAATTTGCCCCCTTCATCTAAATTAAATTTCACAGAATTTTTTAATCAGGAAAATGATTTTACTATTATATACACAAACATAAGGAGTATGAGAGCAAATTTTGACAGTTTCCTAGTAGAATTGCACCATGTTGAACGAAAAATTGATTTTATAATATTAAGTGAAATTTGGATTACTACTGAGGAATTGTATGCGTATAATGTTCCCGGTTACAACCTTTTTGCACAGTGCAACAATAATTACAGGGCAGGTGGTGTCATATGTTATTTTGACAATAATATAGTTTGTAACAGGTTACAAGTAAATATAACATCAGCAGATGCCCTACTTTTAAATATCAAATTCAACCAATATTTTTTCAAACTCTTTTGTTTATATAGAATCCAAAGTTTTAGTGAAACAATATTTTTACAAGAATTATCCAACGAGCTTGATCTTCAAAAAACAATTTATTGTATATAGGTGACATTAACATTGATTTATTAGGTAAAAATAGTATATCAAATAGTTATCATAGCTTACTAAATAATAACGGTTTTATATCATTAATAAACTCTCACACTAGAATACAAAATTTATCTCAAACATGTATAGATCATATTTTTGTAAGAAGTAGAAATATAAATGGTTTCGATGGTTCTGTTTTTGACAAGGGTGTAACTGATCATTGTATTTTGGGCCTCTCTTATAAAAGTAATAGCCAAAATTTTCATAATTTTGAGGTGTTAAACTCACGTAAAAACACATTATTAGAAAAAAACTTTATTAATTTCAATTTGGGTAAAGCAAATTTGTCGCTGGTTAATTGGGATGAAGTATACTTAGAACACAATGTAAACACGTCTTATGATAAGTTTTGTAACATTTTATGTAGATATATAGATAAAAGTAGTAAAACTGTTACGAGTAGTTATAAGTTCTTAAAAGCTAAGTCACTAAGTCCATGGATTACAACTAACATTTTAAACAAATTAGATAGACGGAAAAAATTGTACAAAAATTTACAAAAGAAGACCTTACGACTTGGCGTTTTCCAATTACTTTAAGAGATTCTGTTCAGATTTAAAAACACAAATTGTTATTACTAAGAACAACTTTTACTCGGATAAACTGATTAGCTGTAACGGAGATTCATCCAAACAATGGAAAATAATAAATAACTTGACTGGCGGGAATTCCAATAAACACGTGGAGAATATTGAGTTGATAGACGGAACAGTTATCGGTGAGCCGAGTGAAGTGGCTGATAAGATCAATGACTATCTTATCTCTGTACAGGCTGACCGGCCCAGAGCGGTGCCGTCTGTGAACTTGCCACCGTTACCTGCTTACCCACATTCTTTCTTTATAACACCGACAACTGAAAATGAAGTAAAAAACATTGTAAAAGGCATCAAAAATAAAAAATCTACTGGCTTTGACAACATAAATGTGCAACTGTTAAAATTATTGTCAACGAAATTGCACCTGCATTAGTATACATTGTTAATAATAGTTTTAGTAAGGGATTTTTCCCTGAACTAAAACTAAGCTCCGTAGTGCCAATCTTAAAAAGCAGTAATTCTATAAAAATAGATTCACTTAGACCAATAAGCCTATTGTCAGTTTTTTCTAAGTTAATTGAAACTATTATGTTGGTTAGATTACAAAAATATCTTGATAGGTTAAATTTCTATAGTGCTTACCAATTTGGATTATAAAAGGTAAATCCACTGAGGACGCTTTAATAGCAGTAACGGAAAAAATATATAATAGCCTTAATTGCAAATTAAAAACCGCTGGACTCTTTGTTGACTTTAAAAAGGCCTTCGATCTAGTGGATCATGACATTCTATTAAATAAACTAGAAACTATTGGAATAAGAGGAATTGCATTAAATTGGTTTAGGAGTTTCCTTGTGGGTAGAAGACAGAAAAATGATTTTACTATTATATACACAAACATAAGGAGTATGAGAGCAAATTTTGACAGTTTCCTAGTAGAATTGCACCATGTTGAACGAAAAATTGATTTTATAATATTAAGTGAAATTTGGATTACTACTGAGGAATTGTATGCGTATAATGTTCCCGGTTACAACCTTTTTGCACAGTGCAACAATAATTACAGGGCAGGTGGTGTCATATGTTATTTTGACAATAATATAGTTTGTAACAGGTTACAAGTAAATATAACATCAGCAGATGCCCTACTTTTAAATATCAAATTCAACCAATATTTTTTCAAACTCTTTTGTTTATATAGAATCCAAAGTTTTAGTGAAACAATATTTTTACAAGAATTATCCAACGAGCTTGATCTTCAAAAAACAATTTATTGTATATAGGTGACATTAACATTGATTTATTAGGTAAAAATAGTATATCAAATAGTTATCATAGCTTACTAAATAATAACGGTTTTATATCATTAATAAACTCTCTCACTAGAATACAAAATTTATCTCAAACATGTATAGATCATATTTTTGTAAGAAGTAGAAATATAAATGGTTTCGATGGTTCTGTTTTTGACAAGGGTGTAACTGATCATTGTATTTTGGGCCTCTCTTATAAAAGTAATAGCCAAAATTTTCATAATTTTGAGGTGTTAAACTCACGTAAAAACACATTATTAGAAAAAAACTTTATTAATTTCAATTTGGGTAAAGCAAATTTGTCGCTGGTTAATTGGGATGAAGTATACTTAGAACACAATGTAAACACGTCTTATGATAAGTTTTGTAACATTTTATGTAGATATATAGATAAAAGTAGTAAAACTGTTACGAGTAGTTATAAGTTCTTAAAAGCTAAGTCACTAAGTCCATGGATTACAACTAACATTTTAAACAAATTAGATAGACGGAAAAAATTGTACAAAATTTACAAAAGAAGACCTTACGACTTGGCGTTTTCCAATTACTTTAAGAGATTCTGTTCAGATTTAAAAACACAAATTGTTATTACTAAGAACAACTTTTACTCGGATAAACTGATTAGCTGTAACGGAGATTCATCCAAACAATGGAAAATAATAAATAACTTGACTGGCGGGAATTCCAATAAACACGTGGAGAATATTGAGTTGATAGACGGAACAGTTATCGGTGAGCCGAGTGAAGTGGCTGATAAGATCAATGACTATCTTATCTCCGTACAGGCTGACCGGCCCAGAGCGGTGCCGTCTGTGAACTTGCCACCGTTACCTGCTTACCCACATTCTTTCTTTATAACACCGACAACTGAAAATGAAGTAAAAAACATTGTAAAAGGCATCAAAAATAAAAAATCTGCTGGCTTTGACAACATAAATGTGCAACTGTTAAAATTATTGTCAACGAAATTGCACCTGCATTAGTATACATTGTTAATAATAGTTTTAGTAAGGGATTTTTCCCTGAACTAAAACTAAGCTCCGTAGTGCCAATCTTAAAAAGCAGTAATTCTATAAAAATAGATTCACTTAGACCAATAAGCCTATTGTCAGTTTTTTCTAAGTTAATTGAAACTATTATGTTGGTTAGATTACAAAAATATCTTGATAGGTTAAATTTCTATAGTGCTTACCAATTTGGCTTTATAAAAGGTAAATCCACTGAGGACGCTTTAATAGCAGTAACGGAAAAAATATATAATAGCCTTAATTGCAAATTAAAAACCGCTGGACTCTTTGTTGACTTTAAAAAGGCCTTCGATCTAGTGGATCATGACATTCTATTAAATAAACTAGAAACTATTGGAATAAGAGGAATTGCATTAAATTGGTTTAGGAGTTTCCTTGTGGGTAGAAGACAGCAAGTAAAAATAGCAAATGTTTATAGTGCTCCAAAGTTAGTAGAATCTGGTGTGCCACAAGGCTCAGTTACCTCTGCAGTTTTATTTCTAATTTTCATTAATGATTTGCTTAATCTCAATTTTCAAGGTAAAATCAGTGCTTTTGCCGATGATATTGCTCTTTTTTATTCCCACAGGGATTCTCTTGGAATTGGTGAATTAATAAATAATGATCTGTTGCTGTTAAGAGAGTGGTGTTTAGCAAACCGAATGCAGCTCAATGTAGACAAGACCAAATACATATTTTTTGATTTTTATGGTTTTAACATACCTGTTCCTTTAAAATTTCATTCAAGGTTTTGTAATTTACTAAATTGTAACTGTAAACCTTTAGAAAAAGTAAGCAATATTAAATACTTAGGAATTATATTGGATGACAAATTTACATTTGAATCTCATATTACGAATCTGCATAGTAAAATAAGATTGTCAATTAGAAAGTTTTATTTTTTAAGAAATTTTTGTAGCATTGGTCTTCTGAGGGCACTTTACTTTGCACTGGTAAACTCAAGGTTGCAGTATGGGCTGGTATGTTGGGGAGGTACTTATAAATACTTAATAGAAAAATTACGAACAACTCAAAACTACTACTTAAGAATAATTTTAAACAAACGTAAAATAGAAAGTTCCTTTCCCCTTTTTCAACAACTGCACATTTTACCAATTCAACATCTTTTCATTTTTAAAGTTCTTAGGATTTTTTTTTATCAGAAGTAGAAATATGGGAACTGACAACTTGTATTATAACACTCGATATGTTTTAAATAAGAATTTTCGGCTTCCTAAGGTAAATAAGTCAATTTTTCGTCACTGTTTTCTTTATTTAGGCCCTAAATTATACAATCAACTTCCACCCAGTGTAAAGAATAGCTGTTCCGTAAGCGCATTCTGCAGGAATACAATTACCTGGCTTTCTTCTATTCATGATGTTAACTTCCTATTTAACGTTATTGCATAAATGTATCCTTTCTGTAACTTCTAGGAATAATTTAAGTATTTTATTATTTGCTCTTCATGGCCATCTTTTGTTCTACTTTTTTTGCTTATGTTATGTAATTGTCCTTAGTTGTCTTTATTGTCTTTTACTGTCCATGATTTGTCCTTACATAGAAGCCTACATAGAATAAAAAATAATCAGTTTTCGCTTCTTACTTTATATAAATAACCATAGATGTAAGTTTATACAGATACTGCAGCTGTAAGCGACATGCATTTTTTCTTGAGACGCTAGACTCAACGTTTTAGTTTTGTTATTCAGTTGTATTTTATTTTTATTATAGCTGGTCACATTACTTGTAAAAGTGACCAGTAATATTTCCAAACGATTTACAAGTATTGTATTATTATATAAAAAAAAAACTGGAAATAAAAAATCATTTAAATCATTTAATCATTTAATCATTTTTTAGGCTGAAGCAATATATATATTCCGTATATGGATGAGAAAGAGAGAGATTATGTATTTTATTGTTAACCACAATCTTGGATTGATTATACGTAGAAATGTTACTAATCTTAAACATAAACATGGCTACCAATACTGATAAGATGACTAATAATATAGCAAATAGTTATTTTACTCATTATTACAATTTATAACGAATGCCCTAACATTTCTCATGTACAAAACATGCTGGCATGGGTCTACATTTAAAAAAAGCTTTGATCTCATATAGCACTGTATTTAAAACATTTACACATATATGGGTAAAAATATTATAGTACAGCTAATGGGGTTAAACAGTGAAGTTATATTTCTATGCTATTTTTAATTTTAATTTGTGTACAGAAACTTTCTATAGAATGAAGTGAGGAGAACCTTTGCTTGATGGTAACAAGAAGATCGAAGACGTGGAATTTTAACTTAATAAAAGAAAACCCTTCTTGCTAATAAAATCAGCTAAATACTTTACATTTTTCACGCAACCCCAATGAAGTCTGTTACGTAATACATGGTATGTCGTACTCTACCTTGTTATAATAATATAAACACTGAAACAAAGAATACAGTTCAATCAGATCAATCATCCAGGTGCATGAATAGATCGCATATTGTAGAGAAAAATAATAAACAGTTATATCAAAAAAGAAACGATCCCTTCGTATACTCAAAGAATAAAATTATTAATTGACGTCTACATATTAAATTACACATAATTAAGGCAATTATAGCAAATTTTCCCGATATTTATTTGCCTAATTAAATTTACTATTCGTTTAACAGTTTCAGTTAATCCAACAAACAATTAATAATGTATACGACTATCGAATCAAAGAGAGAACTATAACACGAATATATCGACTAAAATAGCCATTTAGATGACTACTAATGTGATTTAATGATCAACGGCTTATTGCAATATAATATCCAATTAATACTCATATAACACACTAAAGCTTACGTAGATGAATTAACGGATAAATTTATTATTGGCAATCAGTAACCAAAAGTAGAATATAATATAAGCATATACAATTTTCGGTAGTTGGCTATATTTATTTCATCTAACAATTACATACATCTTCGGGAATTTTACCTTAGGTAACTTTTGTAAATGAAATAGGTGTATATGCCATAATTTCAGTCATGAATTGGAACTTATCTCAACATTCCTACTGAATCAACCCCTCACACCACAGCTGAGTTATGTACAGTAATTATCTTAGGTGAAGTTGTCTTCCATTTGATAAAACGAATTCCAGATTATTATTTTAAGATTTTTTTTAAACCATACACAATGTACATATTGTACTGTAAGAGGAACAGATAAAATATGAAAGGGAAAGGCTGTATTGGCAGTAAAATTGCCATAAAATTAAGCATGAAATATAACATATTTAATTAAACTCCTAAATTTATATACATTTTATTTGTTGAACAACATTTTAAGAACCTAAAATCTAAACTATAGACATATCGTTATAAATTCGTATTGAGTATAAAAAAATATACACAGGGTTTACTATTAATGGGTAACGTTTATAAGTGGCTAATAGGAACGTAGATGATTAAAATCAGAGTGGTAAAAGTATATCAGAAATTGATTATTACAATCCTCAGCTAATAACATTCGAACACAAATCTTGACTTTTAGTTCCAGAAGTAAATAAAAGCCATTTCCAATTATCCCTGCAAATAATGCCTTCCTATCTTCCTTGTATAAAAGGTATATATAAAAGAAAGATGCCAATTATAAATACATATATGTATGTAAGTATATATGTATATATATACATGTATACTGTATTCAGAAAAAAGCGCAAAGGCCTCTTACTACAATATAAGAAAAAGACTTTATACAATCCTTTAATATTTCGTCGAATTTCGTTCTCAAAAAGGATAAAAACATTACTATGCAAGTAAAGATATTTATTATATTAGTGAACAGCGCTGAAGGCATCCGTTGCTGACAAAACCGTTGTTTTCTGGTATTAAGTATCACCTGGCGCATGAATAGTTGAACACTGTTGTCTAAAACGAAATATAGTTTAGATTAATACTTAAAGTCATAAAGAGATCTCGTATACAGACATAAAAATATATTCAGATCCTCTAGTATTAGGCTACGCTAACGCTCAGCCGATTACCTTTTAAGTACAATAAAAGTAGTACATTTCTTCTAATTTGTAAAATTTGACTGGTATTATGATACAAAAACGTGAAATTATTTATTTCATCACTCAATCTAATTATAATTACACCAGAAACAATGCAAACCACAATAGACTAGCGTGTTTACCAACTTGGACAAACAGTCCTATTACATTGCACAGTAACATCATTGTCTCTCAATACTGGTTAGTGCCAACACAAATAATGTTTACGGTGGTCTATAGAATACATCCTGTTTTAGTTAATTATATATTGTATATTTTATAAAGATTAGTAAGCAATTACGGAGCTTGCTACATTCTTAAACATTCCTAATTACAAAAGTATGTAGCGTATATGACATCCTCTAATTTTTGAAACATAGTAAATTCTATAATGAAGCATTTCTTTGCTTGCGTGTATTGTTAATGAACGCATTTTATATGAAATACTCATATTAATATAATTATATTTACGTATATGCAAAATATTGTGAAGTGCAGTACTCAATTCAGTAAATAAAGCACTTTTACTTGATAAATATAAGTGAAAGGGAAAGCTGTATCTACCGTTATTTATTTAGGGAACTCCCTTGACAGTCCATCCTCTATAGGCTGTGACACGATTTACAGTGATAAGGTTGGGCTTTATATAATCTCACAGACTTTTAAATCTTATTTTCCTTCCACTCTCGTTTCATTTTGGTGTAGGAAACATTATTGCACTGTTACAACATCTTCAGTTTTAGCGAACACAAGTGCGGGGTTCGTACACATACTTTTGGTATGCACGATTTTATCTTAAATTGAATGGATACTTAAACATCAATGAAAGTAAAACGATATTATATGGTGTATAATGTACTGAAATTACTCAAATTAGTGAGTGTAAGTCGGTCTAAAGACATGTTTAAGATTTGATAACGCTTGAAGTAGAGGGTACGTATCAATACTCGAAACACAGTGTTATAAATTTGTATATAACGGTGCTTAAGCCAAAATCATGTTATCCATCACTTCTTTTAAAATATATCACGTCTCTAGTCATATAAGTCTTCGTATAAGTCAATGGGAAATTTTTCACATTTAAGTCAAAACCTGTTGTTCAAAAGTTTATAGAGCCAGGAACTCTTTTAGATGAACGCTGAAACTGAACGTGTTATACGAACCATAAAAAGCTGCCTCGAATTTACCTCTAGATAGGTTATCGCAGTTAATTCTTGAGACAACTAATATGTATGATTTTGAGCTGTCAAAATAGCCCGTTCACGGCAAATTGGGAGAACTATATATACATCATATGTAGTGACTTAACGCATTTTCTTTGTGGAATACAAGCCTCAACATTTGATGACCTACATTGACATCTTTCAGTAGAATTATATTGAATCATTTTATTTTACTGCAATAAACTATTATGTTAGTTTTAATCGGTTAATATATCTACTAATCTAGAACACCAACAAGATAAAAGAGAATATAAAAAATCCTGAAATTAATTAATTTAGATTATATCAATTATTAAACCTAAAAGTAAATCATTAATTAAATTTAAGTGATTTAAAATTTTAACATTTCAAAATCTTAATTTTTTACTATACATGACATTAAGGCTTCTCACTAAGACTTTTGAATGCACATGAATCCTAATAGACTTTAAATCTTACCTCAACCACACAGAAACCATTATAAGGCAAGTTCTAATGACTACTTTAAAATAACACAGTAGTTCACAAAAAATTAATGATGTGTTAGGTTATTTGTAACCTCAAAAAGTGTTTGTTATAAGTAAGAAGAATACCCTTTAAACACTTTTGTAGTTTTTAATTTTACAATGAACATTTCAGATTTGAAAATTCCCTCTTCAATTACTGTAAGTTAAGGTAAGGTGCTTAGGTATTAGGTTTTATATATATATAGTCTTTGGTCAATCTAGGGAAAGTTTCTACTAATGTCATTATTGTAAATAACTAATCCGTATTAAAGTATTTAAACACGGTTTCTTTTCTATAATAATTTTCCTTTATTAATTTATTGTATTTATATTTTACATTTACTTTCTTTTACAGAATATCTAGGCATTTTAGTCTATATTCACCATTCCTTAATAATTACTAGATGTTTTTCATTTCAAAACAATCGTATACTCATTTATAACTAATACAAACCTTGATTTCCCAAACGTGCTGTGTAAATATTGCAATCATTGTATCTTCCTATTGAATATACTGTTTGTCATTAATTAGACTATAATATTTACAACCTACTTAGAAATCCAATTACATCCTGTTACTTTTCAAACGATGGATTTATAATTCCTTCTACAAATATCACAATGATTTGCCGTTACTAACAAGAGAGTTAGTGTTCATACCAAATTACAATCCTTTACGTGTAAGGTTGGTAATATTCAAAAATATAAACTTTATTACAACAGACATATTTAAATAATGCAGACAGATTACAAAGGAATCAGTTCCAGAAATATCATTCTTAGATAAACAAGAAGCAGCGTTACCTTAATTCATCAAAGGATAAAGTACTTTAGTTCGTTCCTGAATTGTTTTTAATTACAATGACGTTCTTTTCGTTTTCGTATTTTTCATGTTTCTACGAGTAACTTTATTGTTTTATAAAACAAGGATAAGACGCTTACTATGTCAATATTACTGGAAAAGGGCAATGCTTTACTGGTCACAAAGCAGGTTCATTGTTATAAAGCGGGTTTATAACAATGAAATGTTGTTATAATGTTGGAAGGCTAACTAAATAATGTATTAAGACTATAAATTATCACAGACAAAATCGCGCTGTTGTAGTGTGTGTATTTTATTTTATGACCTTTACATACTTACATAACGAGTTGAGATATTTATGTGAAAACCAAATGCCAGTTTTCGTATTACTCAGTTACATTAAATTATGTTACGTGTAGTTATTGATTATTGGATTTTACCTAATAATATGGTTTCACATGTGATTACTAAAATTAAATTACTCATTGACATCCATCGATATGGTGTTATTTTATAAAACGTCAAAGGAAAATATTAATTATGTGTCAAATCTTATCAGATTTGACAACGAAAACGATATTAATCCTCTTCAACAACAAACATTACCCTGTTAATAAAGCCATTGTAACGCTAATGTTTGGTTTACCAAGTTACTTTGAGGTCCTTTTAGGTTAGTTTATCAGTAATTCGTGGGATGATATATTTGACGTTATTGAATTACAAAGTCGAATACTATGATGAGGATACTTATGTAAAGTATATAAACTGTTGTTTTCTTATGCTTCCACTATGACGACGAGTAATAAGTATGAGTAAAATTAACATGTGATTTCACTATTAGTTTTTTGAAGATGTGTTTATATAATTGCCTTGAATTATTTAGGAAATGAGATCCGTTATTAGGACAAATTATAAATACGAGATAGTAATATTAGTATCACAATGACTTAATATGCATTTAAAAACATTCAATCATTGATTACACAGAATTATAGTTATGAATTGTGCGGGCTTGAGTCTTGTCTTTGACACCATGATAATGACCGTTCTTAATCGTTGTCTTATAGTATTCTTCAACAAAATGCAGTGCTATATATTTTTCGTTCAATACACTGAATTGGTTTTTTTTATGTATTCAACCCTTTCATTCCTGAGAACATATGTTATACTGATTTTAATATCCGCAAAACAACATCAAAGCAATGACACTCATCACATTTTAACACTCAAAATATCTTTACAGAACACTAGACATTATTAAATCCCTGGTAACCATAGGAAATATTCATTAGCATACTAAGACAGATAGAAGTTTAGAAATTAAACAATTTGTCACAAATATAGCTCATCATGAAACTCATTCTTGTAGATATCAAGTTTCATGGAGAATTTTAACATTTCATATGAAATCTTTTCCGACGTATCTTGCCACATTATACATTCAAATCTTAGCTCATTAAATTAGGTTTCAAATCAGTGTTTAAATAATAAAAGCCTAAAACTGGAATTTTTTTGTTTCAAAGTCTAAATGTGTATATTTGAGCTAAATAAAAAAAAAACATTAAAGGGGAAAATTTGTATAATGTTGAATGAACGTAAAATATTAGTATATGTTGTATAATAGTCAATTTTTGTAATAAATAAAAAAAAGTTATAATGCTTCTATTTTAGTATAAATAAGAGTTTGCTGTTAGTTAAAGGCTGATAAAAGATATTCCATAATTATTTTAATATAATAGGAGCAACATTTCATGAAAATGTATTTATTCATGCTGTTTTATCACAAATAATAAGCTAAAAGTAAATTATCTAAAAACTGTATTCCATTATAAAATTAATTTTAAATTCCATTATATAGTCACACACGGTTTTTATCTTTCCGCATACATAAAACAGAAGTAATAATAATATTCCTTTATTGCATAAAAACAATTTACAACAATTGCATAGCAAGCGTCAGTAATGGTACAAAAAATACATCAGTTATTTGATGATTTGTCAACTAAAATTATTATTTAATGAAAGGCAATAAGCAGAACCAGGGATTTTTCTCGTTGCTCTTAATTTTCAAAATTTTCATCCCAGCGGCCCATCATGAACTCATCAACAGAATAAAATGCCTTTGATACCAGGAGGTGTTTTAGACGAGCTTTGAATTTTTTTGGATCATCGAGTTGTTTGATAACTTCAGGGAGCCTATTGATTATTCTGACACCAACTTGTGACGGCAAGTGTGTTCAAAAGCAATTGTTCTGTGTTGGTCGATTCTAAAGTTGTCCCTGCCTCTAGTCTCGTACTGATGGACATCCCTACCCTGCAGCAACTCACATTTGAGTCTACAGTACAGGGCGACATCGAGAATATAGAGGCAGGGTAAAGTCAGCAATCCAAGCTCCCTAAAGGGTTAAAAATGCAGAAACTCTCCAAGTGAGTTAAAAATGCAGAAACCTCTGTGCGATGGTAGCAGGTGTCGTACTCTTAAGAGTACAGCGTGAATAACTCATGAAAGGGACGTGTTGGTAGAACTTGGTTTGTTTTCTCTTCCATCGCTTTATATTCTGTAAAGATAATGAGCTTTTCTATATTTATTATTATTTTAAAATGTAACTATGACATGCTTGCAGAGTTAGTTCAGCACAATTTGGTTGTAATACTAGTTACATATTACTATTAATGTAATTAATTGTGACTATGATGATTGTAAATGGCTAGATATGTAACGTAGACATTTATTAGGATGATACTTACCATTAATGTGTTTCCATCAAATGACTTTTAGTTGTGTCAATTTACAATACTTTACAGGATTTCACGAATTCTTTTTTGTGTGTTTTATGTCATATATAAAAAGTATCCTATATTTAAATATTTTGAAAATATGAGTATGAATGGTTTTTACGATGACTGGAATATGTCCCATGAAGTCTTATGAAGTTATATATATATATATATATATATTTACCTCTAAAAAGGTTTACATAAATTTCAGAATTCCAAAGTGAATGAGAGTTGGTAACATATATACTACATAGTCTCGCGGGTTATAGGAGATCCTTTATGCTGGGAACTTCCAGTCAAGAACACTTCCCAGCTTGTGGCTTATGTAATTTCCTCTTTTCTAAAGATTACAGTTGTTAATCTAAGAGGTATGCGCTTTACGAGATTTGGGCAAATTTTTGCTATTAATCTTTGTTATATTTGTTTTTTTCTACACCTTTCAGGATCTAGAAGGATTCTGTGTATGCAATTTCTCTTTATAGGAGATATCCTAATTTCTGAAAGCATTGACTGAAAACGGCCCGGGAGTTGTAGACCTTAATCTGTGTTCAATTTCCCACCATGAGAGTATTTGTGACTCCTACCCTATATCAGCCTTTGTTACTTTATATAATCTAAAAGCTCCTAGCCTATTAGTGTTAACTCCCAGACTCACGTTCTTAGTACGTCAGAGCTCAGAATTCATGTACAGTTAGAAAAAGCAAACATATAAATTTCTTTTTCGAAAATTCGAATAGTTAAAGGGATACAAACGTGACAGTAGAGAAACACTAACACGCATGAAAGATTAAACATTTTCAAGAATGTCCGCTTGAATCCAGATAACGCAGTGTGCCTGCAGCTTGATACTTGAGGTAAGATACAATACCGCAGTGCGTCACTAATAAATTAGAGCAACATATACGTAGTTTGTGTTAAACCGAGACCAATCTCTTAACGAACGACCAGAAGAAGACACATTTAATTCGAATTATGCTTCTCAGTACTAAGTGTGTATATTTGTTCTTCGATACAACAAGGAATCTCTACTACGGCAATGAACATATCTTAGGCTATAAGTATGTGATAAGAGCTATTATTAAACTTGTTTTAGCTGAAGTAGGTTACCAAGATCTATGTATTTGTATTTTTGTGATCGAAGCAACAGATTTAAAGGAGATTGCAAGGGCCAAAAGTAGACTGTTTTTGACCAAAGCATGTTTCTAAATCCTATACGAGACAGTAAGACGATTTGACACCATAAATACATGAAATTGAACTCAAACTGTCGAAAGTAGTCACGTTTTGACCGGAGTACGTTTTTCAGTTCTACATACGTTCAATTATTTTTTTAATTGAACATAGGAATACTTAATTTTGGCGCTGAAAATACCTTAGACTGGAAGTAGATTACAAGGGCTAGAAATAAACATATTTTTGCAGTGGATTTGTGAAGCCTATAATTATATTTTATTGATCGGATTAATAGAAATTGTTATATTAACTGACATTCTCGTTGTTATTGCCTCATTATTATTACTTTTATAGTTATTAACACAAAGATATTAATCAATTTATCAAAATTATTTATCAATTTTTGATAATTGATATTGTCCATAGGTTACATCGTTCATTGTTTTTTATTTCTGTATAGCATTATTCTTGTTTAGACTAGTTATATTATAGAGATGTGAAATTTTGTATTGCAGTATACATACATAAAGCAAACTCAGTTGTGTTCGTTAATATTATTCATTCTAACCAGAAATGCTCCTCTACGTGCAAAACTTGTTAAGAGAGTTGGGCCCTTAACCTTTAATACTGTAATCAAGAAATATTACTTACGAAATTATCACTTAAATATTATATAGCCTATGCATAATTAATTACGACACCATCTTATTGCATCATGTGTCGTTTATTTAAATATGCCAAGGACTTAGATTTTTTTGTTCGAGGGAACGGTTGGTTTTCGTTTGACTTTAGCATACTTTTTCAGATAACAATAAATACTGTTTAAATATTAAAAAGATTAAATAATAGATCTAACTAAATATGAACAAGATAAAGTGCTGAAATAGAATAATAAAAAGTGGAAAATATCTCACAGCTAATGTTTCATCAAAAATACTAATATGTAAAACTAATTTTAGAAATTAACGAATGATCAAACCCAAAGGAAATTTTCTCAAATTAAACCTATTTATATTTTCGTTGGCATGAAATGAAACATTACTGATGCCTTAATATAACAGTTTTCAATGTTGTCCTGATTATGTTCCCTGGAATGTATAGCGACGGGCCTGGCCTTTTCCATGAACAATACTGTAACGTTGACCTGTCATTCTGATACGAAGAGGGTTAGAGGTTTGGCCAATATATTGTTTATTACAAAACTTACAATTTAGCTGATATATTATACAACTTGAAATTATTTTAAATGTCAATATATATATATATACACACACACACATATATATATATATATATATATATATATATATATATATATATATATTGACACACACACATTCATATATGTGTGTGTGTGTGTGTGTAATTTCAAATCTAAATTAAAGTAAGATTTTTTATTCATTGAACCTATACTACGAACGATGATAGTCCTATTATTATTACAAATTTTTGGCACATATAATTTGCTGTTCTTTAAGTGATACCACAAAACATTCCTAGAGGCTTATACGTATTTCTGATAAGAATCAAATAAAATCATTTTATTTCTAATTTTTGTCCAGAACAATCATAGACACATTCAAGTTAACTAAAAGCCACCTCAGAAAAAACAGTTCTCGCCAGTTTTATTTCAGGACTGATGTTAGCTTCATCGAGACCTCTATTTTCCAAATATTATTTTTCTAATACCTCAGCTGGATTTTAGACATGGTTTTTTTACTTTTCACTTTAATAAAATTTTTCTAATAGACAGGTATCTTATATTTAAAGAACACAAAACTACTGTACTGCATGATATAACAGATTATTTACATTTTATCTTATCCACCTCTCAACATTTAATGAAAAAACTAAATTTTTGTATATATTTTAAGTATAGATTCATGAGAATTAAAGTACTATAATATCAACTATTTTTTCAGAAAAACGTGTTATGTGGTTTACTAATATAAAATGTACATTTATAAATACATATTTTATATATATACATGTGTTTCTCTCACAGATTGTCGTATATTATACAAAACGGCTAAAATTTATCCTAAAAATTACCGGAATACAAACTTGATTTCATTAGGACGTACATGACTTAACTCTATTGTTTGTGTTTCATCACCAGAACCCGTAATTAAATGAGGTGTTCATCGACTAAGACAATGTTGTTACTATATAAAGTAACAATATTGTCCCCCAATATTGAAACGTGCTACAACAAATACTGGCCACGGTAAACAATGGACCCTATCCTTGTTAATTATCCATTAATTAATTAACACTCATTCAATATTACTTAAGGCAATCCATTAGTGAATAATATACACTGTTACATTTTACCCCATTGTTCTCTCTAGTCTCAATCCTTGCAAAAATACATCATTGCTCAAAACTAAATATTATAATATAAATATCGAAGAATTAAATAAGGCATGTTTCAAAGATATTTTGCATGGAGTTGTGATACATATCTGTTCCCATTCTTGACTCATGAGTGTTGCAAGGTATGATTTGTTTTGTGAAACCTGTATTGAGTTTATGTATTAGGTTAGTTATTTACCTACAGAATAAATCAGATTGCGTACCTAGAAAGGTACTGATACTGATTTATTATACCGCGGAACTATGGCAAATGTTCCAATTAATCATCATTCTTTCACATATTACGATTTAAGTTTCCTTAGTCCAAAATAATCGAAAGCCAGTAGCGGGACTAAACGACAGCAGCGACTAATTCTTATCGGGTGGAAATATATATTTTTAAAATGTACGTTTGATAATTATTAATTTGTTACTTTTTATATTTTAAAACAATGTGAGACACTTAATTCTTTACCATAATATACGTTTTCTATTTTCTATACATTTGTCGATCCTTTTTTGGCTTAAACGTAAACTGTAGGTTCTTATAAATTACGAAATATTCTATTTAAGTATCAAGTATGCTTTTTTTTTTTGCTCCGCACAATATTTAAGCAACTTAAAGACATGTTGGTAGTATTTTATTACTAATGAGTTATACGTAATACTAAACTTCTGATAAACAATTAAATTACGTTTCGAACGTGTAGTTTTCGAATGTTCGTGTACGTACATGGTAACGTACCAAATGCGCTCTATCTTTTAAACTATCTGTAAACTATAAAATGCTTTGCTTCCTTTGTTTTTACTTCAACCACTTGTAAATGCGTTTAAGTATGTGTAGAAATATTACCAACTTTGAGGTAGAGAAACTAAAAATTGTAACGTACCCACATAGTTATATTGCATAATAATTGTAACATCCTATATGTTATTTCATTGCAAACGTTTTATATTATTAGAACTAAAATAAATATTATCGTTATGACTGGGTGTATTATACCTATATATCAATACCTGAAGATTTACACGCTATGATACATCGCGCACCTGCAGGTATTCACTAAATTCAGCTGTAAAACTGTAAAACAACGGAGTTACAAAGCAACATACGTGCAAGTGGAAGCTTAAATAGTTAAACAACACTAAAATGGTGGAAATTGTACTCAGTAGATTGTGTGACACCTCTCTTGTCCCTACTTTATTGTTTATTGTATTGTTTTAAACCATTGTTTACCTATATAAAGTTTTTTTGTATTCGGTCTACAATACGTAGTATTCAGAGAATCAAAACATTTATTCTTTAAAACACATTTTACAAGTTACGAATACAATAAATGATTTAAAACCATGCTTAATCCAACGCATAATATATTTCACTATAGAAATTACTGTAAACAACAGCATGCAATTCCCATACGACTTCCCAACCTGTACGAGCTGCCAACTAACATCTCCCAGCGTCTGGTATGCCTCGATATTTGGAAAGCTTCTGACCTCTGGTAGCTGCCGACTTTGGGCCGTCCTCTCCTCTAGCTTATCCAGTCCTCCGGCCAGTACTGTCCTTTGGTAGATTCCGTCTTTCACAGCTCTCATCGAAATAATATTGACATATATACATATAACAAATGAGTTTCAAACTGACTATATGAGTACATTTATGACTTGTTCCAAAATGCTTCCATATAGGGTATATGATCGGGTACTTTGTAACATTACGGCAACTGGACATTCTTAATGATTGTATTGTACGTTTTGTAACATTTTTAATGATGATAACATAATACATAGCATACAGGTTGGTGTTAAGTCACTTTCGAAAGATAAGATTTTGTGATATCGTAACATATACAAACGTACTACGTAATTTGAAACGAAAAACAGAATAAAAATATCAGAATACAACACATCGTTATTAAGTTATGAAGCTTTTATTTATGTGCTCTTGTAGTTTTAGTGGGTAACATCAACTAATCACGTGGAATACTCTGAAACAGTTTATTGAACAATGTAGAACGCACTCAATGAGTATTACACTCCTATTATTGTTTTAACCGTAGCATATTGTTAGCGTATGATGATACCATGGAGGTAATATTGTTTTATAAAATACATAGTGCAATAATATGGCTTAACTATTACACACGCAATTAATGGCTATGAAGCTATCATTGTGGCGTAATTTTGTATCATTATAGTTTCAGTAGCCATTGAAATTTGTGATATATTCAGTTTATGTTTAGTATTTAATCACTAAAGATTTATTTTTAACATAAAGGGAAAATGTTAAATTTTGTTAACGACCTTTTATTTTTTTAAAAGCTATAAAAGCTGTACTATGTATTTCTGAACTTTTTGTAAGGCCTTTGTTATGCTTTTATGCCTACGCTTACTACCAGACTAAACTCTTTAAAGTTTGTTTTGGACAAATATAGGATTGTGAACGCAGGATGTTCTGCCACCTTGTTGTGTCACTGGTATTAAATATAATACTGTAATTTTTCCGGACATTTGCCATCGTTCAGCGAAGCAAGAAAACAGTAACACTACGTTTCGAGATCTGCAATCTGATCTCTTCTTCAGGTAAAGAACTAACCTAATACATAATTACAAACTAGGTTAAAATAAACAAATCTTACTAATTTAACTCTAAAAACTCCTTTTCATAGTAGGAAAGCCAGTAAAATTTTGCCTTCTGCTTCTAAATCTTTACTTAAAGAAAGAATTGCATATCATCATCGTGAAAGATACCTCCTCCAAATAGTATTGAGTGTAAAAAAACTGAATTAAAAACACTGATCGGTACAGAATTCAACAACATTCTCGAAAGCATCTAAATAGATGTATAAAAGTTTCTGAAACAGATAAGAAAAAGAAAATCTCCAAACTGGAAAAAATTAGGCCTAAAAAATGTGATTTGGCTAAGGATGGCAACGTGAATACGGATGCAAATAATAAAAATGTAATCAACCTCTCTTTAAAAATCTTGAATGAAGCGGAAATATCAGTCTTATCCAAGGGTTTTCTGTGGCACAAAAATCGGTAAAGGCACTGGATTTCGTAACTGGAATCGAGTCGGCTGTTTCACAGTTACCTGAGGAACAGGGTGACCGGTTTCGTTGTGAGGCCAGTCTTTTACTCAGAAAAATTCCTCCCACAAAACCCAATTTGACAATAGAGGAGAAAAAGGCTAGGTCGATCCTTGGGAAAGACGACACGGTCAAAATCTTACCTGCCGACAAAGGCAACGCTACTGTGGTACTTGACTCAGTAGCGTATAAAGAAAAGATTGCGGAAACTTTAAATACTGGCAAATATACAGTTTTAAATAAAGACCCGACTGATTCATTTTAACGCAAAGTAGCAAACACCTTAAGAAAACATAAAGAATTTTTTTCAGATAAATTTAGATCTAAATTAACTCCTCACCACTCCAAAATCCCCCATATGTATGGCCTTCCCAAAATCCACAAACCTACCATACCTCTCCAGCCCATCATTAGTTCTCGTGATTCACCTTGCAGGGAATTGTCTAAAGTCCTCTTGGACATCTTAACGCCATTGATAGGAAAAACTGACTCTTTCATCAAAAATTCCAGGGATTTCGTAGAGAAGTCAAAACCCCTAAAGTTGACTGAAACTGACAAACTGGTAAGTTTTGATGTCGAAAGTCTATTTACAAATGTACCAGTTCCAGAAACTCTCGGAATTATTAAATCACGTCTCAAAGAAGACCAAACATTAAAGGATAGAACTAAACTTCCCGTGCCAGTAATTATGGAACTGTTAGAACTATGCACTCAATGCAATTATTTTGAGTTAGAGGGTAAAATTTACCGTCAAGATGAGGGGATGGCAATGGGTTCTCCACTGTCTCCTATTTTCGCTAATATCTTTATGGAGGAATTCGAGCGAAAAGCTTTGGCTTCAGCTCAGTTCAAACCGAAGATTTGGTGGAGGTATGTGGATGATACCTTTGTTACTTTTTCTCATGGAGACATTGAATTAAATAATTTTTTGAATCACATTAATAGTATTTCCCCTTCCATCCGCCTCACAATGGAATTGGAAGTCCAAAACAAGCTTCCCTTTTTGGATGTGTGTGTATTAAGAGATAGGGATGTCCTTAAGACAACTTTTTTTCGAAAGATAACACACACAGGAAAATATTTAAATTATCAATCCAACCATCAAAAATCTGTCAAAGAAAGAGTAGCCTACTCTTTGTTTGATAGAGCAAAGAGCTTGTGCTCAGATAAAGATGGACTAAAAGAAGAATTTAAGAAAATTGAATCGGATCTCAGAAGCAATGGATACCCTCAATTAGTAATTAGTAAGTGCAAACGAACTAAGAATCATTCCTGAGTCAGAAAAACTGAATTGTGATAAATTTGCGTTTATGTCAATCCCGTATGTGCCGGGATTATCGGAGAAAATTAGAAGAGTAGGTATAAAGTACAACATTAGAACCGCGTTTAAAACACACAACACTCTTAGACAAAGTCTCGTAAAAACTGTACCGTATGACGATAACACATGGGGGTGGTGACTTCTGAGGTCGTAGTAATAAATACTAGAAATACAAAGTGTACTTATAAGTTCAGTTTAATTACGAAAACTTAAAAGCACCACTTTTAGTTGGTAAAGGAAAAGTTATGTACTGCCACGTTGCTGCCAATTATAATATAATAACTAAAAAGTATATCTTCTATGTGGGCCTAAAATATCCAATGTTCTATTGAATTATGCGTACGACGTTTTACTTTACAAAACAATAATATTTCACTTCCCTTCACAATAGGTAGACTCACAACCCTGTAGTCTAAGAACGGTTATTTCTAGAAGAGGAGTAGAAGTTGAGAAGTGGTAGCCATCTATTCAAACAACACGTGAGATACATCAGCTACGTAAACTCGCTTAAAACAAATTCGCGACGGTATTAGCCATTTAATAATACAAATTACTATTTATAACAACGTGCTCGTCGCCATAAGGACGACGCCACAACCTTTATCTATCTCCATCAAGCAAATAAAAGATCTTCAATGGTAAGTTACTTTACTATTCACATCTTTACTTTACGTTACATTCATTTTATACGTTTGGCATCAAAGGGCTAATTTAATAATACGAAAAGATAAATTTTACTTACGGACAAAGCGCGCGAGGTCTGATCGGTTTCGTAGTTGGGCTGCTACAAAGGGTTAGAAGAAAAAATTCATACGCGTGCCAATTAGGTAGTTACTCCGCCCAATAATTTAGTTCCGGAACATTGGATGTAAAATAATATTATATTATACTGGCTGATTAGGTTGCGAAATTTACATTGTATGAAATTTAATTAACTAATTTACGGTACAAAAAAAACCAAAATATGGCACACAGGATTCCAAAAACTGTGTTTACAGCATAAAATGTAGCTGCAATAGGGAATACATAGGCGAGACAAAAAGACCACTAAACGTAAGGATAAAAGAACACAAAGAAAACGCGAGAAAGGGTTTCACAGAAAAGTCAAAAATTGCACACCATTGTTGGTCCGAAGACCATCATATGAATTGGGATGAAGCCCACATAATACATCGGGAACCACATTTCCTCAAAAGGAAATTAATTGAGGCAACATACATAAAATTGGCAGACCAACCAATCAGTCAACCATCAGTCGAGATTAGGCCGCTTTGGTTGCCAATTCTAAAAAATGAACTAAAGAGAAAACCAAAAGTATCAAACGGATCGGATATTTGTAATAAACCAATGCGGAGTCACAATATGGTTTTAAGAAGTTCATCTCGCATGAACCAATAATAACGAAAGGGCCCATTCCTGTCCCCCTTCCCTTGTATTTCCGCCATCTTGTTTTAGCCAGCCATCACGATTACCATTGGCTAGTCCCTCTGGTCAGTCGTAGGTGGTTAGTAGACGAGTGAAGACGTATTGTGACCTGTATTCCGTAGTTTAGTTTTAATGATTGGTGTTTTGTATAGTTTTGTATTAAGTGCATGTCTTTAGTGTTAGTGAAGTTGACAAACAACATGTAGGTTGTGATTCCTGACTTAGGCGTGCCACAACGCTTTAGTAAGATTAGTTTATTTTAACCTAGTTTGTAATTATGTATTAGGTGAGTTTTTTACCTGAAGAAGAGATCAGATTGCAGATCTCGAAACGTAGTGTTACTGTTTTCTTGCTTCAATGAACGATGGCAAATGTCCGGAAAAATACTGTTTCCTTCACAATCCTTCCATCGTCAAAAATAACCTTGAAACAAAGAATACTGTAATATCCGGATAATTCTATTTTCCTTAAATTTAAATGAGCAAAGTTCTTAGTTTTCAATAGCGGTCTTTAACTTAATTAAATAATGGTCAATAATGTAAATTTAAATTGTTTATGAAAATATATTACAATAATAGTTACTTTTAAATATTGATAAAAAGTTTAGCTCGCTTATCGTCACGCATTGGACCGTACACATTACACAGTTATTGACATAGCGTTAGCAAAGCCTGCCACTCAAAGAGCTCAAAAAATATAATTTTTGGTCTGAAGTTACCTATGGGCTTAAAATTTTACAATAACTTTTATTTCTATACGAGCAACATCGTGATTTATGAAGGGGCATGACACTCCATAGGATTTTGCTGGGTATTAGTGATCATTTTAATAATAATTGAATAAATGCCCAATTGGTAACCATGACGATAACGACAAATCCCGAAATAAATAAGGTTAAAAACTGCGTATTGTCATTTACACATGTGTAATTGTATCTCATGTTATCTGTTGAAAAGGGTAACCTTGAAAAGCCTGTTACGTGGCACCTGGTATGGCGTTCTCCGACATTACATAGGCTTGTAAGATTTAATTCAGTTTATCTTTTCGATGAGCTAACCATCAATGTATCAACCAAATTATACATCAGTTATACGTATGACGTATTGAATCGTAGGTGGCACTGTATATTTCCTATCCAAATATATATGTGTTTGTGTGTGTGTGTGTGCGTGCGTGCGTGTGTGTGTGTGTGTGTGTGTGAGTGTGTGTGTGTGTGAGAGAGAGAGAGAGAGAGAGAGAGAGAGAGAGAGAGAGAGAGAGGTGGGGGGGTGTTGTGATCAGACTTGGTTTTTTGTTCTAGTGTTACTATTGAACTATCTAGTGTTGTCCGATCCTTTGCGCGATTGTAATTTATATTTTGTCGTGGAACCACATCAATTTGGTTACGAAAGCTAGAGGACTAAAGATAAATTTTTTTTACGTGTCTACCAAAATCATATCCAGACAATAATAAAAGACAACAGAGGTGCAAAACAATCTCTGGAGAACAACTTCCGCCTGTTTAGATGCGTTTAACTATTCAACGTTCCACTTGCACGTATGTGCAGACATTCTGTTGTTTTATCGTCCTGCACCACAGTGTAACAAGGACCACAAGTCGTAAAGTACAGGAAACAGTGTGAATACGTAACAGTGTATTATGAATACTCAAGTATGCCTTGTAAGCACCCTTATTGCTATTAAAATTAAGGAAACGAATACGTAAAAAATTATTATCTCTTAAAATATAATAAGAAAATCTTTAACAGTAACCATAGACTTAACAATAATAAACTAGATTAAACACAATATTATTCCGTAATGAAAAATAAATAAATAGTATCAGAAAATAATTATTTTAACAATAATTGCTGATAGTATCAAAAAGAACTCGCATTAATTTTTAACTTCCCTGCCTCTATATTTTGGAAATCTATCTCTTTTTAAAGTACAAATGTGAACATTTAAGAGGTAGTAATGTACACTCCTATGAAACCAGAGGAAGGGACAATTACCGCACTGCGAGAAACAGGACGGTAGTTCATGAACGCTTGCTTTCACAGGCAGGCTCTCAGTTTGTCAACAGACTGCCAAATTCCAATAAAAGTGTAAACATGCCCAAGGCATTTAAAGCTCGTACAAAATCATCATTAATCCGTGCAGCATTTTATAATAAAGACGAGTTTTTAACACGCGATTGGGAGACCGCTGAGTTGGCTGACTGGCACAGCGGCTAAAGTGGACAAATTCGAAAAACTGAGATTAAGAATGGAAAATATTGTATATATGATTGAGTCCAATTGTCTTGAATGATTGGTAAATTTAAGTTAACATATAAAACTGAAAATTACAATACAATTTTGAACATTGTTTACGCAATAAAATATCTATTATTATTATTACATTATTTTTATTATTTAAGTAATTTTATAGTAAAACCCCTTCTAATCATTCAACTATTCATTACTAAAACATAATACGCGTAGATAGCTTATAATAAATTACATTACACAAAATTATAAACCACCTACTTAGATTTTATTCAATAAATATCAAATAACTATTGTTAGTAATATTACAAATGGTCATAACTGGTTAAAAACTTTCTAAAAATTTTAGAGAGCTATCCATACGCTGATATAATTTTGATAAGATATAGTCCCAGTTTACTGTATATACTATTAAAAGAAGATACTGAAAGTCATAGCCTACCGTGGTTATGTTTATTAAATATATTATTACTGTAAAAAATAACATGCTCTATTTTCATCCACCCAACCCTTCTTATATTCTTATTATATGCTTCGTTATACTTATAAACCACTATAGTCAACATAAGGTATAAATACAAATCTTTATTTTGAAGATAAATTATTCAGTTTTAGTTTACTTAAAATTTAACAAGACAAATAAAAGCCTTGACAAAGACAAAGCTCTGTGGTTTTGTATTTTTATGTATGTGTATATACATGAATATGTATATAAATTTATATTTAATCTCTTTATTCATTATATTGATTTATTTATGGTGACATAAGTCTTTTTTATATTATTTTAGCGTTAATTATTTAATGTCAATTATTTAAATTGTATTATTAGAATAATTCTGTATGTTTATATTAATTAGATAATAATGCTACATTTGTTATCATTTTCAATGTAAAGATTTATTTGAAATTCATTTTTTGTTTGGAAATAAACGTGATTTGATTTGTTCAGAAGAAAAATAATATGGGCATTACTATAAATCGGTCGGTTTAAACCAATGAAGTTTTAACAATCTTTACAACTTTTCAATTTTTTCTAACAATAAATGGAATAAAAGATTATTAAGGAAGTAATCACCTATTAGTTTTTTATTATTTTTAGAAACTCTCGGTGTAGAATTCCGATCCGACAACTTTGGAATTTACATTCACCGTTATGTTATAAAAGTGTAATTTTGTTAAATTGTATTCTATATCGAAAATTGTAATCCTCCATCGAAAAAGTTTTATTTTAAAAGAAAAAAATATTGCCGAATTATACTAAATTTTGTTAAGAATAAATTTCTCGTTTTATATTTTACCCTAATACATTCCCACGAAATGTGGATTATTAATAGACCATTGGAAAAACGAGATCAGCGATATCCGGTGCACCTGAGCCGTGAAGGATGGTCATGACGTCATTAGTATCTGTCGGCACCGGACAAATGGCGGGATCCGAGGCCACTTCCCTGATAAGAGAAGATGGGTGACGTCATCGTTACACTTTAACCAGGACCCTAGTTTAACTCGCTTAGCTACTGGGAAGGAGCTTTCCTACAGGCAAAAATGTTTATTTAAAAAGATAGTGATAATAATGTTAATATTAAACATAATCTATATTAAAAACATAATTGTCAAGTAATGTTTACGTTATTTTATAGGATCATGGAGATTGTGTCATGCCAATATCTATGTTTTTTGTTTATTCTATTTTTTTAAGAGAAACCTGTCACACTTAATGCATTTATGTTGCTGGTCTTCATGTTCCATTAGTCCAGTAAGAATGAAGAAAACACAAATGATACAGTACGAGGTTAATGGTACCGATTAAATGTGCAACAATCACATGAAACATTTGAAATAGCGCTATCTCTAACTGAAACTTAAAGTCCGTCGTCTTAGATTGTACGTTCATCGATATTCCTAATGTGTTTATTTTTAACACGTTTACAAAATTCACAAATTTCAAGGTATCACTGTAGGGATCCATTTCTAGTCAACAAGTGTTGAACTAGTAGGAGGACTAATACACTCTACCAGGTGATGGGAGGATACATTGCTTTACTGACATTGGTTAAGGCTTGACCTATCTCCGATAAGTAAAATTAATGAACGATCTATCGGGTTTTTATCATGTACATAAAAGTTCTTATCTGCATTATTTTCTATTTCTACTGTATATGGGCATAATAAGATTGAAATGATCAAACTACTTAAAATTGTGCCTTAAACCTCACCCAATACTTAACAATATTTAACGATTCCATCAAACAAAGGCTAAAAAGGAGTAGTAGTCTGAAAACAGTTATTTGTTCCCCTGTTAGAGTATCCATACACACCCGTATGTACTTTGCCAAGTCCTCATACTTAGACGGATTGTTTGTTTTCTCCTGTCCTCCTTTTTTAAATAACATGAAATGTTACATATCACAATATTTGAAGATCCCACCAAACAAAGGCTGCAAAGGAGTGTTAGTCTAAACAGAAGGCTTTGTTCCCCACTGAAGTCTTTATACCCACCCGTATGTACTTTGCCTAGTCCTCATACTTAGACGGATTGTTTGTTTTTTCCTGTGCTCCTTTGATAAATATAACATGAAGTGTTCCATGGCACAATATTTAAAGATCCCACCAAACAAAGGCTGCAAAGGAGTGTTAGTCTAAACAGAAGGCTTTGTTCCCCACTGAAGTCTTTATACCCACCCGTATGTACTTTGCCTAGTCCTCATACTTAGACGGATTGTTTGTTTTCTCCTGTGCTCCTTTGATAAATATAACATGAAGTGTTCCATGGCACAATATTTAAAGATCCCACCAAACAAAGGCTGCAAAGGAGTGTTAGTCTAAACAGAAGGCTTTGTTCTCCCGGTGAAGTCTTTATACCCACCCGTATGTACTTTGCCTAGTCCTCATACTTAGACGGATTGTTTGTTTTCTCCTGTGCTCCTTTGATAAATATAACATGAAGTGTTCCATGGCACAATATTTAAAGATCATACCAAACAAAGGCTGCAAACGAGTGTTAAGCCAATCAAATGGCTTTGTTCCAACGAGTCTTTATACACACCAGTATGTACTTTACCTAGTCGCCATACTTAGACAGAGTATTTGTTTTCTCCTACGCTCTTTTGTTAAATAACATTATACGTTATATGACACAATATTTAAAGATCCCACCAAACAAAGGCTACAAACGAGTGTTAGTCTAAACAGAAGGCATTATTCCCCTGGTGAAGTCTCTATACACACCCGTATGTACTTTGCGCACTCTTAGTACCGAGACAGAGTGTTTGTTTTCTTCCTCAGCTCCTTTGTTAAATAACATAATACGTTACATGGCACAATATTTAAAGATCCCACCAAACAAAGGCTACAAACGAGTGTTAGTCTAAACAGAAGGCATTATTCCCCTGGTGAAGTCTCTATACACACCCGTATGTACTTTGCGCACTCTTAGTACCGAGACAGAGTGTTTGTTTTCTTCCTCAGCTCCTTTGTTAAATAACATTATACGTTATATGACACAATATTTAAAGATCCCACCAAACAAAGGCTACAAATGATTGTTAGTCTAAACAGAAGGCATTATTCCCCTGGTGAAGTCTCTATACACACCCGTATGTACTTTGCGCACTCTTAGTACCGAGACAGAGTGTTTGTTTTCTTCCTCAGCTCCTTTGTTAAATATTGTTTGCGTCCTGGGTAAACTCTTTGCATAATTAAAGGTTTTCAAGAATAAGCAAAACAAGTTGATATTAAACAGGAATTCATCGAAGAGTGCAAGACGTAATATAAAAACCTTTATGTAAGGAATAATGATAAACACTATTAATAAATATTATTTAAAACTGTTAAATTAAAGAACGTAGCAATATCTATTTTGTCATGTTCTCACCGTTCTTGTTCACTACCGTAGTAATAAATATTACAATTTAATAACATAATACGATAAGTATAACCGTTCTATTATTACTTTTAACGAGAACTTTTAACAAAATGAACAAAATAAAATGTCATATTCTGAAACAGAGTTCATTACACAATTTTTTACAAGGTACCTTGTGCCATATGAATGTTAAATTAAAACTTTGAATCACTCTATTTTGTGTATATACGAAAGTATATTTAGTGAAATTCATCGCGAGCCTGGGAAAGTGGATACTGCAATACCTTTTTAAATATCAAGAACTTTTTGAATATCACCTGTATGAGTTTGTTTGTCAGTCTTAACCTATGAAAATTCTCAATATTGCGCCCATTTGCATTTGAGAAAATAGATATTTTAACTCAACTAATTCCGAAAAATAGGCCTGAAAGGATACATTTTATCTTATTAGGTAATGATTACAACTTTATAACTTTTGATTTTTTTTCTTCATCTTCTACAGTTTGGAAAAGAAGTCGTTAAGTATCTGTTATTAGGCATTGTAGAGCAAAAAAGTTGTTTAGAATTCTCAAGCCATTTGATTCAGAGTACACTGTCTTGGTACAGAGGTAGTACTTTTGTGTAATTTGGATGAATTCGTTAGCCAGTCAATACAAACAAGAAATCTGGAGATGAGGGTAATTCGCTTTTGGGCCAGATTTTTATAACGGTTATTTAACAACATAGATCAAGATTTACACTATTCTTAATATTGGCAAACACCTTTTTCAACCCCTTGAGTTGGACTTACTAACATACTAAATAAAACTTTCTCAGTTATTAGAGTAATGCACTATTAGAGTTGAACCATTTGACAAAATGGTTAATGGATATATTTTAGTATGGAACAAAATAAGAACACGTATTTAAAGTAATAATAGCTATACGCTTACATTTGTACATGTGCACATGCCCTTTCTCACCATCGAATTTGAAATGTAAGCGCAAAAGTGGAATAAAAACCCAGTTTGTCCACGATAAACACCACCGATTGTTATCATACTGTGAGTGGGCAAACGTTCTGTCAACACGTTCTCACGAATAGTGTGAACAAACCGCTGTGACTGAATAAGACAACGCAATGATTATGAGACCCGGTTACCTCGCTATGTGATATCTGACCGATAAAACTAAAATATGTATTACTTTCTTTTGTGTGACAGGAATCCATGTTATTAGAATATTGTTTGCCCAGTGTGTTGTTGTAAATCAGTGATTCTAACTGCAGCGCTCTTACTTCTTGGTTGATACAAATACCCTGGGCAACTGTTCTATCCTTTCTCGCTTCTTAACACTTGGAAAAACATTTTTTTAAATTTAGAAATGTTGTGGAGTGGAGAAGAGCGAATGTGAGTGAACTAACAAACCGCTGTCGGCGGGCTAGGCAACTTGTCACGTTGTACAATCCGGTTACGTGTTGGAGTGGTGAAGAGCTGCTGTGGGTGAACTAGCAAACCGCTGTCTTCGGGCACGACAACTTGTCACTTTGTACAATTCGGTTACGTACCGAACTGATGAGGAGCGGCTGTGGGATGAACTAACAAACCACCGTTATCAGGCAAGACAACTTGTCACTTTATACAATCCGGTTACGTACCGTACTGATGGGGAGCGGCTGTGGGATGAACTAACAAACCGCTGTCATTGGGCAAGACAACTTGTTACTTTATACAATCCGCTTACGTACCGAACTGGTGAGGAGCGGCTGTGGGATGAACTAACAAACCGCTGTCATCGGGCAAGACAACTTGTCACTTTATACAATCCGGTTACGTATCTAACTGACGAGAAGCGGCTGTGGGATGAACTAACAAACCGCTGTCATCGGGCAAGACAACTTGTCACTTTATACAATCCGGTTACGTACCGAACTAATGAGGAGCGGGTGTGGGATGAACTAACAAACCGCTGTCATCGGGCAAGACAACTTGTCACTTAATACAATCCGGTTACGTACCGAACTGATGGAGAGCGGCTGTGGGATGAACTAACAAACCGCTGTCATCGGGCAAGACAGCTTGTCACTTTTTACAATTCGGTTACGTACCGAAGTGACGAGGAACGGTTCTGGGGCGACCTAACAAACCAGTGCTGACGGGCTCTAAACGTCCGCGTGACACAATCAGCAAATCTTGTCACTGATCGCTTTGACATGATTGCTCCACGTTACCTCGTCACTGGGATCAGTATTGGTTTAACATCCGAAAATGACTGGTTACACTAGTCCATAAGGTTATGATAAAAGTTAAATTTTACCCATAATAAATCAGTCATCTTAGTATATTATGTAAAAATTAAATATACAATCATATAAATTTTAAATAACACCTATTCATAGACATAAAAACAGTTAGTTTTTTGATTAAGTGCATGTTTTAAACATAATGTGTATGTTGTTGTCATGATTGTGTTTTCTGAATTGTACATGTCACAACGCTCTGGTATGATTTGTTTATTTTAAGCGGTTATGTGTTATGTTAGCTGTCCAACTTAGGAAGAAATAAAATTATTCCCCTTGCTTTTACAACCCTTCCATTGTAAATAAAAACTTTAAACTTTACAGTGTATGTATCAGTTAACGTTATTAATTAAATTATGTAAAGCTGTGAACATGTAATATAAGTTTAGCTCTCATTATTTAGGTTTTTTCACTGAGGCTAGTATGACAGCAATTCTAATTTGTAATTTTATCAAATAGTAAAGTAGCTAACCCAATAGCTAAGACACTAAGCCATCTCTTGTATTATGTTGATTTATTTATATTACGGCAATACACCTTTATAAATACATTATAATGAGAAATATTGCAACAGCGAAAGGATAATCAGGGTATAAAATACATAATAAGTACTAACATTTAAAAGCAAAATAGCCGAATGATGGGATAATATATCAATTATAGAAAAGATTTTAATAGCAACCATATAAATACAAATATTAAAGATTCCCTTTTCTATTGCAAAAGTATATTAACAATATAAGTAATATGAAACAAGCAAAGACTTGAATATGCGTTATTAACAATAAATGAAAGCAACGATATACAAATTTGAATAACAATAGCATAATGGAATTCAAGAAAACATACGACATAACTATATAAAAAATTATATATTATGCAATAACACAGCAATTGACCGTTTGGAACTCAGCATTAAAACAATAGCAGCCCATTTCTCTTGAATTCTGAGAGGATAGAACCAAAACATTGAACCTCAGAGGAGCATTACCAGTTCTCAGAAACCTAGCAGCCGTGCTATGGTAGTTAATCGAATGCCAGCCGTACAACTGATGGTAACCGGTTCTACGAGGAACACGGAGAGCCACCTGATGAAGTAACTCTGAATAGTCGATCAGGCCATTCAATAGTTTGAATAGGAAGACCACTTCGATATTTGTTTGCTGCTTTTCAATTTTAGTAGTAATCTATAAATGAATGTAAATAGAAAATTTTAGGCACATTTATTAAAGGATATAGGAGACCGTCACAGCAACTTATTTTGCATTTGCTACTTTGCGCTGCTGAAGAAGTCGTTTACGCTCATTTATAACCAAGCCATTACCGAAGTGGTTGATTAAGTTGTTGTTTCCCTTCGCAAAGTTACTAATTATTGTTATTGTTTCCTCCACAGTAATTAGAAGGACATTCATTTTGTTACAAAGGGAATTAATTATACTCTGCCCTATTAGCTAAGTATCTAAAGTATATCTAATCGCCCGAGGAATCACATAAAGTTCATTTCATGTTTATCTGTCCGCACATTCTCGAGAACAAATTGACCAGTCTACTTGAACTTTTCCATACATTTTATATACAGGCAATATTGATTTAGTTCCCTTGAAGGCAACACGTTAGTGACAAATTATGAACTCGGCAAAAAAAGGTCAGAATAATTATTACATAAGCTGCATACGCGAACTCTTCTACTGATAACGAGGCTACATACTTGAACATAAACACGATACTCACAAGAAACAAGAAAGTTGATCTGGTAATAAATTCTGCCTGCAGATCTGGTCTATAAAAACACCCATAAATTTGTTTACGTATTTAAAATCGTAAAAGCCGAAAACACAAGTTTTATACATTTATGTTGTAAAAACACTCTTTGAATAGAATCTCTTGACATGTTACTTTTCAAAATGTAAGTTTTAGTAAATTTTTTATATTGCATTTATTTTAATGTCGGTTGATAAAATAATTGTGTTCTTTCATTTAAGCAGTATCCAGATATAAACAGATGTAATGAAAATATAATAACGTTTACTGTTCATATAATTCAAAAAATACTTTGTTTGCAGTAAGGCAGTCGCCTGTCACTCTAAATGGTATATTTTTGTCAAAGACAAATTTAAATCACTGATATTATTTAATATTTGTAAATTGTATTATGTATGTTACAGTGATTAAATTATATTTTTCACTATACTTTATGCAATACTGTTTGGTTATAAAATTATTAATTATATTTATATGAACACTAACATACAATTGAATAAATTTATAATTACGTTAATTTTTTAAATTAAATATAACTCAAGATGAAATGTATATATTTTAACTCTTTTCTTTACTTAATTTTCCAAATTTTTTACTGACGATAGAAGGCTACAAAGGATAACTGTACATTTGCCATCGTTATATGTTACAAAATATTCTAATCAATGTTTTCAGGATTGAAACCTGTTCTCTTCGTTACGTAGAGAGTTATAGAATACATGTTAGAACGTGCAGCAATGGTCTGCAACTTAACTGTCCCAACTTTGCATGTGTTGTTGTGACGTGTTTTTGTGCTCTTGACTTCTCATGCTCGTGACTTACATCCTGTGCAGTGGCAACGCTTCGCTTCATTATCACCAGTCTGGACTCCAAGCACTTTTCAGGTATATTCTGGAACCTTAGCGATGTCACTGCACTGGAAAAAAGTGTAAAGTCATCAACCATTGCTTCAACTTCGTTAGTTCATGTTCATTTCGTTATGCTATCGTGATGTTATACTTTCTGTAACATATAGCCATGCCACGTATCCAAAATCTGACTATCCTTTCTTGTATCTTTAATGCATTATTTTACACAAGAGATATCTCAAGAAATGCTGTAAATTGAGGCACGGTAATATGTTGCGATCGTAATACTATCTATCTGTGGAGTGAGAGGTCATTTAGCAAATATTTGAATAGTAGCAATAAAAGCTATGAGGGGTTGCTCTATCGTCGAACCTCACAGAGTACCTCGTCCGAATGAATCAATGATCTCCTGTGTAACTAAAATCAAATGTTATATTATTAATTAAATTTTTCACACAATTGAAACAAATTAAACATAATGTTTCATAAATCAATTTATGTTAATTATATTATTAATTATAATGTTATAGTAAAATTATTCATCATACAATAGCATTATACAAACCTAATTGTGAAAATTCTGTAATTTTTATGCAACATTGTCACATTTCGTGTTATTATTATATTCACGCATGGTCAATTCTGCAAGGCAGGAAATGGTTCAAGAGCTGTTTGCTTATATGCAGCTTCACTCTATTACTACACCACATGTATGTAACCACTTCCGACCACAATAATTATGAATTATTAACTAACATTTAAAAACTTTTGGGTTAATTATTTTGGTGTATTATATATATTTTCATTTATTCGGCTTCATATAACATACTGTATTACTCTTCGTATTATGAATAAATGATAGATTACCAAAACGATGGTTCACTTAAGAATATCCTTTATAATACAACACATAAAACATAATTTTAAAATGTTTTATATAGGTAGCATTCAATAAAACCTGAAAGGAGAGTATGGTTTACTTCTAATTAACCGTATTATTATAATTATAAATTTAGATTGCAATTAACTTATAATCAGTTTACTTATAGCTTAGCGACAATAAATGCGATACTGTTTATATTTATAGTAATAAAATAGTGATCAAAATTGTATTTATATAAAAATAATTGTGTATATTTTACTAGTAAACTTTTCCTTTATAGTTATGAAAAAGAAAACTATAACAGCATTACAAATTTTTTTATAAAAAAATATGGGTATAAATGAATCAGTTTAAATTAGGAAGGCCTAGTAATATGTTTTCTATTCAAGAGGAATTCCAGAATAATAAAAAAATATGTAAATGATTTAAAATTATAAGCGCCATATGCACATTTGTTAAGTAAAATGTTTAAACAACTAGGTTAAAGGGGCCACAGACTGTAATTTATTTTGCTTGATTCTACTTTATCCTTCTGGTGAACTTGTTTACGTTAATTTACAAAGCCATTACCAAACTAGTTCATTAGGTCTTTCTTGTCAATCTGGTAGTGGCTTTTTAGAGTTAATTTTCTTTTTCGTGTTGATGACAATTTGATTCTCTTCTTTCTAAGGAATTAGTAAAGACTATTCACTTAATTAAAATGAATGATATGTTACTAAATCTAAAAATAATTATTCCGAATTACCATAAGTATATATCTTTGATCTAATAAGTCATAAGGATACAGATTTAAACATGTAATCTACATAAGATTCGGTGTTAAAGATTTAAAAATAAACATTGTTCATTTCCATTTTGTACTAAATACCAATAGCAATAGCTCAGTACTAAATCATAGAAGGATAAATTTATACTTTATGTGAAATTTAGAGATGAAAATTACTATGATTTAAAAGAGACTAGTCATAACATATATTTAGGCAATAATACGTTAAAAAACTAAAATATTTTTACTCACATTTCTGTTTACTAATCACTAAAAAATTGTTTCATTCAATAGTCGTTATACATTTCAGTAGTACTTATACTATTTCCTCCATGGCTATTAGGAACTAATTTAATTTTTAATGGAATATTGTGAATCTTTTACTCATTACCTAAAGTTTATAACGTATGGGTGAATGCATTGATTTAAATACAAATTTTAAACAGAGGGTTGCAACTTATTTAATAAGTAAAAATAGTGAGAGGGGTAAATTCTGTATTAAAAAAATACAAATCCTTAGGACATGTGCCAGATTTTCTCGATTTCCTAACGGAAGAGGATGGTGACGCATAATAACTAAAAGATAATTATACGAAGAATTACATGTGTGCAATTTGAATTAAGACTGTATTATCAACACATATAAATATGTTTCATAAATCTTCACGATTCATTATTTTAATATTATTGTGAATTGTATTTAACACTACTGATTATTTTCCTATACTTTTAACTCAGAGTTTGAGCGTTGAATAATGTTGCAGAAAGGATAAAATTACTCCAAAACTACCGTAAAGTCTCATACGAACAGTGAAATACTACGTATCGTTTAGCACAGTTATAAGCTTTTGTGACCGATCTAATGCGAAGTGATGATCCAAATATAAGTATCAGAACAAACTGACGCCGGTAAACTGGAACTAGTGATATATACTCAGTTGGACGTTACAAAGGTAAACTAAACTACGTTAGTTCAGGTAAAACACGTGGAGGCTTCTCATACAAAGGGACTTACGGTATTACTAGTTTACGTCTGTTCTATACTACCTTCCTCTGTAGTGGGATACTCTTTAATGTGTTTACTTCATTTTTTTAAGACCCTTTAACACTTCCCTACCGTTATTAATTGCGTTTCGTAAACATAAAAATACATTGAAATAATTTTACTCAAGACAAAGAGTGTTGTGATAAAAATTTGAGAGCAATATTAGGTTTATATTTACAAAAACAATTTATTGCAACCACTTTTTTGGTTTAAGTAATATATTCACAATTATAACCGTACGTATCTTACAGAACCGTAGTGATATAAACTATAATAAAATACCATGTCTTTGGTTCAGCCTCAATGGTTAAGATTTGGAGGTCGTTAAACTTCAACTACGCCCTCTTTTGCATGTCAGTAATTCTCAGCATATCGACTTGTATATCGATTAAATAACCAGTATATAATGTGTAGCTGTCTATTTAGCAAAAATAAAAAGAGAAATAATCCATATTCTTATATGCCATTTTTTCCCATTGAAACAGCCTCCTGAGGTTTGGTTGCGTACATACAGGATATCCTGTATAATGTTGGCCGAGCACAAGTGAAGTCTATGAGTAGATAGGCACAATTGATTACTGAATTTCTACATTTATGCCTGTTCGCACGATATCTCGAGGTGAAAATAACCTGTAGGCTTGAAATATTGCATAAAGTTTCTTTAATATATAAGCAACATAATGATCAATGATAGTGCATGTCACTGCTGGAATTCAGCTAAGCGTCAGAAAAAAGGTCTATATTGGTCTAGGGATAAACACGATGTCTACATCGTTATCGAAACTATAAAAGCGATAACAATGTTAAACTTTTAATATGATTTAGCGAATTGACATTTAAATTTTTAAGCTTCTACAAATTTTACCCTTAACTATATATTCCTGTATGGATTAAATAAAATAATACTCCTCATTGGGTGGCCAATTTGTACATAATTTATTGAGAGTAATTTGTAATTAAAAACTTTTCAATGTTTTACTTGTGATTTGGAATGAGTATTTTTCTGAATAGGTCTGAGCGCAATCTATATATGGAGAGTAATTTTATATTTAGAATTTATCGTAAGAGAACTAGAAATAGATACTGAAATTCGTCACTTTAAAGGTTTAAATATTGCTGGCTGACATTGAATAAAAACTTATTACTGAACCCAACAGTTGGTTTAAGTGTGTACGGCTAGTAAATAATCAATCATATTTCTTTACCTTAAAATACCCTCTTATTTTGACCTCCATAAAAAACACAACGACTCAAACCAATTAATTTCCTTTGGTAAATTTGTTCCCTAGGGTTTATAAATAAATATATTGTGTACTCAATCATTGCTATTGTTCTCGGCTTCTGGAATTAGCTATGTATATGAAATTGGATGAAATAGGCTTCAAAATATTCTTTTAATTGAAAGTATTTTTAATAAATATTTCGAAAATACGCAAGAAATAGTAAATGCAGATTTTTAATAAATTAACCGTATAAATGGTTTGTAATTTGTATGCATTTAAGTTCCTGTTTAACGTTTATAGTTCAATCCCAGTTAACGACCAACCAACTTACAAGCATTTATGTAAATGTGAATCCTTGTGTTGTGGGTTTGACCTAAATGTTGTATTCAGTTCATGAATATGCAGTTTGCTTATTGCAGGCTTTGCGGTATTATTCTCCGAAGGGTAGACAAGTCAAAAATAAAGTTTAAGTAGGATAATACGTTTTTCATAGTACTGCTTAGCTTTGTTATGTGTTTGTCTTTACAAATGTTGTATGGTCATTAACTCATAATTTAATTATAGTATTTAATTGTACTATAATAGTACAATAAACCTTTTTTCCAATGCTCCAAGATTCTACATAGTACTTAATGTCGAATTAATACAAGACAATAGTTAGTAAAATGACAAATGGCTAACGCAATATCGTCTATATAGTAAAAAGAGTGATTTTTTATAGTAATATTAGTTAATAACGGCATTAAAAAATTAGGTAACATACTGCTTCAAAGCTATTAAAAATAATAAATAAATAATGGCCTTTTTTGCGATAGCCACATTCATAATATTATTATATAGCATTGATTGGATCCTTCACTTTTAAATGCAATATAAAAAAATAATAATAACAATTTACTAATTTCTATCATTGTTATATTTCAGAGATATTTTAGCCTGCCTTGGTAGCACGAAACTATTTACTAATTGTTATTCTATAAGTTGTTATGGTAATAACCCAGCGATATTGTTTTCATTCAATTTAAATATAAAATGTAGAACCCTTTATAGTATCGTATAGTAATAATACCCCCGCAAATAGTAATATCGTATAACTTAAAATACTTAACATTATTTTTTTAATTACTTCCTAGTAATTGATAAGAAGCCTTGTTTGGCGTCTCCAATATTTTTTTTTAATCTTAATGTTATTAGTATGATATACTTGGTATAACATACTTGAAAATTATTATGCAAATTTTCTTCAGTGTAATAATACAAAAGTGTAATAAAAAGCAGTATTATCTGCCAACTCTAATAGCAGTGATATTATGCTAGTTTAGGCATTACATTAGTTACGGAAGGAACTAATGTGTATGTGATTCTCTCTAGAATATTTGGTATCTAGGCTGAGTGTTAGGAAAGCTAATGGCTAGGTGTTAGGAAGCGATAACAATTTAATTTCTATCTGTCTGCACATAAGTCTACAATAAACTGACATAATTATACAAGCTTCATTTTTACTTAGGCAACATTAAGTTCGATGATGATGGACGTAACTCCATGTGATTTGACATCAAAATTATTTACACGACTCCATCGACATATTTTACGCTACGTGTGGTGTGGCATATCCTACCTTGTTTTGGTATTGTGTTTTATAGAGTTTGACATTCATACGTCTAAACGTATACTAACTTTACTGTAAGACTATATTGGAACACTCTATTTCATTAATTTTTTGAAATTTCATGTTTGTTTTCTCTTTCCAAATAGTTTTATTGTTGCCTTTACCATACAAAAAACATTTAGTTGTGTAAAATAATGGATTTATAGTGGTTAACGCAAGCCAATGTCAGAACTGTATAAGTATAAAGTGTTGATAAATGACCGTAAGAGTCAGTTCCAGTGTCTGAGGTTAGCCATGTCAGTCGTTAACGTTTAGCCTTCTCCATTTCTCTATTTATTTAATCAATTCTCTGCATTTAATATTATTGAGATTTTTGTTTCATGCTTTTGTAAGATGAAAACACACGTGCTCTAAAATTAAGTTTCATTATGTTTTTTTTTTTACAAAAAATGTATCGTACTTCAGATGTCTTTTAGGAAAAACAAAGAAGAATAGTCGAATGTCGTTTCCAACTCCTTTAAAATTAATTTATTGTGGCAATATTATGAAGGCAATAAATCTAAGTTTGAAGCAGAGCACGTGAAAATCCTGTATGACACAACAAAAAGATTGTATCTGCACCGACAATCTGATACCTTGATGATTTACCCCTTTATTTCAGTTTTATACAATGTTCAAGTAAATGGTCCTCTCTCCGCGATGAACTAAAAAGGGTCAACATAAGGCCGCGTCTTAAATGAACAGTGTTCCGCTATGATCTGTTATGTTCCTTGTAAGTCTTCACTTGTTGATAATATTTTATTAATATATCTCTACTACATAGATATGTTGCTAGGTCCATGGAAGATTTTACAATATAAAATTTGTTATATATTTTGTGCTCCTTTTCCTTAAATAAGAAGGTCCTAAGAATCGCATAATAACAGATAATTTGGCTAAAGCGAAAGAACTCTTTAAGATCTTTTAAATTCTTTTAAAATTATATCTGCCTGCCTTTCGGCATCATATCGAGATATCGACCTAACTCATATAGTTTAAACTATGTAAAATCTGTAATTTTTAATTAGGAGCAGTGAGTTAGATGATGGTTCATGTCAATAAATGGAATTTGAGCGTTAGCAACTATGTTTCCACTAGGCTTATGGCACCGAGAAAATAAGAGAAGAAATGAATGTAAGCAAACTCAATACACCCGTAATAGATTCCAAATTTGACATATTTTCACAACTAGCCAAGCTATCCCAAAACGAAACATAGAACACAATTATATAGGGACTTTTATACGGACTATTACACGTTTATTATTTAACCAATTACGTATATGAAACCTAATTTAATGAAAATATTAAAATTAATGGATTAGTCGCGGACTGACCAACAGAAGTGACTACTTCTTACAAGAGCCTGTTATAAGAAGTAGCCATTAATGTTGGTCAGTCCGTGACTATATATAATTATATATCTTCAAAAAGTATGCTTGCTAATTATTAAATCGTAATTTTATGGGTTAAATAATATGGGAGAGAAAATAATTTGACACTAAAACAATATTCGTAACATTATGTACATTTTATTTATTACCATGATCATTGACTTCTAGATATTAAAGAACAAATATTTAAAAATTTTCATTATTATCAATTACATTTATATTTGTTTCTACACGTTGGTCAGTATAATTTTCACTAAAATCTTGGTTTCTGAAATAGATATTTCATATTCTTTGTGGGTTAAAAGATTTAAAATATGGGGTTTAAATCTTTCAGCATAACTGAAATAATAATTAAAATTCTGGAATATAATCTTCCTGAATATCGTTGTAAACACATCATCTATCGTTGTTCAATATCTCGTTGTACATATGTTTTTATCGTTTGACATGCCAATGTCAATTAATAGTTTTGAAGAAAGTTCAGGAAAATGTTTATACATTTCGAAGGGATTTTCCAAATATGAATAGGCGGATATTTTATCCAATCACTATAGGAATTTCAATTACAAATATCAGTATATTCGGTCCATTATTTTTACGTGGTTGAGTTACACACACGCACACACAGACAGACATTATTATGTTGTAAATAATATTATGAATTTCAATCTGTAAGATTAATTTTTTTACAAATATTAAAATATAATATTTGTTTCTTTATCACTATATTGATACAAACTTCATTATTCGTTGATTAACACAATTTTGTTTGTGAATTTCGAGTAATTTCTAGCTATAAATGAGTCAAAATAACTCTACAATTATATGGCCCATTTGATAACACAAAGATATTTAATTTATTAACAAACAATTATAAAACATGAATTGTACGTTATCATTATTAACAAAATTATATTATAGTGTTAACATGTACAAGATCATATTTTTATTTTCAATGTGTCTTTTACGTTAAAATTGGTAAAATAATAAAAGTTATATTTTGCTTTTAGGTTACAATATTAAATTTTGTACAATCTAGTTTATATCAATAATGGCCATGTTAATGTAATGATGATTCTGAGTTTTCTCGTTAATGTAAAATTGTTGTAAATTATTTTAGTTATCATTCTACTTCAAATAAATATAGTTCTAGATCAGTCATCTCATCAGTTTTCTTTAATTCTAAAGTTTTCATTCTAAATGAAAAATTATGTTTGAGTGAGTGAAGACTAAAAAAACTTTTTTCATGTAGAAAATTAAAGCATGTATATTATAAAAATTTGCTTTAAATTATGGGCCCTATATTTAAAATATTAATTATGTCTCATGGTACCGGTTTAAGATTCAATACAAAAACATATACTTGCCTTATTTAATCAGTATTCAACCGCTTTAAAATGGAAAACTAATTCACAAAAAAATTCGGGATTTAAGATACATTTCCTATATTTTATGTTTCTAATGTAATAAACCAATAAAATTCTTATTTGCAATGATTTTCTGAAAAGGTACCCTCTAATAAAAATGTTGTCAGCTCCATTTCTTTTAATATTATTAAATAAAAGTACAAATAATTCTAAATTAAAAAAATAATACGATAGCGGAAATGTTCGTATGGGATTCCTGTATGACAATATCTTACTACTGAATATAATCTTCTTACAATCTTCGAGCCCAAATAAATTTCATTTAATGAAAAAATTTACACTAAGGACTATATGAACATTTTAGAAGTGGAAAGAAATTTGTATAATGAAATTAAATATACCACAAATATTAATTTATTCGGATAATTACTACGCTAATTAATAAATCTACAACTTAAATCATTAAGGTTGTTTCCAATATAACAGATTAGTTTAATTACGTTTGATATAAATCAGGAATTCATTAACTTCACTGTAAAGTTGACACAAAAATTAAACCTTTACCCAAAGTAAATTGATTATATCTGAATCGGAGGAGTTCTATAGTATTCCAGAAAATAGCTTAGCAGATTTGGTTTTTGTTCAAACCAATCAACGGGAGAGCTCTTTGTTGATTTTACTGTCTACGAATCAGTCAATGGGACGTAACGAATAAACTGTTAATCCTCTTTGCTTAATTCATGTTTTTGTTTAATTTCTAAATCAGTGGGTAAAGAAACAGATTAGCTTAAGTATACTTAACACTGATATATTATATTTTAATCAATAAATTTTTAATAAATTTGTCTCTAAGCGATTATGAAATTATCGGCTTAGTCCGTTTTTGAAGCACTACATTTTCTTATACATTTAATTCTGTAACAATGAAAGAATAGTAACTTCTAAAGCGCACGACAGCCATTAAATTTTGTATCTTTTTTGATACTTGTATTTTAAAAAAAGTAATTGGTTTAATGTATGAGGATGTACTTTAAATTATACAGTTTTTCATGTTCCTAATTATATTTCTTTTATTTGATTGAATATAACTCTTTTTATCATATTTTCAAGAATTGTCTATTAAGTGATATGAAGTAACTATCATACTTAAGGTAAGTGTAGTTGTTAGTAGAAATAAGTAATTTTAAATATATGAGGCTTGCTTAAACACAGCAAAGGAATATGTAAATATGATAAAGACTACAACCAATGCGATGGCCATTTCTACCACGACTTGGAATGTTTATCAGGTTATAAAATATTCATGTAGCTCTTTCTACTAAAAACTTCATAGATCAGAGTGAGCTGCAAACCCTAAGTGTCCACAGAGCTGCAAACGCAGACTCTGTATACGATGTGGAAGTCAAACAGTGGAAAGGCGTTGATCTGATTAATTGTACGATCTCAAGTTATTTGCCTTCTGTAACCTACTGGATACTAACTTAAAATTTTAAAAATTGGTTTCCGTATTGCGGGGTCTGACTTTCAACACGATATCTCTAAAGTCAGTTTAGCTAGAGAATTTAATTTTATGATGCCTTTATTTATTTATGTTATGTATGCCACTTTTATAAGATTCTGGCACCGCAGCAAAAAGAATCCTAACGTGGATTTTGGCTTAAGGTCATTGAAGACTATCACCCAGTAGGCTGACACAATATACTTTTTCTGCCAGAATATTGTAAAAATGTTTTATCTCTATGATATTTGACTGTCTATTTTACCCCAAAACATCTCGAGATTGAAGTATCTAAGGCTTGAAATATTGCACACAGCTGTAGCGTAGTATTATAAAGTGGCTATAACGTTTAAAAAGAGATACAAATAAAATTAAGAAACTAAATATCCAGCCAGGAGGACCAAAATGCAATGTGGAGAGAGAGCAACCAATGACATAAAAATATGGAGACATCCATAGTTTGTTGAAAAGATGGATGACAATTGAGATATAAACGATGCCTTTTAGGATAGATGTCAACTAACCGATATTGATCTTTAAATATTACTAAATGTTAATAAAAACACTACTTTTTCCAAATTGTTTATTTTTTGGACGAGGCCTTTCGAAACCAAAGGTTTCATCTTCAGGCAACTCCACAAATAAATATTTACACATTGTTTGTTACAATTAATATTAAAATAACATATGGTGTAAAAATGTAAATACAAAAATTTTGGAAATATTTCAGCCAGTATGAAAAATTATATTTGACTAGAGTTTAATTTTTGAATAAATTGAGGAGAAAGAAGATTGGAATTTTCAATAGGGCCCTCTTCATTGTTCATGAGTTTTTCTTTATTTCTGTTTATGTATAGTGTTTCCCCAGCATTCAAGTTCATTGGTTTTGTTATTTCTTTTATTAATTTTAGATTTATAATTGATGTTCTGTGTCCTGATTTTGATCTTGTTTCTCGCCTTGCTTCATCCGAGGGGGGAGAACTTTTTGCTCAGCCAGGACATCCAGAGCTGCAATAGGATCCACGGAAGAACAAGTCACTTTCCCTATGAATCTTCACTGGCATCGGGGTAGGAACAAGTATAGAGAGGAACCATCGTGGCGGTAAGCTACTGCAATTGTACCATGTCACCTCTGACGGGAGCAACGAGACAATATGAAATGAATAAGAGAAATGAAGGCATAGACACGTGGCATGACACTTCCTTTGACGGACCATGTGTCTAGAATCGCTCTGAAGCAACAACTATGCAACGAATACGAGAGAATAGAGATCTGAGATCCGACACTACTCTGCCCGAGAGAAAACAATTTGCAAGACCTTGGAGTGACTGGGGCCGGACCACATCTCCGGAACGGACGTTAAACAGGCGTCCGGGTCAGGAGTCTAAAGGACGCTCCTGTACGGCAGATGGGAACACGCGATGTGTCTACCAATGAGATATGGCGGATAAATCGTCGATAGTGGTGACTTGGATAAGTACACCAATATTGGATATTGGCATAGGAATGCCCTAAACTATTTTAAATATAAGTCTGCCATTGAATATAAAAACGAAAACCTATTCTACTGGATATAGGTACTTTAAACGTTAAAAATCATTCATTCGGAATTGACCTTTTCTGTACTGTAGATTTAAGGTTACGGCTTTCTAATGTTTCAGGGAGATTAAATTTTAAAGTTGTTATGGTATTTAAAAATATCACTGATATAGTATGAAACCCACTTTTAACTTTTGCTTGGTGTTTAATAAATCTTATTATAACTTATAATATATAGTTTAATACCTCATACTTAAATTATATAAATTATATTTATCCAACTAATGGACTTAAAATTAAATTGTTTTATTTTATCGCCACTTATTAAGTATTAGTAAAAGGGCAATTTACAATTTATCAACTGTAAATAAATCTAACATCTTAGTGTGTATGTTTTTGGAAATAAAAAATGTTTTTATTCTATTTAAAAAAATATATATAAATTTAAGCATAAGTTAATTATTAAAAGAACAATAAGGACTGTATAAAAAATAATTGTTATTTTGCCATAAAATATGTTTTACAAACTTTTTTTAATAACGCTGTAATATACTGTATGTTAACCATTACTTTGTCTTTAATATTTCACACTTTCAAATATTATACTATTTTTTTTCTATACCTTATAACGTATTTAGAAAAGAATTAGTATCAACAAAATAAAAATATAGATGAGATCTGTACCTGCAGAAGTTAATATAATGGAAACGAATTATTTCCGTCTAACTTACTCACCAAGTGCAAAATAATGTTTTGTCGAGAACCCGTTTATTTCGACTTCAAAGGGAATCAGATTAGGTCAAGACAAATCTTTTTACAAAATTCCCATGATATAATTATAAGTTCTTTAAAAACCAGAATAAAGTTTTATAAATACAAAAGCTTAAACGTGATAAAACATTTATAATCTTTTTATTTGATATATAGGTTAATAAGTACAGGTTTTCTGTTCAAAATGCCTCGTTTTAAATAAATCTAGAATAAGGGGTATCACTATAAAATATAATTTTAATGTATCTTTTGTTATCGACCATATGAGGGATTATCTTTCAAAGTATATTCTAAGATATTGATTAAGCCTTAAATTATTTATAAGCCTTAGTTTATCAAAAAGATATAGTTTGTAATGTTGTATACAGTTGGGACTTTTATCATAATCGATTAACTTAAAAAATGAAAAAGGATCCGCAGAGAAATAGGTAGCATGAAATGATCCAAAATATAGCATTGATTTTATACAGCTGATGCATATTATTGATTAATCGTACTGATTTTAGATAGGCTGAATTTCTACCAATCATTGCACGATTGTATCTCTCATATTCATATTTATTAGTGGATAATCATTACCGGATTAGCAATGTTTTGGTTTCAACATCTGTTCAATAAGATACGTTCTCTATAGGTAGATCGAAATATCGAAGGAGATAATAATGTAGCCTATTTTTTGACTTAGTAAGAAAAAAAACATTACTAGCTGTAAATTATATATCTCCATGTTTTTCGTACTTGATATAAGTACCATGATAACGGAAGTCACAAATGATTTTGAAATTTGAATAGACCTATATTTTAAGTTAGATAAATAAACTCAAATAATAATATCATATCGGTTCTTAAAAATCTTTTACGCTTAATTTTTACTTGGTTGAGTTAAACAGTCCACTTATAGTATAAGTGTGGAGATATCCTTTAAACAAATTGTCCTGTCCTCAGCCAAGACCAAACCCCCGTGAGCAGTGTCCTTCAGAATTATTTTGCGCATAAACCCAATAATGCCTGATAAATATCAATATTAAATTATTATACATTGATTGATAAAAGTAATTCTCCTTTTACGTGAACACTTTTTAGTTTTTTTATGATTAGCCAGTAATGACAGCTGCACGTGCTTAAGCTTTCTAATAGAGCAAATTTTATTTAACATTTTACTGTGCCAACTAAGCTAATCTATTTGAAATTGTTTTAGGCGGGTCGTGTTCAAGTATTTCGTGTTCAAAATTCCTGACATACATTTGTGTTTGTGAGTTTTGAGGCAGCATTCATTTCGGTCAACATCTGTAGCCAATATTTGAGCTTATTAGCATCCATGATCGTCAGAACGCAATTAAGTCAAGTAAATGTGAAGTATTTGGTATGTAAAGTTATTTGTGGTATTAACAAGGAAGTGTTCAGGAATCAGGCGTAAGACTTGGTTTTCTAAACGCTATGCTAATTTTTAGTACCTAAAAGGGTATTATGATCAATTGTTAAAAAAATTAACGTTGAATTTGTATACAAAATCATCTCATTGCAATTGCCTCCATAGTATCACAACGGAAAATTGTGCATAAGTTCTCTGAAAATGGCCATAAGATACAAAAACCGCATCCACTAAAACTTTTATATAAAGTGAATATTAGAAACGATATATATATATATATATAATCTCAAACAATTTGAAGCGGTTTAGAGATTGATAAAAAAATCTCTGAAATAAGTTCGTTGGCCAGTTTTGTAGTTTACATCATTTCGTTTCAAGCTGGCGACCATTTAATCATAACAACAAATTCACAACTTTGTTGTTTATGAGCCTAAAGAAAGAGCAAAACTTTCTGGAATGCATCTAAGGTTTAATAAAAAAGTTGTAATTTACATTTCGTATGTACCTCGAATACTTTTCGATGTATGATTACATATAAATTCCAAGAGAATAAATTTATTATATTTTAATCGTCACAACATCTACCTACTTCTTACAACTGATCTGAAAGTACTATTAAATGCCCGTTCTAACTAAACAACGAGTAAATTATATGATTAAACCGTAATTATTCTAAAATGCCATAAAAATAATTTTAAGTAACATCTCTCACATTTCTAAGGATGCAAAAACCCACCAACTTAATGAAAACATTCTTGGGATTGCAGTTATTTTCGAATATATGGGTTATTGTCTTTATTTTTATACAGCTATGGCCATATTTTAATATCTAATCAGTTTAGAACAAAAATAACGTTAAAATACCTCTTGATATCATAATACCCGGAAAATACATATCGTATTTTTGTATAATTCAAGTAATCAATTAGCACGTAAACTAAATAAGGAAATGTGCACAAACTAATTGATTAACCGGACCAATGGAAGTTTAATTATTTTATATATAATAATATATATATAATATATATATAATTTTATATATAATAAATATGTTTCTGTTTGAATTTATACTGTTTAATATACTTAATGTGTTATAAATACTCCACTTGTACCTCTAGTGATTTATTCTAGTACAATGCAACTGATTTATGGTCAGAAGAAGCAAAATATATCGAAAAATAATCACGTAGGGTCACACCATTTTTTAATAGTACGAAGAGATGATTTTAGTAATGCAGAGATAAATTGTAATTGTGAAGGTTATAAGGAGAAGGATAAAAGGCAGAATATATACCATAGGGATAATCTATGCCTTGATGTTCTTCATTTAAATGATAAAAATACTGTAGCGTTAACACATACATTATGCACATAACGTACCTATGACGGGAAGAGTTAATGCAATTTGTATATTGAGTTTAGCTCCGATTTCCATTCCATTTGTGAACAGAGTGTGAAGTTTATATACCAACAGTGTAGAATACTAGGTTGCTCCACCGTGCTTAGAGATCGTGTCTAAACAGTAGTGCACTCAATTGTGGATTTTATGATACAAAGAGGATACTTCTTCCCATAAATTACACTATATTTGGTAGTGTTCACACTTTTATGTAAAAATGATGTAAATAGTTCGTTTTGAGCTTCTACGTCGCCAACTTATAGACAAACCCAAAGGCCTCTTTATACGAAAATGCCTCCAGAATCCAGGAACTAAGTCAGTGATAATTAGGCGCTGCATCAAGAGGAAAGGGACGGGAGTTAATGTAAACTTTGACCCATATTTTATGGATAAGTACTACCAGATTGATATTATTTCTACTTTCTGTATTTACCATTCAATTATATATGTTTTTCGTGATTTGTTGTGTTCATTTCATAACCTAAGCGGAGCAATTAATCCAGAATGGAGTACTAAGCACATATATTAAGTACTATAAAGTATTTAAATCATTTTATAATCAAAGCAGCAGCAGTTTTTACAATGCAAATTAACATTATAGTCAGAGAAGAATAAACGTTCAAGTTCCGAGACCCCTTATTTAAAAAATTCTATCTTTTTTTAAGACCAAAGTTTTTTAATTGTTTACCAGAATATTAAAAAAAATGTAAAATCAAAAATAAAGTTTGTTAAAATACTTCGGCATTTTTTGTTATTAGAAGAAGATGTAGACAGGTTTTACAACACTATAATATGATCATTACACTTTTAAATTGTATCTTTATATTATAATTTACCTGAAAGTCTGATCAACATTTCACGTATATTCCGTTTTATGTTACTTTTTTTAGAAGTTAATCTAGTTATAGTTGTTTCAGAGTGTATCATTACGAGGATCTAGTAGGGCAGTCCTTTTTTTTCGAGTTGCTGTTTCTTTCTGTGTACTAGTGTAATTCCCAAACAGGTATTTTGTTACCTCGGGCTTTATTGTCGGTTTTAGTTTAAGATCTACTGTATGTAAAATGTACAACTGACAACAATAAAGAAATTTTTCATTCATTCATTCATATTCCTACTACAGAATACTCTTATATTTTACTTAAGAAGGAGCTCTTCTTATTGGATAATGTATTGCAGTAAAATAAGGACACATTGATGAGATAATTTTAAATTTCAAGTTAATTGTAAACTGTTTGTTTCTTTTACTGCAATATCCTTATATTGTTACATGTAAATCCTTGCATCATTCCTAGAAGGTTTTAAGTAAGAAATGTATAGTTTTGTAATGAACATTAATTTTACTTCAGATTAATTCGTAATTGAATGTACTATATCAGTATATCACGCGCTCTTCTTGGTATGGGAAGAATAATCGCTGACTTAATAATCTGTAATTAACACTAAATAAGTAGTAATCATCATAATTTACTCAAGTACAAGATAAAATTTATCTTAGGATTGAAAACACATAACAAGTAACAGACAAGTGGATATGATATTTTTAGTGCCGGAACACTAAAACCTCCGTAAACCTTCGAGGCTCTTAGTCACTTCGACGTCTCAAACTAGAATGTCTTATAGTTATTAAGTTACCTGTAATTAACTTGATTTCCTAAAGCGTGTTCTCTGTTTTGGTCTAACAATGCATTCAAAATTGTATTATTACCTATCGGAATTTAAAACATTTATGAGAACTTAATTTTTTCTTGTGCATATACAACGATTATCATTTTTTAACTTACTTTGCAAATATCTAGAGGCTAAAAATGTTGGACATATTTTAAATGTGTATAAAAAGGCAATAATATAAAATAGTACGTTCAGTAATGTTATCTAGTAAGATTAAAAAATATTATTTTAAATATTACATTTTGGACTGTTTGATTTCATTAACTTTGGACAATATCTAATCTACGATAAGGTTTTTAGGAAAGTAAAAGAAATTTTCTCTTTTTACTGTGGATATTTGACTGAGGTTATATACTAAATGTTAATATACAAAATTTTTTGTTTTTATTATGATGACCTTAAATATTCTCGAACTCATAAGATTTAAGTAGATACTGGTGGAAATTAAAACTGCACCTTTTTAGAAATATTCAGGTTTATTAAATCAATCCAAATTTCAATTATTAACCTTGTATTCCACCAATGAAAATGTTTTGCACAATAGTTTAAAATTACTACTTCCTTAGGCAAGGCACTTTCGATTTAACATGGACTCACTGTCCTCCAAATACGTGTGTATAAAATATAAAATAAAATAATAATCTTGAATAAATTTGTATGAAATAAAATAAATAGGCTTCTTCTCAAAACTAATAAAATAAAATTATAAACTTCTTTAAAATAAAATTCTCAAACAAATCTAAACACTTCTCAACAGGAATTTTTCACAAGTTCCTACAGGATATGGTGCAGCACCTGCAGCTCTTAATTTTAACTAGAATCCCTATAATTTCAATTAAATTTTTACGTTTGACTTTAAATAAATAACTCCTTTACAATTTAGATATATATTAGTCCACACTCAACAGAATATGATCGTTAATTTCAAATTTCAATTCCAATTTCAAATTAATTCACTTCTTAAATTTTCAAATTTCAAATTTAGAAAAATTTAATAATTCAGTCAAAAGTACTTAGCTCTTTGGTCGTGAAGGTCTTGGAGGTCGGTATTAAAATAATCTATACCAACGGATCCTACGCCCGACACTACTTTTAAACTCGCACTAAAGACTTTACTCTATCGCTTCTCAACTCGGAACGGAATCAGAGCGTGTTTTCTTGGCCTGCACCGACTACGCTCCTGTTCCTGCAGGCCTGTTTGAATAACTCTCAACGCAGGTTCGCCGCCTAACAAAAGATTGAGTCCACTGTAGACTATTGTTTAGCATTCACTGCCATCAAGTCAGGTCTAGACCAGATTCCAAGCGCGTTGTGCCTGCCGCTGGATTACAATATAAATTTACTTTTTTATTCCCTATCCATTTACAATTCTAAAATAAAATTTTATTTATTAAATTGTTATTTTTATTTAAAGTATACCATGTAATTGGTATACACACCCCCCCTTAAAGCGCTTGGTATCTGCCAAGTTTAATACTTAAATCTAAGAAATTTATCTCACATCCTTTAGAAATTGTATTTCCACCTAGCCTTAACATGCATCATCAAATCTACAAAACCTTTTTTTTTTATTTATAATATTTGTTTTAATTTATTTTTGATAAATAGTTGTAAGAAGTGGCAGCATACTAGTTGTCAAGTTATTTTAACCAAGCGTTAATTATTATAAATTCTTTTTAAAAGAGTCCATACATTATCAGATTGTTTTTTGAAAACTTAACAATTAAATTCCCCAATAGAAACCTTGACCTAAACTATGGCAAATATTAAGAGTCCAATTGCCACCTACCTTTTTACAATTCTAAGTCCTACCATAAAGATAGTCCATCCAGATAATCCTTCACAATGGGTAGAACGAGGTAGTCGGTGGGTGTTGTTGTGGGATATTTATTGCAGGTCCGGTCCGTAATTAGTTGGGTCGTCCTTGGAACCTTTGCCCTGCACGGCTGTGTGTGTTGGCTCGCCCATTCACTGGTTGTCGCAGCTTCATATAGAATTAAAACATATCCCCAGACGGGGGTGTCAGTTCTTATTTTATTATTTTTACCTATACCGTTGTTTATCATAGAAATAACAGTCTTTTTTCTTCTGTTCCCCTCTTCCTTGGCATAAATTTTATCAAACTAACAAGTTTAAATTAATATTCCAACATTCGTGTTAGTTATTAATTTACATACAAACATAAATAACACATGTTAATAACATTAATTACGGACCATGAGTTTCGGATTTGTGCATTATTCAGAAAATAAATACTGAATTGTTTTAATACACTCCTCCTCTCCCAAACCATGTAGTTATCGCAACTGTTTACTTCACCTGTGCCCTTTTATCTAAATCATAAACTTTTTTATTCCTCTTGAGGTTTCTTCAAGTTTAAAATACATTTTTACAACATTACAATTCAAGTTAATATTTACAATTTAACAGGGCTGTAGAATTTCCTCAATTGTTCAATATATTTTAATTTAATCTTCCTTGTCACTGAAATTTCTCAAATCAAACATACATACATACAGCGTACATCCAATATAGTTTTTCTTCATTCTTACAACTAATTTAATTCGTCATAATTTTTAATCTGTTCTTTTTTTTATTTTGTAATTCAAATTATTTACCCCTCGGTAATTATATTGTTTTTTGTTATATTTAAATATGCATTCATCTTTCCCCAGTGGGTTTCACATCCTGCAAGTGTATTCTACGGAATTCATTCAATTCTTTTAAATTTTGAACCACATATGAGTTGGAGCTAATAATTGAAATTATTCTGAATGGTGCTTCATATTTCAGATCTAGCTTATATCGCTGATTTGTAATTCTACAATAGACTACATCATACATTTTTAATTGCCTGTGATTTCGGTTGTATCGGTTTCTTCTCGAATTCAGCTCATTTTGTCTTTTTAAATTTTGAATAGCTTCAACCATCTTTGCATTCTTATCTTTGCTCCATTTTTCATTACAAATATCTTTAATTTGCCATTTTAGTGACAAACCATCATTTGCTTTGAAACTGAACATCAATTCAAATGCAGACGACTTTATGCTTTCATTGTGACAAGTATTTAGGGCCATTTGCACATGGTACAAATCCTTGTCCCAATTCTTTTTACAGTCATGATAATAAGCTGTCAGAATTTGATTTAAATTTCGAATTTGCCTTTCACTTTTATTTCCTTGAGGAGTATAAGGTATAATGGTCCTTTGTTTTATGCCCAAATTAAACAAATAATTTTTGAACTCCTCGCTGACAAAATATGTTCCATTATCCGTCACGAATTCTTCAGGCAAAGAAAAATTTTTGAAAATATTATTTTCTAATGCATTAATTACATTACCTGAGGTGCATTTCCTGAGTGGCATTATCCAATTATATTTGGTGAAGTCATCTACAGCTATCAGTATGTATTGCATTCGATTGGAAGACGCAGGTAATGGCCCATAAATATCCATATATAACTTCTGCATTGGACGACTGCTCAGATTGCTGTTCAAAGGTCCTTGGTCCCTCCAGTTGCTACTTTTTGCTTTCAAACACACTTCACAACATTTTACATTATTTTTCACATAATCATTTAGTTTAGGGTGATAAAACCTTTCATTTATTTTCTGTTGTGTTTTTAAAATGCCGAAGTGACAGCCAGACAATGAGTTGTGATAATACTCGTATACGACCTTGAATAAGTGCTCAGGTAAATAGATCCTTTTAGAATTGTTTTTATTGTTCACATAAAATAACACCCCTTTTTCCACACTGTAAACATCACTATTGGTATAGTTCAATACACCTCCATAATTTTAGTTATATTTACATCCTGCTTCTGATGCGTTTTTAAGTCCATAAAGCTAAAAGGCATCGCACTTATACTATTTATAGACACTGTTTCCTCTCTTATTACTAAGTCCTTATTATTTACAGTTTCATTGTTCATTTTTATAGAGTTATCATTCATCTTGTCCTTATTCACTAATTTTTCTAGTTCATGTAACACATTGTGGTCAACTTCACTATCTTGAAATAATCTAGATAAATAGTCCGCTACTGGGTTCTGATTACCTTTAACATGCGTAATTTTAAATGGTAGAGACAATATAACCTCCACCCAGCGCCCTAATTTTCCTAACTTACGAAAGTGGGACAATACCCAAGCCAATGCTGAGTTGTCGGTCACTAAGTTGAATGGTCTCATTTCTAGGAAATTACGGAATTTATTTATTGAACAGACAACTGCCAAAGCTTCCTTTTGATAGGTAGTAAGTTTCACCTCACTTTCGTTAAATTTTCTCGAATAATAGGCCACCGGTTTTTAAATGTCCATTGTCCGCTTCCTGTAATAAACAGGAACCGAGGGCCTTATCACTCGCGTCGCATTGGACTGTGAACTCCTTGTTGAAGTCAGGGATGGCTAACACGGGGGGACGGGTAACCGCTCGTTTCAGTTTATCGAACGATTCCTGACATTTTTGGTCCCACACAAATTTGGACGACTTCTTCCTCATTTCATTGAGTGGATGAGCTATTTCCGCATAATTTGGAATAAATTTAGAGAAATAACTAGTCATCCCTATGAATCTCGCAATACCTTTCTTGTCCCGGGGCCTCGGAGATTCTAATAACGTCCGTGTACGGTCAGGGTCCATTCTTATAGTGTCTTTGGAAACCAAATGTCCCAGAAATTTAATTTCATTATAACAAAATTTTACTTTCTCCGGATTCACAGTAAGATTATTTTTTTTAAACACTCTAACACTTGTTTCAAATGCATATAATGTTCCTCCAATGTCTTCGAATACACAATAATATCGTCCAAAAAGGCGAGAGTGCAAGTAAATCTCAATTCTCCTAAGATTTTATTCATATATGACGACAATACCCCACTTCCAATTAATAATCCAAAAGGAATTCGTTTAAAGCTGTAACTTCCGAAAGGTACCGAGAACGTAGTTAACTCCTGGCTTTCTTTCGCTAAACTTATTTGATAAAAACTTTTGGTTAAGTCTATTACTGAGTAATAATTGTTTCCCTTCAAATGGTAATATAGTTCGTGCATGTCGCCTATAGGATAACTCACTCCTTCCAACTTCTTGTTTAACTCCTTGTAATTAACTACTAATCTTTCCGATTTTCCATCTTCCTTACCTACTAAAAAGGCTGGACTCGAGTACTGACTCACACTTGGTTGAATAATGTCCTGTTCCAATAATTCGTCAATAATTTTTTTTATTTTTAATTGTTTAGGTGGATTCAATGGATATGGTCTAAGTTTTACGGGTTCATGATCTTTAACTTTTAATTTATACTCATAATCTAGAGTTTTACCAATTTTGTCGGTAAATACCGTTGGAAATTCCTTTATAATTTTTATTATTTCATTACTGGCCTCTTCGCATCCTATTTTATAAGTGTGATTGGTGTTCATACACGCTACTGTAATATTTTGCACAAATTTTATACACTTTTCTATATTAAAGTCAAATCGACAACAATTATTTTTCAAGTCTATTAACAAACCAGAATGTTTTATAAAGTTCGCTCCTAAAATTGCCTTTTGAGCTAAGTCCTTCACTATAACAAATTCCACTTTCCAGGTGAACATATCTATTTTTATTTTTATATTTACACTGCCAATTACGGACATTTTTTTATTTTCAGCACTCATACATGTCAGGTTAGATAACTGGTAACACTTTACAATCTTATTCTCTAATAATAGTTTATACAGTCTATCACTTATTATATTTATACTACTACCAGTATCTAATAATACATTTAATGATATATTCTTGCCAAAATCTATTTCTAAGCTGGGCAATGAACTGATATTTTCCGAATTTTTCTTTTGCCAAGTATGATTTAATTTAGCAGATAATTCATGTGAATTTTTGTTGGACACAATTTTAGGTAACCAGGAAAGTTCGCCCTTCCTTAACTCATTGTTCGAACTTTCCCTACTAACTAGTTTTTTGACTCCTGTACATTACGACCTACATTTTCGGGGTTTATAGCTGGAGTGTGGTTTACAATAGGTCTCCGCTGGTTTACAACAGGTTTCCTGTTTACCTCCCGGCACTGATAAGCATAATGACCAGGTCTATTACATTTATAACAAGTTATTGTTTCTTGCCTCGCCCTGATGCTGTTAACCGGTACATTATACTTCCTATTCACATTCAAATTATTCCCTGTTTTCCTCACGTTGTCAGCATAACCTACATTATTCGCCCTTATACACATATCATCCAGTTCGGAATATGTGCTCGGATTTCCCATAAACACTAGTTTATTTCTGGTTTCAGGATTAATTCCCACCTTAATTAATTCCACAACATCCCTTTCATTTATATTACAACAAAGTACTTCTACTGATTCCTTAATGTCTATAATGTAGTTGGATAAGCTTTCATTATATCTTTGGGGACGGTGCACCTTTTCAAACTTCAAAAGTTCACGCTGATGATATGGCACGAAATAATTCAATAATATTTTAAGCATTAATTTGACCGTGACATTGTCCTGTTTTATTTCTAATAGTTTCGACAAAAGAGCTCCCTGACTATGTGAAATCGCAATCTCCATAATATCCTCTTCCGTACATCTAGTTTCCTTTTTAAGTTTCAAGATTATTTTAAAGAATTCTAATAATTCTTGAACATTTAATCCATCGCAGATTTTTAACTCTTTCAAATAACGCTCAATGGGGTTCGGTAGTTTATTATAACTTAAATGTGACCGTCCCGAAACAAACACCTCATCTCTCATATTTAGACCAGACTTATCTTTCACTTCCGGTTTACTAGCCTCTTCCAGCTCACCTTCTATTTCCAGATTGGAATCAGATAACTTACGCACCAAGTTATCAGATGTTTCCTTGTCAATTTTTAAGTTTTTTATTTTTAACAACAATTCACTTAATATACTATTCCGGTTTTCAACATGTTTAGCTATATCCTTTTCTTCGATTTTAAACAATTTACTTAAGTTAGTTAGTCGGCGCTGCCAATGATTTATTTTTGTTTCACACCTAACTATGTCCAATGTTAGTCCCTGTTCAATGGATTCCTCCAGTCTACTTCCTAATACTTGGGTTTCTAACTTAATTTTATCCCATTCCTCCTTGAAAGCGACCTTTCCACTCAGGTTCAAATAATTACTATTTACATCAAGACTTATTAACTGCCGTAACTTTTTCCTTAAATCTATCACTTTAAGACTAGGAGACACTTCCACACCTCTTAACCTAATTTCATAGTCCAATTCCTCCTTGGTTAACAAGTCCACCTTAAGTGCCATTTTAAAAGTTTAATATTAAACACTTTATAAATTTCCAGTATCCAAGCCACTTATTAATGAACAACCACTAAGTTCAATTTTATTAAGGTTCACCAGAATAAAGCAGAGTGGCGCACTTATTTGTATACTAAATGTTAATATACAAAATTTTTTGTTTTTATTATGATGACCTTAAATATTCTCGAACTCATAAAATTTAAGTAGATACTGGTGGAAATTAAAACTGCACCTTTTTAGAAATATTCAGGTTTATTAAATCAATCCAAATTTCAATTATTAACCTTGTATTCCACCAATGAAATGTTTTGCACAATAGTTTAAAATTACTACTTCCTTAGGCAAGGCACTTTCGATTTAACATGGACTCACTGTCCTCCAAATACGTGTGTATAAAATATAAAATAAAATAATAATCTTGAATAAATTTGTATGAAATAAAATAAATAGGCTTCTTCTCAAAACTAATAAAATAAAATTATAAACTTCTTTAAAATAAAATTCTCAAACAAATCTAAACACTTCTCAACAGGAATTTTTCACAAGTTCCTACAGGATATGGTGCAGCACCTGCAGCTCTTAATTTTAACTAGAATCCCTATAATTTCAATTAAATTTTTACGTTTGACTTTAAATAAATAACTCCTTTACAATTTAGATATATATTAGTCCACACTCAACAGAATATGATCGTTAATTTCAAATTTCAATTCCAATTTCAAATTAATTCACTTCTTAAATTTTCAAATTTCAAATTTAGAAAAATTTAATAATTCAGTCAAAAGTACTTAGCTCTTTGGTCGTGAAGGTCTTGGAGTTCGGTATTAAAATAATCTATACCAACGGATCCTACGCCCGACACTACTTTTAAACTCGCACTAAAGACTTTACTCTATCGCTTCTCAACTCGGAACGGAATCAGAGCGTGTTTTCTTGGCCTGCACCGACTACGCTCCTGTTCCTGCAGGCCTGTTTGAATCACTCTCAACGCAGGTTCGCCGCCTAACAAAAGATTGAGTCCACTGTAGACTATTGTTTAGCATTCACTGCCATCAAGTCAGGTCTAGACCAGATTCCAAGCGCGTTGTGCCTGCCGCTGGATTACAATATAAATTTACTTTTTTATTCCCTATCCATTTACAATTCTAAAATAAAATTTTATTTATTAAATTTTTATTTTTATTTAAAGTATACCATGTAATTGGTATAGGTTAATAATGAAAAAATGAAAAAAAATGTCTTGTCTGTCTGTTGAACAAATATTGAAACTGATCAAAATAAACTTACAAAAACCTAGAGATTTGACATTTAGAATTTGGTTCGAAATTGAATAGTGAAAATGTTATACTCGTTTTAAAATTTTATTTACATGCAAAATATATTCATTGGTTGTTTACATACTCTAGAGTTTAATTCTTAAAACAAAGGCAATACCATTTGTCAACCGAAAATCAGTATATGAATTAATGCTCTATACAACTCAATTAAACATTTATTCTGCTGAAATTCTTGTATTACATCTCCAATCTTGTATGCAACTGAGATCCAATCTCAATCAAAGATTGTTATAAATTACACTTGATGAAATTTAAAAAAGGTCATATTAATATCTTTAGTGGGAGACTTTCGTGAATAATGCTGTATTCTGAACATAAATAACTATATATTTAAACTATTTATCAAGAAATGTGTTGTTTTCAATAACAGAATGGGGATCACCCATACAACTATGGTTCAAATAAGGGTGTAAAAGGTCATTGTAATTTTAGAAACAAAGTTGCGCCCCTCCACTCGCATTTCCCTCAACTATTTATAATTGGTAGTTTCATTATAACATTTCTTGGCTGAAGATTGCTCTCCAGGGCGAGGTAGAAATATTTTAAGAAGCGACGAGTGATTACTTAAATGAAATTTCGGTTCGGTGTAAAATAGAAGATTTTGTTTGAAGTGTTTATTATTAGTAGATCATATAAGTAGTAAACAGTGAGTAAAGTAATGTATTTTAGTGAATTCTCGAAGACAAACGTAATGAATTCACTCACCACGGTCGTAGCACCAGAACAGTGTAGTGTTAAATTATAATAGCCTCAATAGCAAGTGAATGTACGTATGTGTAAGATGAACACGCGACCGGAATATTTCATAGCTTTATTTAACTGTGGTAAAGACCATCTTCCTTAAATATAATAGTTGAGTTTGTAATTCGCCCTAAGCCGATTAAAGAGAAAGGGGTTAAGAGCCTTAATTAAATACAGTACTTATACGTTTTTCTCCTTTTCTATAAGCTTTCAAAAATACAAGTTTCAAACTTTTACTGGTAAATCGTCCTTCAAAAACACAATGCAGGTTTTATAAGGTTTAAAAAATTTCCGAGACAAGTAACCCGTTTTAGAGGGCTCTAAACTTTAGACTTTAGGGACCCATACTTTGGTGATTGTGGCATAAGATCTTTATTGAGTCTTGAGATACGAAATTTAATTGAAAAATTACGTTGGTGGAGCCTGTTAGACAACAAATGGTGTGGCGTTCTTATATCTTGTAATGTACCATGTCATTGTTATACAAGTGTGTTTTTTTTGTTATTCATTCCTCAGTGATATTCAAACAATCTTATGAAATATTCTTAGAAGAGGATACGTTTTAAAATATTCTATAACCAGGTCGAGCACGTTATTTTGTACATAGTTTTTTGTCCAACCCCTTGCTTGCATAATAACTTCTACATGATCAATTATACGTCTACATGTTAAAAGTAAAGTTTCAAAGGTTATCTATTGTTTAATTAAAATTCAGTACATGGAAACTTTTAGTTCTGGGTTAAGTATTACGTATAAATATAAAAATAGAGTAGTCTTTCTTGAAAAACTACAGGAATTTTTAAGATTTAATTGATATTTTCTAATATAATTCCCTTGTAGGCTAATAATTTGTTAGAGATTTTAAATTTGAAAATAAGTTTAAAGTATAAATAACAAAATAAGATTTTCTACGCTTTGTTCTATTATAATAGTAATTTAACAAATGGAAACTGTTCCCCAGCAGCAGTTTTAAGAGTTGATAACGTCTGTGTCTATTGTAACTGCCAGTCTGGATTTTCTAACCCTCAAACGAATTCTGCTCCAGAGATCTGACTGTGGGCACACTGACCTGGAAGAATGGAGGCATAGTACAGAGCACAATTGTAGGCTCCGTATACTTGCCATATGATGCCAGGGAACTCCCTCCATCAAGAGACCTAGAGCTCCTGGTGGAAGAAGCACAAGCCAGACGTCAACAACTTCTTCTAGGTTGTGACGCCAACGCCCATCACTCTGCTGGATGGGGCAGCACCAACACTAACCCCAAAGGTGAGGCACTTTTACAATTTATTCTAAGTAGGGACCTATTTATACGTAATAAAGGTTACCGCCCTACGTTCGCAACACGAATTAGACAAAAAGTTATTGATATAACAATCTGCACACAAGGTATACTTGGAATGGTTGATAAGTGGCACGTAAGCGAAGAGGCCTCATTATCGGATCACAGGTATATCCGCTTTAACTTGCAAGATGAGGCTGCAGAGGTCCTCTACCGCAATCCCAGGAGGACTGACTGGTTGGGATATAAGTCTGACCTTCAGTCACAGTTGGGATCGGTAGGCGGAAGGGTGCGATGCTTCACAGACATAGATCAGATAGCTTCTGACCTGCAGAATGCTATAATCAATAGTTTCCACGACAATTGTCCATTGCGACGGGGGAAGAGTCGAACCAATACTAAGTGGTGGACTGCGGACCTCGCTCGCAAAAGGGCTAATGTTAGGAAGCTGTACAATCAATGCAAAAGGAGCCGTATCTGGGAGTCCTATCATAGAGCTCTAACAGAATACAGCCTAGCAATTAAAAAGGCAAAACAAAGTTCTTGGAGGCAGTTTACACAGAAGGTAAATGAATTAAGCGCGGCAGCTAGACTGCAACGTTTACTAGCCTCAGGTCCAACCGGTCACTTGGGATCTTTAAGGTCCCAGGGAGGTCAACACACTTCCGGGTCTAGTGATAGCCTCAAACTTCTCCTTGAGACTCACTTCCCTGATTGTATCTTTGAGAATGACGACACTGGAACGTCTGGTAACCATGAGGTAGGCTCATGGCCAAGAGCTTATCGTGGTAGCTGGGCCATTTCCAGAAGGATTGTCACTCTCTCTAAAGCCAAATGGGCAATTTCTAAATCCCCTTTCTAATCTGCAAGAGGGGATGGAATCTTTCCGGCCCTGCTTCAACAAGGGCCGGAGAATCTCCTTACCCTCTATGTGAACTATTCAGGGCGAGCCTAGCTTATGGTCTTCATCCCTAAAAAAGGTAGAGCGGACTATTCTGTCCCTAAAACTTTTCGTCCCATCAGTTTATCTTCGTTTCTACTGAAAACATTAGAAAGACTGGTAGAGAGGCACCTGAGAATGGGAGTTCTCTCAGACACTCCCCTTCATCGCAACCAACATGCATACCAGCAAGGCAAATCCTGTGAATCAGCACTGCACCAACTAGTCAGTAGGATTGAGGATAGCCTGTCCGCCAAGGAATTGGCATTGTGCACCTTCATAGACATTGAAGGAGCTTTTGACAATGCTAAATTCACTGCGATGGTAAGTGGAGCACAGCGACGTGGCCTCGAGCCATGCTGTGCTCCAGACTGATCAGGGCCGATCTCAATGAAGAATCGCTTGTGATCGCACCCACAAGGGGATGTCCTCAAGGAGGCATCCTGTCACCTCTACTGTTGAATCTAGTAGTAGATGGTCTACTTGAGGACCTTACTAACAATGGAATCTATGTTTGGAACAATTGCAGCTGTTGACGTTGCCGTGTCTCTACATTTTAGAAACAACCATGTTTTGTATGTACAAATGTGCCTTAACCAGAGGCCGGGACATACACATGTATGAGACACGAGGCAGAGAAAACTACCGTACGGGAAGACACAGAACGGTAGTTTGTGAACACTTGCCTTCGCAAGCAGGTGTTAATTTCCTCAACAGACTGCCCAACTCTATAAAAACTACCCCAACGCCAAAGGCGTTCAAAGCTCGTCTCAAACGCCTTTTGGTGTCGCATGCATTTTATAATGCAGATGAGTTTTTTGAATTCGACTGGGAGACCACACAATTGGAATGACTGACTCCAATGTTTGAAGTGGGTTTCATTAGCCAGGAATGAAAGATGCGTGATTGTAAAACTGTATGTTTGAATGAGGTAATGTGGTATGAATGTTTAAAATTTTAGAATTACTCGTACAATATTGACGTTTGCTATGCAACTCATACATGTTGTCCTTGCAATGAAAGAATTTGATTTGATTTGATGTCCAAGGATATGCAGACGACATAGTCCTTATGGTACAGGGAAAATATACAAATGTTGTTGCTGATATCATGAATACCAACCTTCAACATGTACACAACTGGTGTCATGGAGAGGGACTGAAAGTAAATCCCTCTAAGACAGTAGTTGTACCATTCACTAGGAAAAAGAACCTAGAGTCTCTTTCTAGGCTGAAACTCGCATCCACACAGATTGAGTGGTCAAAGACAGTCAAATATTTAGGACTGACTCTAGACCATAAGCTTACGTGGAATGATCATCTTAACAATATCCTGCACAAAGCAAAGTGGGCGCTCATGACGTCCAGGAGACTTGCAGGAATCTCATGGGGCGTAAAACACCATATAGCACTATTGCTTTACAAAGCAGTTGTAAGGCCTCAAATCACTTATGGTTCATTAGTCTGGTGGACAAAGGTGACTCAGGTAACTGCTAAAGCCAAGCTCGAAAGCTTACAAAGGCTTGGCACAATCTTTGCAACTGGAGCATTTAGGAGCAGTCCCTCAGCGACCCTCGAGGTGGCTTTAGGACTTCTACCTCTTGATGTCCATATAAAAGCTGAAGCGCGTAAGTCAGCTTATCGGCTGATGGTTGCTGGCTTGTGGAGGAATGGCGCGTCTAACGCGGGCCATGGCACCATCACTGAAGCTGTAAACCCAAGCGCTATTCTCGAAATGGTCTCCGACATAATGAGAACGGAGTTCGTATTCAATAAGCCATTCTCTGTTGACTTCTACTCCAGAGATGAGTGGAAATCGCAAGATAACATCCAACAATAAGAAAGAGCTTTGTCTGGTACACGGATGGCTCGCTTATTAAGGGCAGAACTGGATATGGAGTGTTTAGTCAATCCCCTAGAACTGCCCTTTGGGACGGAACTGCTCCATATTTCAAGCCGAAATCTATGGTATCCTAGCCTGTGCCAACCTACGCCTCACCAGAGGGTACCAAGGAAAGAACAGCTGCATAATGTCAGACAGTCAGGCAGCTCTTAAAGCTCTTGACTCCAATAGCATTTCATCCAAGCTTGTGTGGGAGTGCTTTAACACTCTCTGCAAGCTTGGATCACGCAACTTTGTGCGTCTTGGTTGGGTACCGGGCCACACAGGCATAGGTGGCAACGAATGCGCCGACAGGCTTGCCAAAAGCGGAGCAAGCATGCCATACACTGATCCAGAACCGAGTTGTGGTATAAGCAAGTCAGCCGCTTACCAAAGTATAAACAAATGGTCCAGGAAGACACACCGCTTGCGGTGGCAGAGTCACCAAGGACAAGCACTTGGCAAAAAACTGCTTGCTGATTGTAGCTCCGGCTTCACCAGATGGCTGATGGGGCTGGGCAGGGATCGGGTTAAGCAAGTGATTGCCTTGATCACTGGACACGGCCACTTCAGGAAATACCTAAATACTCTAGGTTTACGAAATGAGGACTCGGAGTGTAGACTCTGCAATAAGTCTGAAGAGACTGCAAAACACATAATACTGGACTGTGAGAGACTGGGAGCAAGGAGAAGGGCTCTTTTCGGTGATAAACAACCAGGCGACGAACCAGATGCTAGTATCGGCGAAAAGCTTCTTAGCCTAATTAAGGGCACAAAGATAGGCTTACCCCTCTAACATCAAAGGGGCACACAATAAGCTCAGGTTGACGTGTGAGGATCTGTGAATCCACCCCAATACCCCAACGCAAAAAAAAAAAAAAAAAAAAAAAAAAAAACTGCCAGTCTCAGTGTTGGACACTTAGTGTTGTCAGCCGGTAAAATCTACACTGCTGCCCAATAATTTCATGAATGAATTAACCTACAATTTAACAGTACAATGGACTCAAATTTTCTACCAACCTATTTGAAGTAAACGAAATTCTCACAGCTCAAAGCTGCTTAAGCCACAGGTGTTGTACGCCGTAAATATCTTTAATATGAACACCCTGAGTTAAAAGTAATGTGAATTAAAAGTTTTATTATTTTCCTAGAAATACTTTATATATACTGTTTACCTGTTGCCCTCCTTATTCTCTAGCTTATTCGCATTTCGTAAGTCCTTCATACAAACATTCCTCTCTACACTAAGCAGTTGTGTATCCCTTTAACTGAAGTAAACTAAAGAGTTTGAAACGATTCTTTAAATTTATAAAGTAATAGATGGTTAATTGTTAGTCCGTAGTATAATTCAGATTATAAAATCAAAGGTATAATATGGCTAAGAGAAAAACTGTTAGAAAAGGCACTCAGACACTCTTATAAAAGTCCGGAAAACACTTATATCATGCAAAATATTATAGATGATTATTATTAAATAATTAAAGTATTTTCAATTTTCCCATAATACCCAAAGCAAAAGTTACAGAAGTAGATACTTTTTTATTGGAGTGATCTTACGAAACTTACTTCAAGTTTTAAAATTTTACTTCTAATTTATTTCCAGTACCATAGTTCAGTTTTTCTTGATCCCCGGTGAAAAAAGCATATACCGAAAACAGATTCTTTTTATTTATAAGGCCTAACTAATGCAATATTTTCCATGCAATTGTAAACATGCCCATATTTAAAAAAATGTTTTGAATGGGTATTTCCAACATCATAATATTATTTATTTTAAAAATGTAAACATCTTTAACTGATATTATTAACATTATATAAAAATTTGTTACACATATTTATACACATTCTTTTAATATTTATCTGTTTAATCTATGAATCCAAAGTTTAATATATTGAAGATTCGATTTCAAACTTAATTTTAAACTGATAAACTGAGATGTACTTCGTTTTGGCTAAGAAGCCATTAAGCGTATCACTGTTGATGCGATAAGCAAGTGGCGAGAAGGCTAGCAGATAAGATTAAGAGGCACGCTTTGTGGTATAGTATATCGCCATCAGCGGTCTTCTCTCTGTAACTTTGCATGCTTCACCCCATATTATGAAATACATAGTTTTGTAACAAAATTACAGATGTACAAAACGTTGATTAAGTAGTTTTGAAATAGTGGAATTAAGGTTTGTTGCGTTTAAATACACGAATATGTTGATTGGCATATCTGTCAATGAAAGTTATACTCGTATAACTCTGAAAAATACAAAGCAACAGATTAACTGAGCTTATAAAGTGGCATAAGTCGTCTTTAGTACAACGTATACAATTTTAGTTTTAATTAAGCTTTGGAATGTGTATTGGCTATTACAGTATGCTCGGTTACTACATTATCGTTTAGGCCTTACTCGAAGGTGGTAGTCGGCGTATTAAGGTAAGTTGTTGTAAGAGAATAAAGGCCACAACGAAGACCATATAGCGAAATGTGCAAAATAAGTGACGACATGTGTAGTATTTGAGATTAACAAAACTAATGGTATTTCTGTGATGGGTCGTTTAAATGCTGCAGGGCTGGACAATCACTACGAGGATATCAACCCATAAGATCCGAACTGTACTGGTGGTAATCATTTATATTTTAATCCAAAAAAAATTGTTAAACTTCAAATGATTTTACAAATAAATGTAGGTGTAGTGTTATGGGGGATTAAGGAGTTTCTAGGGTAATTGATTCTGATGGAATGTTATGACGATATACATTTCTAAAAGGTTTAAACAGTAAATAACATTAAAAATAATATACTTTATAACATTTTAATCCAGTCCATGCATAGAATAAAAACAGTAAATTTATGCTTCTTTAATATATAATCTTGCTTCAAAGCATACGATAGTTGAAATTTTTTAACATTAAACTTAAGTCTTTTCTTCAAAACGTTGTGAACTCTATACTTAAGGACATTCAATGTACGTCCAAGAATGTGTTTGATGGACTTGCATTGCCATGATTAATGCCATGCATTGAAATGATATGATTATAAAATCTATACAGTCGTTACAAACAAATTGGGATTTAGTCCTAAGGATGATATCATTATATGTATTAAGGTTGAAACAGTTCCACATGGACCAAAACAAAACAAAAATTAAAATTGTTTTCTATTCAAACAAAAGTGCTAACTTTACCAATTAAATGGAAGATTATTTAATATTTATTTAATCAGAAATTTGGAAAGAAAACTAAAAGTATGAATCGTAAAACTGTCAACTCTAAGTGGATTATACAGAATATCCGCAACATCCTAATCCTAATGAAAAGCCACTAAGCTTTGAAAAGAAATTGAAGAATAAAGAAGAAATTGAGATAGAACCGATAGAAATCGTTCAACATAATGAAAGAAATGTAAAAGAGTGAAAAAAAAACTTTAGGGATCGATGATTTGTGTATAGCACAAAGATTCTACCATTGCAGAAAAATATCTACTATAATATAATCCAAATTAGATAATAAAAGTTCTTTTCAGATTATGAAAACTTTAGATCAATCGATATTTAAAACATATTCATAAAAAATATAACTGCACTATTCATAACACAATTAAAAAAACAGTTTTCAAGAATGCTTTGCCATAAATAAAATAATACAACATGTAAAATTAGTTATCAGAAAGGAATTTTAATTAAGAATAAACATTTAGAAGAATTTATTAGTCTAGATGAATCTTTGTAATTGACAAATGTAATAACATAAATGCTATTTATTATGGTATGGAAGATTTAAATAATGAAGAAGTAAATGGCAGTTCTTATGTACTTTTGTTGAAAATCCAAAGTTCTTAAGATAATATTTTACAAAAGATATGTTCAATACGTAAAGAATTAAAATAGTTTTAGTTTCTATAAAACGAAACGATAAACAATTGATTACATTATATTTGGAACGATTTCGAAAGGAAAAGTATTCATTTAATAAATTAGAAGTATTGTTTTTTTAAATAGTAAGTAAATACGACATATTTCTAAGTTTTACATGAGTTATTACGGTGAATACAAAAAGAGAGTTTTATGTATAGGTTGTGAAGTAAAATAGCACTAGGAATTGTACGATGATTAAAAATTTAGCTTTACAAGAGATACATCTAATAGGTGTGAGGGATTTAATGGTATATAGGAATATTTTATTGCTCTCATTTTGATATAATAAGTATGTATATTGTAAAGATTGTGTAAAAAGAATATTTTGAGAAATTCAGAAAAAGAGATTTATTGTGGAAGTTTTAGACTATTTATTATTTATGTTATTTTCTGTGTCATTTACACATTTAGAAACAAATTATCATAACAAACCCTAATTGTATTTTAAAGCTTTTATTTTTTAGTTTTTTAAAGTTTTCTTGAGCACGTATAATAGTTTTGATATGATTACCACTAACATTTTGTGAGTTCCGAGATGGCAACAAAAAAATCACACAACTGATAAATATGTAAAAATACTGAGTGCAATCATATGAAATAGTATCAAATGCCGCGTCATAAAGTGTGCGTCAATGACAGAAAAGTCTGTTACAAGAAACATGATAAATATAGGTCATCAAATAACCAAGTATTGTAAGTACTTACACTTTCCAATGTGTTATACCAACTATTTAAACAATTTGGAATTATATAAATATAAAACACATTATTAAAAAAATACGTTAAATAATTTTTACCAATCATTACATAATTTATATTACAAATTGAAATTGCAACTACTTTTTGAAACTTAAAATAATCAGTTTCTGATTGAAATGTGATATACAAATGAGATATAAGTATGATTAATGAATAAATTTTACAAAGTCCTAATTATCAATAGTGAACAGTCCGAATAGGGGTTGATAACACATGACTTACAGTACAGAGTCAGAAACTGACTGTGACGCACAAGCGGTGTAGGAGTGAAGTGCACCTGCATAATTCATAAGCAGCTCTAAAACCAGTTACCGCTCTGGCGGTGTGACCATATGTGAATTAATTGACACAATAAACGTGAAACCGTGGGAACAGCGTTGGTGACGAGATTGTACAAATGTAGTTGTCACAAAAGTTGCGTAATTACATTGGGTCCAGTGCTACATTGTTTGTTCTTGAGTTCATAAGTCTATTACCAAATCTTAATAGTGCTGAACTACTTGGTTATTACATAAATAATTGAATTACTGAATAAATGTTTTCGTGACAGAATTACTGAACATTTTATGGAATGCGAACTGATAATTATTGCTGAAAATGTAATCAGTGTTCGACTATGATGTATAAGTTCGATGTATGCCAATAAGCAATGGCATATAGCCCATTCGTTTGTGGAGGAATATATTAAGAATGCAGTAGCACATTGACATTGGCCAATTGTTTTTGAACCACAGTAACATATGAGCCTTGAAACACTAAACTTTCACAAAAATCATAGAGTTTCAACAAATGTTAAAATTTTGTTGAGGAGTTGCTCACCTTCTCTTTTATAATGTTCCTGTAGCTCTGTGCATACCGTGTAAAACTAGACCCATCTTACATACTTGCGTCTTGCGTTACTTCAACTTGTTCTTAATAATGTTATGAACTGTACCCATACTTACAAGAACTTTTTCAACTATCATTTCCACAGTGACTTGGCGGTCAGCATGAAACATACAACTTCAACTGGTCGGCCAGGTGTTCGTCAGTCACTGAGTCTCGGCCATGTTTGAACTGTTCTTCGTACTTGTAAAAGTTATCAAGATTTAAACAATTTCCACCGTACACCTAAGTCATTAGAGTATATATTCACAGGTTTTTCCCCTTCAGTACGAATAACAAAACGTTGTTCAACTAAAGTAGAATTTTCAAGTGGCCTTACCATAAATAAATGTAATTTTGAGGCTATAAAAACAATAATTTAAATCAAGCATCTTATCAGGGCATATTCCAGTGATGCCAAACTAAAGCTATAAAGGTACCAACATTACTCTACCAACAGTTTTTTCCCAAAACCTGTAGGTCTGTTGAATTATTCGATGACCCTCGTAAATGGAGGGGTTTATGGCTTAGCTTTGGTACTTATGTTAGTTACAATAATAATTATATGGAATTTTTGTTCCAATACTGAAATACTATAAGTTAGAAATATATATACAAATACATTATATATATACAGGGTGTTTGAAAAGTATGGGTACGGCTTAATATTTTAAAAACCATAGGAGATAACATCTATAAACTTTGCACAGTGTCATATGGCTATGTAAACTATTTTTCCTTGCTTTTACCATGACATGCCAACCATGGGGGGACGGCCCACAGAGGAAAACATGGAAATCTTAAATTGAAGCATGGGTCGAGTGATACCTCATTTGAAAGAGCTCACTTAGTAGAGTTGAATGCCGCAAACCACAACAAGGTTTATCCAATCAGAAATGGCGGCTTGTTTTAGGTACACATTGTGAAGTACAATATGCGCTGCCATTTCTGACTGGATCGTCGTATTCTGATGCGGTAGGCGGCGTTTCACTCTACTAACCAATAGATGTGTTTTTACTGACTTTTTTTAATTAGCAAATTGTGTCATAAATTTATAACACAATAAACAGTAGCAGTCGTGGGACTGCCGATAGAAGTGAAAACGGAAATATTAAGTTGAGAGTAATTAACAATACGTTATAGTAGCAGTACATCTGTAATTGTAAATGTGACGCGTTTTTAATTTTCCAATTTTAAAATCCATTATCAATAAATCCATTAAAAATATTATCAAATAACTAGGAATCTATTTTACCACGCTAGTAAGATAAATCTTATACCGTAATAATACTCATTTCATGATGAAGAGGTTAAATATTAAAAACATAATTAAAATGAATAATGCTAAATTTTAAATACAAATATTCGTACAAATATTAAAAATGTTTAAAAATATATTCGTTGTTTTCATTATTCATTTATCTGTATAAAAATATGTTGTAATTGCTTAATATTAATAGTTAGTTAAACATAGAATACAAGTGAGTAAACACCGAGTAAACAACAGTGAGTTGAACACCGTTGTAAATAATACAGTTATTGCTACGGATAAAGTATATAATTGCAATAACAAATAAACCCACAATATTTTTAAAACTAATAAATTAGTTAAATTAACTTGGTTCTTTCGTAAAGGTATTTTCATTGCACAATAAAGTAATTTATTGAGTTAATACGGTATCAGTGAGCCAATGCGCCAAGTACAGTTCCGGCAGAAACGTTCACTCATCACTTCATACGCTACTACAGGCTAAACTGAACTTCCAATAAAAAAATGATAAATTACAAAAAAAATATTCATCTATTTTCACACAACTTTTCTCGCTGACAAATTTTGTCTGACCAAAAAATAAAAAAAAATCCTCGCTTACTACTTTTTTCTTGTCATTGTAAACGCTATGTAAAATGTAAACAATAATCAAAATTATTTCGAAATTTTTTTAATATTTAAAAATGTAACCAATAGATTGCCAATATTAAGAGCTTTAATTTGACGCATCTTACAGAATTGTACGACATTGGCTTCACTTTTAAATCGCGAGAGGAAGCCGTAAAGGTCACTGATTTTCGCAGTCTGTTTTCATACTCCGCCGGGACAGTTTTAACACAGCGAGACTGACTTTTTCATGCAGGTTAGTAGTCCGCGGCCAAGTCTACAGTTAAAAAACACAGCGAGACTGACTTTTTCATGCAGGTTAGTATCATTAGCATGTCGGTGACGCGAACCGAGGATTTTATCCTCTACCAAAACGCTCAACGCGCCTAAAGAAGTTTTCACTTCAATAAAACTAAAAAACATTTCCCGATATCCATTTGCCTAATTAAATTTATTATTCGTTTAACAGTTTCAGTTAATCCAACAATCAATAAATGTATATGACTATCGAATCAAAGAGAGAACTATAACACTCACTAATTAATTCACCAATTTATCTAATAAAATAGCCAGGTAGATGACTACTAATGTGATTTAATGATCAACGGTTTATTGCGATATAATATACAATTAATACTCATATAACACACTAAAGCTTACGTAGATGAATTAACGGATTAATTTATTATTGGCAATCAGTAACCAAAAGTAGAATATAATATACGTATATACAATTTTCGGTAGTAGGCTATATTTATTTGATCTAACAATTACATACAATCTTCGGGCAATTTAACCTTAGGTAAATTTTGTAAATGAAATAGGTGTATATTCTTAACTGATATTAAATTGTCTTTAGATAATTTAGTCATGAGAAACATTTACCGAAGATGAAATGAATCTTTTAAACAAAGGTTTAAATTTTAACCTAACAAGTAGAAATAACAGTGAAAATGTAATTGTTGATATAGAAAGTAACATTCAATATTTAGATGAGAGTACAAAGACTGCCATAAGATCCGACATATACTACCTTTTCCAAGAATCTAAAAGAAAAACGTTCCTCACATTTACATAACACAAAATACAATAGAACAATAAAATGTCTTAAACAGAAGAATGTATTTTATTTGAAGGCTGACAAAAGTAATAATATTGTCATTATGAACAAAGAAGAATATCATAAAAGAGTTAAACAAATTTTAGACACTGGACAATATAATATCCTTCAAAAAAATCCAGTCCAAAAGTACACTAAATCAGTATCAAAAACCTTAAAAACTGTAAAAATGTAATTAATAACCAATTATATAGAAAACTCATAGTTCCTAATCCTACCATTCCAAAATTACACTGTCTCCCAAAAATACACAAACCTGGGAATGGAATGCGACCAACAGTGTCATGTATAAACTCCCCAAAATATTTTCTGTCTCAATGGTTGTCGAAAAATCTTCAAACTTTAGAAAGTTTTCCTTCATTTTCCATCAAGAACAGATACGATTTTATAGAATCAATTAAAGACATTGTTCTATATGAAGATGAATATCTCGTTTCTTTTGATGTAACATCGCTTTATCCTAATGTTCCAATTAAGGATACAATTAAAATAATTACAGATTGGTTAACTTCTCAAAATTTACAAAAGGAAATAATTGATGAATATTCCCGTATGATAAATTTATGTATGAATCAGAGCACATTCCAATATAGAGAATCTTACTACACCCAAATTGATGGAACGGCTATGGGAAATGCTCTCTCATGTTTTATTGCCAATATTTTTATGAGCTATTTTGAAACTACAGCCAAATCTAAAATGAAATATTTCCCAAGAAAATGGATACCATATGTCGATGATGTTTTTGCAATATTTAATAAAAATGAAAACATACAAGATTTTATCACAACTCTAAATTCGTTTTACCCTACTATTAAATTTATATATGAAATTGAACAAAACAATAGTATGCCATTTTTAGACGTATTAGTTATTAGAAATGAAACAAAATTTGAATTTGATATCTACAGGAAACCAACTCATACAGATAGGTTCATCATCAATGAATCTAACCATCCATCTGCACAAAAAAGAGCAACATTTAATTCAATGATTTATAGACTGTTAAATACACCACTTTCAACAGAAAACTACAAGAAAGAACTAAATTACATCAAATCTATTGCTATGTTCAATGGTTACACTACACAACTCATTGTCAATATACTAAAAAAAGCTTTAAAAAGAAGAATTATAAAAGATAAGACAACATTAAGACCACCTCAAGACACAAAACATGATTTATTTACACAACATACAGCACTTTTTCAAACCAAATATGCAAAACTTTTAAAAAGCATACCAATAAAACTGTCACTCACAAATCAAGCAACAAATTATCCCAAATTTTAGGAAACCCTAAGGACAAAATTTCAAATGATAGTAAATCGGGAATTTATGATAGCTTGGGAAACACTATACATAAACAAAAATAAAGAAAAACTCATGAACAATGAAGAGGGCCCTATTGAAAATTTCAATCTTCTTTCTTCTCAATTTATTCAAAAATTTAACACTAGTCAAATCTAATTTTTCATACTAGCTGAAATATTTCCAAAATTTTTGTATTTACATTTTTACACCATATGTTATTTTAATATTAATTATAACAAACAATGTGTAAATATTTATTTGTGGAGTTGCCTGAAGATGAAACCTTTGGTTTCGAAAGGCCTCATCCAAAAAATAAACAATTTGGAAAAAGTAGTTTTTATTAACATTTAGTAATATTTAAAGAATTTTTCCAATTGCTCCAAGAGTTTACAATTTAGTATCTCTTTGAATTTGCTAGGTAGCTTTTTTGAATGTAACATTACCTTTCCATATTGATTCTGAGAACATAGTTGAAGATTATTAATTTATTACGTAAACTAAACACAAAGGCAATATATTTTGGAAATATACATTTTTATAACCTTACATTGAATATGTATTACATACCTTTTTAAATAAGGCAGTTATAGTACTATGTAGTTTTAACTACAAGGGTTACCATTATTGATTTTATCCTAGGTCTGTGCCTTCTAAATCTAATTCTTAACCTATTTGACTTTAAATTTTGCAAGCAACCTCAGTGAAGTCTGTTACGTAATACATGGTATGTCGCACTCTACCTTGTTATAATAGTTTAAAATCTGAAAAAAGGCAATATAATTTTATCATCCTAGTACATGAATAAACTATATAACGATCAGATTACAATTATATTATAATCAAATAATCAAAAAGGAATAAACAGTTACGTCTAACAAGACACTCCTCATATGTATAATCAAAGAAAAAATTATTAATTAACATCTAATAAATATTTAGTTTCATATTTTGATTAAGGCACTTATAGAAAATATCCCGATAAACATTTGCCTAATTTAACTTATCCGTTTAATAGTTGCAGTTAATTACACAAACAATTAATAATAATAATATATATAGATATGACTATCCAATAAAAGGTAGAACTATAACACTCAGTAATTAATTCACGAATATATCGACTGAAATATCCAGATAGATTATAACCACTAATTTGATTTAATTGACAATGGTTTATTGCAATATAATATCCAATTCATATAACACACAAAAGTTTACGTACATCAATTAACAGATAACTAATTAGTGGTGATCATTAAATAAAACTTGGCATAATTAAACCCTACAATAGAAAGTAATGTAAACAAATAAAGTATTTTGTAATATGTTTTGATGTAACAAATACATACAATCTTTAGGTGATATAAACCTTAGGTTTCATTTTAAGTATAATAGCAAACTGCATACTCTTAACTGATTGTAAATTGTCTTTAGATAATTTAGAAAATTTATAATTATAATTACAATTATAATTACACATTCAAATGTAGTCTTTAGGTTTTTAATAGTAATATTAACCAAATTGATTGAAACAATGTGGTAGTAGTTTAGTAAATTATTAAATAAAATAAACAAAAGGGCAAAAATATTTTGGATAAACAAATTTTTAAAACCTTACATTCAATATATCTTACATAACTTTTCAAACAAGACAGTGTTATTAATAGTTACTTTTAACAACAGGTGCTACTGTTATTGATTTTATCCTATGTCTGTGCCTTCTAACTTTAATTTTTAACAGATTGCACTACTCCCGGTTTTTGGTTTTCTGTTTAGAAATTGACAACTATCTCCTACGTATACAATACCAAGCATCTATAAGATTTTTATGTATCGTGAAATTAGTTAAATACTGTTAAACAATTTTTTTTGTGCACAATCTTTAAAATTGGAATTACATTATAAGTAATTCAGCTAAACAAAACAGCATAAATAATTTTTTTAAGTACATGCTGTTGAATGTGGTTAATTGTTTAACATGTTTACTGTTAATATAAATAACGCCAACAGAAAACAAAGCTTTTAAATGGATCCGAAGAGTATGAAAATGTGAGAAGGGTTTAACTGTTAACAAATCGTTCTTCCAAACCCATCGAAGGCACTATAACCAGCAAACCTGTCCACCCCGATTTTAAGAAAGAAGAAAACTTGTTATATCCCTTTACTGCTCGCAAAACTATACACCATACTATTGCTCCGATACACAAAAAGACAATTTCTGAAAATTTTTACATTCAAAGTGTAATTGGAGTACTATTTAGAAATATAAACTATCCCCTTATTCTTTAACCTTAAATCTTACATGCAAAATTCAATTATCCATATCTGAATTTCTAAGCTTGTTTATGCATTTATATCAGCTTATCTAGAATCGAAGGTTTACATTTTTCTAGGTAACAAATTCTATACTCCGATGAAATTCTAAACACAAATTTTTGGTGCATATTAAAATAATATTAAAAACCTTTATATATCTGTTTAACGCTACCGGCTTCTCTTTAACTTAGTAAAATTTCAGGAATGAATTTATTACAGGACCTATCAATTTTTAAATTATTCATTAAAAAGCTACACGTGGAGAATGTATCATTAAATGTTTATATGTACACATTACTTTTGTTGATACAGTTCTGTACATACATTTTTATAATTACGTAAGTCTTATTTATCACTAAACATCCTCTCCCCTCTCATGTAGTATCCCTTCCCCACCACATACACAATAATACACGTAGTAATATTTTATAAATCTATGAGGCGACATTATTCGATTGTTTATCTAAACGCTAATGGCCAAGTGAATAATTATTACTGTATCTAATTGATAATTATCTCTTGATATCGTTTCATTTTACAAAACAGAAAGATATTTTATGTTTATCTAACCCGATATAGCGGAATCAACGGACTATTAATTATATTATACTGTAATTGTCCGTAATTATCTTCAGTTCCGTTTAATACACTCGCAATTTGTAGCTCTTTGATTTTCTTTACGATAATTTAATGCAATTATTAGATAATTATAACAAAAGTACTTTATAACTGAAATATATTTGATTGCAACCAAACGATATATGAACATTTACATGATTGCCCTCCTCTACCATTTTTGACGGTCCAACAAACTATTCTCTATACTAAACAAAACAGGTATGTAAAACTAAGAGTGAAAATTTAAAGGAATACAGTGTAAAGCACGGTAAAAAAACCATTTCAAGTATAATTATTAATTCGTTTAGCTACTATTCTAATGTGTTTTCGTATTTTACTAAAATATAAGAACGAAGATGTTAGGCAGAAAAAATGAGAGTATGTTCCATTGACACCAGTAATAATTCCTTTGCATCAGTTCCTCAACATTCAAAATTCCTCATGAGATAAGGATTGGGATAAGCGTATTACTCCAGTGGCTGAATATTTCACATCAGTCTGTCTGTTTATCCCTACGATATCTCGAAAAGGACGTCACATATAAACTTGAAACTGTGTAATATGCTTCATTTATATATTAGTTAAATGATAGTCTATGCCTCTCCATGGGATTTGGCTGAGCGTTAGCGAAAAGTTTTACGTAAGTCTTAAATAATATAATAACCAAGAGAGAGTTTATGATGGTCCATCTCCTGCATTGAAATTTTGGTAAGCGTGATTGAAGTCTATCAATTAGTAGGTTGACACAATTTATATTTTCTAATTCAAATGTGTATGCAAATTTAGTTAGACTGCCTGTTAGCTGAACATCTGGAGAATACATTGAGCCTCTCAGTGAAGCCTGTTTCGTCACATGTGGTGTGAAATAGTCCTACTTTCTAACAGGAGAAAACTTTAAAGTAAAGGTTATAACAACGAATTGCAACAATTTATTACTTCTATGCTAATAGGTTCATGTTATTAAACATTTCGGCATCCTGTATGCTATTGTTCATTTATTGTCAAAAAAACACACAGATTAGTAAATATTTCTGTCCATAATATGTACATGTAATGAATAGAAACGTATACAATTTACATTTTTATAGAGTAAATTTCTGTATAGGAAGATTACATGAACATGTATATTCATCTCTTGTGCTACCATTATTACCAGAGGCAATGTTGAATTTCAAACAATCTCATTATTACTGAAAAGCAAACCTTAATTTCCCAGACGTATTGAGCTAATATTGCAATCATTATATTCCTCGTGACGAATAAATTTGTTTTGTATTTCATTACACTAGAGTATACATGGGATTTTCATTTATTTGTAAAATCCAATTACGTTAGTTTTCCTAAATTTATTCAATATCAATTATATTTTTGATAATTTATTGGTATGGAGAAATTGCAACTACATTGCAATGTTAAATGCACATTATTATATACCTAAAATTATTTTTTATTACCACAGATATAACACAAAATCATATCCTAATGAAGAATTGATAAATAGGAGGGGAATTATTTATAATAAAATTATTACTTAATTTTCTTTTAATAAACCGTTTATTGTTATTGCAATATGAGGCTTGAAATAGTTGAGAAAATTAAACCCCTTAATGAAATGACATATTTTATTGCATCCCTCCAGCAGAAAGTGACCCGGAGTAAACTTTGTCCCTTATTCTGAATATTACCCCTTTATCAAACCAATCAGTTCCACATCCCCTCTGCTGGAAGGCTGCAAAATCTATAGAATCATTGATAGAATCAAATCGCCGTTCGGTTCCTTCTTCATGATTTATTAAAAAAACTTTTGGTCTATAGTCAAGCCCTACAATGTGGTTTCTGTTAGATCATTTATGCATTTTAGTACACTTTTAATAAATTATTCATAATGGAAATATTTACATTTTATGTTTATACTCATGAAAACCCATAATTTATTTCTGCCAGTCCGTTTTATTATCTGTCCGTCAGTAAGATATTTCGTTAATAAAATGTTCCATTGACTTAAAATTTTGTATTAAGCTTCTAATATATGTTCGGCACTGATTTCGATTAGGATCGATAATGGCGCATGTAACCCAATGCCATTTGTGTGATCTTTAAAAACTATTTTTCACTGGTCTTAAGGATAACGAAAGACAATCGTATGATACATCAACCAGTAACATACAAACACAAGTAAATTATTTGTATATTAAATTGAAAAATGTTATTATAACAATAATGTTACAACTTGGTAACAATGTAATTTCATGAGTACTTTTGTTATTTACACACTGCTGTAAAACCCAAATGAATGAACAATAATGTAAACGTGCATGTAGAAATATACAGGAATAAAACGTATCTCCAGATTTTAAATTGTTTATATAATATTTCTAAATCTAGTGCTATGGTGGTGAATTTCAAATAATGGAATCTGGCCACCCATTCTTGAAACCTACACATACATATTAGATTGAAAAATTTCTTTTGAGCTTCGGAATGTAAACTTTTCCTCCGTATAATTTCTATCTAACCACAGGATATTTTTAAATTAAATCTGCTATAAGCTTTAAATTTTGTATACAACTCAAGCGAAGTATGTACGAGAAACGTGGTGTGGCGTTCTTTTACTATGTCCATATTAAATGTTTGTTACATGAACAATCATCGTTAGTTCGATTAAAAATGCCAATAAGTACTAAGACGTTAATCTTTGAGTCAGAGTTAGAGATAGCGCAGGTTCAAATCCAGTCAGTGAACAATCAACCTTGTACTGTATACTCCTCCTTATTCTGTTTAATAAGATCCTCGCACAAACCAGTGGCCTGTGTGGATGAGCAGAATAAAGCTCAAAAGTGGATTGGCCTCTCATTAAAAAAATGTAATATGCCTCGTTTTTTATAAAAATCCCACTAATAAACTTACTAAACTGGTTATAAAATTACATTGTTGTAGAAACACCACAGTAGAAGTAACAAGAGCAAAAGAAAAATTAGGTTTAAACAAGACAAGTCTGAGAATATATTAAACCGAAACCTTATCACTGTAAATCCTGTCACAGCCTATACAGGATGGCTTTTAAGCGAGCTTCCTAAGCAAATAACGGTAGTCACTTCTTTTCTTATTGTTCTCTTTGTGTTTAACACGAATACGTTTAAGGCTTACAATGTTCGGTATTGCACAGCATAAATATTTATACGTTGTTGTAATATTTGGTTTATGTGGTTTAGAAAGATATTTTATTGACGCCTGCACACGCGACTATGTTTAAGTGTACTATTCACTAAATATGTTTTGACAGATATTTGGCCCTTCAAGTGCTAGTGTGGTTACTAGATAAGGGTTACCAAAGTCATGAATAGAGAAAATTGACTTGAAATTTTGCACTAATCTTCAGTGCTATTAAACAACCTCAAGTGCATTGATAGGTATGTCACTCCATTAGGCTTGGCCGAGCGTAAGCAAACATTTTACATTAGTATTTTGGGTGACCATGTAGAAGCAAAACAAAATGACCGAATACATTTTTAAACAAAATACAACTTTGCATCATCACATGAAATGTTAACACATTATATAGACACAAAATATAAGACATTAGTCTATTGAAATGAGCAAAAGACTTAACTTTTTCATGGAACCCCAGAGAGGACTCTCAAGTAACACGAAGTGTAACGTACTTATACCTTTTATTACCATGAATATGTGAAAAGGGTGAAATTAAATAAACCAAAAACAAATAAATTATTTAAGATTTTATCCAATTTTCGGTCCTTGTAATAAAATTGAAACTAACCAAGTCAGAAGGATCATAAGGGATATTAAGTATTTTAATAATTTTTTTCAATCAAATATTAATTTTTTTATATTAATAAATTAAAAGAAATTAATAGTGCATCGCGCTACGTATCAAGTAAGTAACAGGCTTTGCTATAGTTGCAAGGAAAATGTTAGGTCTACAGTTCATTTCTGAAATCTAAAAGTGATACTACTTAGTAATATGTTAAATTTTATATGGTTGTGTCCATTTTCTTTACTTTGTAAATATTATGCATTGAACCAGTTGGTCGTTGCCATCATGGAATAATACCAAGGAAAATACAGGAGTGACAATCACCATTGTCGAGCTCACGAAATTGTGCTTCACGAAACAGTTCAAGTATATAAGGCAGTTCGTTCTCGAAATACTGATTCTGATAAATACATATACATACGTCCTAACCTTTTGAGTGATAGGTTTCTCTAACGCTCACCCAACTATTAGTTAGAAAGATGTAACCAGCTTTACAACTATTAAAGTAATTGAAATAAATATTAATTTGTTTCATTTTTTAAAGATTCGTTTGATTATCAAACAAAGCACTCATTAACTCTGGAATCTAGGTGATCAGATTTAGCAAACATAAACATATTGAAAATATCGAATACTTTTTATTCAAACTGTGGTAGAAATTGTAATGTTATACCTCTAACTGTACATAAAGTAAACGTCAGCTGTTACCTGAAGTGTACGAGATGTGTATAGGATGGGATTATATTAAAAGTCCGGATCTCAAAGAAATCGAGAGAGTAGCCCAGAGTCCAACTTGGTGGAAACGGTTGAATTTCATCGAAGCGTATTTTACGTATACCTGAGCTGATTTGTTACTGAACCAATATTTTGTGAAAGTTGTGCTTTGCTTACTGAATAAACAATTACAGCATCAGTCACAATACTCAATTGAACAAATAATAATTGTAAATTAATTAATTAATGGATTTATTTACTTACTGTTTTTAAAGATCCTGTTTATTTAGGAACACTTTAAAATATATATAAGAATTATATTAAAGCAATTTGTGTATTCAAGTACACAAGCAAGCCACGTATACGTAATTCAATTTCACGTCACAGCCTACATTGAGCTTTTATTTATAACTTAATGTGTATGTGTTACTAACAAACAAGATAAATATCAAAATTATAGAACAAAGCTGTAGGATGTTTTAAACTTTTTATTGTCACGTTGGTATCACAGTTAAGCAAAAAACCAATATAAAGGTTTTCACTAACTCTCAGCCAAATCCTACGAAGCTACATAAACACAATCGGTTTTGCATCTATAGAAAAAAGCTTCGTGGAACATTTAAAGTGTATAGGTTAGTCATTTTCCACAATATCGGGTGAAAAAAAAATAAAAAATCGACGATCGCAAATTTCCCATCCTGTTATGTGATGGGCTTCGTTAACGCTCATCCAATAATTTCAAAGGGAATTCAATATATTTCATGCGTTGTCATATATATTGCGTTAGGTTAATTTAGGCTATAGAAGTATAATGATTTCATACGAAAAATGTGGCAGGTAACATTTTTATTTCATTTAATTTTATTCTAAAATTATTTCCATGAAGCACAATAAACATGGTATTGGATAATTATTTTATGCCAAAATGGACCCACAACTGTATACCACAGTAAACAACGTTCCCATCCAATACTGGAGTGCACAACAACAAATAGTGGTCCCGGTAAACAATAGACTGTGTCCTGGGTTAATTAATGATTGATGAATTAGCATCTATTTAATATTAGATACAGCAATCTACTAGTACACAATAAGCGACATTCAATGAGAGATATATGAGTTAATTATTGTGGACTTCGAGGATAAACTAAAGTTACGATAATATGTTATACAAAAGACAATTATTTCATAATAATGTATTACTTAAAATAAAAATTTTGGCACTGAGGTGTAAAATAGTTTATAATGTGGGAGTATGAATACAAATATCTAGTGATTACGGATTCATTTAATCAGCGGCTAGGATGACAGTTTTGAAATAATAGCATAGTTTTGATGCAAAATAAGTTTTATAATTATAGTTGTAATTATTGTTAATATTTTTGTATAAAATTAATCGTACATTTACAAGATCTATCCTAGTGAAATATTCAACTAGCCATTTTTATATTACTTTTCTAAACAATATCTTAAACAATATGAAAAAATAAGATTCAAGACTATGCTAGTAATGTGCAGTTGTTTCCCCATGCAGCGTAATTTTTACAATAATGACACATTATTTAGTTTAATTATGGATATTTCAAACGTTTCTCTTAGGCAGTGTAAGAATCATCTTTTAAAATCATAGTTTATGTTATCGTCACGGTCATTTTATGAAGTTAATGACTATGTTTACAGGACATTTATCAATGAGGAAACAATGTCTGCCCCGAAATAGCTCGCCTTATGGAAGACTAAATTCGCGGTAAAGGCTTAAGGGAAGATCCGGCTTATGGCGAGAAACCAATTAGTTTACCAATAATGGGGTACCAAATTGTTTTGATAAAGAAAATATAGACCCGAGGTCTAATTTTGCTGCTGTTTTATGTTAACTTACATGTAATTATTTTTTTTAAACATACTCTATCTAACTGGAAGATGCTGTAGATGGAGGTTATATTGGTCACTGTTAAATTACATGAAAAACATAAAACCAATATTTAATACTTTTTTATTGTTTTTGTGAGGCCTTTCGATATCAAGGATATTTTCTTCAGACACATCACAAAAAATATTAAATATTCCTTGATGTCGAAAGTCCTCACAAAACAATAAAAAGTATTAAATATTGGTTTTATGTTTTTCATGTAATTTAAAACACCTTCAGCCCGACGGGATAAATGAATCAATATTTTCCCCACTCAAAACCCCGACGTGCGCCACCGGTGGCACATGCCGATCCCCCCAAAACCCCCGACGTGCGCCACCCGTGGCACACTCTTATACGGCATTTTAGTTTGGTTTTAAACCAAGCCGTAGTTTTACAACTTGTTTTAGATGACTTTGTCGATACATATGGAACCTTTTACAATGTGCTCCACCGGTGGCGCACGTCGGGTTTTGATAAAGACCTTTTTTAGTGGAAAAAAATACAAAGCAATAAATTTGAAACTCAAGATATTTTAATTAAACATTAGCTTTCCTATTACAAATGGTGTTCAGTTTAGTGCTTGGAGTTAAAACACTCTAAGCACATTGTAGGAGTCTCATCGCACCCTTTGCAGTAAGTTGAAACACGTTTTGCGTACGTCCTTGCTGCTTTGGCCCCCCTTTCTTCCTTCATTTTGCTGTAGCAGCTGACACACCGTTTTCTGTAAGGAATAAATCTAATTGGATGTTTGTACTTTCATAAAACGTATTTAATTATATTTTTATCAAATATATGGGAAACCATGTTGAAAGAAACTTTACAAATTCATAGCAAAAATGCAGATCACTAATTTATTGAACTAAATTGATGAACATGCAGGTAAATTGACGAAAACTAAGATCCATTAGTTTGGATCTAAACTAGTATGTAGTGTTATTGTTGTTATAAGACGTAGTGTAGATATATTGTAATTTTATATAAAATTAAAATGAAATATTTTACCTGGTTTCTCTTGCAGTCCCTTCACGCTTTGAGAGCACATGTTTTAGTTTCTTGGTACCTTGCCTGCCATCTTGGGGTGTTTGAACAAGGGCTCCAACATTTTCTCCTTCAAGGAGATTTCGAAGTATTTTTTCTCTGAAAGTGAGCATACAACAATTTTTTTGGTTTAATGAGTACTTGTTATGTAGTACTAGTGCATTCACTACACAAGTACCTAGGAGAAGATCCAGTGCAACTTTTTTGTACCAAATGAGAGTCTTTCTGATAGGAGTGTAATAAGAGGACATCTGATCTGAAAAGTCCACTCCTTTTTTTGCTGCATTGTACGCCATGACACATGATGGTTTTCATGACAACCTCGCCTTTCTTTGTTGTTTTTTTGCTTGCCACAAGAGTAGAAACGTCTTCAGGGCGAGTGGTTATCATCAGTACAGGCCTTTTGTCATGCCATTTAAGTACTTTTACTCCTGTACTGCTTTCTTGACAAATTACTTCACCTTTGGCTAATTTTTTGCTAGTGACTTCTTTTGGATTGCCTTTTCGGTCACTTCGAAGGGTGCCACAAACATAAGTTTTCTTCTCAAGCAGAGTGTTGGCCAACCTTGTGGAGTTGTAAAAGTTATCTGCAAACAGTGTTCTACCCTCATTTAGAAATGATTCCATCAAATGCATGACAATTTTATCTGCATGTGCCTCTCTTGCAGTTACGTCTGACTTACCAGCGTAAATTTTTGCTTTTAAAGTATAAACATCAGTGGTACAAATCTTGTAAATTTTGACTCCATATTTATGAGCCTTTTTTGGCAAATATTGTTTAAAAAATCAAACGCCCTCTCCATGGAACCATAGACTCGTCAATAACTAGTGACTCTTCAGGTGTTACCAGACTTTCAAATTTTGCATTTAAAATGATTGAGCAGTTTCTTTATTTTCCACAAACCGAGGCTCTTCAGTTGCTGGTTCCTCATTATTTTTGGAAATGTAGGCATTTTAGGAGACAGTCAAATCTGTCTCTGCTCATAGTTTTCTTGATGACACTATTTTGGTACATGGGATTGTTTGACCAGTACATTTGTCTTTGAGGCAATGGGCATATGCCCATGATCATCAGTACACCAAAAAATTTGTGTATCTCTTCAGTTGTACAATCAACCCATCTAGCCATTGCTGAACGCTTTTTTACAGGCTTTGAAGCAAGGTACTGATGTGCATACCTGTTAGTTTCCAAAACAATCAAATTCAATAATGTATCATCTAGGAACTGTTTATAAATTTCAAATGGATCATTTAAATTAAATTGGCCAACAGTTTTTAAGCCTGCATTTCCTGTGAAAGGATATGATCTGCATGTCAATTTTGGTTCTGTCCACTCTAACTTATTTTCTACATATTCACAATGAACCTTACAAACTACATCTTGTACAGGGTCACTTACATTTTCAATATTATTGCCTTCTTCGTCTCCACTCTCCTCTCTAACCCTTTGGTATTCCTCATCTACTTCCATCAATTCCAATTCATCTAAATCACTAACAACGCCATCTTCTTCATTCAACTCCTCTGCACTTGTTACATCACTTTCCTCATCTGATGGCATATATTCACTGCCACTAACTGAAAAATCGGTCAAAGAACGATCACTAAAGTCATCATCAAGGGCGTCATCGATGTCTGATTCATCCATTTTCTAAAATAAAAATGAACTCACTGAACTTACAGCAACACAGAACAATCTCTACGACAAGAAGACAGGTAATGGCGGCTTATAAAGAAGGTCTGATTCGTATTGTTGCTAATAGAGCGCTATAAGTAGCTCCGGCAAGTGTATAATGTTATATAATTCATACGTATTATATAACATTATAGAATAATAATATGCGAATAAAACCGTTCCTCATGAACAATACTAACGTCGGGGTTTAGAGTAGTCTATGTTATTAAAACATCGAGAATTATTGATGTTGGAATTTTTTGAGCGTGCGCCACCGGTGGCGCATTTCGGGGTGAACGTGTTAACTGGAAGGTGTAATAGTCTAAAAGATTATTTACGTATTTAGATGAATAAGAGCAAATTACTATGAAACAAAGATTTATTGAAACAATTATTCTTTCTCAAGAGTCTTTTATAAAATATATGTACACTGAATTAAACCCTTGACATATTTAAGTTAAAACTTTAGAAATAATCAAAGTAAATTTTTATTGTAAAATAAAACCTAATAAGTACTGAAATGTGTTGAACTACTTTTAAAAATATAGTGGCACGATTATGTTTACTATTCTCGTGTTTAAAAAATTTAATATTAATAATCTTCATTAATAACTAACAAATGTTTGTATACTGTTATATGCGCCTATTAAGAAAACTCTCTCTATATACATTAATATATAATTACACATTTCCTGTTATAAAGCTCGTTATGACGTCATCCTTGTTATACTAAACAACAAACTCATTTCCTTTAAAACACGAAGGCAGGAAACTACAATGGCCCTGAGCTTTAGAGGGACAACACAATCGACCAGAGAGGTTTACAGTAAAATTGATGAGTTCCAGTTACATAACGTCGGTTCTTTTCCTCTGAATTTGAAATATTTATGAGTTGTTAATTAATATATTTAATACAATAGAGGTCTATATATTATTTTAGTGAACACAAGAGGTTAGATTTAATTAAATTTAAAAAAAATCAACTGTTTTCTTTTAAAATCTCTCTTGCAAAGATGTTATACAACTATTCTGAATGCATTGAAGGCTCATAAGCAAAGTTCTAAAGGTGAAATTACATTACATAGTCCATATGTAATATTATGCGTCCATTGATTTATTGGTTAGGCAATAAAATAATCAGAGACAACTATCATTCTTTATCAGGAATAATGACGATGAACTGCTGATATTATTATTTCTTGTTTAATTTATACTACTTGACGTTTTCGTAGATACAGTTTTGTGATAGGTAATTTGCTTGCGTACTCTTCTGGGACACACATTTGTAAATTCAGTAAGAAGCTCCTCCTCGTATGCCTTATACTCAAGAGACGGAGTCAAAAATTAAACCAGTAAAACCGTTTGATGTCCTGTCTGTGAGTAACTTACAAGGGATAACAAAGTTTTTCTCAGTCCGGATCCTTCCTTTGGGACTTTTCGGATTACAAGGCAGGGTTCTGTAGGTTTTATACTTCTGCAATTGTATAGAGATAACAATTTTTAGAGCAGTATAAAATTTACTATAATATTATTCTGTATTGTTCTGAATACGGTGTTTACTAGGTATTATTACAATAATAAATTCGTATCAGTAAATAGAAAGTAAAAAAATAATGTTTTTTACTCATGCAAAAGAAATATTTACTTAAGTAATGTTATTATACACAAATTATGTAATATACTGATAGTAAGAGAAAATTATAAAAGAACGAACCTACCTTTTCCTTAGTAAAAATCATTTTACCAAAGTAATTTTGAAATTTAAAGATTTTGACAGTAGTAAGACCAGTCTGTTTACTTGAATAAAGGATTTAGATTTTAGTGTAGCAGATTTGTAGATAAATTTTAGTATAGTATATATTTTTAAAGTATGGAAATTCCTTGGATTTGCGTTTGACAATAATTAAGCTGAGATTCAATATACACATCTTACGTTTAGATGAAGAAGTTTACAAATTATAATTGGTGATAATTTCCAATTTGCCCTTAAAAGGCTTCCCTTCGGCAGCAATGAAGTCCCTGGGATGGTAGAATTTCACTCTAGTAATAAGTATTATGTTGAAACTTCTTTAGTGTATAATACATTTTTATTTCTGGTTGGTCATTAATGGATAATATATAAATATCTTGAAGTTCCTTACAATTAATTATAATTTCTAATAAATATTTATGGCTTCTTATAAACTAATGTTTTTCATTGAATTAAAAGAAAGGCTTTGTTCCATAGTGTCTAGTAGTGTATATCAAAAATAATGATTTATCTTTTTATATATCTTGTTTTGCATACTCTATTCCAACTAATATGTTGCTATGTTTTCGATAGTTATCATACTTAAAATTATGGGATTTTTCAGGTTCAGCGTACTTGGTTCTAAGACACTGCCTAATTAAAGGCTAATTTGTTACTTGAAAGATTAAGAAAAATGTTGGTTATACCATGCCTTTCCTGTGGCACCTTTTATGGGGATGACTGCAATAGTATGTCTACAATTGTAATCATAAAGAATATCTAATAGGGCATTTGAGTTTTTCTTATGAATAGGAGGATAAAATTAAAATTTCAATGAATAAAAAATACTTATTTTATTGATTAAAATTATATATTAAAATTCAAAATTAGACAACCACCGTAATTAAAATAACATATTCATGTATATAAATGAAGCTTTATGCAAAATTTCTATTCTACAAGTACGTTCGTTCTTGAGGTACTATGCGGACAAATAATAGAGAGACACACAGATATGAAGTTATTTTGCTAATGCTAAGCCAATACGTAACACGCTAATTAGTTATAGTATATGTGTTAATTACGGATAGTCTGTAAATAATTCATTTTAAAAAGTTATTTCAACAAAAATAAAAATTGTTTCGTCTTAAGTAAAGTTCTTTTTATGTTGAAAATGCAATTTATATTTCCATCTAACAAAAACTAAGTGAAGGAGATAGAGAGCTGGAAAACGCGGGTCTTGTGGAGATTAGGTTTTAAATTGTATCAGCGAGCGGGAAATGACACGGGTATGGAAGTACCTGTGAAAATGTTTACCAACTCGTTTATTATAACCACCGAGTATCTATGGGTCTACTTCTGTAAAAATAAATCTAATATAGATTTTATAATTTTAAATTTATAGTAAATATTAGTACGTGACTTTGTCTTTAATATCTCTATTATAGTACCAACCAACGATTTGATATTTATTATTAAATGAAATATACAATTAAACGTTTTTTTATTAAAACTTTTAATTTTTATATTTAATTGGATATTTTTACTCTAAGCTCAATATTGATCGCAGAAAATATTCAAAAATATGAAAAGATATTACTATAAAACTTATTCAATACTTTCAAGACTATCAACTAAAAAACATTTAAAACAATGGTTAAACTACTTAAACGTATGTTTCAACTGTAAAAGAACTATGTTTTCACACGAAATTTGATTAAATTATCAGCCTCTTTCATTCTATATGTTATATAAATATCTTGGTGTTTGTATTCGATTTTCTATTTTCAAATTTAACCGTATTGTAATAGGTATTCTTCTGTTCGGGGCGGAAACCAACATAAGTGATCATTTAACTTATTCTTGAGTCATAACTAATGTAATTATACCGAATTCGGTGTATGTATCTTGATTGTAAAATAGATGTTATTTTTAAATTGTTGTAAAAGTAATAAATTGAATTGTTAATGTGTTTATGGTATGGGAATTTCATTAGAGTTATAAGTTATAATTGAACTTTCTCATGTCTATGCGCTAAGCAACCAGCACGAGTTTCAGTTTTAATACTATAACACTTATAAACGTACTAAAAGATATATTTCAGAGTGATTTAGTAACTCAATCATTTAATCTAATACAATTTTAGTTTCTGTTTGCCGGTAACAGCGATAAATTTTGTTAGAAGTGTTCTATACAATTGAAACTTTTATATTGTAAATTACACTTGATTATTACTGGAAAGGAGACAATAAAAGATAAAGAATGTTTTACAATAAACTTTGTGGAATAAAGATTTTTCATTAAGATTGTGAAGATTTTCATTGAAACAGGTTAAGAAATTGGAAGCAAACATCTATAGATTCGGTTATTTTTCATTCGTGATTTACAGATTTGTTTATTGAACAGTATTTTACATAGAATTTCTGTTGCACCCAAAATTGGTCTAGAAACCTCATATATATATATATATATATATATATATATATATATATATATATATATATATATATAAAACTTTGATACATTGTATAATCTAATTTAACTGTCTCCGTGAATGTATTCATATTTTAATAATCCAATGGAAGTAGTATCAAAGGTCCTGATATATGGAAACGGAAGACTTTCGAAAATACAATCAAAGTAATTGAATTATATGTGTCACTATGTTACATTATAAAGTGTCGTATAGTTGTTAAATTTGATTTTAATTTAGGTTTTCTTTTATTTTCCCGTTACAAATACTCTAGGCTCCTCTTTATCTTTAATTTTGACCTTTTAACCTCTACTTAGTACTTAGTAGTAACCTTAACTACTACTAAGTAGAGATACCTCTATATCTACTTCTATATATATATATATATATATATATATATATATATATATATGTATGCATGATATTTATAGTTTTATAACTATAATTAATTAAATCAACAAATATTTCTAATGCTTCTATTACTGTTTGGAAACATTGTATGATAATTCTATTAAATTTAAACCTTTCTATTAAAGATTTTAGGTGACACAGAGGTATTTCATTTAGCTGTATTGACAATGTTTGTACGATAAGACGTTGAAAATTACTTTAGCAAAGTTTTGGGCATTATCAAATGAAGTTCCAACTGATAAGTACTCACCTGGGATGTTTAGGAGATACTCTTCATTACCACTGTTTATGACTTTTCCACGTGCAATGAAATATTGGATGCAATGTAAGAAACGGTAGATTATTTCTTTAATGGCTCTCCACTGCGATCCATTCTGGTATCCATTTTTGTTACAATATGTGTTTACTATATTACAGATCTTATTTGATTTAGCTTTACTAGGAGGAACATTTGTTTGCGTTATACGATGTGAAAGACAAAATTGAATGAAATTAATTTAATAATACCTACACTGATTGTCTTTTTTAGGACCATGCTGGAAGATAATTTTATCTTTAGACGGTAATATAATTTACACTTTAAAAATATAATAAATTACCATAATATAAATAACACATTTTAATTTTAGTACTTTAAAACAATCATTAATTTCGTCAAATATTTAATTTCTTAATACAGCTGATTTTTATAAATAAATATATGTTTCAGAACCTGTTTGCTTGACCAGAATACTTGGAATAGTAAGATTACGCTGAGAATGTTCAAGCACACTCTCGAGTCTGATACCGCATTCCGAAACACGTATTCTGTAACGTTGCGGAATGCTTTGATGAAGAAGCGATGAGTTGCGTTTCCCAGAGGCTCGTGTCTTTTTGGTGACAGTTCCACTTTTCATTCGATTCACCCTGAGATGATCTTGACATGGAAGGGCTCTCTACCAACATCTGCTCTCACCCTCGTTCAGTGACAACTAAATATTGTTTACTAAATAAGAATTTTTCCGGGACAGTCATAAGAACGGTACGTTTCATAAATGGCTATCATATTTGATGAAAGATACATTCACACATTGAGGGTTAATTTTTGAAATGTTGGCTATGGAGTTTTATTGTTTGTTTCGCAAGATGATTTCCAGCCCTAATATAAACGAAAACTGCTCTTAATGGTGTGTTAATGTTATATGTCGGCAACCCTTTGGATGTCCAGAAGCGGCGCATAACTAAACCGCAAATGTCTAGATTTTAGGTTGCAAGAGTGGATCAATAGGTCTAGTATACTGCAAAGGATAAGTGGGTAGAGCTCCCTTAGTATTAAAAGCTGTTGGTAGCCTAGATCAGAGGGAGTGCTGTTTACTGGCCACTTTGACTGGGCAGGCTGGAATATAGCTAGCCTCTCCTTTGTGGAGAGATCAGCAAGTTTCACAAAATTCCTTTACATAATTTTTGTTTATCAGTTTAACTGCAAAAATTATTTCATAATATTTTTTTATGGTGGATAGACAGTAAAATAACTTCTTAAACTGCTTTAAAAAATTGTTTATTAGCAATTCAACAGATTCAAATTAAATCGGATTTAAAAGAAGAATCCTTGTATTTTGATATGTATTTTATTGAATTACAATTTTGTACATAACCACATGTGTTTTAAATATTTTCGCAAGAAAAGGTTTTCTACTTTTAGATAAAATAAATTAAATTTAAATTTAACTTATTGTTTAAATAATAATAATATAATTTTCTTATAACAGTCAAATAATACATTTTTTAATTTAAATCAATATAAAATGTAATTTTGATTATTATAAACGAGGCTAAATAAAACTGAACTAAAATCTTCATGTAATTGTTTTCGTGCCAAGCTTGTCACAACCTGTTACTGCTGGTACAGACAGAAAGTTCAAACTATTTTTAACTATTTAACTTTTTTCTACCCAAAACTATTTACTAAACCTTTATATCCTAATGTGTAAGAGATATTCTGACTAGTGTATACTAAATGGTTATTACAAGTATCTGTAAATAATATTTAAATTAAAGACTTTACTCTGAACAAAACTTGCAACGACTTGTATATTCTTAAAGTCTTGAGCCAAATATTAAGTGAATTCAAATAGTATTTTTTTAATTTTGTGTCAAAATAATACAGTAATCTAAGTAAAAGAAAGCTAACGTTTTAAAAAAAAATTCCTCATTTGAAAACCGTAATTCGACTATAAAAGAGTTACGCAAAATCCCACATATTTTTGCAGAGAACATAAATTAAATTGAAAACCACCAAGAATTGAACCGCAGAATGGTACTCAAAAAGAGGCCGAAATGCACGTGTGTGAGGGTTTTGTACCTACCCTTTCCTGTACCCAACTAACTAACACTGACGTTTTTGATTGGTTCTCCGACTATCCAGTCACAAGGCCAGAGAGACTCATTGTTAATATCTATTGTAATCCCTTTATTAAAGTAGACTACCAGAAAAACCTTGCTGTCTTACCATTCCTGTTTCCTCCGACCCTTTGTTGAAAAATTACATTATTGAAATTATATTTTTACATCACTAAATATATTTTTAATTACTTTTGCATTTAATTTCTCCCATCAATGTAAGTATATTTTGAATTTTATATGTAACAAGTGATAAATCCTTCTTGCAAGGTGACATGGCTGAGATATAGTGTTGCCGCTATCCTTCGTTATGAATCTCGAAAGGGGCTGATCCTTATCGCTGACCCTACCCATTCTGAATATACTGTCTCTCAAAAATATAACTCAAAAGGTCCTTTTAGGACTAAGCAATGAGATGTTTCTCACTACCTGGGAAAACAACTAGATATAATACAAGTTATTGAAAATATATACAGGGTAATTATTTGAATTTCTTAAAGTTCTTTGTTAAAAACATATTGTTCTCGTCTATGATAAATTGAAAATTTTGTCAAAAATATAATGACGGTCATTTAAATTGGCGAGATTTGTTCTGGAAAGTTTCCTTTACTGAGAGTTTGGTTTCAATGACAGTCTCTGTAATATAAAGTTATGTTCTGTGATAATTCATTATGCCACCTTTTCAATGTGCTAAACTATTACTAACTAAACCACGTTTGTTAGTTGTTTGATAATCAGGCCAGGTGCCACTCTTTAGCGTGTAAACATGGGAGTTATTTGACATCGGCGAGGTTTGTTCTGGAAAGTTTCCTTTACAGAGAGTTTGATTTCAATGGCGGTCTCTGTAAAATAAAGTTATGTTCTGTGATAATTCAATATGCCACCTTTCAATGTGCTAAACTATAACTAACTAAACCACGTTTGTTGGTTGTTTGATAATCAGGCCAGGTGCCACTCTTTAGCGTGTAAACATGGGAGTTATTTGACATCGGCGAGGTTTGCTCTAGAACGTTTGGTTTAACAAAGTTTTATTTTAATGACCGTGTCACCTACAAAAGTTTACATTCTGAGATAATAACACCTTTCCATGCACTAGAATATTACTATCTGTCACAAGTTTGTTAATTGTTTGATAATCAGTCAGCTGGCCTCTACCATGAAAACATGTGAGTTGTTTGATATCGGTAAGGTTTTCTCTGTAGTTTTCCCTTTCCCTGAGAACTCATAGTTATCTTCAGTTCTAGGATGCACTGGTAATTATTCTAACATTAGGTACATATATGAACTAAAAATCGTTTGTCTAAAAATTTGTTGTGATTTGTTTGATAAAGTCATGGATTCATATATTTCCTGAGTCTAAACACTTAATTAACTTTCAGTTTGTAAAGGGATTAAAAAAATCAGAGCATACTCGATCATTTGATTTTTGGATTATAAACCAGTGTTTATGTACTCAGTCCATTTAATTATGGAATCTATCAGCTTGTGAGAAAGTCAACCGGATCTTCATAGCTTTTTTATTCACTGGAATATCACACAGGCAAAGGTTATTGATGTAATTGTATTGCTTGATTTCGAATTAATTCTTATATAAAATTGTTCGATTTTTATTTATACCGCAATGTAACCCATAAAAACTACAAATGAAGTTGCAATATTATGGAAGTAGAAGAAATTTCTTCTTACTTGAGTACTAGCAGAATAGGTTATTGTTTACCGGGAGCCTATACCAGTTTACGTAATGCAATATTTTGGTTCTGGTCATAGACAGTATTGTATTGTGCTTTAAATATCTGATCATCTTTGCCTATATTGTTCTAAGTAAACATAAAAAAGTAAACAGACGATAATACGAGCATACATAAAATTTAGTTTCTGTCTTGGATCAGCGTGAAACACACAAAGAGTAATTACATTAGCCATTCACACAGCGCGTCTGATCAACTCTGCCTATAACGCTGGTAGTGAACATCACTAGGCATTTTGTCTCCTCTTCTGAAAACAAACGTACTAAATCAACGCTGTAAAACCAGTCTCATTAACCGATGTCATCATAGTATGGATGAATAAAATTGTAATAAATTTATAAAATTAAGTAAACAATTAGTGTAATAATTTCTAATGTTCATTCTTTCACAACGTAAAATCCTTAAGAGTAGAGAGAACTTTGGTCTTGTTAATAATAAAGCATTTTCCGCCACTTTTCCCATCTCCTAACATCTTTTTATTACCCTGTGTTTCTTGTTGGTCGGCGATCTTTAAAGATGAAAGTTAAAGAAATTTTCCTAACTTATTACCTAATCTTGTAGGATTTAGACAAAAATTTTTTGTATCAGAATGCAAATAATTTTAAAATAGCTTATTAAACATTTACAAAGATACATAACAGTAGCATACATCGAGATTTATTAATTCAATTTTTATCTTCAACCACAGAGCTCCGCCAAAATGGCATTTTAAGTGGTCGAAATTCCCTTTATATATATATATATATATATATATATAATTCCTTTATATATATATATATATATATATATATATATATATATTGGTACTAACCCATAATATTAATTCACTCTATAATATAATATTATAAAAATATTGTATTATGACTAAACTATCATACACTAAAATAATGTAATTCCGATTATAAATGTATATATATTTATAGTCTTTATCCATAGGGTAAGCTTAAAAGTAAAAACACTTTATATTTTTAATGTTTTTTTTTTATATCTAATATAATTGGAAGTTACAGTTATAAAAATTCGCGATTCCCCTTATCAACTAAAGTTCAACAATGAGCTTTGCAATAACATGTACCCTCAGTATGGCTACTTCCATTTCTAAATTATATAAAGCCACAAAACATATTACATCATATTTGCGTTAGTTGAGAAACTAAGGGCTCCTGTAAGTGGGATAAATAGTTAAATTAATACTGAAGCCGTTTTAGATATTGAATCAAAAATCTTGAATGTTCCTGTATTGTAGAGAAATTCAAGTTTTATCACTTGTACTTTTGGAAACTGTTTCAATTTCTGACGTCACGGCCTCAAAACTTTGCTCTTTAAAGTTAAATATAAAGTGTTATAACGTATAATCGAGTTAGGGATAGTTTGTAAAAAATATGTAACCATAGGACACAGGATGGAACAGTCGAGAGGGATAAAATCCAGGGTTCGAAAGGGAGAGGTAGTTTCCAAGTTCAGCTCAGAACCGAATTAATGTAAAACCAAAAGCCGAAGCAAATACAGCACCGATGATCAATGGATCAACAGACTTTCATCATCGCAGACTCGGAAACGAAAGGAAATAAAGGGAAGGCGTCAGCATTTGCTTTAGGATGACTGTTCTACCTAAACGTTCCCTAATACGACAGTTTGCTAGTTCAACTGAAGCTGGAAAATTAGGAACGCTGGTGCCAACGTACGTCAAGCAAACCCAGCGGCCTCGAAAAGAAACGATAAGCTAAATAAAAATTAAATACGAACACTAGTTTGCTCGAAATCACGCCTAGCTGGACTCGAGCTCGAAAGTAAGGAACGCTGGTGCGAAGGTACGTCAAGCAACCCAGCGGCCTGGAAACGAAACGATAAACTAAATTAAATCACGCCTAGCCCGAAATTTAGGAACGCTGGTGCCAACGTACGTCAACCAACCCAGCGGCCTCGAAACGAAACGATAAATTAAACATAAGCTAAACTAAATTACATTCACGCCTAGTCCAAAATTCAGGAACGCTGGTGACAATGTATGTCAAGCAACCCAGCGGCCTCGAAACGAAACGATAAACTAAGTAATAAAAGCTTAACTAAATTACGTCTAGCCCGATGCTAAGGAACGCTGGTGCCAACGTACGTTAAGCAACCCAGCGGCCTCGAAACGAAACGATAAACTAAATAAAAGCTTAACTAAATTACGTCTAGCCCTATGCTTAGGAACGCTGGTGCCAACGTACGTTAAGCAACCCAGCGGCCTCGAAACGAAACGATAAACTAAATAAAAGCTTAACTAAATTACGTCTAGCCCGATGCTTAGGAACGCTGGTGCCAACGTACGTTAAGCAACCCAGCGGCCTCGAAACGAAACGATAAACTAAATAAAAGCTTAACTAAATTACGTCTAGCCCGATGCTTAGGAACGCTGGTGCCAACGTACGTTAAGCAACCCAGCGGCCTCGAAACGAAACGATAAACTAAATAAAAGCTTAACTAAATTACGTCTAGCCCGATGCTTAGGAACGCTGGTGCCAACGTACGTTAAGCAACCCAGCGGCCTCGAAACGAAACGATAAACTAAATAAAAGCTTAACTAAATTACGTCTAGCCCGATGCTTAGGAACGCTGGTGCCAACGTACGTTAAGCAACCCAGCGGCCTCGAAACGAAACGATAAACTAAATAAAAGCTTAACTAAATTACGTCTAGCCCGATGCTTAGGAACGCTGGTGCCAACGTACGTTAAGCAACCCAGCGGCCTCGAAACGAAACGATAAACTAAATAGAAGCTTAACTAAATTACGTCTAGCCCGATGCTTAGGAACGCTGGTGCCAACGTACGTTAAGCAACCCAGCGGCCTCGAAACGAAACGATAAACTGAGTAAAACTAAATTAAATCACGCCTAGCCCGAAACTCAGGAACGCTGGTGCCAACGTACGTCAAGCAACTCAGCAGCCTCGAAACGAAACTATAAACTAATTAACAGCTAAATTCAAACTCTTCGTTACTAGTAATAGAATCTAATCCTATTCGTACTGATCTATTTTCTTGCTATACTTTATCTCTAAAATAATATTCTATTAGCAGCTGAAGTACGTAATATCATGTATTTATCGTATCGTTAGTGACTGGGCAAGTGCAGGTAAAAACGTGTTTTGGCAGGTAAATAAGTACCTACAACGGCTAGGACTTATTTGCACCTTATCGTGTCGTATGTTGGGCGGTGACTCCGACTCGACGACTCCGACTCGACGACGACTCCGACTGAGAGACTAAGACCGAGAGAGCGAGTCAGCCAGGCACAACGTACTTACATACTGTAGCACCTGAGCCGTCCGCTGTAAGGCGCTTCAGCCCTTGAAGCGAACTCCGGCAGATTTATCCTGAAACTCCGTGTCTTACCCGGTCGAGCAGGACCCCGCCAGCTGACGTCTTCTGCATTGATCTTGCGCTACTGGAGTATAATTGTAGGTGGAAGAAATAAAGATCTTAATATATCATTAAAATTAAAAAAATACTTTCCTTTCGAAATAAAAAATGCCTTATTTAAGCCGGTGTAAAAAAATGACATTTTACAGTGTATCAGGAGAATGCATAACTTTTACTGATTACAACTTTTTTCAGAAATGTTTTGAGGAATGATCCATCGGTATATTTGTTTTAAGTAGAAAACTGCATGTGAAGCTGTGGATAACTTTTAGTAGGTTATACTTATACAATCTCATTATAACAATGCAAGCTTTTATATCTCGAAAAAGACTAAATTTACAACATTTTTATCGTACAGGACTGAATGGATAGACTCATTTGCAAAAAAATATACAAAAACAGTTTCATCTGTCTCTTATACAGAAACATTAAGACATTTTGTTTCACCCTTCTGTAAGAACTATATTCAGAGGTATAAAAATGCGTGGGCTTTATGGATTGTGTGTATGCATAGTCACTATTTTACAAATATATTCAATTTGAGATTATAATTTAAACTTTGGAATGATTTTTCCGTTTAAATTTTTGTAGCAGTTTATCAACACTACTACAGGCTACAGGGTTAAAAACTAAGAAGTGCAATTAATCTGATTATAGACGTATGCATAATACATTTCTAAGTTAGGATATTAGAATATTTAATGTAGAATATCCTAAATATGAATGTAGAATATTTAAATAAAATGCTTAATAGTACTTTGTTGATTTTTTAAAGTTTTAAAATCCGACAATTAACTTAATCCGTAATTTAAAATGTTATCACAGTTAGTATTGGCAGGTATTATTTGCAGTAACCAATGAAACCCACGTGGTTCTTTAATTATGCTTCTATCTCAGTTACAAATACCGAGTTAATTACATGGAGAGCCTACTGTACACGGAAATCATTCACAGCTCTCACAGCCGGTGCAGTGTTTGTCCGCTCTGCTGAAATCACGAGCTGTAAATAGTACCACTTCTCACTCTATGCTTCAGTTAACTTCATGCTATATAGAAACAAAGCTATCTCAGTTACAAATACTGAGTTAATTACATGGAGAGCCTACTGTACACTTTACATTCACAGCTCACACACCTGGTGCAGTGTTTGTTCGCTCTGCTGAAATCACGAGCTGTAAATGTTACCACTAGTCTCTCATTAAATGCTTCTGTTACCTTTATGCTATATAGAAACAATGCTATCTCCGTTACAAATACTGAGTTAATTACTTGGAGATCCTTATCTACACTTTACATTTACAGCTCACATTTGTTCTACTGAACTCACCTGCTGTGGCTGTTGCAGTTTTTGCATTAAAAACCATGTTAAATAAATTGGACAAATGGCTGTTTTGGTTTGCTTTTCAAATTATTTTTCTGCAGTACCCTTTTAAAACCCAAGAAGAAATATAATCTTAAATCTTTTCAGACCGTTCGCTGGACGATACTACCGGTATGTCGGTTCACACTATGTTAAAAAAAGCTAATTTGTTAATATTATAAAATATTTTATATTCAGATCATTTGGATGAATGTTGCCTTTGACTTCTTTTCAAAGATTAGGACTGTTATTTCTTGTTCCTTTCTTTTTGTATGCAAGTTTCTTTTACTGGCAATGGTATATGAAGGGTGGTAATTGTATTTCTAACAAAAGTTAACAATTTAGGATACAATGTACACGATATCAACACTTGCACAAAAAGAACTCATAAGTTTTGGCCTTCACCTTAACGTCTTAGCTTTTTTAAGGATTTGAAGTATATAATGTCGCTATATATATTTAATGCTGGACAGGGACATACTAGTAACTTCTGTTCACCAATAAGCCACTCCATAGACCCAGTATATTCCTCAAAAGGAATAACAGTTCTTGTGATGTTGGCATTCTGGTATTATGGAGCATCCAGGCTGAAGAGTGTGGATGCTATGAATGTGCTTAGGTAAATGCTTTAAAATCAGATTTGTTTAAATGTGTACCCATGGCAATAACTTATTTTATTTGTTACGTCTTATTATTTAGATAAAACATTTAATTAACTTTACTTTTTTAATATTTTTAATTTTTTGATTATAATTATATTTACAAACCAAGAGATTTCTCCCAGGAAGAAATATACGTCATGACCATCAGAGATGAGGGGTTGCACTGTGTCAGTGGTTCACTCACCCTTCCTACTTCTGTCTTGTGGATAACAGAGAGGATCTTGTTATTGTCATTATGACAATTATTGTGTTCTTGGTTAGTTTTTAAACCAGGTATGTTTTATTGATGTTGCATGCAAAGTTTTATTTAAATAGCTGATAACATTCTGGTAATTAATCTACACTTGTTGCTATATCAAATTTTAAATTTCGTAGGATTGTACTCAGTTAATTAAAATTTTATTTTCTTTGGCTTTGTTCTCTCAATTTTCATGTGGGTAACAACAAGAACCATTTTAAAAGGTCCGGTAACGCTCAGCAAAATCCAATGAAATTTTTCTCACCATTACCAAACCTGAAACTAAATAACATTAAACGAAACTTTTAAATAAACTTGCTAAAATAAAAATATTTATTAAACTCTATGTTAGGGTAACTTATCACTGTTAAATGCAAATGTTTAATTCCAAGCGAAATAACCATAACTTAAATTTAACTTTTATGCTTATGTTTTTATAAAATAAATTCTTTATAATATTTCAACTACATTGTAACATAAAATAATATCATAAAACCTCACAATACTTAAGTAACAATCGATTAAGCTGATTCAAATCAAATTATGTCTCTCTTAGTTAAAATGTATAGAATTTGATAACGAGGCCTTTATCTCGTTAAATTATTTAGTACATATTTTTGGGCACATAGTTTTTCAATATAATAAATGGTAGGTTTCTGTTGGAAACCTAAATAAATATACCATGTAGAAAATGTTACATTCGTTTGACCAGCAGTGCACCGCAAACAACAATGTATTATTTAACTTTGCTACAAATTGCTCCAGTGACGAACTCTAAACATTTCATGTATATGAAGCGAAGTGTGTCAGTGTTCGTTCATCAAAACCCTGCAAACTCTTAAAAGTCCAGCTTTCCTTATATAAATTCATGACTGAATTCGGAACACACATTCTTTTTTTAAATATGACAGATACTATAATTATAATCCTCGTCATTTGAGGATACGCCTAAAGAACCTAACGTAATCGTTTAAAAGGATTATTTTTGGAAAATATTTAAATCAATTATAAAAATCAGTGCTAACGTGGAATCAATATAACATTCAACTGGGGTGAATCTCTTTGGTATCGGTTGTTATCAATATTTTATCTGAGTATAGTTTGTGCATTAATGACTAAACATGTAGTAAAATAGAGTTATACCAAAAGTAAAGTAAATATTTTAATAAAATATACGAGTGAAACCAAAATTAGATACTGATATTGGACTAGATTGTTTGATAAAACGTGAGGAGATTTTGTATGAGTCTGCTATAGGTAAAGTCTTGATATAGTATTTAATCCAACAAGTCTCGCGCTCAACCATGGGATACAAAGTTAATCTGGAGCCTTTTTCAATAAAAATGTTATTCATATAAAATAAAATAGTTTTAAAATATTTATTGAGCCCAAGGCAAGGAAAATATATCAATAGAAAATAACCACATAAGTCCAATAGGACATCGGTTTCTATTCCGTCAGATAATCCATTCCGTTCATAGAACGGAAGCAATGGAGTCACAAATTGTCAGAGAATCCTTATAGGATAGAACACATACAAGTAGGCGTGGATATTCTATAACATTTCCTAAAAAAAATAGTAATACTTTTCGGATAGTTCCATTAGTGTGGGTTCGTGTATGAAACTTAACACAGAAAGTTTGTAAGTTGTAGGATGAATACACGAGATAAATTAAAAATTTTAATCGTCGTTTTGAGCTTTTGAAGCCTATTATGGAGGCAATTTAATTCCATTTTTATAGCTTTTCCATGCCAAATTGGACCTTTTTGCTACTGGGCTTATGTCCAAGTTTGATTCTGAGTAAGTTGGGAGCCAAGGAGGCACATTTCAGTAACTTTTACGGCAGCTTCGTTAGTGAAAGATCAACTATAAAATCTTCTGTAGCCTTGTTTAGTAAATAAAGTCTGGTTTATGTCTAAAAAAGCGGTAATATCAACCAAACCGTTTGAGATAATTGAGCTGCACGTTTATAAAAAAAATTAACCAGTCTATTACATGTCATAGATCTGGATATCGTAATTTAATACTATCCTAATTACGGAAATTTTATTGAAATATGTATGTTCTATAAACAAAATATATATATAACCCTAAATAAGTCGTGGAACTAATATAACCCGGAAAATGACACCGGACTAAAATAAATAGGTGATATGAAGAGCTGGAATACACTGGTATTGGTAGAATTTAATACAGGTATATAGCAGCGACCTGTAAATAGCAATGGTATAGAATGAAACTGCTTTATATGCAATGTAAGAAATATGGAGAGCGGGAATAAATGTGACGTGGAAATAATATATTTTGCAGACTTAGAACAAAATGTACATCTCATAAATTGTTTTATCAAAGTGTGCAACTGTAGTAATCAAACTACACTAAGAACCGTCTGACTGACATTGTAGTTTACTACCGCATTCCGAAACACAACGCGGAATGCTTTGATAAAAAAACGGTGCGGTGAGTTCGTTCACCCTTTGTCCTTTTTGTTTGAAAGATCTTGTCTCTTTCAATTAACCGGAGGTAGAGAGAGAAGTACATTTTGCTAAAGAGGTATTATTATTTTCTATCCTCCTTCATGCCAAAGCCAGTAAGTATATTAAAAGAAACAATTACAGTTTGTTGTTTTTACTACACGTTTGAGATATTAGAAAAGATATTTATTTTTAAATGGATAGAAAACTATAATGTTCTACAATTAATTATCAGGAGGGTTAAAATGATTCAATACGTTTCGTGTTTTGATAATTTAAGGATAGTTTCAAGCACATAAATTAGTTAATTATCTCCAACGTTATAAGTGTACATGTAGAAACTCCCTTTAGTGTCTCCAATTACGTGTAATTGATTCTGGTTGATAATCAGTATATTATGATTTGGTTTTAAATGTTCATTTAACCAATGGATGTTACAGAATAGAACAATAAGTTATCGTTTTACTTTGGAATTGAACTTCGTGACTTACCTTAGTTGAACGCTTTTTTAGTTTATTTTTTGAACGAAATTTTCGTCTATTCTTAGCAAAAATGGTAAAAAACTGTTTTCTACCAGAAAGAGGGAATTAAACAACTGAAGCTTTACTGAATAAACTCATAAACAAAAGTTTCATGACATTCTAGACGAATCCAGTACCCGAACTGCCCTTATTACAGCACAGACTTTCATCTGTTGTTTGTGAATAAAATTGTTTGTTATTCTAGAGGGTGTAAACTCATGTACGTGAGTTTTATGGAATTTGGCTAAGCGATATCATAAACTAAAACTCAAAGCATTGTCTTGGGAATCAATTGACCTACAAAACTTGAATTTCTATGTATTATTTAAGTGAAACTACGAATTATGGTAAATATTCTCTTAATTTTGTTAATCTGACAATTTCTCTCTTTACTTTATTAGTAATCAAATGTATTGAAGCCTGCCACGCGACACGTGGCATGCCGTTTATAATCTGTTACTATTACAAAGTAAATAAGTATACTTTTATAGCTTTTTTAATGTTTGTGCTTACTACTATACAGTAGGTTGTTTCTTTTTTACACAATTTGTTATTCTGTAGCGTGTAAACATGTGAGTTATTTGATATCAGCGAGTTTCACTATACAACTTTACTAATATGGTTAATTTTAAGACAGGGCTTTATGGGTATAAATTCGCCCTTTTGTATATGTGATACAAATACAGTCATTTGAATTTGAATTCCTGTTACCATCAGTAGTCCTTAAATGATAAGCAAGACACATTTCATCGAGTGACATTCACCTTCATCGAACTGTGTGTTCCTAGTACAGAAATGCTTCATACATAGTTCAAAGACTAAAAAAAGAATATAATTATTTTGCGAGATATTTTGCAAAAAGACAACATGTGGTACGTCTATACCACCGTACATGAAATCTGTCCCACTCTTCTAGTCATAGGCTCGCTCACGCTCAGCCAACAAACTGAGGTAGTCTGCATATTTCGCAACCTACCAAAGAAAATTATTTAATACAGTGACACTATTAGCAAAACTACATATATATAAAAAATATATGCTACCTGGTCTTGATTAAACCAGTGTAGTGGATGAGTAATGAGATGTATAGTTTATTAAAATGAAGAATATTCGGTCAGTTAATTAACTCAGTATAAAAGTGTAATCGCTGGGATAGGTTTCAATTCACATGATACAGACATATTGTTACTTACATTTTTTAATATTTAAATGAGAAAAGATTAAAAATAAATAATGCATTCTCTAAAAATATTTAGTAACAATACAATTTTTTTAGAAATATATTTTGATAGCCAGCAACATATTGTTTTAATAAATCGAGTGGATAATAACTTCAATATTACTACTATAGTGGTGTTAAAACCCGTACTCTATGGTCACTAATATCAGATCACAAAAATTATTTAGCTAGCAAAAATTATAAAATATATATTATATTAATATTATAGAAAAATAGTCTATTCTAAAGTCAACTTTTGCTTTCGTATATACAGTTTAAAAGTGCATTGAGTTCGTCATTATTAAATTCTTTGTAATTTATTTTTGTTATCAATATTGCTTTGATTTATGATTTAATAGGAGCAAAAATTTAATTATCGAGAAATTTTGAGGACAGGCAGACCGAAAGAAATTGAGTTTTTCCACCCCTCGGGTGACAGGCTTCCCTGTCAATGATGTTATTATAGACTTCCCACGCCAGTAAAGGAAATGTCATTATTATTCTTTTGTAGCAAAATTTAGAAATTGGTAGAGTAAATATTTAGCTTGAAACTTCTAATCTAATAAATCTATACTAAAGGTCTCTTTGATGACGACATAACTAATTTCACGTATAGAAAGATTGAGTAAAGTCACAGTGATACACTGGAAATTGTTACAGACTAATATTTATACAAATGATATATTACGATTTTGTAACCAGAATATTAAAACTTATCTTGAATTTCTTCATCAAAAGTGCTTAAATCTGCATATGTTATTAGCTAAGTGTTATTGAAGTCCGAAAAATGTTATTTCTGTCTGTCTGTACGCTAGATATTACGAAATCCAACTGTCCTATAAACATCACAATTTGAATTAGGCCTAAATTCTGTATAAACAATACTGATTTCGATGATGATTCATGTCACAACCCATGGGATTTTGTGAGTATTAGCAAATGTATTGACATGGGTCTTATGGGTAACCATGATAGAAACGAGAAAATAGCAGAATAAATAGATGTTAAAGCAAGCTAGGTAAAGTGGTATGCGATATCAAAACGTGACATTAAATTAATTTTGCTTATTGATAAAGTGAAAAAAATTGTGAAATGGAAACTCAATGTTAAAATTCAATTAAAAGTTTTTATTTTACCCTCGAGTTGTAATACTCTCCCTAACTTACAACATCTTTGGTTATTTGGGCTGTTAGGAGAACTATGAACCACAGTCCAATGATCAAAAGTTGTAATGTATTGTGTGGAAAGATATATCGATAAAATTCTTCATTACCATGAATTAGTTTTAATATGATACCATTACTCAGTAGGCTGACATAATTTATCTTTTGTATCACGGAGTGATTTAAATGTTTGTTATGGGTGATGTGTACCTGTAACAGATCATCTCAAGAATAAAATGAGCTATAGACTTGCAGTTTTACATGCAACCTCACTGAACCCTATTACGCGGTACATGTTGTGGCGTACTCCTTCTATTGACTGTCTGATTATTTTCTTTTAAACACTATAAGATCAATTTTCTATTATTTTATTAAATAAAATTCATAATTCTCCAATAATTTTTATATTTAGAATATGACATTTACAGAAAACCCACTTGCAACAACAGATACATACGACACGAGCAAACCATCCACCCTCCCAAAAAAGAGCTGCTTTCCTCACAGTGATTAATAGATTACATTAATGATTAATGATTCAGGTGTGTTTTAAAGGTAAACAACACCTTAAGAACACGATGAGTACATGAAGGAACTAAGAAACATAAAAAGTATAGCAGGTTTCAATGGATATTCAACTAAATTAATTGAAAGTTTATTAAAAAAACTAAAAAGAATTGATCAAAAACATCAAGAACTACTTTAAAAAGTGAGCAAAAATAAAAACGAAACTGGCAATCCATGAGTGATGGTCCATTTTATAAAAAATTAAAAAAGTATTTAGAAAATATCTTGACAAGAACATAACATTTTGCACACCAAATAAGATTTGCAACCTAATTGGAAATCCAAAAGCTACAATTTTATATGAAAATAAAAGTGGCATTTACACAATTAACTGTGAAGATTGTGATACGATTATTTTGGCCAGACAAAACGAACCATTAAAAAAAGATTTAAGGGACACAAAAGATATTATAAATACGGTCAAACTGAAAAATCAGCAATTGCCAAATATGTGTTTGAAACAAATCACCAAAAAATTCACCATTCCTTTAAAATATAACTAAATTATTTTTCTGACCAAAACTTTTATACATATACTAATATTTATTTTATTTTTATTTTAATCGTATAAATTTTGTATTAGGTTTTACTCGGCTTATATTTGTTTTAAATTGTTTATTCACACCTGATGATGGCATCTTCGATTTCGAAAGGCCTCATTTTAAAATATAACAATTATTAAGGAATTGTGAGATTTCATTAATAAAATAATATAACATTGATATTTCCAATAAGAAGAGCTCCTCCTCCTTCACTAGACGATCAGTTTACTAATGCAGTGCAAAAGTCTAATTAACGGAACGGTTTTTAATTTACCGGAAAAATCATATTATTTAGTTTATGGAGTATTTAAGTATAAAATATTAATATTAATTATTTACTACACAAGCATACTACAAATTATTTCCAGGCAAAAATATTTGCAATTGATTTTACTTGAAATGTAACAACATAATTTTAAATAAATCGAGTAAAAAATTACAGAAATATTGCAACTGTTGTGTCGTTAATACAGGTGCTTTATAGTTTGTTGAGTTCTTTAAGCAACAATTAAAATGATTCAAGTGACAGAACATTTGTAAACTATGAAATGTAGGTTAGTGGCAGTACAATATTGCAAGAAGAAGTCTTTAAAAACCATTTCAGTACATGTATTGTTATCTCAAATACTTTGGATTCGTATTTCTTTCTTAGCATATACAGTGTCATTTGTTTTCGTTAACACTATTGACCTGTTTTATGATACATTAGTGAGAATGGAAAACATCGAGAAATCTTGAGGACAAGCAGACCGAGTAACTGGCTTCGCTGGCAATGATCGAATTTATAATAAAAGCAAAGAATACCGTATAAAAGATATAACTAATTTCTTAAAGTAGTTATAAACGTGATAACCCTGTTGTGAGACACTTTGTGAGTTGCAGGAGAGTTGTTTAATCAACTTGTTTGTTCATATGCCTTTGTGGAACGTGTAATTAAATTCATGCAGTAAATAAACACGTATATTCTCTATGAATAATATCAAAGAGTGTAGCTTCTATATTGTTCTTATATATTATGATTTTGGATATACAAGACAGATTATTACTCGAAATTTTACAATATGTTACTTAATGGACTATATTTTTCTAAATAATTTTAGTATGGAATTAAATATTCTATTAAAATGTTGGTTTTTAGTTATTAAAGTAGTTACTATGCATTTACATTATTTACACTATCTATTACATTAAAATAAAGCTGCATGAAATAGATTCATAATATCAATTTTTAACCACATTTGTGTATTGTTATTTAAAACAATGACTAATATACTTAATGTATATTAATTTCAATTAATATTTAAACTCCAGTTTTAATAGTTAATCATAGTTTATAATAGTGTTTTCCAGCGATATTAATGTTGAAGTTGAATAATAAAATCAGGCTGTTTTCTTATACGGTGAAAATTGGTTCTCTTCTCTACAATATTATTTACATTTTACGTCCTAACATTTCTTTTATGATTAGTCAATTGAGATGTATAAACTTTATTTCAATTCAGTCTATTGTCCACGCTTCGATAAACAAGCAATCCCTTTGTGTTATCGAAGGCATTGCTCAATTTATGTAAACTATTATGTGAACTCAACTTATGTAAACTCAATTTATGTAAACACATTTATTACTAATGATTTAAATACAAATCTTTTGACATTGCATAAAGTGTTCTCATATGTTAAAATTCATATAACTTTAATATCCATAAAAGCTTAGTACATAAAAGATTGAAGCGATTTGATTACTTCATCCAGTCATGGTATTACACAAATACTGGTAACACAAAAAAAAATCTACACCGCTCGTGTATCAAAGGTAAAACTTTCTTGCTGACTTTGTTAGACAGAGTTTGTAAGGGGTTGTTTCGCTGTTTGGTTACTTCAGTTGGAAACACCATCAAAGCTATTTTGTTACGAAAACTTTGTGTAAATATATAAAATATAGAATGTTTTAAACCCTGCTATTTAGTGTTCCATATTTATAAAACATTTTCTGTAGACTTTATCAGGGATTGTAAATTAATTGTAGCAGTACAGTTCGCAAATATAAAACTTCTTATGTAACGATTCCGCATTAAAGGAACATGGCCTTTATTTTGACTAGAAAATATTTAAGTAGTATTTTGACGAGAAATCTAGTTACACTTATAGCAACACTTAATTTAAGTAGCCTTCATACACAAACATTTATTACTAATAATGATTTATATTCAATGCTAGACTACGACGATATTAGGGCTAATTATTACAAGTTATATTGAATTCATTTACCTTAAGTGCTTTAATCTATGCATGTTATTTTAAAAGTTTTAGAAAAGCCACTCTTAGGGCCGGAAAAAGATCTTTTCTGCGCGTCTATATATCCTGTCGATACCTACAAAAACTGCTGTCGTATAAATTTGTTGTGTTGCTTTTGCCCACAAACCTTTATTCTATGTAAGCAACTCTTAGTTCAATGATGGTGAATGTCACTCTATGGGATATTCTGAGCGTTAGCGAATATTTTTACATTAGTCTAATGAGTAAGCATGATGGCAATGAGACACTAAGTGATTATAGTTTAAATTGCAAACAAGCTCTGTATACCCATAACAGTTTCGTACATTTCATATAGTATAACATGCATCTTAACTACACCGACTCATTATTGTATTGTAAACGTGGTGAGTAGAAAATTAATTTATAACTTACAAAAAATAATAAAAATGCATGTGAGTGACTCGGCAAGATATGTCGAGTAATATTTCATATATACTATGTAAATTTCTAAATTTTAAATGAAACCTAATTTTTTAAAGAATGAGTTGAATAAAGCATTTTTGGAGTGTGTTAAATTCTTTTTTGTTAAATTATCTGTCTGTCTATCTGATCGCAGAACATCTACAAAATGAAGGGAGCTATAGATTTCAAAGTTTGCTGGAAATTTCAGCAAAGCCTGTTACTTGACACGTAGTTTTTTTAACTCCTTTTTTGTGTATAATTTAGCCAAATACCATTGACTGAAAACTGGTTAATCCCTTTGTTCAAACCATTATAGATCTTTGAACTGTGAAAATATCACTAATTTTCTTTTAGAATCTAGATTCTAGATTCTTACTTTTATCAGAAAAATTAAAAATAGGTTCATCTTGTTCGTGCAATTTTCTTATTTTAAACAAAAGGTCTCATCTCACAACATTTCTTAAGACTCGCATTACCTAGAAAGCTATAATGTCCATAAATATTATATGAGATGCATTGTTTAGATCAATTACCATTACAAAATATCCCCAAACTTTAATTCATTCAAAACTGTTCTGTAACGTATAGTATGCTAAATATTCTAGCGTTTATATTTAGCTTTATGCGTATAAATTACTTAACCTCTATAACTCAAGAAACGTACGGATATTATAAGAGAAATAGCTTCTTCAAGGATTATATTCGGTCTATTGCCTAGTAATAGAAGTTTCTTTATGAGCGTGAATATAAAATTAGCCTGCCCTTTAAACTCAAGACTTTTTTCTTACAATAATATTTTGTGATCATTAATATTATTATTTACTTAATTAATTTATCTCTCACAAGCTTAAGAAAAGAATAGATCTCACATCAATCATGTTGACCTCATATGGAATAGCAGGCCTTTGTTGGTTTGGGAAAATAACACTTTCGTCATTTACCGGAATCTTGAACCCTAGTAACTTCAATATTACTGACACAATGTGCAGTATGAAATACTTTTATAGTAATTTTGTTATTGCTTAATGAACATACATGTCAGAAGTAATTAATAAATATTACATTAATTGTATTAAAATGTAAATGTATTATCATATTATATTATCTAATTAAAAAACGCATTATTTTGATTGATTATTAATTGTTACAGTGTTTATGGAACCCAGTGTTACACAGTATTAGTTACTATTATTACAATAGTTACTACTTATACAAATTACTGCAAAACATACTTAGTTTTTATAAAACACATACAGTTTTGAAATACGTTAATTTTATTGTATATGGTGACATAATCTACGTATACTGAATGTTTATGTATCTGAAGTAAATTTAGATATACACACACACACACACATATATATATATATATATATATATATATATATATATATATATATATATATATATATATATATATATATATATATATATATATATATAATTCTAATATTATTGTTTAAAATTAATTCAGACACACCATTTTTATATAATACGGCGCTCAACTAAAAAATTAGTTAAGAGAACGAATATACCCTTCGGGAATATAAATATAATAATACTAGGATTACTTTCAATATGTTAAAAGTTTTGTTGGGTTTGTTTGCAATTGGTTATAAAATATACTTATAAATATATCGTTTGTTATTCTGTTGTAATATATTGTTTTTTAAACGCTTAAAAACATTCCACATCTAGATTCCATAAGATATATGACACTTATTGGAAGAATACATTTTTAAATACCATAGGATTTGATCACTTATTGCAGACCAAAATACGTATATTGGTTCAAATATGAAAGGTTCAGTTGAGTCTCTAGTTCATCCTTTCTTCCAAAGAAACTAAAAAGATTATCCTACACCAATAATATGTTATGTTCTATCACTGGTATTATCAATTTCACATGAATATTTTTAAACACAAACAATAAAAAATTAGATAAAAAATAAAAAAAAAAACAATTTAGTTGTGTATTGGCCGATAATTATATAAGAAGGTTGTGAAAGGAACCAGTGAATGGGCGGATAGTAATGTCTCTGACCAATAGTGCGGGCTGCAGCAACGCTGCACCACGCTAGTGGCGATTAGCGAACAACGAAAAACATCCATTGAGATACTACCGATCAGTAAAACCTAAAAGTCTGAGTATTAATGCTCAAGAACTGAACTTATTACAAACTCAGCTAACCATAGTAATCAACGTAGCAGGGCCATTTCGGATACTATAGAGATTCACGAAGAATGTAAATACAACATTGATTTCCCAATCTGTTTCAATAATAGTCCTTAAAGTCTGGACTATGTAAGTGACAGATCATGGGTTCAAATTACGGGGAGATCCAATTTTGTATACACAAGTTATACAACGTACCTTAAAGCAAGCATACCTGAGCCTGCGCTTAAAATTGCATAGCAAGTGTTCAAAAGAGGGAAAAAGTTAGGAATTCTAACTAGTAAGTGTAGCAATTAGCAATAATTAATCGGACTTTAAATACTATTAATATCTGGTATAGTAAATTTTGAGTGCGGTATGACTCCTTTATTACTGAGCTGTACTACTTATATTTGTTCTTAGTAAAAAGATTGTATTAAATTGGTAATCATACTACACACGTATTAGAACGTGTTTTTTTTTTATTGAAAACATGTACTTTATAGGCATATTCTCATTAAATTACATAAAGAGTAAAAAGTGGTAAATAGAAACTGGTCAATAGAAAATATTCCAATCACCTGATCAATTTTAATAATAATTGGACTTCAAATTTGAAGAGCAATCTTTTTGAGTCACAACATTGGAGAGCTGTTTTTATTATTTAAAACGAAATAAAGAAATATCTTCCTACATGTATCAGCATTTCATTGAGTAGCTCCAACAATTTCAGTAATATGTGAACTATGTTAACCCAGAGTGGAGGAATATTATTTTCGTAGTGAAATTAAAATAATTCACTACTGTACGTGGTAAAAATTTAATTAAACGTTTACATGCCCTACTTAATTAGCTAATTATTAAACTTAACAGGTAGTCTCATTAACATTATGAGACAAATCTAATGATAATATCCTGTACACTAAGTTTATAATTGGTATTTAGTTAAAATATAGAAAAATTAAAAGTAGTTAGTGTAAATATTTAGTAATGTTTTATCAACTTTGTTTGCTTCATGTTATGCATCCGTACCGATTTCATAGCAAATTTTCAAAAGTAAATAAAACATTTTTTATTTCCAACTGGTTAATGTAACAATCAGCTAATTATTAATTGGAAGTTAACTACCATTGATAACTAGAATAATACATTTTCAGTGCGGTATTACTCTTAGTAAGTCCTTTATTACTGCGTTATTTTTCGTCGTAGTGAAATATAAATTTTGAATTAAAATGGTAATCTTAAAGTTATATTGAAAGCATTGCACATTTTCGTTACAGCTCCTGTTTTTCAGTTAATACAGTTTAACATTATGTAATCCTACCATATTGAGGCTGGAGACAAAATTGCTTTGAGACATTGATTAAGTCTGTATTATTCCGATGAAATTTTATAAAACAACACTGGACAAATTTTGTGAATTCTTTTATAAATTACTAGCAGTTATCGGTCCCTTAGCTTGCAATTTCCTTGTGAAAAGCAGTGACATCATAGTGATATTATTTTGAGATGAAATTCCTTATACTTCAGAGCTGATAATCACTGAAAGTAATACAACCATTTCTAAAACTGAACCATTTTGGATTTAAGATTGAAAACCAATGTTTTAGTCCAGCTTGGACCAGCTTTCTTTCAAAACAGTCAATGTATTGAATAAATTTATCTGTATGTTATTTTGAAACGAAAGTTGATTTCGCGTTTTTGAATCAATGAAAACCATATACACGTAAGAACGTATGAGAAGTCTGTTTAGGTCAAAAAATGTTATAGCCTTTTAAATCTTTTGCCTTATTATTATTATTATTGTAAAGGTATTTCTGGTGCCATAGTTTAGTTTGCCTAAAAGCCCTACTTCAGTCAAAATATCTAAAACGTGTTTTATAACAGTCTTTACATATGTAACAAAAGTTATATAGTAATTTTATCTTTGATATCTGCATCACATGAATGATTAAATATGATATATGTTATTACAATTAATTTTTTTTATAAAACTTTGTATTTTCTATCTTGAAAACCTCTATGTTTATCAGTGGTTACTGAGTTTAAAATAGGAAGTTTTATTACTTTCAAGCTTACTCTTAGCTTTCAATACCATATTCGTAAGTTATGTTCAAAGGTACTAAAACTAATGAAACATATGACGTGTATCAATTTATGTAATTGTTTTGTGTAATACTTTTACGTAAATTAATATTATATTACAAAACACATTATGTGTCTGCCCGTTAAGCCAAAGGTAAGTTTTCCGCAATGTCATCTTAATGAATAGCTGTTCTCATTGTTTTGATCAGGTGCACAATGGAGAGTACTACAATGCCTTAGACATTTGATTTTGTAGTACAAGTGTCTCTGATGTCAAAACGACATTTTGAACTAACTTTCCGAGGATCTCATCAGACAGGTATTACTCCAGGTTCCAAGGGCCAAGTTTACAACAGCGTCAGAATTTAGATAATTCACTAAGCGAAAGATGAACTAGAGCTAAACTGTACATTCTCATAGGAGAATAATGCTATTAAATCTACAATTATCCAAAGGTTTCATATAATCTTGTGCACAACACTAAAAAAACAAGTTTAATTTTTTTTTTATAAACTTATATACAAGCTTAACTCGATTAGAGAAGAGTTTCCATTGGTGAAACATATTTTGTAAGAACCTTGTAGATACCTTTTAATAAATTTTGAGGTACAAATACCATTACCTTATAATACAGTTAAAATTATATGAAATAGAGACATATAATTCATTTATTTGTGTCTATAAGACGAAGTTTCTGAACAAATCCTATTTATTCTTATGGGGCCGTGAAATATTTTTTATACCTCTTTTGCACTCACAGCTTCATGAATAAAATGTATTCCTGATATGTTAAACATTGTATTGAGTTTAAAACTTATTTCTATTTCTCACGATCAGATTGTAATGCTATATAACTAAACTAAATTTTTCTATATTATTTATATACAGTACCTAAATGTCATTACTTTCCTTAAGATTAGTTGATGTAGGTATTTCTAGATTTTAAAGTTTACATAATTTGTAAAAGACACACATACAAGATTACATCCTACAGGAAAGAGAAAATATTTACAATTCCTTATCCAACATTTTTGGACATGCTTGTTGAAATTAGTATTTATTAGAGTCATTATTAATATTACATTGGAGTCAAGTCTTTTGAAATTAGCTGTGTCAAAGGATTCTCTAAAACTCTCTTTGAACAATAATGTAAACGTGAAGAAAAATTAGTCTCGTTTTTCCACATGAAACGGAATAATAAATGACTGTGAACTCCAGAGCATATGAAATATTCAACGACTGTTTGAATTGTATAAGCAAATGGAAACAACTTGTCTTCTAAAGTAAATTTTTCGTGTCTCTCTAATAATACATTATCTGGCTGTAATTAAAAACTCGTATTTTTCAACTCACACAAAATTTTATTACTTTGAAACTTCTTTCTTTAGAAAAAAATAATCAATAATTTGCCACAATATAATTTGCAATCAACTGTAATAAAAGTGATATGTGAATTTATTTATTTCTTTTAATTCAATAACATGTAATTACGTATTAACTAATTGTGTAATGAGTTAGGGGTGAAATTAAAGTAATCATGTTATAGTAGTGGTATTTTATACTTTAATAGTAAATAGGCTAACTTAATTTGAGAAAATAAACTAATCATTATTATTGAGTTACAACTCCACAAATAAAATATTGCTCTCTGTTTCTATTTATCTTTGTCTTCCTGCCCGCAAGGACATATCGAGATGGAAGTTAACAAGTGCTAAATACTATGTACCATAAAAAATACTATGAATAAACAATAATAAAGAGCTGCATAATTTTATATCGAAAAGTTGCTTTTAATTCTCAAACCGACAAGAACAAGAGATAATTTAATGTTATAATGAAGTTTTAAACAATTTTGTACAGTTTTTTTAAGGACGCGTTAAGCAGTGGTGAAATATAATTAATAAGTTCGTGTTTTATCAACGTAGAAAGGAGGCACTATTTTAAAACGTTAGAGGGTTTCATAATTTTTTAAATTACTTAAAATTAGTTATTTTAAATTAAATCTACGCTTTGACTAAAATAATTTTAAAATTTAATACGAAGTAATAAAAACATTCTGACGTGAGCGGAGCAATATTGGTTTAAACAAATATATATATATATATATATATATATATATATATATATATATATATATATATATATATATATCTGAGTTGTGAAAATGTGTACTCCACAGTCAATTGACGAAAGGTCCATTATGACACGCTTGATAATTATTAATTTAAACAACCAAACATCAACTTACTTTGAGTTCACAGGTCAGCGCCCCTGTATGGTCAGTCTTTGTGAAACCGGAACGGAACCTGCCGGACTCAGCCAACTTTGGCCCTTGCTCTGCTCGTTTATTTCTTTCGCCTCTAGTGTTCCATTACTGTTCTTTGTTCCAGTTAAATGACTGGGAACTTTTTCTCGTTCTGTGCATTGTCTGTATATAAGCCATTGTATAGCAATGGATAACTACATGTTACCTACATGTTTTTAAAATAAAAGAAAAAGCATAAAATCATAAATGTACATTAGGCAAGACTTTTATTTCAGTCTTTTCACATATTATGAATGTTAAATTTTCTACATAAGACCCAAATTCCTGTATGTAAGGAAAATATACTTTAAATTACTCGGCCACACATTAGATGTGCACAACAGTTGTACTGAAATATTTTTATAACTTTTCGTTCCATAGTGGAACTTCTTCTTTCCAAGTTTAAGATTTATTTTCTTCTCAAATGTGATCGCTGCAAATTATTGAGGATTTTCACATAATTATAAACATTATAGAAATTGCTGTACTGCTATACGTTGATCTTTCGCTATACGAGTTTCGATTACTTTTTTAGGAAATATAAAAACCATATAAGAAATAAGGGTTAGTTTAAAATAGTTTTTTTTTTAACAAACATTTAAGATTTTTTATCAATAACTAACATTGATTTCTGTAATTTTAATTCGTATCCTTGCCTTATAAATTAACCAAAAATGAAACAATAATTTCCATGAAACGATATTTATTTCAACTTTCCATCTATAGAATTCGGATTTACTGTTAACGTGGAAAATGACATTTATCTTTGCTTGAAATTTATGATCTCAAGAATAGTCTTTAATAGTATTAAGTGTTTTATCGCTGTTATTCATAACGGTTGTTGATTTGTCTTACTTCATCCAATCCCTGTACAGCTTCACGCACTTCAACTAAAAATACACGTAACTGTGAATTTGTAACAGTCAATTTTTTAAATCTGTACAATAAACATGGCTCTCTACAGAAGGTCAAAATATTTTAAGAACACAATTTTAATAGGAAAAGTTTGTTGTAATTTTAGTCCGCTTCATTTTGATTATTTTTATTCCCAAATCTGTAGGCATTGCCTGCTGAATTTGTATTAGTTTAACACAATACCTTGAATTGGTAATACCTGAAGAAGGATAAATTGCAATCATTGAATGGTAGGGATCCCTTTTTGTAACATATAATGATGCCTATAACATATAATGTCTAAAATATATCCTTAATAATTTATATTGTATTGTAAATACCAAAAAGTATTGAAAGCTAAACAACATTTATTGGCGAATTATATGATAAAAATTATAAATATAGCGATATTAACCATACATATTTTCATTTCTTATTGCATTCAGCCTGCTGTTAAATATACGTATCACAGACTACAGCTAGAGGTAATGTATAGAAGCATTATCTGGGAAGACCAATAATCTTTAATTAAGGTTTCTCACAACAACATCCATATATCTTTTCAAGTAGTATTAAAATCTGTAAATGTTCATTAGCTTCATAAAACATGGATAGAAAAGTTAACCTTGACCTAGAGAAGCAATATTATCTTGAAACGTCTGGGGAAACCAATAAACTTTAATTAAATGTTCTCACTGTTACGTCCAGAGTCCTTCTCAACGTGTATCAAAAGCTCTAACCGTTCATTAGGTTTATGAAACGTTGATATATGAGTAGCCCTTGACCTAGAGAAGCAGCGTCATCTTGAAACGTCTAGGCAGACCAATAAACTTTGATTAAATGTTCTATCTGCTACGTCCAGAGTGTATCAAAAGTTCTAACCATTCGTTAACTTTACGTGAAACTGATATAGGTACTATTACAATATCACGTCATGAATAATAATAATTAGATTCAATTAATAAACACATTTGAATGAAAGTATATTAATATTTCTTAGTTTCATACAAAATAACTTATAATTATATAAATGCAACAGTAAATATAAAGTTCATAGTAAACATTCTTGTTTTATAGATATACAATTATTTTATTTTTTATATAAACAATGCCTTATAAGTGAAAAATACTGTATTTTATACTTTGATAAATGGTTTAGACTAGTTATGGAATATTATATAAAATTTAGTTAACTATGATCAAATTTGTATTTTTTTCTATTTTATATTTAAGTGTATAATTTTAAAATATATTTTTTTGGATTTCAATTCAACATAAACTTTTTTTTTCTTATGAAAGTGCCAAGAATACAGAATCCTAAAATACTACATATTTTGAGTTTTTGTACTTTATTGTAAATATACACTTAAATCGCACGGGTAACATGTACCTATATAATCATTGAGCCAATTTTATACCATACTGTTTGATATGACTTGATTGTAACGTAAACAAAATAAAATTAGAGTGTACGGCTAAACTACAATAACAAATTTAAGGTTATGAAATTTTCAATGTCTTCATTGAAAAATAGGTGGGCTGGCAGTGATAATTTATATTTAAAAAAAAAAACGGAGTAAAAAGGAAATTTAGAAATACAACAACGTATTACAATCATTCATAATATTAGGTTGTAGATTCACACTGGATTGATGAGGTTTTTTTTGTCTTTCAGGATTCATACAATCTTAAATTTATAGTAATATTGTATTTGCTCACAGAGTGTTGTGAATTTGAACACAATATCATATGAAATTAACCTTTTTTAATTTATTTACAGTACAACTAACACATACAGTACATAGTTAACATACCAGTGATTATAGTTTTCAATTCTGAAAAACATTTGATCATTCTTTAAAGCTTTGAATGCCAACAAAGACCCTACTGCATGACAACTTGATCTGTCCGTTCTGGATATTTTGTCATAATAAGGCCAAAGTGTTATTACATCTACATGTATTCTAGGTTTTTTTTATGCGTTCAAGCTTTCGTGCAGTCAAGTAGTTTTATTTTAGATTCAGGTGAAACAGGTGAGTATAGTCTTAGTTTGGCTTTCAAAGAGTTTGAGTCTATTTTCGAACCAGACATGTGTTTATAAAACGGTCAATGTCCACTATTAATCGAAGTTGTAGCAGCATTCATATTGTTTTCTGAAAAATGTAAATAAATTTAGGTTATAAAAATAGATTATGATGGAATAAACTCAGAAAAATTTTAATTTTGTTATTTTAATAACGATGGATAAGACACTAGCAATTTTGAAGTTGTTTTGGTTCCACATGAAGATCGAAAATAGTAGAAAATTTTGTTATAACGACACATTCTGTATCTTAGAGAATATGCTTAAAATATAAAAATATATATCTAGTGTAAATAAGCTTCAAATATGTTGAACAGTAAACAGATAGGTAATACGTATAAAAAATTACATAATATGTAGGAAAAATAAAAGTTGTTAATATTTTTATTAGAATAGATAGTATTTTTTTTCATTCAATTAAAAAAAATTTTGAAATATTTATTTTTTTAACATGTTTTGATATATTCCTTCATGTTTATTTTAGCGTAAAGCAAGTAAGCATGACGCATATTATTCAGTAAACGAAACATTTCCTAAAACTAAGTAAAACACAAAACTTCAAATATTAGTTTTGCAATAATTTTTAAAATTTTCTGGACGATCAAAAGTTTCCAGTTTAGATATTTTGTTTTAATTAAATTCATAATCAATGAAAATACAGAAGTTATTAAGATTTTATTAATACAATTCTTGATGAAACGATGGTAAACATTTATATTTTATGAATGGAAAATATTATTAAAACTTTAATTGAAAAGAATAATTTATGTAATTAGGGGAATTAGTTTTAAAGTTAAAGTACCACACATCACCTTCCTTTCATATTTAGTTCATATATAGATCAACTCACAAGAATCCCTAAAATGTTTTCTTCACTAAATTAGTTATGGATTAATTCAAAGCTCACAAAGATCATTTTAACAATAACTTGATAGTCCATCATTCTGAATATTTTGTTTTCCAATAAAACCCTACTATTTTCCTAATATACAAGTTGCTGATTTATAAATATATATTTTTATATTATTTTATTGTTTGATAAATATATGTTAAATAAGTGCCTTTAAACTACGACATTTAGCAGTTTAAATATCCTTAGTATCAGTTATAACATTATATTTTAATGGTGCTTCCAGAACACATAAATGAATATATAATTATTTATATTATTAAAAGATAAAGTATTTTTTATCTTCACGAAAATAAGCGTCACATTTTCTAACGTATAGTAACTACATTTTAAAACGGGTTTATCTTTGAATTACAACTGTTTTATCCATTATTACATTCCTATTAATAATAATTTTGCATGGTAACCTGAAAGAAGGTTTTGCTAATACTAACAGAAACTGTAAATTAAACTATGTATAATTGCTAGAGGCGTTTTACAATGTATGATAATTACAATTAAATTTTACTTATAATTTGTATTGGCTTATTTTACATCATTATCTTAAGAAATTAATTCTTTACAAGTTTTGTTAAAGAATTTTACGTGTTTGTTACACATTTAACAAAGTTAATCTACTTGAAACCTAAATGAAACTTGTTTTTGGACACCGAAATTTGCGTATTTCTTCAGATATCTTAAACATTACTGCAGCTAGAATTCTGGTACCAATTTTATTCAATTTTTCAGTTCAATTTGCATAATATACATTAAATTTTACGTCCTGGGTAACGCCCAAAATAATTTAATAGGGCTCCCTTTTAACTGTGGCACTGAAATCTGGGTTAAATCTTTCACCCTGTATAGCTCGCTAACTAAGCGTTTCTGGACCTATGTGTATATGAACTTTTTTCATTATTTTCACCGTAAGAACAAGTCCTGACAGTTTCTCCGTTTCTTCATGGGGCACCCTGTATTATGATAATTATAATTAAAGTTCACGTATAGTGTGAAGTTAGAACATACCGGGGCACCTGCACGGTTGTTCTTCACAATACACCGTTCTATTCATCCTTGGAACATATTGTGCAATGAAGGACCCCCTGAAGCTTGTTTATATTTCCGAACAGTTTCCATGCATATAGAAGTTGTAATTTAAATTTAATTAAAGCTATATTTATATTTCTTATTTTTTATGTTTCAGTATCGACGGTGTATTGAAGTTCTTAAATGCTTTTCAATAAACTTAAATACACTATATCCAACGTTTAACAAACCCACTTGTCCATATTCTTAAATAGGGCGAAAGAACAGAAGTAAAATATCACCTACCCCTACGTGATAACCTCAAGAAAGTTATATTTCGAAAGCTGAGCCAGAATGACACATCTTCAAGAGATAAATTGACGTTAATTATTTTTCAGTAAACAAATTCTTTTATATCACAAAGATACGAAATAAAATAAAACTTTCTTAAATATTTAAAATAGTCTTAAGGTTCCTACAAGTTTTATTTAACTGCTATTATTCATTAATGTAATCCGATTCATGCAAATCTATCTTAGTATAAATAAATGCTTAGAGATTATGTGAAATTTCTATATTAATAATAAATCTAGAAACATTCTTGGGTTGACAGGCAAAGATTTCTAAATTATTTCTCTACCTAAAAGTTGAAATATTTTAGCCTACTGAGTATTAAATTTAAATGACGCTTAACTAAATGCCTTGGTTGGACATGCACCATCGTACAACTCAATCTTTTCTATGTTATAATGAAGTCTCATGCAAATTTTTAAGTCTACCTATGATCTTGCTCAGATACTTGCCATATTTTAAATTCACAAATTTATTTTGAATGGGTTAGTTGTCATATCAGGGTGTAAATAATAAAATCCTGTGACCTAGAAAAATAACTAGAATGAATGGTGAAAATGAATTTTTTCCCCACCTTTGAACATTGACTTCTATTGAATTACTTTTTTCTTTTTATTCTATGAATAAAAAAAAACAGGTTAAAATCATATTTTTAGCATTTAGTGTGTTTAAAAATTTATATATTCTGCCATTTTCCGATGCCGCTATGTTTACTTATATGTCTAGCAATAATAACTAGAGAGAATAAGAAATAATATTTACTAATGCTCAGCAAACCCCATGCGATGACGTGCATTGTCATAGAAATCAGTGATGCCTATACATAAATTAACTTCAAGCAGAATGGAGTTTGTTTTCGTGATACAGCACAGATAGACAGACAAACAGACTGACAGACAGACAAAAATTCGTGCATCCTCTCGAGTGACTAGCTTTGTTGAATAAATCACACGTTTTCGTATACGAAACAATAGTGTTATAAAAATAACATAATGTTTTTTGTGAGTTATATCTCGGTCAATTATACTGTACACTGAGGGGTAAAGTTGTCTTACGAGTCATCTTACGAGTTAATTCCAAAGTTTGTAGCTTGAGTTCAATGTTTTCATGACGCTGTTCAACTGACATTTTGTATAGTATTTATTAAGAAATTGTTTTTGTTTTAATAAACAACAAGGGAAAATTTTACAAGAATAAACCCTGGTATTTTTTTTTTTTTTTTAAAGTATGGACAATGTGATAAATCTTCATGCTCGGCTACCCAGCGTCGTGTACTGGAGGTATTTTTCTTGTGTTAAAGCTGAGTCTCCCTGGCCGTACATTACACGGTACTGCAGATTCATTGTATGGAACGTAAATGTATAATACATCATCTCCACCTTCAAAGCTCTTACATCGAATTAAACAGATTTTTGTTTTTAACTGCTGTATAAAATGTTAGCCCTTTAGACGTAGAAGAGGTAAAATAGTTTTAAAATTATAAATTTCTCTGTCTCGAAAAAGTTATAATAATTTAAATTTCCCAAATATTTTTTTTACTTTTTGTGTGACGTTAACAGAATTTACAATAGCTATAATGACTACCTATTTCATTTCTAATACTATGTTTTATTGGCATTTTTCTTGAGGTTAACAATGCAAGAGTTTACAGTAACTTGATAAAGTTCTCCATGGGATTGGTAAGTGAGAATGCTTATTGTAACGTTTGATTTATCTACTGATTCTGGCTATTTAGTAAAGGACTTAATCTAAGGAAAAAGAATATTAATATTGCGGTAGAATATAAACTACTCTTACTTTTGCATCACGTGGGTACGATAACGAAACTACATTGTAAAATATGAAAATACGCACAAACAGCGGTATATACTTTTAACAAACTTGAAAGACTTCTTTTGTATATATTATAAATGATCACAACTTGTAGTAGTACATGGCGAACAAAATTTTATGTATATTCATTAAGTTTGCGTAATTAGCATCACCCTGATTTAATTAGAATACATTTTTATCAATGAAATGAATTCTAGGCCTTGAATCCCTATTATTTATTAGTCGGTTGATATTGTTACCCATTTCATCACAGATGTTACACTTTTGATTCAACAATTCCTATATATTCCCCACTCTTAAGCCACCAAATAGCAGTCATTATACAAGGGAAACTAACAATTTTTTTTCAGTTTCATGCGAACGTTTTATAATGGTTTTAAATTATTTAGTTAGAATAAGTTAGAAATAAGGGCATTTATCGTGATCATAATGTATTATATAAGGTAAAAAATTTAGACGTATTATTTAAAATATGTAGAATGTGATAGAAATCTAGGAATTTCCTTATTTCTATATAAAATCCTCATTATATATAATATATGGATAATTACAGAATTATTCATAACCACACTATACAAAAAACAATTACTTATATAATTAAGATGTACTTTTTAGTTACCTTAGCAAAAGAAGCGTAGGAATTCTCAAATTTCACCTAATTACAAAAGGATCTATTTGATGCATCTGAAGTGACAGGATCCACTGAGGATGGTTCAGGATGAACATTAGGGACACCTTTGACGAGATCCCATATTAAAATCTACCATGAAGTGAGGTAATAGTGAGCACTGACTTGGTGATGACATGCTCACTCTACTCCTGGGCAGAAGCTTAATCTATCCAATTCTGATTCAGGCTCGTCCAGTCAAAACGAGCTGTAGACATTACTAAATACGGCTTAGTAAAACCTTAAACGGCTTACCGTTTATTTTCACCTACTCCCAGAATGATCTTACTCGTAAATTATTAATCAACCCTTTACCTTAATATCTTCACTTGTACGGTTAATCCATGTACATTTCATAAACATACATTCTATCTATAAGATCTAAATGATTCGTCATGTTTTGTTATACATATTATGCAGTTGAAAGATTTGATTGTGTTATATGTATGTATAATGATGATATACATATTGTATAGTGTAGGTACTATTGGCAGTATAAACCAGCAATGAGTAAATCTTTCTATGGCAGAGTTCATAATCTTATCATAAATAATATAGTACCTGAAAGGATTCGTCTACGTCCTATTGTTTATAAAACGGTTCTGTTTAAATATAGCGAAGATTAATAGAATATTTACAACTTTTTAGTTATTAGATTAGAAATATTGTTCTCCGAATAAAATGCTTGAAACAAAAATTTTCATTTTATTCCCACTTTTCATTTTTCATTTTATTTCCATTTTTCATTCATTTTTATTCACTATTTCTTAATTCAATTTAATGTATTTTACAATTCTCCCTTATATTATATATGAAAATTATTATCTGACAGCAATAGTATTATTTCTATTTTATTAATTAGTTAATTACAACCTGAAGTAGTAAAATTAGTTTAAAATGTGTTCATAACAATAAGTTACTGTTTTTATGCTTTATGACGAAGAACTCAACTAAATTATGAAACAAAAATGTAAGATAAAGATAACGTACACTAAAAGGAAATTGTAACAATATTTGTTTACAAGACTGTTGAGACTTCTAACACTCGGGAACAACTTGAAAGTAAACTGATTTCGTCAAACTTTGGTAATGAAACGATCTCTATTATGCTAAACATTGCTCTAACAAACTTTATTATCTAGTTTTTTCTGGTTATTTCATTGCAATAATGTTACCCAAGAATTTAATTATGATATTGATGAGCTGTTAGGTTTTACTGACACCAAAATAGGGGTCATGTGACTAACAACAAATGCTTCCTGAAAGGCGATTTAAGCAGTTGTCAATTACGGTATGAAGTAACAGGGATACCTTATTATATAAATCTTAACATATTAAATTGATAAGTTGTGTAAGGTTTCTCTAGAATTGTCTCTATTTTTTGGCGTGTTGTTAGTAGAATATGTTACCTATGACCAACTATTATTTTCATTATCACCTAAAGAGATTATTTCATTATCAGCTGCACTAACCTTTTTTTTTTGGACTACCCAGTAGGGATCACTTCTGGCTGGTTTATACCTACCAGTTGAACCCACCACTGGGCACAGCAAAAACCGATGTGCCACTTCAATCTGGGCCACCTTATGGATGTCCAGTAGCGGCACATCACTAACCGCAAATTTTGAGATTATGGGGTTCATGGGCGATTCGATAGGTTTAGTCTACTGTGGGAGATAACTGTTAGAGTTGGTGGGGTTTCCTAACCTCAGAGGTTCTTGTTAACCAACTAGGGTGTGCCAATCCCTGCCTACTTTGACTGTAGAGGCTCGTTCAGAGCTGGCCTCCCCACTTCTTCTTCCAGGATGACTTTGAGATGTAGTGCCCTAATTCTTCCTCATGGATCTCGATAGGAGGCGGCCCCCTACTCCATAACCTTACCCATCCTGAATATCCTATCACTCCGGAAGCAGCGCAAAGTTTCTTACAGGACTAAGGTGCAATTTTTTAAGCTTCTTGTCCTAAGAGAACAAAAAAAAACCTTTTTTGGAGGAACACTATGTAAAGCCATTAGCTCGATGTGAACCCGTAACCTCTCATTAGATCACAACACTACAGTGAAGCTGTAATTTAATGGGTTCATTATGATAGTTAGTTAAAAGGATTCATGAAAACCGTATAACCTTCACCATAATTTTAGGGGTAAACTTTCGATCTTCTAACACAAAGAATCCAGGTTACATTCCTAGAAGTGTTATAATAACTTTGAAATGGGTGTGAATGGTTATGGGCTTAGTAATAAAAATAATACACTGAAATACCACTAGCGTAGAAATAACCCCATTACAACACCACTTTAACACAAACTAATCTTTAGTATCAAATTAGCTGATTTAGAATTTATAAATTTTTAAAACTATTCTTTTGTTGCAAGCTTGAAATAAGTATATGGACTCATAGACAACCAACTCCATGTACAACTCAGTGACTTTTTTTCTGTTTTGTGAGAAACCTAACTTTCAATTCCGAATATACAGCATGACGCTCACAGACTTTTATGCTCTTAAATGAGCACTAAGCAGATATTGGACGACGAAAAATACATTTATTGTAATGCCATAGCGTAAATTAAATGTACGCTAGTTCAAACTCAGCATGAATATTTTTTCCCGATACCCACCGCTATCAGTGAGTAAATCAATCTACTAAGGCCACTCAGTATTTTAAGTATCGATGATAAAAAAAAACATTAATTTTATATAAATACAACAACATGTATGCAAATGTGCTCATCAAGTTTTATAGGAGAGCCTTTTATTACATGAGCGGCAATGTTCGGTATATAATGATTTGACTAGTCATGCATACTGATTTCTTCAAAAAGGATGACGTTGGTTAAAATTTTGTATACTCTTTAGTACCAAAAACGTCCGTATAAATACAAAGTGTTCTGTAAAAGTTCATTTGTAAGTGATTGATCACCACAGTGACGTTTAATGCGAAGTAAGTTCCGAGTAATTTAGCTGTTCAAGCCACCTACCAACTGAAAAGTAATGTTACGACCGTGTATAAAGAAGGTTTGTGAATCCGCTGAGCATCAGATCAGTAATGGTTTAAGGATTTTCCACTGTTAATTTTTTAGTGTGAACAAATCTGTTAAGTTAAATATGACAATTTAAGGTCACAGCTTAAAGCGGCCAATAAATCAAAAGAAACACACCTAACGACATAATACTATTGCAAAATGGCCACTGTGGTTTAAACCAATTAATGGAAATTGTGGTAAGGGTAGAAGGAGGCATGTGAACCAGAACTGCGGCTATAAGCTTTATACAGAATTTTACAACCTCTGTAAAAATTAACAATACTGTAGCAGGTTAAATGCCGAACAAAGTGGTTTTAAACTCGGAAGATGCATCAATATTTAGAGAAATGAGGCTAACTTTATAGTTGACATAACTTGCTCTAGTTATCGTGTAAACTATAATTTTTTCACTTAGGAAAAGAAGCTAAGATAGCTATCACATCTCCCAGTCTTAAAAGGATTTCGCAATTACTTCGTGAGTGAGTATACTTGTGATGGGCCAGTTTGGGGATGGCCTTAGGGAGTCAAAATCCCATGATGAGGGATATTGGGTAGTATATTATCTCAGACAGGTTACCTTGGAAAATAGAAGTCTTGCTCTTTTATAGCCTCCATCCTTCAAAGTGGGTAAAATTAAGTACTCCCTCATATTAAGGCTAGCAACAGACGTTAGCATTAAGAAAGATTTGCCTTTTCCAATAGCCATCTTCCGCAGTAAACCGATTTATCGACCAAATCTGGTATTCCAAATGTCTTGACTGCGGTTAGTCATATAATACTCTTGAACATTTTTGGGGTTGCCCAGATGTAACTGGACATATCGAGATGTACCCAGTGTAGATTCAACTTAGAAGTGAACACTTCCCAATTACAATAAGAATGTAGGTTTTGTGTAGAATTCACAAGAAGAATAAGGATACCGCCACATCTCACGAGTTTTACATCACCAGATAATCTATTTACCTATATTACGACTAGTCGGTTACATGCAATAGGACTACCAGCTTAAGCCTATCGTCCATATGCATTCCTGAGACAATGCACTAAAAAGCTGTTGTAAATAATCCTATATTCGAGTAACAACATTGAAGGAAGTAGTATTGTTGAGATACATCTCAACCGTTGTCAATACCTGGACCGAGACAGAACTGGAGCAACACTGGGATTTATGCTCCGACACGGCTCACCGCATTAACCAACCTGTCCTAGCTCTGCTCCATCACATTTCTCATACATTTGTTCAATACTCTAATACCGTCTATACCATTTTGATACGTTTGTTTATTGACGTGACAACGTCCTTAAATTAGGTTGCGGCTTCTCGGAGTCACTCATGAAAAAGTGTAACGCCCGGTAACGTTACGATGCCCGTCCAGTGGGTCCGCCGCACGGGATCCGCACGGGATAAAGCAGATAACTGTGGGTCCGCCGCACGGGATAAAGCAGATAACTATGTTTATTCGTGAAAAATGTGGAGTGCTTAGATTCGTCATTTACAACAACTACAACAATAAAGGTAAATAATTGTACACTGATATTTCATTATCGTTAAACTATGATTGATATGATTAATTGTTAGATTGACAGCACAAAAGTTGAGGAAACTGAGTTTATAGGTTATGTCATACTATTGAAAAAAATGTAGATAGTGTTAAGTAAATTATTAGTTTAAATCACTCTGCAATCAATCGTAATTCAGTCGATTGACAAGAAACAGCGCGTATTGCTAGTCAAACATTTAAAAATAACAAAATATTCTAAAGAGAAAAAGACGTTGTCACGTAAAAATCTTCGCCCCTAAAACCAGACTTTACAGGCCAACCATAATTTTTTTTTTATGTAATCTTTGAATTTATTTAAGTATTGTAAACTAGTAACATTTACAACAGTATTAAAAACACGAAAATTTACGTTCTAATGGATTGAAAAAGGTAGGATGAAAGTTTAATAAGACAAAGTAGGAGGAAACTACACCCCGTGTCGCTAAACAAGTTTCGCTGAGGTTGTATGCAAAATTTTAAAGTTCATTTAATTGACAAAATGAAAACATGTCAAAACTTGATTGTATGATTGTACGTAATTAATTTAAGAATATATTTAAACTAAAGTTTCTTCGTCGGCAATATGGTTATATATAATAGAAGTGTAAAAATGCGTTCTAACCACCAGTGAAATACCATGAGTAACATATCTAATTTCATCGAAGACGATTTTGCTATTACAAAAATGACAATTCAAGTAGGATTTAAAACCTTTAAGAAAATGTTTCTCGCCATATTGTGTTGATCGGTATAAAGGTAGATGGATAAACTTTTTATAAAAACAAAATCCTATTACGAACAAATTTGGAAATAAACAACCGTTAACCCTTTAAAATTATACACTCATTAATGTAACTACATTTTTATACGAATAGACTTTTAACTTTTATTCGTTTAAAAACTTGTACAACACAATTTTTAAATAAGCAATCGCTACAATTTTAAAACTACACATACATTAATATGGTTAATGTACTTGGGATTCATTTGATTTGCAATTACTGTTAAACATTTAAACAATACAGTTGTTACTCTCGACCTCTGAAACAGCTGGTAACACAATTCAGTAACTGTAACTAGCAGATATGTTGTACTTGTATTTACCTACTATATAATCATAAAAACAAGATGATACAGTGAATAGGTGATTATTTAACCATAACAATATGTTTATATCATAAAATAATTTATAGCGAAATGAAGCCTAGAGGTAAATAATATTTGTTCTTAGACACTTTAGATACCATATGTTCCAGTATTACAAGGGCATTTCTATGGAATTGAATTAAATACTTGTTGGCAATTACCCATATTTAATTAGAATTTTTTTGTAAATAACATTTAAAGAACTTTTCAGAAAGTCGTCGATTCAGATTCCATAAATTCATCTGCGGTAGAGTCAGGGTTCTGACGCTGTACTAAGCGAAAGTTGAAATGGAGCTTAAAACCATTATTTATGTTTGTAGATCCTCCATCCAATACTGACATATTGATTTAGGCAAAGAAATTGTTAAAACTGGTAAAACATTATGGTTTCTAATAAACATCCGTTTTATATATATATATTAGTTTCGTACGACCAAGTAAATAAAAAAATAACCATATTTTTTATGAAAGAATTCAATGGTAAATGAGTTTTCGCTGAATTTAAAGAGTTCAAATAATTTTGTTTTCGAAAGTAAGCTTATGTATACTTATGTATAAAGCATTGTAGACAAATTATTATTATTGTCTTAAGCCCACAAACGAGGGCTTAGAAAGCCATGCTTTATCAAATATCTCTCTCTCTCTTCTCTCTCTCTCTCTCTCCTCTCTATATATATATATATATATATAATATATATATATATATATATATTTATTTATTTATTTATTTTACGCATATATAAACAAACTTTTTCGGTTCAATTTACCATGGACTTAATTGTTAAGGTGATGGCTGTTCTTTTCTTTCAAAAGGGTCAAATCGTTCGTAACGAATTAATTGTTTTTTTTTTTAGAAATATTTGCAAACAATTTGATAATCTAATTTACTAATTACGCTAAATCCTCAAGTAAAATTTTAGAATAGTGCATAAACATGTATATTTTATGAATATAATCTATTGAAAATAGTTTTTACTTCTTATGTAACTCCCAAATTATATCTTCGGGGAATGCAGTGAAATTCTTCTTTTAGATTTACAGTTGTATTTTTGATTTGTAAGGAAGGACTAACCACAAAACTATGCACTGTAATTTTGTCATGAATATGTTTACAACTATTCAATTTGATGTTATACATGCATTTTTACAAATGAAAGAACTAAATTGTTACAGATCGTTGAGTCGTCTCGTTTCGCGGATAGAAGTACTGTATTCAGAACGATGTGTCAGCTTCGACCATAATAAATTTGAAGTAATATGTCGTTTAGCTTTAAAAGGTGTAATCCATTCAGAGATTCAAAGCTAAATCGTTCAATCAGAAAGTTTTCCCTGCAGTTTAAGCAAATTTGTGGCCATATTTTGTACTTTTGAGGTGAGCTGAATGTCATTTTCGGAGGTTTATTCATGTACAAATTGGGTTTTAACACATGGTAACGACATTTTGATACCTATGACGTAACAGTTTTGATCTAATGACATATGCACCTTCATGCAAAGAAACTTCTAAGATATACGTAATTGTCTCAAAAATTGTTTTGCTAATGTGTAAAGTCTTATGCAACCAAACAATGCTGAGATAGCATTTACTTAAAAATAACTAGTATTAAATTCGTGAATATGTTATGCATTTAACAGTTACAAAATCTCGAATGTAAAGAGTTACTAACTAATTGGCAGGTAACAGTGAGTGAACGAAATAAAAAAACCTTTATAACTTATTTACTTAGGATATATTGAATAACCTTAAATATATTGAATATATTAAGAAGTAAATTGAAAAATTATATGTAGTCAACATTTGTCTGGAAAATTTTTTGCTGTGTAAAATCTTATGCAACCAAAACAATAATGTGATAAAATATTTCTTAAAAATAACTAGTATTGAGACCGTGATTATTATGTTATGGATTTAAAAGCCACGACACAATCTGGAATGTACAGAGTTGCCAATTGTTTAGAAAGCAACAAAATTGTTACTTATTTACTTTCTTAGGAGCCACACAAATATATAAAAAATTAATTACGTATGTAATCTACCATGTTCAAAATGAAACACACAAATTCGAAAACCCTTTGGAAAAATCTATAAAAGTTAATGGAATTTTAAAATTCTGATAATAATTGACTTTTAAGATGTGGTTTTACAGAAGAGCCCTTTCTAATTTTTTGATATCAAACAATGTACTATAAAATTTAAAGAAATATTACAAGTAAATCTTTTATACTCTTATTAATTATTGTGCAAACAAAAACAAAATTAAAAACCTTGAAAAATTACAACATTTTTAGAACAACAGCTGTTAAATTCTTAATATTCAACTTCGTCCTGTAAAGATGGTGAAACATTTAGTCTGAAAACCTCTACGATTTATCACATTTCGTGAACTTAAAATATGATAATCAGTTTCTCTACCACTTTTAAAACTTTGTTAAATTTTCATTAATAATAATTGATTATCTCCCTCTTTGTTGTAAAAAAAGATGAAGCATATGATGACTTTGTATTAATTTTTGCAGATTTATTTTCTTTAACAATAAATGTTTAAAAATTTCTATTAGATTTTCCGTAACATTTTTGCTGCATTCATTGTTAGGATTCATTTTGTGTATGTTTGTTAAACGTCATTGAACATTTACTATACGATTTGTTAGATCTTTTTACGTTATTTTAAACAGTCCTATTTTAAACAGTAAGTTTTAAACAGTGTTATTTTAATTTTTCAATGGCTTTAAAAGTAGTCTAGAAGTGATAATATATTATCTACTGACGTCTACTTAAATTAAAAACATAAATAAGGAAAAATGTAAAGGACGCATGTGGCTGTAACCTTATTTTTCACAGTCAAATGTAATGCCTGTCAAACAGTAACTTCAGACTACCTTTGATACCAACACACCTTAATACGAGCTGAAAGAACTCTAGCTCTCTAAGGTCATTTAAAGCGTTAGTTGATTCCTAAAGTGTTATTACTCGCGGTGACTGAATTCTTCTTCAGAGGTGGAAAGGAGATTTTATGTTTTATGCAGATGTTTTCTCACGGTTCCAGTACTTCAACTTAGTTCTCACTCTACTGTTTGCAATGACACACCCTTAGCATTACTTTACTTTGAATTAAAACAGGTAATTCGGACTTCCTTATGATAATTTATAATTAATATAAAACGTTCTATCTACAAAGTTTGTACAATACTAAATCAATTGCAATAAACGCGTTTCTATTTTTTATACTAAACAAAATAAACCTCGTCCGAATACCTACATATTTCTTCCAGAAAAAGTTTTTTTGTATTCGCGAATCGTAAAATTATAGTTCTATTTCAACCCATTGTTTAGTTTTTCTATGCTTTCCTCTTTATGAGCTGACCAATACTGTATCAATTTAGTACAATCCACCCCCCCCCCCCCCCACCCCCCCCCCCCCCCACCCCCCCCCCCCCCCACCCCCCCCCCCCCCCACCCCCCCCCCCCCCCACCCCCCCCCCCCCCCACAAACATATGGTGAATGCATTGATTTAAATACAAATTTTAAAAAGAGGTCTGCAGCTTATTTAATACGTAGCAATGGTTGAGAGCTGTAAATTCTGCATTAAAAAAAAAATAAAAATCCGTAGGAAATGTGCCAGATTTTCTCGATTTCCTAACGGAAGAGGATTTGGTGACGCATTATAACTAAACAATAACTATACGATTAATTATACATGTGTGCAATTTGAATTAAGACTGTATTTTCAACACATATAAATGTATTTAATAAATCTTCACGATTAATTATTTTAATATTATTGTGAAGTGTATTTAACAGCACTGATTATTTTCCTATACTTTTAACTCAGAGTTGGAGCGCTGAAGAATGTTGCAGAAAGGATAAAATTACTCCAAATACCGTAAAGTCTCATACGAACAGTGGAAATACTACGTATCGTTTTAGCAAAGTTATAAACTTTTCAACCGATCGAATGCGAAGTGATAATCCAAAGATGTGTAGCAGAACAAATTGACGCCGGTAAACTGGAACTAGTGAGATTTACACTCAGTTGGACGTTACAAAGGTAAAACTAAACCGCATCAGTTTCAGGTAAAACACGTAAAGGTTTCTCATACAAAGCAGCTAACCGTTTTACTTGTTTACGTCTGTTCTATACTGCCTTCGTCTGTGGTCGGATACTCTTTAATATGTTTACTTCAGTTTTGTTTATGACCTTTTAACAATCCCCAACCATTATTAATTGCGGTTCGTACACATAAAACTACATTAAATTATTTCCACTCAAGACAATGAGTGTTGTGATTAACATTTGAGAGCAATTAGCTATATATTAAAAAAAAAACAATTTTATTGTAACCCCTTCATTTGGTTTAAGTAACATATTAAAAATCTTAACCGCAGGCCTCTTACAGAACCGCAGCGATATACATTATAATAAGTTACCATGTCTTTGGTTTAGCCTCAATGTCTAAGATTAGGAGATCGTTAAAACTTAAACTACGCCCTCTTTTGCATTGTGGGTTAATTCTCAGCGATACTTATATATCAATTATTTAACTCGTATATAACGTGTAGCTCTGTATTTAGCAAAAATATAAAGAGAAATAGGCCACATGAGGAACTATATCTTTAGTATATTATGTAATTATACAGAGTGTAGGCAAATAAACCTTAAGAGGTCATTTCAAATTAAAAGAAAATTCTTGTAAAGAAAGGTCTAATTCGATCCGATTGCCGACTTTCTGCATGTGATTTTTTTTAAAAATTTTATTTTTGAGTTGTTTCTTAAGGTAAAATCATGAAATTGTGGTATGAATATTGGCTTTAACATTTGAAATATGTCCTAATAGTTTCATTTTAAAATGAAAAAAATAGCGGTGATTTAAATGTTTTGAACATTGAATTCTTATTTTTTTTATTACATCTAATTTCAATGTTCTGTCAATGTATAATATTAAGACTTGAATTACTATTGACAGAATTATATGCATTAAAAAAATCTTTAAAGTTTTTCTCATTTACAGTTTTTATGAAGTTTTAAGGTGTTCAAGATATTTAGCTTAAAATTTTTTAAAAATAACCGTCATTTAAACCTTTAAAGATAAATGTCTCAAAACCTCAAAATAAAAAAAAATTATATGACATAAAAATGTTGAAGAATTTAGTTGTATTAAAATACAATATAAATATTATGAAGATTGGACAAACAATAACTTAGACATTGGTATGTTTATCCAATAAAAATATTTTTTACTTCTATATTGTAATATTTAATTGACTGCCTTGCTTTGAAGATATGTTGTACAAAAATTTACTTTTAAGGAATATTTAACCTTTCAAGTTCCAAAAAAATTACCAAGTTTTGTGATTTGTATCTCTTGTAACTTCTTATATATCAAGCTTTTTTTGTAAACAGTCACAAACAGATAGATACAGTAGTCGGAAAACGGAGCATAATAAACCATATGAGGTTTGGCTGACTACATACGGGACACCCTGTATAATGTTGGCCGAGCATAAGTGAAGTCTATGAGTGGGATAGGCACAAACGATATCTCGAAGTAAAAATAACCTATTCCATATAGCTTCTTTTCTGTATTAGAAACATCGAGATCAATGCTGGTGCATGTCACTGCATGAAATTCAGCAAACCGTCAGAAAAAAGGTCTACATTGGTCTAGGGATGAAAACGATGCCTTCAATTCTTACATAAACATAATAATTTTTTATGATAAACTACATGAAACTATAAGAGCGATAACAATGTGGAACTTTTGATGTAATTTTTCGACTTGACATTTATATTTTTAAGCTCCTAAAAATTTTACTCTTGACTATATACTCCTGTATGGATTAAATAAATTAATACTAATTGGGTGGTCCCTATGTACAAAATTATGAGTATTGTGTAATGTGTAATTAAAAATTTGGCAATGTTTTTATTTTTTTGATTTGGTATGAGTATTTCGGAATAAGTCTGAGCACAAATCTATATATAGAGAATAATTTTATAATTAGAATTAATCATAAGAGAACTAGATATATGTAGATACTGAAAATCACCACTTTAAAGGTTTGAATATGGCTAGCTGACACTGAATAAAAATGTATTACCGTAAAATAACAGTTGGTTTAAGTGTGTACGGCTAAGCAAATAATCAATCATGTTGTTTTACCTTACAATACCCTCTTATTTAGACCTCAAAAAATAATTCAAAACCAATTTATTTCTTTGGTAATATTTTCCCTAAGAAAAAATAAAAATATCGTGTATTCAATCATTGCTATTGGTTCTCAAACTATTAGAATAGTTATGTATAAGAAATTGGATGAAAAATGCTTCACAATATTATTTGAATTTGTATGCAATCGTTAAACTATTTTTAATAGATATTCGCAAATACGCAAGAAATTTTAAAATGCAGACTTTTAATAAATTAACCTTATAAATAGTTTGTATACATTTAAGTTCGTGTTTTAACGTTTTCAATCCCAGTTAACGACCAACCAACTTACAAGCATTTATGTAAATGTGAATCTCTGTGTTGTGGGTTTGACCTAAATGTTCTGTTCAGTTCATGAATATGCAATTTTGCTTATTGCAGGCTTTATGGTATTATACTCTGTAGTGTAGACAAGTCAAAACTAAAGTTTAATTAGGATAATAGGTTTTTCATATTACTTTATTAAACTTCTTAACTTTGTTATATATTTGTCTTTGCAAATGTTGCATAATTATTAACTCACAATTTTAATATATTACTTTATTTTGAATTAATACAAAACAATAGCTAGGAAAATGACAAATGGCTATATATTAATATCATGTATATAGTAAGAAGAGCTGTTTTTATAGTCATATTAGTAAATAACAGCATTAACAAAATTAGGTAATATACTGTTTCAAAAACTATTGAAAATTATAAATTAATAATGACCCTTTTTACGATAGCCACCGTCACGGTATTATTAAATGCCATACATTGGATCTTTCACTTTTGAAAGCAATATAAAAAAAATATCAAAACTCATAATTTCTAGAATTGTAATATTTCAGATATATTTTAATCTTCATTGGTGGTACGAACCTGCTTACTAGTTTTTAATTGTTAGTATAACAAAATTAGGTAATATTCTGTTTCAAAGCTATTGAAAAATAATAAATAAATAATGACCCTTTTTACGATAGCCACCGTCACGGTATTATTTAAATGCCATACATTGGATCTTTCACTTTAGAAAGCAATATAAAAAAATATCACAATTCATAATTTCTAGAATTGTTAATATTTCAGATATATTTTAATCTTCATTGGTGGGTAAGAACCTGCTTACTAGTTGTTAATTGTTAGTATATAAGTTGTTATGAGAATAATCCAGCAATATTGTTTTCATTCAATTTAAAATATAAAATGTACAACACTTTGATTGCAAATATGGAAATATCACATAACATAATATTTTATATTTTTTTATTGCTTACAAAGAAGTCATAAAAAGCCTTGTTCAATTTAAATATAAAATGTACAACACTTGATTGCAAATAGGAAATATCACATAACATAATATTTTATATTTTTTTATTGCTTACAAAGAAGTCATAAAAAGCCTTGTTCGGCGTCTCCAATAGTTTTTTTAATCTTATTATTATTAGTATGATATAATAAATTATATTGCTGTAACATTTCTTCAGAATAATGCTACAAAAGTGTAATAAAAAACCATTATTATCTGCCAACTCAAATAACAGTGATGCTAGTTTTAGGTACAGAGGGAGCTAATGTGTATGTAATGTTCTCTAGAATATTTGCTATCTAGGCTGAGTGTTAGGGAAGCTAATCCCTGGAAGGGATAAAAATTTAAATTTCTATCTGCACATAAGCCTAGAATAAACTGACATATACAAGCTTAATTTTTACTTAGGTAACATTAAGTTCGAGGATGGTAGGTATAACTCATGTGATTTAACATAAAAACTATGTACACGACTTCATAGACAAATTTTACGCTACATGTGGTGTGGCACACTCCTATCTTGTTTTGGTATTTGTGTTTTTATAGAGTTTGACATTCATACGTCTAAACGTATACTAACTTTACTGTAAGACTATATTGGAACACTCTAATTTCATTCATGTTTAGAAATGTCCTGTTTGTTTTCTCTTTATGAATAGTTTTATTGTTACTTTTATGTCATACAAAATACATTTGTTTTTGTAAAATAATAGATTTATAGTGGTTAACGTAAGCCAATGTCAGAACTGTATAAGTATAAAGTGTTGATAAATGACCGTAAGAGTCAGTTCCAGTGTCTGAGGTTTAGCCATGTCAGTTCGTTATCGTTTAGCCTTCTCCATTTTCTCTGTTTATATAATTAATTCTCTGCATTTAATATTAATGAGATTTTTGTTTCCATGGTTTTTGTAAGATGAAAACACACGTGCAATTAAGTTTCATTATGTTTTTTTTACAAAAAATGTATCATACTTTATATGTCGTTTAAGAAAAAACTAAGAAGAATAGTCGAATGGCGTTTCCAACTCCTTTAAAAATTAATTTATTATGGCAATATTATGAAGAAAAATAAATCTAAGTTTGAAGCAGAGCACGTGAAAATCCTGTATGACACAACAAAAGATTGTATCTGCACCGGCAACCTGATACCTTGATGATTTACCCCTTTATTTCAGTTTTCTACAATGTTCAAGTAAAGGGTTTCTCTCTCCCCTTAATGAACTAAAAAAGGGTCAACATAAGGCCGCGTCTTAAATGAACAGTGTTCCGCTATGTTCTGTTATGTTCCTTGTAAGTCTTCACTTGTTGATAAATATTTTATTAATACATCTCTACTACATAGATACGTTGCTAGGTCCATGGAAAATTTTACAATATAAATTTGTTATATATTTTGTGCTCCTTTTCCATAAATAAGAAGGTCCTAAGAATCGCATAATAACAGATAATTTGGCTAAACCTTCAGCGAAAGAACTTTTTAAGATCTTTTAAATTCTTTTAAAAATTATATCTGCCTGCCTTTCGGCATCATATCGAGATATCGACCTAACCCATATAGTAATAAACTATGTAAAATCTGTAATTTTGTATTAGTAGCGGTGAGTTAGATGATGGTTCATGTCGATAAATGGAATTTGAGCGTTAGCAAGTATGTTTCCACTAGTCTTATTAGTAACCATGATGGCAACTAGAAAATAAGAGAACAAATAACTGTGTAAACAAACTCAATATACCCGTAATAGATTCCACATTTGACATATTTTCACGAGTTAGCCAAGCTATCCCAAAACGACACATAGAACACAATTATATAGGGACTTTTATACGGACTATTACACGTTTATTATTGATCCAATTACGTATATGAAACCTAATTTAATGAAAAAATTAACATTAATGGATTTAGTCCCGGACTGACCAACAGAAGTGACTACTTCTTACAAGAGCCTGTTATAAGAAGTAGTCACTAATGTTGGTCAGTCCGTGACTATATATAATTAATATATCTTCAAAAAGTATGCTTGCTAATAATTATTAAAACGTAATTTTTATGTGTTAAATAAAATGAGAGACAAAATTATTTCACACAAAAACAATATTCGAAACATTATGTACGTTTTATGTATTATCATGATCATTCTCATGACTTCTGGATATTAAAGGAACAAATATTTATACATTTTCATTATTATCATTTATATTGGTTTCTAAAGTTGGGCAGTATAATTGTCACTAAAATATCGGTATCTGAATTAAATATTTCATTTTCGTTGTGGGTTAAACAATTTAAAATTATGGGTTTATTATAAACTGAGATAAGAATTATAAATTCTGGAATATAATCTTCCTGAATATCGTTGTAAACACAGCATCTATCGTTGTTCAATATCCTGTTGTACATATTTCTTTATAGTTTGACATTTTCAATTTTATTTATCTTTTAAAAAGGTCAATTAATAGTTTTGACGAAACTAATTCAAGAAAATGTTTGTAATTTGTACAGAATGGGCGAAACACGTGAGGTTGGATACCTCTGAGGTAGTAATAAATATATAGACTCAATTTGAAAAAGTTTACTTGTATGTTTAACTGTGGCAAATAAACATAAAATCTCCGCTTCAAGATGTTAAAAACGATAGTATTCTCATGAATATAACATAAGTTATAAGCTCGCCAAAAGAAGTACTCACTTCAAAAAGGTCGGTATGTACTATGTGATTAGTTTACACCAAATGATATTTCACATGTAGTATGTAAATTTTATTTCGATATTAATGAGTTTTTGTGATGTATAATATTTTCGTGTCAACATTCTTAATAGTGTAGTAAAATTTTATAATTTTTAAGTCACTTCTGTATATATAGTATACTAAACTAAGTATAGCTTAATTTATGATGTATAAGGTTATTGCAGTAAAACCCATTCTGCAGGATGTAGAAGAACAACTAACGCCGGAAATGCTGTTAATAAACTGCCCGATATCACAGTCAAATGTAGTACTGAAACTTGTTATTCCAACTTCAAATGCAGGCAAATAAAGTCTAGTATACTCTCTCCCTTTGTAATGTGATGTGTCACGCTAACAGCTCTATTCCATCAGAATTTAAATCTAATTCAGACCGCTTTGTAATCAAAATAATTTATTGTTGCTGTTTTTTGAAGATAATATAGGCTAAATACTCTATTATCGGTAAGGTTATAACATATAGGACTCGCGACTGATGCCAGGCATGTCCGTTACAATAACGGACTGCTACCGCACAGCTGTTCTACGCATGCCAAGGTCAAGTTTCTTCTTCCCATGCTACAAGGAAAAGAAAATCTTAGTTTATTTCCACTTCCATTTTATAGATAAATCATATACGAGATTATCTTGAATATTTTTAAGTAACGGCCGCTCAAAGTCCCGGGATTGTTTCACGGAGACCCTGTATTTTTCAAAGAAGGGATAATAGATGTCGGTTACATTTAGTGACAACTACGTCTGATCTTTATTCTTCATACTGAGGTGTTATAGTATATAGTATAGTATAGTGTATAGTATATATTCTGACGAAGAGCTTTACTTTTAAGAAGGAGTTTGATAATAAGAAAATATATATTTTTACAACTTGACTTCTAACGAGAAAATCACTGAGATATCTTTTGAAACAGGCGTTGAAACGTGTCATCAATACTATTCGGATAGTTTATTTTTTTAGTTATCTTTATAATCAATCACGAACAATTAAACCTTATACTTTATTATCAATTAAAAATTGACTGTAGCAGTTTATTTACATACTACTCACGATTAAAATAAAACTTTAAAAATCCCCATGTCATAAGATAGTATTTAGTTCATGAATACAGTTTGTGTTTTTTTCTCTAGTTGAAATTGAGTCAATAATTAGAAACTTAAACATACACATTTATAAAGTTATATCAATTTATGTCATAGTGTAAGCAAAATCTCTCAGCGCAAAATGTAGCCCTGGGAATGAAGATGCTTTACTTAAAATACAATAACGTTATCAGACTCCGGTTCAGGTATTGATTTTTAGCCCCAGGACAGGACATATGACACCTTGAATTCGCCAACTGGCAATTAGAAGAAGTTTTCGTACCAATGCCTGTTTGTTGAAAAATATCCGAAAAATATCGAAAAATACATTTGACAATTTTGTTTTTAAATGTGTTTTTTTTATCTCATTACATTCACAAGTAAAATAGTTCTTAACAGAATTCTTTTAGTTTATCATTTTATATATATTTTTTTCATTCCTCCAATTGTTTGTCATACATTATTAAATAATTAATTTATAAACGAATGCATTTATCTGTTACTGTACACATATGTACAGCGCTAGAAAATGACCAAGTTATTAATAGTAAAACAACTAAAGTACTCAGGTATTACATGCAGGTGCAAAATGATATTTTAAAATTAAGGATATTTATAATCTGTAAGAGATCCCGAATGACAAATTTCATATTTTCTTCTATCATGAAAAATATACATATACATACAAACACCGTTATTTGACGTGTACCTGTTAAAAGACAACTAGAATGGGCTATATAGAAGTGTTTAAATTTTATAGTACAGGGATAGAAAGTAACTTTGTTCTTTTATATCCTATCTTACAGTACTGACAAAGCTGCGTACTTTAATGTTTGATAAAAAATTCAGTTAAACATAAGTTTTTTACTGAAACTTTTAATCTACTTACTAGCTCAAACCATCGCTGGTTTATGTGATAGAAGATTGCTACATTGCACTATTTTTTGTTGTACTCTGGGTGTCTCTTATGTCGAAACGATTCGGGAGGATTCATTTTGAACTACTTCTTTCTTTGTAGCCAACTATTTTATTTGATCCTTTCAGACGAATATAGCTCCAGATTTCAGCAGTAAAGTCTGTGATACCATAAGATTTCAGATGCTGCACATAGGAGGAAGGTGAACTGGCAAAACTTAACTTTCGCATCGAGTCAGTCCTTCTCACCATAACTTTCGGTGCTGCTCTGTGTGTAGATGGTTGATGCTACAATAGAATGTTTAGGCTGAATAGATGAGTATATTTAACATGGCATAGGTTTTGGTTCATTTATATTTGTTTGCTGTAATGCAACTTGTAGACCAAAATGGGATTTATTGCTACTTTAGATACATTTCGAAGGGATTTTCCAAATATGAATAGGCGGATATTTTATCCAATCACTATAGGAATTTCAATTACAAATTTCAGTATATTCGGTCCATTATTTTTACTTGGTTGAGTTACACACACGCACACACAGACAGACATTATTATGTTGTAAATAATATTATGAATTTCAAACTGTAAGATTAATTTTCTTACAAATATTTAAATATAATATTTGTTTTTTATCACTATATTGATACAAAACTTCATTATTCGTTTGATTAACACACATTTTGTTTGTGAATTTCGAGTAATTTCTAGCTATAAATGAGTCAAAATAACTCTACAATTATATGGCCCATTTGATAACACAAAGATATTTAATTTATTAACGTACAATTAATAAACATGGAATGGTACGTTATCATTATTAACAAAAATTATATTATAGTGTTAACATGTACAAGATCATATTTTTATTTTCAATGTGTCTTTTACGTTAAATTGGTAAAATTATAAATATTCCATTTTGCTTTTAGGTTACAATATTAAATTTTGTACATTCTAGTTTATATCAATAATGGCCATGTTAATGTAATGATTATTCTGAGTTTTCTCGTTAATTTAAAATTTTTTCAATGATTTTAGTTATCATTCTACTTCAAATAAACATAGTTCTAGATCAAGTAATCTCAGCAGTTTGCTTTAATTCTAAAGTTTTTTTTTTTAAAATGAAAAATTATGCTCGAGTGAGTAAAGACTAAAAAAACTTTTCTATATAGAAAATTAAAGCATGTATATTATAGAAATTTGCTTTTAAATATGGTTGCTATATTTTAATTATTAATTATGTCTCGTGGTACCGGTTTAAGTTTTAATTAAAAAAAACATATACTTTCTTTATTTAATCAGTATTTAAGCGCTTTAAAATGGAACATTTATTCACAACGAATTTTGGAATTTAAGATAATATTTCCTATATTTTATGTTTCAAATGTAATAAAAAATCAAATTCTTATTTGTAAAGATTTCCTGAAAAGTTACCCTCTATTAAAAATCTTGTAAGCTACATCTCTTTTAATATAATTAATTTCAAGTATAAATAATTATAAATTATAAAAATAATATAATAGCGGAAAATGTTCGTATGGGATTCCTTTATGACACATGCCTTATTACTGAATATAATATTCGATTTTTAGAGCCCAAATACATTTCATTGAATGAAACAATTTACAGTAAGGAACATATGAACATTTTAGAAATGGAAAGAAATTTATACAATGAAATTAAATATACCACAGATAATAATTTATTCGGATAATTTTTTACATTAATTAATAAATCTACAATTTAAATCATTAAGGTTGTTTCCAATATAACAGATTAGTTTAATAACGTTTTGATATAAATCAGGAATTCATTAACTTCACTGTACAATTGACACAAAAATTAAACCTTTACCCAAAGTAAATTGATTACATCTGAATCGGAGGAGTTCTATAGTATTCTAGAAAATAGCTTAGCAGATTTGGTTTTTGTTCAAACCAATCAACGGGAGAGCTCTTTGTTGATTTTACATTCTAACGAATCAGTCAATGGTACGTACTGAATAAACTGTTAATCCTCTTTGCTTAATTCATTTTGATGTTTTAATTTCTAAATCAGTGGGTAAAGAAACAGATTAGCTTAAGTATACTTAACACTGATATATTATATTTTAATCAATACATGTATAATAAATTTGTCTCTAAGCGATTATGAATTTATCGGCTTAGTTAGTTTTTGAAGTACTACATTTTCTTATAAATTTAAGTTTGTAACTATGAAAGAATACTAACTTCTAGAGTGCAACACGGCCATTAAATTTTATATCTTTTTTGATACTTGTATTTTAAAATAAGTAATTAGTTTAATGTATGAGAATGTACTTTAAATTATATACTTTTTCATGTTCCTAATTATTTTTCTTATAATTTATTGAATGTAACCCTTTTTATCATATTTTCTAGAATTGACTATTAAGTGGGTGAAGTAACTATCATACTTAAGGTAAGTGTAGTTTTTACTAGAAATAAGTAATTGTAAATATATGAGGCTTGCTTAAACATAGCAAAGGAGTATGTAAATATGATAAAGACTATAACCAATGGGGTGGTCATTTCTACCACGACTTGGAATGTTTATCAGGTTATAAAATATTTATGTAGCTCTTTCTAATAAAACATTCATAGATCAGAGTGAGCTGCAAACCCTAAGTGTCCAAAGAGCTGCAAACGCAGACTCTGAATACGATGTGGAAGTCAAAGAGTGGAAAGGCATTGATCTGATTAATTGTACGATCTCAAGTTATTTGCCTTCTGTAACCTACTGGATACTAACTTAAAATTTTAAAAATTGGTTTCCGTATTGCGGGGTCTGCCTTTCAACACGATATCTCTAAGTCAGTTTAGCTAGAGAATTTAATTGTATGATGCCTTTATTTATTTATGTTATGTATGCCACTTTTATAAGATTCTGGCACCACAGCAAAAAGAATCCTAACGTGGATTTTGGCTTAAGGTCATTGAAGACTGTCACCCAGTAGGCTGACACAATATAATTTTTCTGCCTGACGAATATAAAAATGTTTTATCTGTATGATATTTGACTGTCTATTTTACCCTCAAACATCTTGATAATGAAGTATCTCAAGCTCTGAAATATTGCACGCAGCTGTAGCGTAGTAATATAAAGTGGCTGTAATGTTTTACAAGAGATACAAATAAAATTTAAAAACTAAGCATCCAGCCCGGAGGATCAAAATGCCATGTGAAGACAGAGCTACCATTGACATTAAAATATGGAGACATCCATAGGTGGAAAGACGGGTGACACTTGACATATAAACGATGTCTTTGAGGATAGATGTGAACTAACCGATATTGATCTTGTTTCTTGCCTTGCTTCATCCGAGGGGGGGGGGCAAAATTTTGCTCGGCCAGGACATCTAGAGCTGCAATAGGATCAACGGAAGAACAAGTAACTTTCTCGATGCATCTTCACTGGCATAGTGGTAGGAACAAGTATAGAGAGGATCCATCGTGGCGGTAAGCTACTGAAATTGTACCATTTCACCTCCGACGGGAGCGAGACACTATGCAATGAATAACAGAAATGAAGGCATAGTCACGCGGAGCGACAATTCCACTGCCGGGCCATGTGTCTAGAATGGCTCCGACGATACAAATATACAACGAATACGAGAGAATATGGATCCGAGATGTCACTACTCTGCCCAAGGGAAAACAAGGTGTGAGACCTTGGAGTGACTGCGGCCGGACCATATCTCCAAAACGGACGTCAAACAGGCGTCCAGTCCAAGAGTCTAAGGGACGCTCCTGGACGGCAGATGGGAACACGCGATGTGTCTACCAATGAGATATGGCGGTTAAACCGTCGATAGGTACCACCGTCACTTGGATAAGTAGGGCCTACAACCAATATTGGATATTGGCATAGGAATGAACTAAACTATTTTAAATATAAGTCTGCCATTGAATATAAAAACAAAAGCCTATTCTACTGGATATACTTTAAACTTTAAAAATCATTCATTCGGAATTGACATTTTCTGTACTGTAGATTTAAGGTTACGGCTTTCGAAGTGTTGCAGGGAGATTAAATGTTAAAGTTGTTATGGTATTTAAAAATATCACTGGTATAGTATGAACCCATTTTTAACTTTTGCTTTGTGTTTAATAAATGTTTATTATAACTTGTAATATATAGTTTAATAACTCATACTTAAATTATATAAATAATATTTATCCAATTAATGTACAATAAAATTAAATTGATTTATTTTATCGCCACTTAGTAAGTGTAGTAAAAGGGTAATTTACAATTTATCAACTGTAAATAAATCTAATATCTTAGTGTATATGTTTTTGGAAATAAAAAAATGTTTCTATTCTATTCTAAAAAATATATAAATTTAAGCATAAGTTAATTATTAAAAGAACAATAAGGACTCTATAAAAAGAATTGTTTTGTAATAAAATATTTTTACAAATATTTTTTAATAACGCTGTAATATACTATATGTTAACCATTATTTTGTCTTTAATATTCCACACTTTCAAATATTATACAATTTTTTTCTCTTAAAAAACTGTAATTATTTTATAACGTATTTAGAAAAGAATTAGTATAAAAAAAATAAAAATATCGATGAGATCTGTATCTGCAGAAGTTAATATAATGGAAACGAATTATTTCCGTCTAACTTACTCGTCAAGTGCACAACAATGATTTTGTAGAGAACCCGTTTATTTCGACTTCAAAGGGAATCAGATTAGGTCAAGACAAATCTTTTTGCAAAAGTCCCATGATATAATTATAAGTTCTTTAAAAACCAGAATAAAGTTTTATAAATACAAAAGCTTAAAGGAGATAAAACATTTATAATCTTTTTATTTCATATATAGGTTAATAAGTACAGGTTTTCTGTTCAAAATGCATCGTTTTAAATATATCTAGAATAAGGGGTATCATTATAAAATAAAATTTTTAATGTATCTTTTGTTATCGACCATATGAGGGATTATCGTTCAAAGTATATTCTAAGATATTGATTAAGCCTTAAATTATTTATAAGCCTTAGTTTATCAAAAAGATATAGTTTGTAATGTTGTATACAGTTGGTACTTTTACCATAATCGATTAACTTAGAAAAAGAAAAAGTATCCGCAGAGATATAGATTGCATGAAATGATCCAAACGATAGCATTTTTTTAAACAGCTAGTGTATATTAATTGATTAATCGTACTGATTTTAGATAGGTTGAATTTCTACCAATCAATGCACGATTGTATCTCTCATATTCATATTTATTAGTGGATAATCATTACCGGATTAGCAATGTTTTGGTTTCAACATCTGTTCAATAAGATACGTTCTCTATAGGTAGATCGAAAAATCGAAGGACATAATAATGTAGCCTATTTTTGACTTAGTAAGAAAAAAAACATTACTAGCTGTAAATTATATATCTCCATGTTTTTCGTACTTGATATAAGTACCATGATAACGGAAGTCACTGATGATTTTGAAATTTGAATAGACCTATATTTTGAGTTAGATAAATAAACTCAAATAATAATATCATATCGGTTCTTAAAAATCTTTTACGCTTAATTTTTACTTGGTTGAGTGAAACAATCCACTTCTAGTATAAGTGTGGTGATATCCGTTAAACAAATTGGCCTGTCTCAGCCAAGACCAAACCCCCGTGAGCAGTGTCATTCAGAATTATTTTGTGCATAAACCCAATAATTCCTAATAAATATCAATATTTAATTATTATACATTGATTGATAAAAGTAATTCTCCTTTTACATGAAAACTCTTTAGTTTTTTATGTTTCAAGCCAGTAATGACAGCTGCACGTGCTTAAGCTTTGTAATAAAGCAAATTTTATTAAAATTTTTACTGTGCCGACTTAGCTAATCAATTTTAAATTGTTTTATGCGGGTCGTGTTCAAGTATTTCCTACTCAAAATTCCTGGTATACATTTATGTTCGTACGTTTTGAGGCAGCATTCATTTTTTGTCAACATTTGTAGCCAATATTTGAGCTTACTAGCTTGCATGATCGTCAGAACGCAATTAAGTCAAGTTAAGGATAATATTTGTTTATTTAAAGGGATACTTTGAGGTTTTAACAATAAAGTGTTCAGGAATCAGGCCTTGAAATTTGTTTTCCAAATGCTATGACAATTTTTAGTAAAACGAGTGTTATGATATATTTTTAATTAAAGTTTAAAAGTTTAAGTTGAATTTCTGTACAAAACAACACATTGCAATCACCCCCATGGTACGTCTCTGAAAATGGCCATCAAAGCCAAAAACCACCTTCATTCCCTTGTAGGCTGACAATTCGATAAAGATTTTTAATTTGGAAATAAGTTTCAAGTAGGAATAACGAAATAAGATTTTTTACGCTTCTTTCAATTATAATAATATTTTAACAAATGGAAACTATTCTCCTCAGAGACTGGCAGTAGTGTTAACAGTTGGTAACGTCCGTGTCTATTGTAACTGCCAGTCTTAGTGTTGGACATTTAGCGTTGTCAGCCGTTAAAGTTTACACCGCTGCCATTTTTGTGTGAAAATAATTAGTTTCCTGAATTAAACTAAAGAGTACAATGGACTCAAACTGTCTACCATTTGAAGTAAACGAAATTGCAACAGCTCAAAACTGCTTTCTTGTTATGTGTGTACATAAAGGGAAAAAAGCCACAGTTTTTATAGGGCGTAACTACCTGTAATCTCGTATAAACAAGCTGATTTAAAAGTAATTTGCAATTAAAGTTTTTGTATTTGCTATAAATTTACTACAAATTTTTTATGTGAACATTTAAAATCGTACCCTCCCTTTAAGTTACTGTGGAGTGTCAATTCAGACCTTTTAAATTTATTTCCAGTCTAAATTGTTTAGGTTACACAGTATGTTTCTGTTGTTGCACTGACCATTGAAATTTAAAAAATATGTTCCGGACAACTATTTAGATTTAAAATCGTCTACTTCCAGTCTACGATATTGGGTTACATGTATTACCATGATCAAGAAAATATAAGAAAACGTAATACTGATATGTGATACTGTTATTGGTAGATATTTAGAATTCGTTTAAAACCATTATACAGGACATGTTAGGCTCCCATGAATGTCACTACCAATTATTCAACATATTTTACCTATGCTGTAACGAGAGATTATAAAATAATAATTTGTTCCCACCAAAGTAAAATGTTGTTGTCGATACAAAATGTTTGATTACTTTACTTGCACTTCTGTTTCTACCTTTACAAATTATGTAATATTGTATATTGGTGAAGATAGGCAGGAGAATACTTTCTTACAATATTTTTAAAACTTCTTATTTAAATCACACTACATAAAGATCTTCAAAACTAAATTTGGCATTCGATAAAGTAACTTGATCGAATATTCCAATTATATTGACTTAACCACAAATTGTTTACAGGGCCACTTGTCTTCCAAAAGCTTTCCCTAGAAAGGTTTTAAAACGAAATTCAATATTTAATTTATTAAAAACATGAGATATAACTAAAATTTTCCTCTTATGAAACTAAGAAAATGAATCATTCCAAAATATCATCCTAAACAAATCAATGTATTCTCTATTATGAGCATACCTATACAAATTTAATTAAGTAATTCATTAAGTAAATTCTATATAATGTAAATCCAGATGTGTACTTAAAGATAATTGTGTTTTTGCTTAATGTCTTAATAGCACTCCAGAATATGTGAACAGCTTTGGTACTTGCTGACAAACTTGAGGCCTAACGAACTTTTTAACTATACCGATACATTTATTATTATTATTATAAGTATCAACCAGGGGTTAACGCTATCTAGTATTGTTAATTGGAGCAATCGATGTTTGGTTAGGTACATTTTCTCATTTTAAGTATAACTTTTCTAAAGATATAACATTTAGAAGGAAATAAATTTTCATCACACCAAAAATAATTGCAGGAATTAAAATTATTTAATAGTTTTAGTCAAATTTATGATGCAGCCCGAGCAATAGCGGCAAATACACTATAGATTGTTTGTAGTAGTTTGTTCTTAATTTATAGCTTCTGTAACTGTAATTTAATGAGGTATGGATTAAAATTCGGCTCTAGAGATACGCAATAAAGACAATGTTAATCTCCAAACACTGTCAATTAATTTTTTTGGCCTTATAATACATGGTGTATTTGGATAGTAACATTATATATTTTAAGATTAATCGTTTTATATTTTACAATTAAGGTTTTACACAAAAATACTTTTTTTGTTATTTATAAGGCCTACCTAATGCAATATTTCCCATGTAATCTTAACAATGTCTATACCTTTTATAGCAAAAAATGTTTTAATAGATATTTTCTACGCAATTAATATTATTTATTATGCAAATTTAAACATCTTTAAACTAATATTATTACCATTATAAAAAATTTCTTGTTTTTATATACATTCTTTTAGTATTTATCTGTATTAGCCTATTAATCCAAAGTTTCATACATAGAAGATTCGATTACAAACTTTTACATCCTTATCAATTAGATTACTTATAAAATCATAGACATGTCAGACGCAAAAATGATACATAACTTTAAACTGACAAACTGAGATCTACTTCGTTGCGGCTAGGAAGCCATTTAGCGTATCACTGTTGATGTGATAAGCAAGTGGCGAGAAGGGTAGCAGATAAGATTAAGAGGCACGCCTTGTGGTATAGTATATCGCCATCAGCGGTCTTCTCTCTGTAACTTTGCATACTTCACCCCGTATTATGAAATACATAGTTTTGTATTAAAATTACAGACACACAAAAATTTAGTTAAGTAGTTCTGAAATAGTGGAATTAGGTTTGTTGAGTTTAAATAAGCAAATATGTTGATCGTTATATCTGTCAATGAAAATTATACTAGTACAAATCTTAAAAATACAAAACAACAGATTAAAACTGAGCTTATAAAGTGTCATAAGTCGTCTTTCGTACAAGATATATAATTTTAGTTTTTAATTAAGCTATGGAATATGCATTGGCTATTACAGTATGCTCGGTTACTACATCACGTACCCTGATGCTATAAAAAAGATTATCGTTTAGGCCTTACTCGAAGGCGGTAGTCTGTGAAAATAAGGTAAGTTGTATTAAAAGACACCACAATAAATGCCACAACAAAGACCACAAAGTAAAACGTGCAAAATAAGTGACGACATGTGAAGTATTGAGATTGACGAAACTAATGGTATTTCTGTGACGAGTCGTGAGTTAAATGCTGTAAAGCTGGACAATCCCAGGAGGATTACTATCCATAAGATCCGACTATACTAGTGGTAATCTAGATTTTAATCAAAAAAAGTGTTAAACTTCAAATGATTTTACAAATAAATATAGGTGTATTACTATGGGCGATTTTGGGATTTCTAGGGTATTTGATTCAATCACAGCTCTGATTCATTGCTTTAATTGTTCAACATACATGGAATGTTATGACGATACACATTTCCAAAATATTTAAAGGTAAACTCAAAATTAAAAATAATTCAGTTTATAAAAATGTTAATCCAGTTCGTGCACAGAATAACAACAGTAAATTCATGCCTCTTTAATTTATAATCTGCCATAGTAATTTCCAAGCATAGTATTCTTGAGATTTTTAATCATTAAACTTAAATTCTTCAGAAAGTTGTGAACTCTATACCTAAGGACTTTCAACGTACGTCCAAGAATGTTTTTGATGGACTTGTATTAAAATTCTATGATTATAAAATCTATACAGTCGTTGTATACAAATTGGGATTTCGTCATAAGGATGATAACATGCTATTTATTAAGTTTGAAACAGTTCCACTTGGGAAAAACAAAAAACATATATAACATTGTTTTTCTACTCTAAAAAAGTGCTAACTTTAACAATTAAATCACAACACAGAAACGGTTTAACAGAAACTGACTGTCACACACAAGCGGTGTAGGATTGAAGTGCACCTGCATAATTCATAGCAGCTCTAAAACCAGTTACCGCTCTGGCGATGTGACCATATGTGAATTAATTGACAAAAAATGTGAAACCATGTGAACAGCGGTTGCTGAAGAGCTGGTAAAAATGTAGTTATTACAAAACTTGTGTAATTACATTGGGTCCAGTGCTACATTGTTTGTTCTTGAGTTCATAAGTCTATTACCAAATCTTAATAGTATTGAACTACTTGGTTATTACAGAAATAATTGAATTACTGAATAAATGTTTTCGTTACGGAATTACTGAACGTTTTATGGAATGCGAACTGATAATTATTGCTGAAAATGTAATCAGTGTTCGACTATGATGTATAAGTTCGTTGTATGCCAATAAGCAATGACATATAGCCCATTCATTTGTGGAGGAATATATTAAGAATGCAGTAGCACATTGACACTGGCCAATAATTGTTTTTTGAACCACAGTAACAGATGAGCCTTTAAACACTAAACCTTCACAAAAATCATTGAGTTTCAACAAATGTTAAAAGTTTGTTGAGAAGGTGCTCACCTTCTCTTTTATAATGTTCCTGTAGCTCTGTGCAAACCGTGTCAACTACTTTGGAACCCATCTTGCACACGTCTTGCGTTACTTCAACTTGTTCTTAATAATGTTATGAACTATACCCATATTTACATGAACTTTTTCAACTATCATTTCCACAGTGACTTGGCGGTCAGCTTGAATTACGTAATGAATTTCCGGTTGCCGTAAGTTTTAAAGTGGCCTTACCATAAATAAATGTAATTTTGAGGTTATAAAAAAATAATGTAAATCAAGCATTTAATCAGGGCATATTCCAGTGATGACAAACTAAAGCTATAAAGGTACCAAAATTACTCTACCAACAGTTTTCTCCCAAAACCTGTTGAATTATTCGATGACCCTCGTAAATGGAGGGGTTTATGGCTTAGCTTTGGTACTTATGTTAGTTTACAATAATAATTATATGGTTTTTTGTTCCAATACTGAAATACTATAAGTTAGAAAAATATATACACATACATTATATATATATACATTCTTCTAAGTACTTTAAAGCATATCCAAAAACAGAAAAAAAATTCAGTGCTCATGTTTAATTTTTGAGTTCACAGAACCCTTGATCAGAACCACACTGAATTAAAACATATAAACAGAACTCAAACCAAAAACAAAAGACATAACCAAAATAAAATTTTAGCTAATAAATGCCATAAACAACAAGATTCCAATCAGCTGTGTGTAGAATGTAAATGTTTACATAGAACTGAACATTTTTTTTATACAAAGGAAAAGAGAATCATCTTAGCTTCAACTCATCTGGTTGCCATGATTTTAAAATTAATTGATGTGCGATTTCAACATTTCTTAAATTTATCAGATTGGTATTTTTATAGGGGTTTGGCTCTAAATGGTAAATTCATTTTAGGCTGAAGCAATATATATATATATATATATATATATATATATATATATATATATATATATATTTCCGCATATGGATTAGAAAGAGAGAGATTATGTTATTGTTAAACCTAAGCTAAGAGACAAATCCACAATCTTGGATTGATTATACGTAGAAATTTTACTAATCTTAAACATAAACATGGCTACCAGTACTGATAAGATGAGTAATAATATAGCAAATAGTTATCTTACTCATTATTACAATTTATAACGAATGCCCAAACATTTCTCCTGTACAAAACATGCTGGCACGGGCCTACATTTAAAAAAAAGCTTTGATCTCATATAGCACTCTATTAAAAAAATTTACACATATATGGGTAAAAATATTTTAGTGCAGCTAATGGGGTTGAACAGTGAGGTTATATTAATATGCTATTTTTAATTTTAATTTGTGTAAAGAAACTTTCTATACAAAAGCATGAGTTAGGAGAACCTATGCTTGATGGTAACAAGAAGATCGAAGACGTGGAATTTTAACTTAATAAAAAAACCCTTCTTGCTAATAAAATCAGCTAAATACTTTACATTTTTCACGCAACCTCAATGAAGTCTGTTACGTAATACACGGTATGTCGTACTCTACCTTGTTATAATAATATAAACACTGAATCAAAGAATACAGTTCAATCAGATCAATCATCCAGGTGCATGAATAGATCGCATATTGTAGCAAAAAATAATAAACAGTTATATCAGAAAAGAAACGATCCCTACGTATACTCAAAGAATAAAATTATTAATTGACGTCTACGTTTTTAATTACACATAATTAAGGCAATTATAGCAAATTTTCCCGATATTCATTTGCCTAATTAAATTTATTATTCGTTTAACAGTTTCACTTAATCCAACAAACAATTAATAATGTATATGACTATCGAATCAAAGAGAGAACTATAACACTCAGTAATTAATTCACGAATATATCGACTAAAATAGCCAGGTAGTTGACTACTAATGTGATTTAATGATCAACGGTTTGTTGCAATATAATATCCAATTAATACTCATATAACACACTAAAGCTTACGTAGATGAATTAACGGATAAATTTATTATTGGCAATCAATAACCAAAAGTAGAATATAATATAAGCATATATAATTTTCGGTAGTTGGCTATATTTATTTGATCTAACAATTACATACATCTTTGGGCAATTTTACCTTAGGTAATTGCTATATATATATATATATATATATATATATATATATATTAAAACATATATAATATATAATAATATATTATATATATTATTATAATATAAATCCGTATATATATTATAAGAAAGGTTTGAGTAATAATTTGATGATAAATAATTCCCCTATCTATTTATCAATTCTTCATTAGGAAACGATTTTGTGTTTTATATATATATATATATATATATATAAATATATATATATATATATATATATATATATATATGACTATCCAATAAAAGGTAGAACTATAACACTCAGTAATTAATTCACGAATATATCGACTGAAATATCCAGATAGATTATAACCACTAATTTGATTTAATTGACAATGGTTTATTACAATATAATATCCAATTCATATAACACACTAAAGTTTACGTACATCAATTAACAGATAACTAATTAGTGGTCATCAGTAAATAACACTTGGCATAATTAGACCTTACATTAGAAATATAAACTATCCCTTTGTTCTTTAACCTTAAATCTTACATGCAAAATTCAATTATCCATATCTGAATTTCTAAGCTTGTGTATGTATTTATATCTGCTTATCTAGAATCGAGGGTTTACATTTTTCTAGGTAACAAATTCTATACTCCGATGAAATTCTAAACACAAATTTTGGTGCATATTAAAATAATATTAAAACCTTTATATCTCTGCTACCGGCTTCTCGTTAACTTAGTAAAATTGCAGGAATGAATTTATTACAGGACCTATCAATTTTTAAGTTATTCATCAAAAAGCTACACGTGGAGAATGTATCATTAAATGTTTTATATGTATAGATTTCTTTTGTTGATACAGTTCTGTACATACATTTTTATAATTACGTAGGTCTTATTTATCACTTAACATCCTCTACCCTCTCACGTAGTATCCCTTCCCTACCACATACACAATAATACACGTAATAATATTTTATAAATCTATGTGGCGACATTATTCGTTTTTTTTAACTAATCGCTAATGGCCAAGTAAATAACTAATACTGTATCTAATTGATAATTATTTCTTGATATCGTTTCATTTTACAAAATAGAAAGTTATTTTATGTTTTATCTAACCCGATATAGCGGAATCAACTGACTATTAATTATATTATACTGTAATTGTCCGTAATTATCCTCAGTTAAGTTTAATACACTCGCATATTGTCACTCTTTGATTTTCGTTACGATCATTAATTAATACAGTTATTTAGATAATTACAACAAAAGTATGTTCTAACTGAAATATATTTGATTGCAACCAAACGATATATGATAGTTTACATGATTGCCCTCCTCTACCATTTTTGGCGGTCGAACAAACTATTCTCTATCCTAAAAAAAACAGATATGTAAAACTAAGAGTGAAAATTTAAAGGAATACAGAGTAGAGCACAGTAAAATAAACCATTTCAAGTATAATTATTAATTCGTTTAGCTAGTATTCTAATGTGTTTTCATATTTTACTTAAATCTGATGAAAACGAAGATGTTAAGCATAAAGGAAAGAGAGTATGTTCCATTGACACCAGTGAAATTTCCTTTGCATCAGTTCCTCAACATTCAAAATTCCTCACGAGATAAGGATTGGGATAAGCGTATTACTCCAGTGGCTGAATATTTTACATCAGTCTGTCTGTTTATCCCTACGATATCTCGAAAAGGACGTCACATAAACTTGAAACTGTGTACTATGCTTCATTTATATATTAGTTACATGTTCATAGATGGTCTATTTCTCTCCATGGGATTTGGCTGAGCGTTAGCGAAAAGTTTTACGTAAGTCTTAAATAATATAATAACCAAGAGAGAGTTTATGATGGTCCATCTCCTGCATTGGAATTTTGGTAAGCGTGATTGAAGTCTATCAATCAGTAGATTGACACAATTTGTATTTTCTAATTCAAATGGGTATGCAAATTTAGTTAGACTGTCTGTTAGCTGGACATCTGGAGAATAAATTGAGCCTCTCAGTGAAGCCTGTTTCGTCACATGTACTTTGAAACACTCCAACTTTATAACAGAAGCAAATTTAGAAGTGAAGGTTACAACAATGAATTGCAACAATTTATTACTTCTATGCTAATAGGTTCATGTTATTAAACATTTCGGCATCCTGTATGATATTGTTCATTTATTGTCAAAAAAACACACAGATTAGTAAATATTTCTGTCCATAATATGTACATGTAATGAATAGAACTTATATCATTTACATTTTTATAGAGTAAATTTCTGTATGGCAAGATTACATTAACATGTATATTCATCTCTTGTGCTACCATTCTTACCAGAGGCCATGTTGAATTTCAAACAATCTCATTATTACTGAAAAGCAAACCTTAATTTCCCAGACGTATTGAGCTAATATTGCAATCATTATATTCCTCGTGTCGAAAAAATTTGTTTTGTATTTCATTACACTTTGAGTATACATGGGATTTTCATTTATTTGTAAAATCCAATTACGTTAGTTTTCCTAAATTTATTCAATATCAATTATATTTTAGATAATTTATTTGGTATAGAGAAATTGCAACTACATTGCAATGTTAAATACACATTATTATATACCTAAAATTATTTTTTATTACCACAGATATAACACAAAACCATATCCTAATGAAGAATTGATAAATAGAAGGGGAATTATTTGTAATAAAATTATTACTTAATTTTCTTATAATAAACCGTTTATTGTTATTGCAATAATAGGTATGAAATAGTGGAGAAAATTTAAATCCTTAATAAATTGATAAATGGTATTGCATCCTTCCAGCAGAACTTTGTCCATTATTCTGAATAGTACCTCTTTATCAAACCAATCAGTTCCAGATCGCCTCTGCTGGAAGGCTAAAAAATCTATGGAGTCATCGAATAGAATCAAATCTCCGTTCGGTTCCTTCTTCATGATTTATTAAAACATCTTTGGGGCTGTAGTCTAGCTATACAATGTGGTTTCTGTTAGATCATTTATGCATTTTAGTACACTTTTAATAAATTATTCATAATGGAGTATTTACATTTTATGTTTATACTCATGAAAACCATAATTTATTTCTGCCTGTCCGTTTAATTATCTGTCCGTCAGTAAGATATCTCGTTAAAAAATTTTCTATTTATTAAAAATTTTGCATTAAGCTTCTAATATATGTTCCGCACTGATTTCGATGAGGGTCGATGATGAAGCATATAACCCAATGCGTTTTGCGTGATCTTTAGAAACTATTTTTCATTGGTCTTAAGGATAACGAAAGAAGATCGTATGATACATCAACCAGTAACATACAAACACAAGTAAATTATTTGTATATTAAATTGAAAAATGTTATCATAACAATAATGTTACAACTTGGTAACAATGTAATTTCATGAGTACTTTTGTTATTTACACACTGCTGTAAAACCTAAATGAATGAACAACAATGTAAAATGTGCATGTAGAAATATAAAGGAATAAAACGTATCTCCAGATTTTAAATTTTTTATATAATACTAGCTGTTTCCCGCGGCTTCGCACGCTTTTCGTAAGTTTTGCCCGCGTATGAGCATTTCTGGTTGAAGTAAATTATATTTCCAACCCCGGTGTAGATTTTACCTTGATGTCACGATCAAGAAAATATGTCAAAAATGTATTGTACATGCATAATGTATTTTATTACAAAGTGGTCTACCACTCAACCTTTAAGTTCAACCAAAAATTTAGTTTAGACAATTATACATCATAACTTAGCGCCTTCAAATAGTGTTTCACTGTTTAATATACGTATCTATCTCGTAATTGCAGGTTATAATGTGCAGGCGCTTTGAAAACTTTTCTTCATTTTATTCGTTTATATTCACGACATAAGCGAATAATTCAGATAATAACTATCCTATCTTCTAATTTAGACTAAATTACGGATACATGTGAAATTTGATTAAAATTGGTTCAGTCGTTTTGGAGTTTATTGGCAACATACATCGTGACTCAAGATTTTTATATATATAAGATTTCTAAATCTAGTGCTATGGTGGTGAATTTCAAATAATGGAATCTGGCCACCCATTCTTGAAACCTACACATACATATTAGATTGAAACATTTCTTTTGAGCTTCGGAATGTAAACTTTTCCTCCGTATAATTTCTATCTAACCACAGGATATTTTGAGAATTAAATCTGCTATAAGCTTTAAATTTTGTATACAACTCAAGCGAAGTATGTACGAGAAACGTGGTGTGGCGTTCTTTTACTATGTCTATATTAAATGTTTGTTACATGAACAATCATCGTTAGTTCGATTACAAATGAAAATAAGTACTAAGACGTTAATCTTTGAGTCAGAGTTAGAGATAGCGCAGGTTCAAATCCAGTCAGTGAAAGTTGCAATTTGTTATCAGTACAATCGACCTTGTACTGTATAGACTCTCCTCCTTATTCTGTTTAATAAGGCACAAACCAGTGGCCTGTGAGGACGGGCAGAATAAAGCTCAAAAGTGTATTAGCCTCTCCTTAAAAAAAATATTATATGAAACCTCGTTTTTTATAAAAAATCCCACTAATAAACTTACTAATCTGGTTATAAAATTACATTGTTTTAGACACACTACAGCAGAAGTAACAAGAGTAAAAGAAAAATTAGGCTTAAACGAGACAATTCTGAGAATATATTAAACCGAGACCTTATCACTGTAAATTCTGTCACAGTCTATACAGGATGGCTTTTCAAGCGAGCTTCCTAAGCAAATAAGGGTAGTTACTGTTTTTATTATTGTTCTCTTTGTGTTTAACACGAATACGTTTAAGGCTTTCATTGTTCAGGATTGCACAGCATAAATATTTATACGTTGTTGTAATATTTGGTTTATGTGGTTTAGAAAAATATTATGTTGACACATGCACACGCGACTATATTTAAGTGTACTATTCATTAAATATGTTTTGACAGATATTTGGCCCTTCAAATGCTAGTGTGGTTACTAGATATGGGTTACCAAAGTCATCAATAGAGAAAATAAAAAAATCCTAATTTTGGCTGTCTGTTTGCACTAATCAAGAATAAACTAACCATTGACTTGAAATTTTGCACTAAACGTCAGTGCTATATATACAACCTCGAGTGCATTGATAGTATATGTCACTCCATTTGGCTTGGCTGAGCGTAAGCAAACATTTTACATTAGTATTTTGGGTGACCATGTAGAAGCAAAACAAAATGACCGAATATATTTTAAACAAACTACAAATTTACATCATCACATAAAATCTTAACACATTATATAGACACAAAATATAAGACGTGTAGTCTATTGAAATGAGCAATAGACTTGAACTTTTTCATGAAACCCCAGAAAGGACTCTCAAGTAACACGTAGTGTAACGTACTTATACATTTTACTACCATGAATATGTGAAAAGGGTGAAATTAAATAAACCAAAAACAAATAAATTATTTAAGTTTTTATCCAATTTTCGGTCCTTGTAATAAAATTGAAACTAACCAAGTCAGAAGGATCATAAGGGATATTAAGTATTTTAATAAATTTTTTCAATCAAATATTAATTTTTTTATATTAATAAATTAAAAGAAAGTAATAGTGCATCGCGCTACGTATCAAGTAAGTAAGAGGCTTTGCTGTGGTTGCAAGGAAAATGTTATGTCTGCAGCTCATTTCTGAAAGCTAAAAGTTCTACTACTTAGTAATATGTTACATTTCATATTATTGTGTCCAGTTTCTTTAATTTGTCAATATTATGTATTGAACGAGTTGGTCGTTTGCCATCATGGAATAATACCTAGGAAAATACAGGAGTGACATGCACCATTGTCGAGTTCATGAAATTGTGCTTCACGAAACAGTTAAAGTATATGAGGCAGTTCGTTCTCGAAATACTGATTCTGATAAATACATAGACATACGTGCTAACCTTTTGGGTGATAGGTTTCTCTAACGCTCACCCAACTATTAGTTAGAAACATGTAACCAGCTTTACAACTATTAAAGTAATTTAAATAAATATTAATTTGTTTGCTTTTTTAAAGATTAGTTTGATTATCAAACAAAGCACTCATTAACTCTGGAATCTAGGTGATCAGATTTAGCAAACATAAAATATTGAAAATATCGAATACTTTTGATTCAAACTGTGGTAGAAATTGTAATGTTATACCTCTAACTGTACATAAATTAACCGTTAGCTGTTACCTGAAGTGTACGAGATGTGTGTAGGATGGGATTATATTAAAAGTCCGGAACTCAAAGAAATCGAGAAAGTAGCCCAAGAGTCCAACTTGGTGGAAACGGTTGGATTTCATCGAAGCGTATTTTACGTATACCTGAGCTTATTTGTTACTGAACTAATATTTTGTGTAAGTTGTGCTTTGCTTACTGAATAAACAATTACAGCATCAGTCACAATACTCAATTGAACAAATAATAATTGTAAATTAATTAATTAATGGATTTATTTACTTACTGTTTTTAAAGATCCTGTTTATTTAGGAACACTTTAAAATATATATAAGAATTATATTAAAGCAATTTGTGTATTCAAGTACACAAGCAAGCCACGTATACGTAATTCAATTTCACGTCACAGCCTACATTGAGCTTTTATTTATAACTTAATGTGTATGTGTTACTAACAAACAAGATAAATATCAAAATTATAGAACAAAGCTATAGGATGTTTTAAACTTTTTATTGTCACGTTGGTATCACAGTTAAGCAAAAAACCAATATAAAGGTTTTCACTAACTCTCAGCCAAATCCTACGAAGCTACATAAACACAATCGGTGTTGCATCTATATAAAAAAGCTTCGTGGAACATTTAAAGTGTATAGGTTAGTCATTTTCCCACAATATCGGGTGAAAAAAAAACTAAAATCGACGATCGCAAATTTCCCATCCTGTTATGTGATGGGCCTTCGTTAACGCTCATCCAATAATTTCAAAGGGAATTCAATATGTTTCATGCGTTGTCATAATATATTGCGTTAGGTTAATTTAGGCTATAGAAGTATAATGATTTCATAAGAAAAATGTGGCAGGTAACATTTTCATTTCATTTAATTTTGTTCTAAAATTATTTCCATGAAGCACAATAAACATGGTGATATAATTGGATAATTATTTTATGCCAAATAGACCCACAACTGTATACCACAGTAACAACGTTCCCATCCAATACTGGAGTGCACAACAACAAATAGTGGTCCCGGTAAACAATAGACTGTGTCCTGGGTTAATTAATGATTGATGAATTAGCATCTATTTAATATTAGATACAGCAATCTACTAGTACACAATAAGCGACATTCAATCAGAGATATATGAATTAATTATTGTGGACTTCGAGGATAAACTAAAGTTACGATAATATGTTATACAAAAGACAATTATTTCATAATAATTTATTACTTAAAATTAAAAATTTTGGCACTGAGGTGTAAAATAGTTATAATGTGGAGTATGAATAGAAATATCTAATGATTACGGATTCATTTTATCAGCGGCTAGGATGACAGTTTTGAAATAATAGCATAGTTTGAACGCAAAATAAGTTTTATTGTTATATAATTATAGTTGTAATTATTGTTAACATTTTTGTATAAAATTAATCGTACATTTACAAGACTCTATCCTAGTGAAATATTCAACTAGCCATTTTTATACTACTTTTCTAAACAATATCTTAAACAATATGAAATACTAAGATTCAAGACTATGCTAGTAATGTACAATTGTTTCCCAATGCAGCTTAATTTTTACAATAATGACAAATCATTTAGATTATTTATAGATATTTCAAATGTTTCTCTTAGGCAGTGTAAGAATCATCATTTAACATCATAGTTTATGTTATCGTCATGGTCATTTTATGAAATTAATGACTATGTATACAGGACATTATTATCAATGAGGAAACAATGTCTGCCCCGAAATAGCTCGCCTTATGGAAGACTAAATTCGCGGTAAAGGCTTAAGGGAAGATCCGGCTTATGGTAAGAAACCAATTAGTTTACCAATAATGGGGTACCAAATTGTTTTAATAAAGGAAAATATAGACCCGAGGTCTGATTTTGCTGCTACGATAGTTTTATGTTAACAAACATATTCTATCTGACTGGAAGATGCTGTAGATGGAGGTTATATTGGTCACTGTTAAATTACATGAAAAACATAAAAACCAATATTAAATACTTTTTTATTGTTTTGTGAGGCCTTTCGATATCAAGGATATCTTCTTCAGACACATCACAAATAATATTAAATATTCCTTGTTATCGAAAGGCCTCACAAAACAATAAAAAGTATTAAATATTGGTTTTTATGTTTTTCATGAATTTAACTGGAAGATGTTGAATAGTCCAAAAGATTATTGACGTGACAACGTCTTAAATTAGGTTGCGGCTCGGAGTCACTCATGGAAAAGTGTAACGCCCGGTAACGTTACGATGCCCGTCCAGTGGGTCCGCCGCACGGGATCCGCACGGGATAAAGCAGATAACTGTGGGACCGCCGCACGGGATAAAGCAGATAACTATGTTTATTCGTGAAAATGTGGAGTGCTTAGATTCGTCATTTACAACAACTACAACAATAAAGGTAAATAATTGTACACTGATATTTCATTATCGTAAACTATGATTGATTGATTAATTGTTAGATTGACACAAAAGTTGAGAAACTGAGTTTATAGGTTATGTCATACTATTGACAAATGTTGATAGTGTTAAGTAAATTATTAGTTTAAATCACTCTGCAATCAATCGTAATTCAGTCGATTGAGAAGAAACAGCGCGTATTGCTAGTCAAACATTTAAAATAACAAATTATAACCTCTAACCTGTCATAACAGTGCGAACAAACAAACGAACTAAACCGACCAATCACCACGCGCGGAGTTAGAATTTAACTGTGTTTAGCAAGAATTTCAAATTCCAATTTTAGTAAATGTTTTATTCAACTTTACCATTTACAATAACAAATTTTAATTAATTTCAAATTATGTACAATGTTTTTAGTAAACAAAATATATTTCTATAGTTAAAATTTGTGCAATTCTTATTTTCATTCAATTCCTTGTTCCTATTGTGCAATTTAATAATATTCATATCAATAAATATTCTACCGAGAAAAAAGACGTTGTCACGTAAAATCTTCGCCCGTAAAACCGACTTTTACAGGCAACCATAATGTTTTTTTTAGGTATTTACATGAATAAGAGCGAAAAACTATGAAACAAAGATTTATTGAAACAATTGTGCTTTTTCAAGAACCTTTTATAAAATATATGTACATTGAATTAAACCCTTGACACATTTAAGTTAAAACTTTAGAAATATTCAAAGTAAAGTTTCATTGTAAAATAAAACCTAATAGGTTCTGAAATGTTTTGAACTACTTTTAAAAATATAATGGTACGATTATGTTTACTATTCTCGTGTTTAAAAAACTTTAATATTAATAATCTTCATTAATAACTAACAAATGTTTGTATACTTTTATATGCGCGTATTAAGAAAACTCTCTCTATATACATTAATATATAATTACACATTTCTTGTTATAAAGCTCGTTATGACGTCATCCTTGTTATACTAAACAACAAACTCATTTCCTTTAAAACACAAAGGCAGGAAATTACAATGGCCCTGAGCTTTAGACGCATAACACAATTGACCAGAGATGTTTACAGTAAAATTGATGAGTTACAGTTACATAACGTCTGTTCTTTTCCTCTGAATTTGAAATATTTTTGAGTTGTTAATTAATATATACATTACAATATATAGAGGTCTATATATTATTTTAGTGAACACAAGAGGTTAGATTTAATTAAATTTAAAAAAATCATAACTGTTTTCTTTAACATTTCTCTTGCAAAGATGTTATACAACTATTCTGAATGCATTGAAGGCTCCCAAGCAATATCTAAAGGTGAAATTACATTACATAATCCATATCTAATATTGTGCGTTCATTGATTTATTGGTTAGGCAATAAAAGAATCGGAGACAACTATCATTCTTTATCAGGCATAATGACGATGAACTGCTGATATTATTATTTCTTGTTTAATTTATAATACTTGACGCTTTCGAAGATACACTTTTGTGATAGGTAATTTGCTTGCGTACTCTTCCGGGACACACATTTGTAAATTCAGTAAGAAGCTCCTCCTCGTATGCCTTATACTCCAGAGACCGAGTCAAAAATTAAAACCAGTAAAACCGTTTGATGTCCTGTCTGTGAGTAATTTACAAGGGATAACAAAGTTTTTCTCAGTCCGGATCCTTCTTTTGGGACTTTTCTGAGTACAAGGCAGGGTTCTGTAGGTTTTATACTGCTTCAATTGTACATAGATAACTATTTTTTTAGAGCAGTAAAAAAGTTACTATAATATTATTCTGTATTGTTCCCGATACGGTGTTTACTTGGTCGGGATACGGTGTTTGAATATATTACAATAATAAATTCAAATCAGTAAATATAAATTTAAAAAAAAAGTATTTTTTTTACTCATGGAAAAGGAAAATTTATTAAAATACTGTTATTCTACACGCATGATGTAATATATTAATAACAAGGGAAAAGTAAAAAAGGACGAACCTACCTTTTGCTTAGAAAAATAATTGTACCAAAGTAATAACAACATAATCCCATTGTTTATCTGCAGCAAGTTACCTGGACGCGTATTCCTTGAATAATTTAAGGCATAAGGCTGAATAATTTAATTATAATAATATTATAGTTAAATTTTCATATCATAGGCATAATACGCCTATAATATAAGGCGTAATTAGAGTCGTATCCATGGGGAGGTTTGGGGTAGTAACCAACCCCCTCCAATGATACAAACATTCAAGGTAGATTTTAACTTACGTTAAATTGAAACTTTACTCTTGATTGAGCAATAAATTATAGTTCAGTTTTAAAAACATTTTATTTGTTTTGATACTATGAAAGCTGACATGTGTTAACAAAAGGTGACTTTTTCAGTATGACGAGTTTTTCGGGGTTGACAAATCACTGTCGATCGCACAAATTTCTTGCGCTTCGGGCGAGAGACGAGTAATGGCCATGAACACCTACCGACATCTTTTAATTATTATTGTTAATTAGTAATAGTCTTAATATAGCTCTTATTGCTTTCGTTATTGGTGATAGTCTTGTATTAGTAAACTTGGTAATAATAAGTACCGATAATGGTACTAGTAACAAACAATTAAAGTACAAACTACATCTAGTTTCTTGATTACACTATTTAGATATATTACTAAAGATTACGTTTTATTTCCTGTTCCTGTTGAGTTTATCAATTATTGTTATTAAACTGTAAAATGGCTTTATTACTAGAAAACCTCTGAGTTATGAGGGTTTAAATAATTTAGGACCAAAATATAAACTAAATTTTTATAATTGAATAACTTCAACTTCTCAATTTTTGGTTTATATTGCTGGAGCTATATTCTAAAGTATAAAGAAATGTTTGTTGCTTAAAACAAAATCAATATAATGATAAAGTATTAAAGCGAAGAGAGTTAAAATGCTAAGCAACAGAAAATATTCTTTGAAATTATCTCACGATCCGAGACTACGAACGATCACGACTACGAAGTTCATTCAGAACAAAAATCTATTGAAATCAGAGACACACATATTTTCCAAAATTTATAAATTAAATAATCCATATTGGCCTGAAAACGTTAAAGTTAAAATTTAAATTCTTAAGGATTAAATATAGCTTTACCAATCAGTTGGGAAAACACACTGAGTATTTGAGGATTTATCGAAACAGTGATAGAAGGGGATAGCCAATAACTTTTTTTAATTGTTTTTTGGCTAATGATTAAGACAAAAATTCTGCTGTAGTACTATTTTAAGAGAGCTTTCTTTTTAATTAACTATATTACAAAATTTAAAAATTTTGAAATTTAAAGATTTTGACAGAAGTATGACCAGTCTGTTTACTTGAATAAAGGATTTAGATTTTAGTGTAGCAGATATGTAGATAAAGTTAGTATAGTATATATTTAAAACTATGGAAATTCCTTGGATTTGCGTTTGACAATTATTAAGCTAAGCTTCAATATACCCATCTCACGTGTAGATGAAGAAGTTTACAAATTATAATTTGGTGATAATTTTCCAATTTGCCCTTAAAAGGCTTGCCTTTGGCAGCAATGAAGTCCCTGGGGATGGTAGAATTTCACCATTTATTTATTATTTTTTAGTAATAAGTATTATATTGATATAATTTTTTTTTCTGGTTGGTCATTAATGGATAATATATAAATATCTTGAAGTTCTTTACCATATATTTACAATTTATTTAATGAATAATTATGGCTTCTTCTTATAAACTAATATTGTTCATTGAATTAAAAGGAAGGCTTTGTTTTATAGTGTCTAGTAGTGTATATTAAAAATAATGATTTATCTTTTTATATCTCTTGCTTTGCATACTCTATACCAACTAATATGTTGCTATGTTTTCGATAGTTTTCATACTTAAGATTATGGGATTTTTAGGTCCAGCATTTTAAGACACTGCCTAATTAAAGGCTAATTTGTTACTTGAAAGATTAAGAAAAATTTTGGTTATACCATGCCTTCCCTGTGGCACCTTTAATGGGGATGACTGTAATAGTGTGTCTACAATTATTGTAATCATAAAGAATATCTAATAGGACATTTGAGTTTTTCTTATGAATAGGAGGATAACATTAAAATTTCAATGAATAAAAAATACTTATTTTATTGATCACACCTTATATATTAACATTCAAAATTAGACAACCACCTTAATTAAAATAACATTTTGATGTATAGAAATGAAGCTTTATGCAAAATTTCAATTCTATAAGGTTTGTTCATTCTTAAGGTACTATGCGGACAAATAATAGAGAGACTCACAGATATGAACTTTGCTAACGCTAAGCCAATAAGTAACAAGTTAATTAGTTATAGTATATGTGTTAACTACGGATAGTCTGTAAATAATTCACTTTAAAAAGTTATTTCATCAAAAATTAAAATTGTTTCGTCTTACGTAAAGTTTATTTTTATGTTGAAAATGCAATTTATATTTCCATCTAACAAAACTAAGTGAAGGAGATAGAGAGCGGGAAAACGCGGGTCTTGTGGAGATTAGGTTTTAAATTGTATCAGCGAGCGGGAAATGACACGGGTATGGAAGTACCTGTGAAAATGTTTACCAACTCGTTCATTATAACCACCGAGTATCTATGGGTCTACTTCTGTAAAAATAAATCTAATATAGATTTTAAAACTTTCAATTTATAGTAAATATTAGTACGCAACTTTGTCTTTAATATCTCTATTATAGTACTAACCAACAATTTGATATTTATTATTAGATAAAATATACAATTAAAAGTTTTGTTTATTAAAATTTTATTTTTATATTACTTGGATATTTTTACTCTGAGCTCAATATTGATCGCAGAAAATATTCAACTATGAAAAGATCTTACTATCAAACTTATTCAATACTTTCAAGACTATCAACTAAAGAAAATTTTAAACAATGGTTAAACTACTTAAACGTATGTTACCACTGTAAAAGAACTATGTTTTCACACGACATTGGATTAAATTATCAGCCTCTTTCAATCTATATGTTATATAAATATCTTGCTGTTGTATTCGGTTTTCTATTTTAAACTTTAACGGTATTGTAATAGGTATTCTTCTGTTCGGGGCGGAAACCAACATAAGTGATCATTCAAATAATTCTTGAGTCATAACTAATGTAATTATACCGAATTCGGTGTATGTATCTCGATTGTAAAATAGATGTTATTTTAAAACTGTTGTAAAAGTAATAAATTGAATTGTTAATGTGTTTATGGTATGGGAATTTCATTAGAGTTATAAGTTATAATTGAACCTTCTCATGTCTTTGCGCAAAGCCACCAGCACGAGTTTCAGTTTTAATACTATAACACTTATAAACGTACAAAACGATATATTTCAGAGTGATTTAGTAAATTAATAATGTAATGTAATACAATTTTATTATCTGTTTGCCGGTAACAGCGATAAATTTTGTTAGAAGTGTTCTATACACTTGAAACTTTTATATTGTAGATTACACTTGATTATTACTGGAAGACAATAAAAGAAAAAGAATGTGTTACAATAAACTTCGTGGAATAAAGATTTTTCATTAAGATTTTTGAAGATTTTTATTGAAACAGGTTAAGAAATTAGAAGGAAACATCTATAGATTCGGTTATTTTTCATTCGTGATTTACAGAATCGTTTATTGAACAGTATTTTACATAGAACTTCTGTTGCACCCAAAAGTGGTCTAGAAACCTCATATATATACACACCTCAAAACAATTAAAGGATCACTTTTATTGCGTCTTGTAAAACAAGTATTAATAACAGAAGAATGTTTGAACTTTGCACACTGATAAAGGAACCTCTCGGTAGCAAAGATAAATAATTCTTGTTTATTTCTGACTAATTCAGTAAAAGATAAGAGCGATTATTTCGATATCATGTCCAAAACAAGAATGAGATAAGGAAAGGTTCAGGCTCAGTTTTGTCAGAAGTTGATCTCGTTCAGTCTGGATTAGACTTCTATAGTTAGGCCTGTGTGTTTTTATTGTTATGGCGGGTGTTAGACGGTTTTTGTCTGAGAGTGATGTCAGTAGAGCTGTTACTTTGATAGAAGTGGGAGTTTCCCAACGAGAAGTGGGTAGGCGCTTAGGTGTGAGTCAATCAGTAATTTCAAGATTATGGAACCGACATCAGGAGCTAGGTACTCTTCAAAGACGCCCAGGACAAGGCCGCTCGAGATCTACCACGCACATAGAAGATCGATTTTTACGAGTTAATGCACTTCGTAATCGATTTTTAACTGCTAGAGAACTTCAAAACGACCTAAGCCAGGCGACTGGAAATCGTGTGTCGGATCAGACTGTTAGAAATCGACTCCGGGAAGCTGGATTGAGATCTAGGAGACCTGCCCGAGTGCCGAGATTGACTGTGCGTCACAAGAGAGCCAGATTGCAGTTTGCAAGAGACCATAGGCGTTGGCAGCTGAGACAGTGGCGTAAGGTAATGTTCTCAGACGAGTCAAAATTTACAATTTTTGGTAATGACGGCCGCGTTCGAGTGTGGAGAAGAGGAAATGAACGGTTTATTAACTGTTGCCTAGCTCCCAGAGTTCCGTTTGGCGGGGGCTCAGTATTAGTGTGGGGTGGCATAACAATGGACGGTCGTACAGACCTTGTCATAATCCGAAACGGTACTTTGACAGCCCAGCGTTATGTGGACGAGGTGATAGACGTTCATATTCGTCCGAGAGCAGAGCAAGCAGGTCAAAATTTTTTATTTATGCAAGACGGAGCTCGACCACATGCAGCAAGATTGGTCCGTGAGTACCTGGGCGAACACAACATACCACTGCTGGAGTGGCCAGCCTGCAGTCCGGACCTAAACCCGATTGAGCACGTCTGGGACCAACTAGGACGAAGTATCCGGGGCCGCCCAAACCAACCCAGGACTTTGGATGAGCTGGAAATGGCATTACGAGAAGAATGGGAGCGGTTACCTCAAGATAGCCTCAGACGACTCATCAGAACCATGCCACAGCGTGTTCTTGCGGTTATATCAGCTAGAGGTGGCAATACAAGGTATTGAAAGTGAGATTCAAAAGACCAGACCATTTCTTATTACATTTGTACTTTATTAAGAGAGTTGTTTTCGTTTTAATTTTGCGGTTTTAAACTTTGTTTACTGTTCTAGCCTAAAATAAAATATCATATAAAAAAAAACATATACGATGTATTTTACTTTCAACACCGACTTTGAAATAAAAAAAAAATTATTAGAAAATTTCGAACCGTTAACCGAGTGCATTCTGTTAAAAAAAGTGATCCTTTAATTGTTTTGAGGAGTGTATATATATATAACTTTGATACATTGTATAATCTAATTTTTAACTGTCTACGTGAATGTATTCATATTTTAATAATCCAATGGAAGTAGTATCAAAGGTCCTGATATATGGAAACGGAAGACTTTCGAAAATACAATCAAAGTAATTGAATTATATGTGTCACTATGTTACATTATAAAGTGTCGTATAGTTGTTAAATTTGGTTTTCTTTCATTTTCTCGTTACAAATACTCTATTTTCATCTTTACCTTTAATTTTGACCTTTTAACCTCTACTTTGTACTTAGTAGTAACCTTAACTACTACTAAGTAGAGATACGTCTATATCTACTTATATATATAATATATTTACATATACATGTATACATGATATTTATAGTTTTATACCTATAATAAATTAAATCAACAAATATTTCGAATGCATCTATTACTGTTTGGAAACATTGAATGATAATTCTATTAAATGTATACCTTTCTATTAAAGATTTTAGGTGACACAAGGGTATTTCATTTAGCTGTATTGACAATGTCTGTATGACAAAACGTTGAAAATTATTTGTGCAAAGTTTCGGGCATTATCAAATGAAGTTCCAACTGATAAGCACTCGCCTGGGTGTTTAGGAGATACTATTCATTACCACTGTTTATAAATTTTCCATGTGTAATGAAATATTAGATGCAATTTAAGAAACGGTAGACTATTTCTTTAATGGCTCTCCACTGCGAGCCATTCAGGTATAAATTTTTGTTACAATATATGTTTACTATATTATAGATCTTATTTGATTTAGCTTTACTAGGAGGAAAATGTTTTGCATTATACGTGAAAGGCAAAATTGAATGAAATTATTTTAATAATACCTACACTGATTGTCTTTTGTAGTACAGTACATGTAGATAATTTTATCTTTAGACGAAATATAAATTACATTTTAAAAATATAATAAATTGCCAATAAATAAATAACACTTTGAATTTTAGTACTTTAAAACAATCAGTAATTTCGTCAAACATTTAATTTCTTAAAAAAGCTGATAAAAAATATTATGTTTCAGAACCTGTTTGCGTGACCAGAATACTTGGAATAGTAAGATTACGCTGAGAATGTTCAAGCGCACTCTCGAGTCTGATACCGCATTCCGAAACACGTATTCTGTAACGTTGCGGAATGCTTTGATGAAGAAGCGATGAGTTGCGTTTCCCAGAGGCTCGTGTCTTCTGTGGTGAAAGTTCCACCTTTCATTTGTTTCACCCTGAGATCAACTTGACATGGAAGGGCTCTCTACCAACATCTGCTCTCACCCTCGTTCAGTGACAACTAAATATTGTTTACTAAATAAGAATTTTTCCGGGACAGTCATAAGAACGGTACGTTTCATAAATGGCTATCATATTAGATAAAAGATACATTCGCACATTGAGGGTTAATTTTTGCAATGTTGGCTGTGGAGTTTTATTGTTTGTTTCGCAAGATGCTTTCCAGCTCTAATATAAACGAAAACTGCTCTTAATGGTGTGATAATGTTATATGTCGGCAACCCTTTGGATGTCCAGAAGCGGCGCATAACTAAACCGCAAATGTCTAGATTTTAGGTTGCAAGAGTGGATCAATAGGTCTAGTATACTGCAAAGGATAAGTGGGTAGAGCTCCCTTAGTATTAAAAGCTGTTGGTAGCCTAGATCAGAGGGAGTGCTGTCTACTGGCCACTTTGACTGGGCAGGCTGGAATATAGCTAGCCTCTCCTTTGTGGAGAGATCAGCAAGTTTCACAAAATTCCTTTACATAATTTTCTGATCAGTTTAACTGCAACAATTATTTCATAATATTATTTTAGGGTGGATAGACAGTAAAATAACTTCTTAAACTACTTTAAAAATTGTTTATTAGCAATTCAACAGTTTCAAATTAAATCGGATTTAAAAGAAGAATCCTTATATTTTGATATGTATTTTATTTAATTAAAATTTTCTTAATTAACCACATGTGTTTTAAGTATTTTCGCAAGAAAAGCTTTTCTACTATCAGATAAATAAATTAAATTTAAGTTAACTTGTTGTTTAAATAATAATAATTTAATTTTCCTATAACAGGTCAAATAAAACATTTTTGAATTCAACCCAATATAAAATGTAATTTTCGTTATTATAAACGAGGCTAAATAAAACTGAACTAAAATCTTCATCTTAGTGTTTTCGTGCCAAGCTTATCACAACTTGTTACTGCTGGTACAGACAGAAAGTTCAAACTATTTTTAACTATTTAACTTTTTTCTACCCAAAACTATTTACTAAACCTTTATATCCTAATGTGTAAGAGATATTCTGACTGTTGTATACTAAATGGTTATTACAATAACTGTAAATAATATTTAAATTAAAGACTTTACTCTGAACAAAACTTGCAACGACTTGTATATTCTTAAAGTCTTGAGCCAAATATTAAGTGAATTCAAATAGTATTTTTTTTTTAATTTTGTGTCAAAATAATTCAGTAATCACTGTAAAACAAAGCTAACGTTTAAAAAAAATTCCTCATTTGAAAACCGTAATTCGACTATAAAATAGTTACGCAAAATCACGCATATTTTCGCAGAGAACACAAATTAAATTGAAAACCACCAAGAATTGAACCGCAAAATGGTACTCAAAAAGAGGCCGTAATACACGACCAACCCCTTCCCCTACCCAACTAACTAACACTGACGTATTTGATTAATTCTCCGACTATCCAGTCACAAGGCCAGAGAGACTCATTGTTAATATCTATTGTAATCCATTTATTAAAGTAGCCTACCAGAAAAACCTGCTGTCTTACCATTCCTGTTTCCTCCGACCCTTTGTTGAAAAATTACATTATTCAAGTTATATTTTTACATCACTAAATATATTTTTAATTACTTTTGCATTTAATTTCTTCCATCAATGTAAGTATATTTTAAATATTATATGTTATAAATTCTAAATCCTTCTTGTAAGGTGACATGACTGAGATATAGTGTGGCCGCTATCCTTCCTTATGAGTCTCGAAAGGAGCTGATCCTTATCGCTGAACCTACCCATTCTGAATATACTGTCTCTCAAAAATATAACTCAAAAGGTCCTTTCAGGACTAAGCAATGAGATGTTCCTCACTATCTGGGAAAATAACTAGATATAATACAAGGTATTAAAATATATACAAGGGTAATTATTTGAAATTTCTTGAAGGTTTTTGTTAAAAACATATTGTTTTCGTCTATGATAAATTAAAAATGTTGTCAAAAATATAATGACGGTCATTTACATTGGCGAGATTTGTTCTGGAAAGTTTTCTTTATAGAGAGTTTGGTTTTAATGGCAGTCTCTGTAAAATAAAGATATGTTCTGTGATAATTCATGATGCCACCTTTCAATGTGCTAAACTATTACTAAATAAACCACGTTTGTTGGTTGTTTGATAATCAGGCCAGGTGCCACTCTTTAGCGTGTAAACATGGGAGTTATTTGACATCGGCGAGGTTTGTTCTGGAAAGTTTCCTTTACAGAGAGTTTGGTTTCAATGGCGGTCTCTGTAAAATACAGTTATGTTCTGTGATAATTCATGATGCCACCTTTCAATGTGCTAAACTATAACTAACTAAACCACGTTTGTTGGTTGTTTGATAATCAGGCCAGGTGCCACTCTTTAGCGTGTAAACATGGCAGTTATTTGACATCGGCGAGGTTTGCTCTAAAACGTTTAGTTTAACAAAGTTTTATTTTAATGACCGTGTCACCTACAAAAGTTTACATTCTGTGATAATAACACCTTTCCATGCACTAGACTATTACTATCTGTCACACGTTTGTTAATTGTTTGATAATCAGTCAGCTGGCCTCTACCATGAAAACATGTAAGTTGTTTGATATCGGTGAGGTTTGCTCTGTAGTTTTCCCTTTACTGAGAACTCAGAGTTATCTGCAATTATAAGATGCACTGGTAATTATTCTAACATTAGGTACATATATGAACTAAAAAACGTTTGTCTAAAATTTGTTTGTGATTGGTTACCTTTGTATGATAAAGTCATGGATTCATATATTTCCTGAGTCTAAACACTTAATTAACTTTCAGTTTGTAAAGGGATAAAAAAATCAGAGCATACTCGATCATTTGATTTTTGTGTTATAAACCAGTGTTTTATGTACTCAGTCCATTTAATTATGGAATCTATCAGCTTGCGAGAAAGTCAACCGGATCTTCATAGCTTTTTTATTCACTGGAACACAGGCAGAGGTTATTTATGTAATTTATGTATTGCATGAATTCGAATTAATTCTTATATAAAATTGTTCGATTTTTTTTATATCGCAATGTAACCCTAGAAATTAAGTTACAATATTATGCAAGTAGAAGAAATTTCTTCTTACTTGAGTACTAGCAGAATAGGTTTTTGTTTACCGGAAGCCTATACCAGTTTACGTAATGCAATATTTTAGTTCTGGTCATAGACAGTATTGTATTGTGCTTTAAATATCTGATCATCTTTGCCTATATTGTTCTAAGTAAACATAAAAAAGTAAACAGACGATAATACGAGCATACATAAAATTTAGTTTCTGTCTTGGCATCAGCGTGAAACACACGAAGAGTAATTTCATTAGCCATTCACACAGCGCGTCTGATCAAGTCTGCCTATAACGCTGGTAGTGAACATCACAAAGGCATTCTGTCTCCTCTTCTGAAAACAAACGTACTAAATCAACGCTGTAAAACCAGTCTCATCAACCGATGTCATCATAGTATGGGTGAATAAAATTTTAATTAATTGATAAAATTAAGTAAAAAATTAGTGTATTAATTTCTAATGTTCATTCTTTCACAACGTAAAATCCTTAAGATTAGAGAGAACTTTGGTCTTGTTAATAATAAAGCATTTTCTGACACTTTTCCAATCTCCTAACATTCATTTTCTTACCCTGTCTTTCTTGTTGGTCGGCGATCTTTAAAGATGAAAGTTAAAGAAATTTCCTAACGTACTACCTGATCTTGTAGGATTTAGAAAAAAAAATTTTTATCAGAAAGCAAATCATTGTAAAATAGTTTATTAAAAATTTACAAAGATACATAACAGTAGCATACATCGAGATTAGTAATTCAATTTTTATCTACAACCACAGAGCTCCGCCAAAATGGCATTTTAAGTGGTCAAAATTCCCTTTATATATATATATATATATATATATATATATATATATATATATATATATATATATATATATATATATATATTGGTACTAACCCATAATTTTAATTTACTATATAATATAATATTATAAAAATATTGCATTAAGACTAAACTATTATATACTAAAATAATGTAATTCCAATTATAAATGTATATCTATTTATAGTCTTTACCCATAGAGTAAGCTTAAAAGCAAAAACACTTTATATTCTTAATGTTTTTTTTATATCTAATATAATTGGAAGTTACAGTTATAAAAATTCGCGATTCCCCTTATCAACTAAAGTTCAACAATGAACTTTGCAATAACATGTACCCTCAGTATGGCTACTTCCATTTCAAAATTATATAAAGCCACAAAACATATTACATTATATTTGCGTTAGTTGATAAACTAAGGGCTCCTTTAAGTGGGATAAATAGTTAAATTAATACTGAAGCCATTAAAGATTTTGAATCAACAATCTTAAATGTTGCTGTATTGTAGAGAAATTCAAGTTTTATCTTTTACTTTTGGAAACTGTTTCAATCTCTGACGTTACGGCCTCAAAACTTTGCTATTTAAAGTTAAATATAAAGTGTTATAACGTATAATCGGGTCAGGGATAGTTTATAAAAATATATAACCCTAGGACACAGGATAGAACAGTCGAGAGGGGTAAAATCCAGGGTTCAAAAGGGAGAGGTAGTTTCCAAGTTCAGCTCAGAACCGAATTAATGTAAAACCAAAAGCCGAAGCAAATACAGCACCGATGATCAACGGATCAACAGACTTTCATCATCGCCGAGTCGGAAACGAAAGGAAATAAAGGGAGGGCGTCAGCATTTGCTTTAGGATGACTGTTCTATCTAAACGTTCCCTAATACAACAGTTGCTAGTTCAACTGAAGCTCGAAAATGAGGAACGCTGGTGCAAACGTACGTCAAGCAACCCAGCGGCCTCGAAAAGAAACGAGAAGCTAAATTAAAATTAAATACGAACACTAGTTTGCTCGAAATCACGCCTAGCTCGATTCGAGCTCGAAAGTAAGGAACGCTGGTGCCAACGTACGTTAAGCAACCCAGCGGCCTCGAAACGAAACTATAAACTAATTAACAGCTAAATTCAAACTCTTCGTTACTAGTAATAGAATCTAATCCTATTGGTACTGATCTATTTTCTTGCTATACTTTAGATCTAAAGTAATATTCTATTAGCAGCTTAAGTACGTAATATCATGTACTTATCGTATCGTTAGTGACAGGGTAAGTGCAGGTAAAAACGTGTTTTAGCAGGTAAATAAGTACCTACAACGGCTAGGACTTACTTGCACCTTATCGTGTCGTATGTTGGGGCGGTGACTCCGACTCGATGACGACTCCGACTGAGAGACTAAGACCGAGAGAGCGAGTCAGCCAGGCACAACGTACTTACATACTGTAGTATCTGAGCCGTCCGCTGTAAGGCGCTTCAGCCCTTGAAGCGAACTCCGGCGGATTTATCCTGAAACTCCGTGTCTTACCCGGTCGAGCAGGACCCCGCAATTGACGTCTCCTCCATTGATTTTGCGCTACTGGAGTATAATTGTAGATGAAAGAAATAAAGATCTTAAAATGTCTTTAAAATTAAAAAATACTTTCCTTTCGAAATAAAAAAACGCCTTATTTAAGCCGCTGTAAAAGAATTACATTTTACAGTGTATCAGGAGAAAGTATACCTTTTAGTGATTACAAATCTTTTCTCAGAAATGTTATGAGGAATTTTCCATCGGTATATTTGTTTTAAGTAGAAAACTGCGTGTGAAGCCGTGGATAACTTTTAGTATGTTATACTTATACAGTCTCATTATAACCATGCAAGCTTTTATATCTCAAAAAAGACTAAATTTACAACGTTTTTATCGAACAGGACTGAATGGATAGACTCATTTGCAAAAGAATTATACAAAAAACACTTTCATCTGTCACTTATACAGAAACATTAAGACATTTTATTTCACCCTTCTGTAATAACCATATTCAGAGGCATACAAATGCGTGGGCTTTATGGATTGTGTGCATGCATAGTCACTATTTTACAAATATATTCAATTTGACATTATAATTTAAACTTTGGAATGATTTTTCTGTGTAAATTGTTGTAGTAGTTTATCAACACTACTACAGGCTACAGGGTTAAACACTAAGAAGTGCAATTAATCTGATTATAGACGTATGCATAATACATTTATAAGTTAGGATATTAGAATATTTAATGTAGAATATCCTAAATATGAATGTAGAATATTTAAATAAAATGCTTAATAGTACTTTGTTCAATTTTAAAGTTTTAAAATCCGACAATTAACTTAATCCGTAATTTAAAATGTTATCACAGTTGGTATTGGCAGGTATTATTTGCAGTAACCAATGAAACCCACGTGTTTCTTTAATTATGCTTCTATCTCAGTTACAAATACCTAGTTAATTACATGGAGAGGCTACTGTACACATTACATTCACTGCTCACACAGCCGGTGCAGTGTTTGTCCGCTCTGCTGAAATCACGAGCTGTAAATAGTAACACTTCTCACTCTATGCTTCAGTTAACGTCATGCTTTATAGAAACAAAGCTATCTCAGTTACAAATACTGAGTTAATTACATGGAGAGCCTACTGTACACGAAGATCATTCACAGCTCTCACAGCCGGTGCAATGTTTGTCCGCTCTGCTGAAATCACGAGCTGTAAATAGTAACACTTCTCACTCTATGCTTCAGTTAACGTCATGCTATATAGAAACAAAGCTATCTCAGTTACAAATACTGAGTTAATTACATGGAGAGCCTACTGTACTCTTTACATTCACAGCTCACACAGCTGGTGCAGTGTTTGTTCGCTCTGCTGAAATCACGAGCTGTAAATGTTACTGCTAGTCTATGCTTCTGTTACCTTTATGCTATATAGAAACAATGCTATCTCCGTTACAAATACTGAGTTAATTACTTGGAGATTCTTATCTACACTTTACATTTACAGCTCACATTTGTTCTACTGAACTCACCTGCTGTGACTGTTACAGTTTTTGCATTAAAAACCAAGTTAAATAAATTGGACAAATGGCTGTTTTGGTATGCTTTTCAAATTATTTTTCTGCAGTACCCTTTTAAAAACCCAAGAAGAAATATAATCTTAAATCTTGTCAGACCGTTCGCTGGACGATACTATCGGTATGTCGGTTCACACTATGTTAAAAAAGCTAATTTGTTAATATTATAAAATATTTTATATTCAGATCATTTGGATGAATGTTGCCTTTGACTTCTTTTCAAAGATTAGGACTGTTATTTCTTGTTCCTTTCTTTTTGTATGCAAGTTTCTTTTACTGTCAATGGTATATGAAGGGTGGTAATTGTATTTATAACAAAAGTCAACAATTTAGGTGATACAATGTACACGATAACGACACTTGCACAGTAAATAACTCATAATTTTTGACCTTCAACATAACACCTTATCTTTTTTAAGGATTTGCAGTATAAAACGTCGCTGTATATATCTAATCCTAGGCTGGGACACATCAGTAATTTCTGTTCACCAATAAGCCACTCCATAGACCCAGTATATTCCTCAAAAGGAATAACAGTTCTTGTGATATTGGCATTCCGGTATTATGGAGCATCCAGGCTGAAGAGTCTGGATGCTATGAATGTAAATGATTTAAAATCAGATTTCTTTTAATGTAGTGTACCCATGGCAATAGCTTATTTTATGTGTTTATCTCTGATTATTTAGATAACACATTTAATAAACTTAACTTTTTAATATTTTTAAATTTGTTTATTATAATTATATTTACAAACCAAGAGATTTCTCCGAGGAAGAAATATACGTCATAACCATCAGAGATGAGAGATTGCACTGTGTTAGAGGTTCACTCACCCTTCCCACTTCTGTCCTGTGAATAACAGCGAGTATCTTGTTATTGTCATTATATCTGACAATTTTGTTCTTGGTTAGTTTTTTAAACCAGGTATGTTTTATTGATGTTGCATGCAAAGTTTCATTTAAATAGTTAATAACATTCTGGTAATTAGTTACACGTGTTGCTATATTAAATTTTAAATTTCGTAGGATTGTACTCAGTTAATTAAAACTTTATTTCTTTGGCTTTTTTCTCTCAATTTTCATGTGGGTAAGAACAAGACCCATTTTTAAAAGGTCCGGTAACGCTCAGCAAAATCCAATGAAATTTTTCTCACCATTATCAAACCTGAAACTGAATAACATTGGACAAAACTTTTAAATAAACTTGCTAAAATAAAAATAACTCTATTTCAGGGTAACTTTTAAATGCAAATATTTAATTCCAAGCGAAATAAGACATAACTTAAATGTAATTTTTATAATTATATTTTTATAAAATAAATTCTTTATACTATTTTAACTACTTTGGACCATTAAATAATGTCACAAAACCGCACATTACTTAAGTAACAATCGATTAAGCTGATTCAAATCAAATTATATCTCTCTTATTTAAAATGTATAGAATCAGATAACGAGGCCTTTATCTCATTAAAATTATTTAGTACCTATTTTTGGGCACATAGTTTTTCTAGATAATAAATGGTAGGTTTCTGTTGGAAACATAAATAAATATACCTTGTAGAAAATGTTTAACATTCGTTTGACCAGCAGTGCACCGCAAACAACAATGTATTATTTAACTTTGCTACAAATTGCTCCAGTGACGAACTCTAAACATTTCATGTATATGAAGCAAAGAGTGTCAGTGTTAGTTCATCAAAACCCTGCAAACTCTTAAAAGTCCAGCTTTCCTCATGTAAATTCATGACTGAATTCGGAACACACATTCTTTTTTTAAATATGACAGATACTATATAATCCTCGTCATTTGAAGATACGCATAAAGACCTTAACGTAATGGTTTAAAAGGATTATTTTTGGAAACTATTTAAATCAATTATAAAAATCCCTGCTAATGTGGAATCAATATAACATTCAAATGGGGTGAATCTCTTTGGTATCGGTTGTTATCAATATTTTATCTGAGTCTTATATGGTTTGTGCATTAATGACTAAACATGTAGTAAAATAGAGTTAGACCAAAAGTAAAGTAAAGATTTTAATAAAATATACGAGTAAACCAAAATTGTATGTATTACATTATACTACTGATATTGGACTAGATTGTTTGATAAAACGTGAGGAGATTTTGTATGAGTCTGCTATAGGTAAAGTCTTGATATATTAATCCAACATGTCTCGCGCTCAACCATGGGATACAAAGTTAATCTGGAGCCTTTTTCAATAAAAATGTTATTCATATAAAATAAAATAGTTTAAAATATTTATTGAGCCCAAGGCAAGGAAAATATATCAATATAAAATAACCACATAAGTCCAATAGGACATCGGTTTCTATTCCGTTAGATAATCCATTCCGTTCATAGAACGGAAGCAATGTTGTCACAAATTGTCAGAGAATCCTTATAGGATAGAACACATACAAGTAGGCGTGGATATTCTATAACATTTCCTAAAAAAAAAATAGTAATACTTTTCGGATAGTTCCATTAGTGTGGGTTCGTGTATGAAACTTAACACAGAGTTTGTAAGTTGTAGGATGAATCCACGAGATAAATTAAAAATTTTAATCATCGTTTTGAGCTTTCGAAGCCTATTATGGAGGCAATTTAATTCCATTTTTTATAGATTTTCCATGCCAAATTTGACCTTTTTGCTACTGGGCTTATGTCCAAGTTTGATCCTGAGGAAGTTGGGAGCCAAGGAGGCACATTTCAGTATTTTTTACGGCAGCTTCGTTAGTGAAAGATCAACTATAAAATCTTCTGTAGCCTTGTTTATTAAATAAGTCTGGTTTATGTCTCAAAAAGCGGTAATATCAATCACACCGTTTGAGATAATTGAGCTGCACGTTACAAAAAAAAATAGCAGTCGTGGGACTGCCGATAGAAGTGAAAACGGAACTATTAAGTTGAGAGTAATTAAAACTATATGCAAAAATTATATGAAATTTTTTATGTTTTATTTATTAGTTACATATGATGGGTTAAACAAATCATGAACAAAATATAAATACAAAGTGGTTGAAAAAAAATTATATGAAATTTTTTATGTTTTATTTATTAGTTCCATATGATGGGTTAAACAAATCATGAACAAAATATAAATACAAAGTGGTTGAAAAAATAATTAATACAATTATCTTAATTATACATAGTATTTATATTTACACGAATTTAAATGTATTCAAGTTTGAACATTATTTTCATTATTTACATCATTGTCATCATTAATTTCGACAATACTTAGATTATCTGTTCGTTCAATCATTTCATTGTATTCTAAAAAAGATACAATAGGTTTATGGTAACTGAAATAAGAAATAAAAATGTTTGATTGAAATTTATCTAAATATCGTATAAAAACAGCATCGATAGTCGTTTTATACTTTGGTGTACTGACTTTTCGATCATTAGACATAGTCAAACCTAATGTTTCATTCAAAAATTAAATTAATGATAAATTTTTGTCATCTGCGAAGTTAATATTAAAGTCTCCTTAATATCAATGTTTAAAAATATATTCGTTGTTTTCATTATTCATTTATCTGTATACAAATATTAATATGTTTCATACTCACTTTTATACTGAAGTCAATGAATTTAAATTCAATAAATAAACAGTATTCCTTCAATTAAATAATTACAATAATAGTCAAATTAAAAATTCACTTAAATAAACAAAATCCAGTACACACAAGTTGAACTGCCCACGTGGTCAATTTAACTTTACTTATGTATTCTACACTCTAATACTTAATGTACAACGCGTCACATTTACAATTACAGATGTACTGCTACTATAACGTATTGTTGACGTGACTCATAAAATTATACTTATCCAAAAAGCGTCCAACGTGCACATAATACAGTCAGAAATAGTCGATGTATTAATGTATACGTGTACACAGGCTACTGCGCGTGCGCTAGTCTGGCTCTCCATAGCTATAGATATACTATTATCATTAGCATATTACATTGCGTAGATTTAGTATTAGGCGTTTAATATATCATAAATAGCACAAAGTGACTAAAATACAATAAACAAATTTTCCAAAGATTATTAACGTTTCCATGGAAACCACTTAAGCATGTCGGTGACGCGAACCGAGGATTTTACCCTCTACCAAAACGCTCAACGCGCCTAAAGAAGTTTTCACTTCAAAAAAACTGATCAGTCTATTACATGTCATAGATCTGGATATCGTAATTTAATACTATCCTAATTACGGCAATTTTATTGAAATATGTATCATCTATAAACAAAATATATATAACCCTAAATAAGTCGTGGAACTAATATAACCCGGAAAAATGACACCGGACTAAAATAAATAGGTGATATGAAGAGCTGGAATACACTGGTATCGCAGAGATTAGAATTTAATACAGGTATATATCAGCGACCGGTATAGAATAATAGCAATGGTATAGAATGAAACTGCTATATATGCAATGTAAGAAATATGGAGAGCGGGAATAAATGGGAGGTGCAAATAATATATTTTGCAGACTTATAACAAAATGTACATCTCATAAATTGTTTTATCAAAGTGTGCAACTGTAGTAATCAAACTACACTAAGAATCGTTTGACTGACATTGTAGTTTACTACCGTGTTCAGAAACACGACGTGGAATGCTTTGATAAAGAAACGTTGCGGTGAGTTCTTTCAACCTTTGTCATTTTTCTTTCAAAGATCTTGTCTCTTTCAATTAACCGGAGGTAGAGGGAGAAGTACATTTTGCTAAAGAGGTATTATTATTTTCTATCCTCCTTCATGCCAAAGCCAGTAAGTATATTAAAAGAAAGAATTATAGTTTGTTGTTTTACTACACGTTTGAGATAGAAGAAAAGATATTTATTTTTAAATGGATAGAAAACTATAAGGTTCTAAAATTAATTTATGAGGAGGGTTAAAATGATTCCAGACATTTCGTTTTTTGATAATTTAATGATAGTTTCAAGCACTTACATTAGTTAATTGTCTCGAACGTTATAAGTGTGCATGTGGAAACTCCCTTTAGTGTCTCCAATTACGTGTAATTGATTCTGGTTGATAATCAGTATATTATGATTTGGTTTTAAATGTTCATTTAACCAATAGATGTTAAAGAATAGAACAATAAGTTATCGTTTTACTTTGGAATTGAACTTCGTGACTTTTTTACTCATATTGAACATTTTTTTAAGTTTATTTTTTGAACGAAAGTTTCGTCTATTCTCAACAAATGTGGTAAAAAACTGTTTTCTACTAGGAATACAGAATTAAACAACTTTGAAGCTTTACTGAATAAACTCATAAACAAACGTTTCATGAAATTCCAGAAGAAATCTGTACCTGAACCGGCCTTATTACTGCACAGACTCATTTGTTGGTTATTTTAGAGGGTTTAATCTCATGTACGTTGGAGTTTTTATGGTATTTGGCTGAGCGTTATCATAAAACTCAGAGTCTTGTCTTGAGAATCAATTGACCTACAAAACAATAATTTTTATATATTACTTAAGTGAAACAACGAATGATGGTAAATATCCTCTTATTTTTGTTAATCTGACAATTTCTCCCTTTACCATTATTAATAAACAAATTTATTGAAGCCTGCCACGCGACACGTGGCGTGCCGTTTATAGTCTGTTACTATTATAAAGTAAATAACTATACTTATCATAGCTTTTTTTAATGTTTGTGCTTACTACTATACAGTCGGTTGTTTCTTTTTTACACATGTTGATATTCTTTAGCGTGTAAACATGCGAGTTGTTTTATATCTTCGAGTTTCACTCTACAAATTTCTCTTTACCACTATTCATACTACTAGGGTTACTTTTAAGACACGGCTTTATGGTTCCAAATTCGCCTTTTTGTATATATGATACAAATTGAGTGATTTAAATTTGAATTCATGTTACCACCAGTAGTCCTAAAATGATAAGCAGTAAAATACAGCCACAACTCATCGAGTGACATTCACCTTCATCGAACTGCGTGTTCCTAGTACAGAATTGCTTCACACATATTTCAAAGACTATAAGTATATAATAATTAGTTTTAGAGGTATTTGGCAAAAAGACAACAGGTAGTATGACTATACCACCGTAAATTAAATTTGTCCCGCTGTTAAGTATTATTGCGTTAAATAACTTGTTTTTTATTGCCTAATATGAAAAGACTACTTTTATTGAACAATAATTATGTATATATTTTTTTGGGCAATTTATACTCTATATTTGCCTTTATTTTACTAAACTGTATATACTGCATTAATTCTATATCTCTTTCTGCGGCCTAGTGCCTACCATTCCTTACTGGATTAAAATATTCACGTACAGTGACAGACCAATGAACCATTGTTTCACGAATCAGCTGTTTACACCGAATCAGCTCACCAACCAATCACAACGGTTGACTTATCAATTGCCCACCTTGCAAGCGACTGCACGCTTGCTCAGTGTACGCTCAGTCCCGCCTGGGGCACTTATATAGCACTCTAGCCACTGCTGACCATACTTACTCAACACGTGACTTTATGCCCCATGTGTTACTCTCTCACTTAAATATTAGTTTATCTCTATTTGTTGCACATTTACATTAACATTAAAGTCAGTGCTCTGGATTGGCAATCTCTACCAGAACGTCTCTGTTCCCGGACACCCGCGTCTACCGTGCTCTACAGGACTGGCCACAGTGTTATGAACTATTCGTTTGCGGTCATATTGTGCGTGAGTGAATCCGTGAAGGACATCTTCCGTCTTCACGCCTGCCTACAAGACAGCAGCCTATTTCCACACTTCCTGATCACAGCCTGGCCCTCAACAACAGCAGACTATGGTTACCCCTCATAAAAACAAAGGTAACTGTTTATTTTCTGCACTTTATTTGAATATGCACTGTTCATAAACTCATTCAAATCAAATCAAATCAAAATGCCTTTATTTACAAGCGTTTCTCAGCATATACACTGTTTTGCAGAACAACTCAAGTCATTTAATGGCCTTAAATACTAAATAACAAAGACTTGTGATTAAAACTAAAAGGAACAACATTGGATTATACTAAATACTAAAACTTATACACTAACAACTTAAATACGTTATTTATCACCACATATGTAGTCCTTAAGTTTTAATTTAAAAGAATTGCAACTGTATTGCTTAAGGCTAAGGGGGAGGTCATTGTATAATTTAGGGCCGAAATACGAAAAACTTTTTCTCCCAACTTCATGCCTGACTTTTCGAAAGTCAAGAAGGTAGCCATGGCGGGTACTGCGTTGCGAGACCCCCTCCCGGAACAACAACCGCTCGCTCAGGTACTGCGGTTCCTGGTGTGATAGGACCTTGTGGACCAATGAGCAAGTCAACATCCTGCAGACGGACTCCACTGGTAGCAAGCTGGCAGCATCTCGAAAGGGGGACACGTGATCAAAACGTTTCAAGTTGAAAATGAAACGCACCGCAGAGTTTTGAAGTCTCTGAATACGTTCTACGTCCCCCCGCGAGATGGTGTTACCATAGGCTGGATAGCAGTAATAAATGACGGAAAAAACCATCGACTGCATAAGCTGAAGCTTCGCAAATTCCGGCAGTAGAGATCTGAATCTGTATAGACCTCTTAATCTGCCGTTGTATGACATAAGTGACGTGTTCAGAGAATGTTAAATCGCTATCAAGCATGATGCCGAGGGTTTTCACCCTGTCACTCAAGGTCAAAAACTCCCCATCAAGAGCAATCCCCACACCGCTGTCTGTCAAGGCCTGTATTGTGTTGTGTGGTATAGTATGAAGGACAGTGCACTTGCCAACATTGAGCTTTAACCCATTGTCTACAGACCATTTACTGATGTTTTCAAGATCAGAGTTTATATGGGCAAAAGCCACCTGAACTGAGCTAGGGTCATAGGACAAATGCAACTGGCAGTCATCAGCATACATATGAGCCGTACAATGTTTAATACACTTTGGGAAGTCAGAGGTGTACAGGTTAAACAGTACAGGACCAAGACAACTTCCCTGAGGCACACCTCGCTCCCTACTTAGATAGGCAGATGTCTCGCCCTCAACCCTTGTCACCTGGCTTCTTCCTCCAAGATAAGACTTCACCCACTCAATAGCGTTTTCTCCAAAGCTGTAATAGTGCATCTTGGCCAACAACATTTTGTGACTAATTGAGTCAAATGCCTGCGAATAATCCAACATAACAATGGAGTTGTATTTTCCACTGTCTTTAGAGTCAATCAAATCTGAAAATAAGTTCATCAGGGCAGTGCAAGTACTATGATTATGTCTGAAGCCAGATTGAGTTTTAGGAAGAATGTTCTTATCATCCATGTGCTTCATCAATTGCTTAGTAACAATTTTCTCCAATATTTTAGACATCGCTGGTAAAATCGATATTGGCCTAAGTTGATTAACACTATGAGGGGTGGGTACCTTAGGTAGGGGATGAACTATACTTTCTTTCCATCTTTGTGGAAACATGCCTTCAGACAAGGACTCATTTATCAAATGTGTGATGGCACCTAGTGCATATGGACTCACGGCTTTAATCATCTGAATAGTAATTTCATCGCTGCCCGCTGCTCTGGTTTTTATTTCATTCATTGCTGATTTCACGTCCTTGTCAGTGACTGCATGGAAGTTAAAATTAACGGCATCATTATTTAACTTGTTCGAGTTCAAATAAATTACTTTTTCTTCGCTAACCTCATTTGCACTGCCCATCTCAACAAAGTATCTGTTAATATAATTTATATTCAAATTATGAGGCAAACAGTTATTGGTAGAATTTCCAACTACATTACATTTCTTGAGGCACGTCCAGAAATCTTTTGGGTTACTTGAAGATGATAATTTTTCAGTGAAATATGACTTTTTTGCTTTCCATATCATCAGGTTCAATTTATTTCGTGCCTCTTTGTACAGTTCCCAGTCTCCATTAGTTCTGGACTTCCAATATTTTCTATGCAGTTTATTTTTAATTTTTGTATTCTTAATTATTTCATCATTTCTCCAAGGAGCCTTCTCTTTTGTGACTCTTTTACAAACAAGAGGGGCGTGTTCATCAAATACCTTTTTAATATTCCTTGAAATAAATTGTTCAATATTATCTATTCCATCTAATTGCGTTGCACTATTCCAGTTAACATTTGCGATTGCAGCTATAGCCCTTCCTTCATTGAAATGTTTAAAATCTCTGTAGATAATCATTTTAGGCGTTTTTTTTTCTTATATTTAGGAACTTTAACCGTGAAATAAATAAGCCTGTGATCCGTTATTTTTATTCCTCTTTGATCTATAATACTAGGTGCGTCTATGACGCCGGTCCTCTCGATTTCAGCCGACCTGTCCACGATTATGTGGTCTAACAAGGTGGCTGAAGTTGCAGTAACTCTTGTTGGTTCATTTATAAGTTGTAATGCGTTTGATTCTTTCAAGAGTCGGCGTAAACATTTAGCTTCATGGCATGTCTTTGATAATAAATTAATGTTAAAAACCCCGAAACACATTACTGTGTTTACTTCCATAGCCAGGCAAACAAAGAGAGAGTGTAGAAGAGCTGACATCGAAGTGTACCTCACGTGTGGCGGCCTGTAAACCACACACAGACCAAACCTCATCCCTTCCACTTTGGCAATAATGCAAAGAGTTTCAACTCCAGGGCCCACATCCGCTAGAGTGTATCGCTCGAAAGGAATACTCTCTCTCACGTACAGGGCCACACCTCCACCTGTCGTATCAATAGAGGAGTCGTTTAGGGTACTTTGGCGATCACAACGAAGCAGCGTGTACCCTGGTATATTGAAACCAACTGATGAGGTTTCAGGACGAAGCCAGGTCTCAGAAACCCCAAACGCATCAAAATCAAAGTCACGCACGAAAGAACTCATCTCATCAAAGCCTGTATTAAGAGACCTCATGTTTAGATGCGCGACCTTGAGACGTCTTTCACCCCCCCCCTCTCGGCTAGTTTCCCGACACCCGCGAGGTGTCCAGACTTCCACAGGCATCGTGGTTGTCATCAATGTCCTGCACGGTTTCGGGACTCAGGCCGAGATTTGAGACAACTTCATCCTGAAAAACACGGGGGACAGGTGTTTTGTGCATCGGGAAGTTGCAAAGCTGCGGAGACAGCCTCCACAAACAGTGAGCCTAAGCGGGCGACACCTCTTCTATTGAAGTGTACGCCATCCCGGGTGAGATCCCGCTTACCCACACAAGTATTGGCCTCCACGAATTCAACACCAAAGTTGTTGCACATGAGCTCCAACTGGGCGTTGAAGTCGTAGAGGGTCCTGTAGCCAATATCTTTTCGAATTAAAACACTGTCTAGGAAAACTTTTGAATTTTGGAATCTAGTCCTAACAGTGTAAAGGAGATCCTCCATAGCATGAAGTGCCTCACGCTTCCCATGCCCACCATTGTACCCCGAACCCCCCCGATAGCCTCGTCGAAGATTATTACACCCTACATGAATATAAATTACACTTAAATCTACACCTATATAGTTCAACAATCGGTCCTTAATGCCTAAAATTTTCCCTCCAGGGCAGCACTCAAGATAAGCTCCCCGGAAGAACACATCCCCTGCTAGAATATCTCATGTGCGAGTCACCTATTAGCAGAACATCGCTGAAGCCTTTATTTTTACTGCTGCCCTGGGGGGTAGGGGAGGGCAGTGCGAGATTGAGGCACTGGAGGACTGACAGCAGGCACAGGGGTGGCAAGCAGAACCTCCTTGCTGGTAGTTGGAAGGTCTGGAGTCCGCCGCTCTGGTGCTGGGGTGCTCTCCAACAGGGCCAACTCCTCCAACAAGCTGTCATCAAACGAGACACGCCGCCTTCTCGCCTGGGTCTCAGCTCGCCTCAGCTCCGCACGCAGACATCTCACATCAGCCTCCAGTACCTCGACACTTGTTAACAACTGCTGACGCTCTACAGTCAACACATCAATCTTCTCTCTGCACTCAGCGAGCAGCCTAGCACTGTCCTCGGGCCTGCACTGGTTAGCAGAGACAGTCTCACGTTCACTCTCCTCCCTACACCTAGCCAATTGTGTGCTGAGCCTAGCTATGTCGGCTTCATATTGAGCTTCCAGCTCACAACACTCCACCGACATGTTCCTGTAACTTTTGTCCAGGTTTGAACACCTTTTGCTCAGCTGAAGAGAGATTTTCCCTCAGAGTTTCAAGTTCCTCACTAAGTTCATTGTTGGATTTGGAAAGTTCATTCAACTTAGTTAAAACCAAAGTAATGTGAGGAATAAGTTTAGATATTGTGTCCTCACCGAATGTGGCAGAACAAAATTTAAGTTCATTGTAGAACCGGGATGCAATATCTATCACCTCTTGATCAATGAAAAACAGGCCATCAATAACATTTAACATTTCGCTTGATCTGGTGATGGGAGGCATTTTTTGTCAAAACAATAAAATATCTAACCTAATCTAATAATAAATAATAATAAATATATTTTAATAAAATATTAAAATAGTCAATAAATAAAATAAATTAATTTAAAATGTAATATAAAATAGCAACAATAATATAGTTATAAACATATAAAACAAAACAATACTTAAAACCTTACAACAACGAACAACTACAAATAACAAGGCTTCAATACTGAAAAATGTAAGACATAAAATATAAAGTCTATACAGATGCCTTCAAGTTAAGCGGCGATTTAAGTAGAGCTCAGATGTTGGTAGGTTGCGTCAATTTATTGAAGGCGCAAGATAAAATCCACCGTAGCAGCAGAGTGTAGTACAGCAGGCTCGGGCGTGACGAAGGTTAGTAGTGGGACAACTAGTGCCGCGATGTTTGGTAGCGCCAGCTGTGCCTTGCAGATGCGCAGTAGTCCCGCTTGCCGTTCCGTCTGACAGGCCGCTACAGACTTTCCTTCTCCGCTACAAGTATGTTAGTGACGAGACTGACATACACTACTTACAGCTGCGTGTCGTTTTTCTTTGGCATCTTGGAATGTTCTCCTTTGACACTTATTAATATATTAAAAAACTTCCGTGAACAAAATAATAACTATAACAGTTTAAAATATACAACAATCACGGAGGATAAAAATAAGTAGACTTGCAAGGCTGAGCAGGTCTACCAACTCATTATGTGTAACCTGGTACGAGCTCCTCACGTGTTAGATTTAATGGGGTGATCAACCGAGGCGGAGAGAAAGAGTGGGGACAGAGCCGAGCAGAGCCGAGCAGTACCGATAAATCCCGAAAATTCCTGACAAACTCTGTACATGCGGCTAATAGCGACCTCAGTTCGGAACGGTTCTGATTTCTATTATCTTACCAATTAATGAGTCGTTTTATATCCGAATTAATGAGTCGTTTTATATCCGAACATATCTGCAAAACATAGAAATTATATCGAATTAATTATATTAATATAGAACTTTCTTTATAACTCCAAAGACACTTTACACGAACATATCTGCAAAACATAGAAATTATATCGAATTAATTATATTAATATTGAACTTTCTTTATAACTCCAAAAAGTTACCCTTATTTATAAAGTCATGGTAAATCTTAACATATAACAACCAGTTTTTTCAGCAGTAAAATGTTGGCAATACAAAACACATAAATAACAAGATTTACGACTATCAAACTAAAAACAATGGCCGACCATGGTCGTTTTGATGAGTTGACAGTAGTCACGTGACAAACAGGAAAGTTTTCCGATTGGCCGAGAGGGGTCACGTGAGTAGGCTTCAGTAAGTCCAGTTTTCATTAAGTCCAGGACCTTGTATTTTGCCATTTTAATACTGGCTGTTTCATAAAGTCCAGTTTCCACAAAGTCCAGTTCTCTAATATTAATTTAAAATATAACGCAGTTTTCATAAAGTCCAGTTTTCAATAAGTCCAGGAGTTTAATATTATTAAAATACAGCAGTGTCAGTAAGTCCAGTGTCACAAAGTCCAGAAGTACAGTCTGTACCAGAGCAAGTCGCCGGCGACCGTCATGTTGCTATGTTGCAGGGGCAATTCTGAAGGCGTTCCAGCCTCAGCGCAAATTTAATAATTCATGTGCATTGTTATGTAAAGCAGCCTAAAAAGAATTAGTTTGAATTCAAGCTTTAAATATTTATCTTTATTTTATGTATATTTGCAATTGTGTATCTAACTTATAGTTTTAAAATGTGGTTTTTCATACAAATCATAAAATAAATAGAAAACAATATTTTAATTATTAAACTTTATTCAACCTAACATTAATTAATAAATATAAGTTATACATTTGGAATGTTTTATTGTATCTGTACTATGTATGTCCAATTAAATCACCGTAAATAAGAAAAAAACAAATAATACATTCATAACAAAATGTTGTATTATTTTTTTATTATATGAAAACTCAAATTCTCAATAATGCCAGACACTCAACAAATGTTTTGAAAGTAATGAGTTTAGCAAACACACATAAAATATATATTTTTGACGTATCATATGTTCCAATGCTAAAATAAAATTATATAACATTTTCCTGTATTAAATATGTTGTCTTTTATTAAGTAAAACAGGAAATTAAAATTAATCATTTTGGTAAGCAAAAACTGTCATTTCATTATGAAATTTTATTCAGGAGCTAGTTCTCATAACCACTTAAGATAACTGGTCTGTTACGTATTATGCATAAACCAGTGTTGATTATTTACTATTAAACGCTATTACTAACAATGTTATTGATCAAAGCAATAAAAATTATAAGTCTTATATATTTTATATAAATGTTAGCTCTGATAATGGCAGTAAAGAAAGAACCTGCTATATATTTATTATATATAATCAACCCAAACAATAAACAGCATCTGGGCCCAGTCGGGCCCCTTTAACTCAATAAACTACCTTGCCCCGATCATGAGGTTATATGACAATTGACTTAGTGGGGCTGGACAACTTTCATTTAAAACTGTCTTTCCGCACGATATATCAGAAACTAACTAAATATAGACGTTTGTTTATGCATGAAGCTTCAGTACTATATGAGGAAACACTTCGTTTGATTGTGGTAAACGTCACACCATGAGATTTGGGGTGACATTTAGCATGTATTACATTAGTCTTATGGGTAACCATTGTGATATTGATAACAAAGCACAATAAATATATTTGTAAACAAACTCAATTTACCCATTATATATTTTAACGTCCTAATAATATTATATATGCGACAGTGCCTTTGTTTCTTTGTTTTGTTTTCACGCGTAAACTACTCAACCGATTGTACTGAAACTTTACATAGACATTCCTACGGTTCCTGGAACGAATATGGGCCTATTCTTATTTCGAAAAAACTTTCTGGGCTCCACCATAATGGACTTAAAAATAGCGAAAGTTCCAATTCTTGGTCGTTAAAGTTTTCGTAATTTTTATTGAATGAGCCTGTCAAGTAATCAACCTTTCTGTGTAAACATTATACTAAGGCAGCACACCAATATTGTTTATTTAATTTAAGCACTATTTTATTTATATTTCATAATCAAATTTATCTGACACTAAACTCCTGTTCTCAGTATCTTAGGACTGTATATATTTTTTCGCCAACATTTTGTTAATCGGGTAAATGAGGCAAATTCAACTATGGAACCGTAACTACAATAGACTCGAAGTCAGTTGAAATGCTCGGAACCAGCGAGAGTTTTGATCGAAGTAGGCTTCTCATTCCTAAGTAGGCTCGTCAGGACAACGATGAAAACTCATCTATGGCACTAAAAATACATTAGACCGGCAGTAGATCACAATAGCTGGAAAATAAGCGGTTTTTTTTAAGCAAAGTGTTTTCGGAGACCAGTGTAAATAATTTCTTGATGAGAGCAACGAGGTAAATTCAGTTTTGGTATCGGAAATATGATTAATTTGAACGAGAGAAATGAATGCTCCTATACCAACCAAACATGATATAAGATTTTGTACGCCTGATCGCACTAACCATAAACATTGAAATTATATGAACCTGATCATATGACTACTTCCGTTTGAAACACATTATAGAGGACCATTATATTACATCATACGTGTTTTTGATAAAGTTGGCTTCGGACTTTGATTTTTTTTACCCGCGGGTAACAACTTGTATGACGTTATTAACACATGTAGACTAATTATTTCCAACACATCCCACACCATTTTTAAGGTGAATGGTGACTAGATGTGTAGACTTTTATTATTTAAACACTAATATGAAACGCAATGAAATGAAAAGAACGTGAATGTATCATATGACAAGATTCATGTGTATCATTTCGAAAAATATTTCATAATTAGACTTAATTGAAACTTCATTTCTACATAAACAAGAATGAGGTAACCATTGAATTTGGCTGATAACACTGAGTTCGATAATGGTGAATGTCATTCCATGGGATATGGCCTAGCGTTAGCTATTATATTTTTTATTGGTATTATATGCAAACATTGTGACAATGAAAATATGGCAGAATAAATAAATTTGAGAACAATCCTAGTCCAATAAAGACTTTTTTTTTACATGGAAGATTTTTATTCATATGGTAAAATGAAAAAATTACCAGAGTGGAAAGTCAATGTTAAAAGTAGGTGACAATATTTAATATCAGAGAACTCTCGAGTTGCAGTTCCACAGTTTAGCTCACCGAAACTTTCATTACTGGAAAACTGACTATATAAAACATAATTCAATATGAGACTATAATGTGAGTAAGTTATCTCGAGAAAGATTTCTTATGTTAACTTCATTTTGATTATTCTAGGCTAATTGGTTGGCCTAGGCTATAATTATGTCAGGAAACCTATTGCAGCTGGCAAATTCAAGGATATCGAAATCACATTCCTAATGTACTCTGCTGTATTGATTTTTTTGTCGAACCCTTTTTATACGGACGTGGACTCCAGATTCCAGTAGTCAAGGCTGTGACAGAATGTCAGATTTCAAACGCTAGGTACACAAAGTGGAAGGTGAAGTAGAGCTAAAACTATTAAAATTCCCTTTTGATTGAATCAGCCCTTCCAATAACAGTTGTGTTAAAGTGAACAAAACTGTAGTAATTAATGTATGATGGCAGTAATGATAAGAAATTATTTCTGTTAAACATTGATACTGATGTGGCATTTTTATGTACTTCCTACGTAATCTCATAGTTAATCCTATAATAAAACAAGACTTCCAGGACATTTCTTAAGTCACGAATATCTAATATAATAAGATAAAATTTAACTAGAAACACAATTAAAAAACCTCGGCTTGGTAATACAAAAATAAATTATGGCACTGTTTTAAAATTCCATGTTTTATTTTGTGAAATATAATTTTTCTTTTTAAGGGAGCATTGTTGGAATGATTACTAAAAGTATATATACATATTTATTTAAATAACTGTTTTTCTACACCAGTTTCAATGAAAATACTGTGTTAATCTTTTTTTTAGTATAGTTTGAATTCTTACTAATGATTTTCATTATACTTTTTAAGTTTTTTTTTCTTCTGACAAACTGCTAAATAAAAGGCCTTCGTGATCAGACATGGGACATTGTAAGAATTTTAAATGTAAGAATAACAAATGTGCCTATACCATGTCTCTTCTGACGGATCTGAGGTTGTTTCCTGTAATACGAGTAGTTTTCTAAAACTGTAACCGAAAGGACTATCTATTGGAAACTGTTAGACTCATGTTATAACTATTAGGATTAATATGATAAACTCCCAAACTACAAAATATATTTATTTTCGTCGATTTATAATTTTTTAACGTTCATCCATTATTACAATAGTTATTTACCGATCGATAACACGTGTGAATTTCTTCCTCAACCATGTCAGATATTCCATAACTGTTATGCCACCATAATAGAAACAAACTATGCAACTTTTTTGAATAATTCCACAACACAAACAAAATAGTGAATTGCTTCAGTGTTTCAATGAAAACAAATGTACAACAATGATCATGATTTGCAGGAATTTATTTAGTAATTATGTGTGGGAGACGAAAGCTACAGACAGTATAATGTGTCAGAACTGGATACGGGAGGTCCTCCATAGCATGTTGCACCTGTCAATGACACATTATCTCAAAATGTGACGAGGGTGCAATAAACCTCCCCTCGCCCCTCGGTTCTAGCCGTGAGCCTGACAGGCTAAAGGAAGTCCTAGCCGAATATTTCTATTGTTTGAGTTTATCGTACTCCAGAAATCAGATTGTTATCTAAAAGTGTCTATTTTATTGCTTATATAAACTAATCTATCAGAACTGTTTATACAATTTTATGTATAAAGTTAAAAAGTGTTTTAATTTTTTACATTAATGATGAACTTCTAAACGAGAATTAAATAAATTTACATGAATTGTTAACATAATGTAATTTATTCCTCGGGTAAAGTACCTTTATTTCAATGTATAATGTTGTATATCGGTAGATTAAAATAAAAGAATCAAAGATACAAATTTCTTATAAACTTTGACTAGTGTGTATACGAACATTTTAAAATTATCTGGTTACTTTCAAAATGACAAAAACTACTTGCTGACGCGTTTCAATGGAGTGTTTTTACAATTAAGTACACATAACCAAAAAAAACCTAAATATAAAAAATATCCATCAATAAAACAGTACAGAAATCTGCTAGATGGGGAGTAGTATAAAAAACAACACAGAGCTAAGGCAGTTTTCGGGTAGCCTACAGCTGACTTCACACAGTCCACAGATCTCAGAGGTAGATAACGATGAAACGTTTTCTATCAAATTTGATTCGTTCCATTTTTACCCTTGACATTGTACTCAACTAACAAAGTATAATAGAAAAGGGTGGATTAATTATAAAAAATATTTTAAATCAAATTACACGTTATTGTTTTACAACCTCTCTAAGTTACAAGGAGGAAAGAGGGCCTAGACAGGCAAATATCTATATTCGTTATTAATGTATCATGTTTACCTTTTTACTTAGTAATATAAGCTTCTCAATTTATCCTTGTATAACGTTGAATAAATTTGAAAATTGCATTTAAATGTTTGATCGGCAGGTTTAGTGAGACGTGTTTTCTTGTCTAGTACCGTGCGGGGCTAGAAGAGTTTTGAGCACTTTTGTCACCCAAATTCCTTTGGCCCGGTTCCTTTTTTAGAACTTCTTAACATTCTTGAACCAGATATAAAACTCTCTAGCGGCCCCACCTCAACCATGACATTTAGATTCATTTACTATTACTCTATTGCTTTTAATCTGGTTAATGGGTTATCTTCAAATACGGATTTACTGGCTTTAGAGTGTTGGTAAGGAATACAACTTAACATAACAAGATTATAAAAAATATGTGTGAATTTAATTAAATGTCTATGTTAATTAAGCAAAAAGCCATAAATAATTTCATATAGGTCAGTTCATCGCTAAACATAATTTCTATTCAGACTAAAATTGTAACCGATTTGATTGCGTTTGATGGAAACTAATTGTGTATGCAATATTTTCCAAAGCACACAATTTGCGTAACTGATGACTTGAGTTGTTACTCTGAGTTGCCAATTTTAATGGATAACGTTTTAAACATGTATAGTCTACCAAATATCCTAAGGAGGCTTCAACAGGAGCGCCCAACACCGGAAGTTCGTTTCCTTTCCCACGCGTATAAACTTACTGTAGGCTATCGCTTAAAATGTCGTTGAGTATGTTCTACACTTACCGCACACGGTAATTTTTTAATTGAACCTAGGGTTTATTGCCTTCGTTATGATTCTATTGTTTACTAATATTGAAAGTTTTATGATATTCTGTACAGGCCTACACCTGCACAAAAACATAGATGTTTTGCAAATTGTTGTGTAGTAAAAATCAGGTATAGTACAGAGTTATTTTAAATTTGGGTTAAACAGGTAGGAAAATCTGAAGATTTTGTTAATGTTACTTGTACCTTAGCGGGTTGTCACACGCTATTAGCACAAAGCAAATAAAAAAAACCTATTTGGGCTATTGTCGATTAGGCCGGTTATAGTGGGCTTTTTAGTGGGAATATCATATTTGCTTCGTATTCGAAAAGTGTAAAACTGTAATCAGTGAGGTCAATAATGGCTACGCATTATATATTGTAGTTCTGTAAACGGTGATGTGAATGTTATGTTGTTATTTCATTAAAGTCAATTTAGCCATAATTATTTAAAAATGTGGTATCATCACTATTATTAGAAAAGTAACTGTTGTTCACTCTATAAATATGCATATAATATAAATATATTGGAGAATATTGAAAAAAAGGTAACTTTTTAAGTAACGATTATAATTGAGTAAATTGGAAAGGGAAAATGAGCAATATAACTTCATGGCATAATTTTAGTTTATAAAGGTAAAAGTTCAAACATAGTTTACCTTATAAAGGTCCTACTAATGTTATATATTCAGATTACTTCTGAATGGTGTACATGGAAATGGTCAAAGAGAGGAATGGAATTGTAAATGTGAGCAAAATCACATATTCTACTTTGGGTCCTAACAATTTATATAATTGATATTATGTAATGCTTCAACGTTTGAAGGGGTTTTAATATTTATTTGTAATTATAACCCCTACCTGAAACTGAACAGGGGGTATCAGATGAAGTTTTGAAGTGAGTAGTATAAACTTTATGGCATAATTTTAGTTTATAAAGGTAAAAGGTCAATCATAGTTTATCTTATAAATATCCTGATAATGTTGTAAATTCTGATTACTTCTCAGTGGTGTACTGTACATGGAAAATGGTCAAAGACAGGAATGGAATTGTAAATGTGAGCAAAATCTTATATTGTACTTTGGTTCCTGACAATTAAGATAATTAATTTTGTATAATGCTTCAACGTTTGAAGTGGCAATTAATATTTATTTGTAAACACTACCTGAAACTGACCCGTGGTATCAAATGAATTTCTGAAGTGAGCAGTTATAACTTCATGGCATAATTTTAGTTTATAAAGGTAAAAGTTCAATCATAGTTTACCTTATAAAGATCCTGATAATGTTGTAAATTCAGATTACTACTGTATGGTGTACATGGAAATGGTCAAAGAGAGGAATGGAATTGTAAATGTGAGCAAAATCACATATTTTACTTTGGGTCCTTACAAGATAAAATAATATTATATAATGGTAAACCAATTTAAGTGCATTTAATATTTATTCGCAAATTGTAACTGAAACTCGTGAGTGACACTAAATATAATGCTTAAATAAACTGTATGCTCTTTAACTTTAGTTAAGGGTTAGTGTTTACATTTGAAAAAGTATATGCATGTTGATTATTCGTGGAAGTAGTGAAAGAGATGAAAAGAGCTATGAATGTCAGCAATATAGTTTATTGTAAATATTGGCCCAGATAAAGAAGAAAAGTAATATAGTATGTGTTTTCAGTTGTTTAAGTGCAATCAATAATTATTTGTAAGTCCTACCTGAAACTAGGTTTTGGCATTAAGTGACATACTGAAGTAAAGCAGTATCATTTTATGTTATAACTTTATTTTAAAAGTAATATTCTTAATCCAGTGTATAACTGTGTAATAACATCCATGAAAATGGTTTAAACTAAGAAAAAAAAACTGTGATTATGAGCAGTACCACATATTCCACCATTAGTTTAGACAAGTAAGAAAACTGTTATTCATAAATGCTTTAACAGGTGTTTTACATTTATTATTTATTTCTGAACACTATCTGAAACTGGTCAGAGACAACAGTATCAATTCATGGTTAAATTAAGGTTTATAATAGTAAGAAGTCTAACAGTATTTACCTTTTAAAGATACTGTGAATGTTACTTATTCTATGTAAAACTGTATGTGTATATTAAAATGGTCCAAGAGAGATATTCTACAGTAGATGTGAGCAATATAACATATGGTATCTTTTGTTAGACTAGTATTAAAACTATAATTCATCAACGTTTTCCAAATTTGCATTTGCGTTGAGTTCATTGTTTATTTGTAAAAACTATTTGAAACTGTTCTGTGACTAAATTAAATACTGAAGTGAACAGTATAAATTCATGGTATAACTTAAGTTTATAAAATTAGGACGTTTATTTGTGTTTAATTTTTTAAAAGTTTACGAACGTATTAAATTCAGTGTACAACAGTCCTAATAAGATAATTGGACTTTAAATGTGAGCAATTTTACATATTACAGTGTATCATTAGTATAGGCAGGTAAGAAAATTATCATTAATAAATGCTTCATTAGTTATGCATTCATGGTTTATTTTTAAACACTACCTGAAAAAAAAAAAACAGTTCAGTAACAACATGAAATGTTAAAGTGTGCAACATCACTAATAGCAAATATATTTTATAAAAGTAATAAGTTTAATAGTGCTTACTGCTTAAAATTCTATGGATTTTTAAAATTCATATTACAATTGAATAATGTACATGAAAGTGTCAAAGGGAAGTATTGGACTGTAGCACTACCTTATATTGTATCTTTGGTCCAGACAAGGAAGAAAATTCACATTGTAAAATGCTTCAATGTGCATATAATGTTCATTTGTTAACACAACTGGAAAAAAAAACCTAGTGACAATAGTGTCACTAATATAGATAAAGTTCTAAAGTGAACAGAATCACTTATATACACCAAGTACAGTTTAATTTAACAAAACAGTTCTTGTATTAAATTTGTACCAGCTTTGTTCTTATGTACCTCCTTATTGAGTACAGTAGCTGTAGAAATTCCTGTCTTTTTACAGCAAATTTTAATAGAAAACTAGAATATTTACAATTATTTTAAAGATGTTGCAACACATGTCTCAAACATCCAACAGAATACATAGAAAATACCATTGATATTTGAATATAGAATAATTCTTAAGCAATATATCAACCATTCTATATTATTATTACTATATAGTAAACATAATTTTAAAATTTTATTTTTGTATTTTATTATTTTAATTCCATAATGATTTCATATAATTTTTTCAAACTAATTTGTCTTTTTCAACTGATTAATCTTTTTGTTGTAATTATTTAAATTACGATATTCTGATTAATCTAAAATGGTCAAATTTAAAAATTTAAACAGGGGTAATAAAATATTTAATAACTGGTGATTTTATTTAGTAAATTTTTATTTTTGTATGATTAAACAAATTTATTAAACTAGTCTTGCATATTTATTGGAATCCCTTACTCCTGAAGATAGAATTTACTATTAATTAGTGAGTAGTAAAGTGAATTACATCACCTGTATGATTATCCAATAAAACTAAATTTTACTCTGTGTCAGGGATACTACTAGATTAAGTTTTTTCCAGTGACATTCCTTTGATATATTCCTAGTTGTGTGTGGAGTGATGCTATCATTTTGAGCTACAGGTAAGAAGTGATACTGGACATGGGTTGTAGCCAATGAAGTTCCTGACCTAGTGTGGTGAGGTGAGATTTCGGGCGTTTGGTATACTATTGATTTTTATCACTATGCATTGTCTTCAGAGATATTCTTGCATGAGTGTTATCTTGAGTGGTAAGATAAAATTATTGGATCCCTGTAGAAGGGTAGATTCTGCACCTGATCAGATGGGTGTTAAAAGTGAAGAAGTTTTTGCTTGCAAAAACATCTAAATATGATGCCAGTACCTACCCAAATATGATGCCAGTACCTACTTAAGTAGTAATATTAAATCACAATTTAATAACCTTGGAATGAAAGCTTTGCATACCAGTTACATGTTGCACACATATTTTGTGTGTTAATTCAATTTTAAAATAAATAACAATACAAATGTTAAGATTATATTTATTTTTATGATATTTAAGGCGAAATCTAAACATTTATGAATGAAATAAAAAGAGGACAAGATTAAGCTTTCCTAAGCTGTAGTCAGGATCGAATTTTGAATTAACATTAATTTAGAATATGAATAAAAAAATTAATTCAAATGCATAGCTACATATACTGTTAAAACTAAAATACACACTGTACTTCACTGTTTCTAATCACCAAATAGGCCTACTTGTTGCATAAAATTTTTAAAGATTAAAATAATATTTTATAATGTCAAGATTAAATCGGGTTTATTAGGGTTGTTAAGTCTAACTGTATGTCAAAATCAATTTTCAACTATTTAAAAGCCTATAAAATCTACACATTTTGTCTAAACGTGTGGAATCATTTTGTAAAACGTTAAAAGTAAAACTGGGACTAAATTGATTTTAATACCATAAAAATCTAAAGTTCCTTTCAATATAATATAATCTTTAATGCCAAATTTTGTCAAGATCAGATAATAATGGGTGCGTCATATTTTAATTTAAATTAGATGGAATGTATTGTAAATTTTAACACGAATCGGTTTAGAGAAAAAGTTTGTGTTTGCAATCATTTTAAGGATTGAAAAATATTTAGTAATTTAATCAAGGAGTGATTTTGAAGAAAAGCTTTAATTGTTTTCAGTAAAACAGAGGAAACTATATGACTATTTACTATTATACACCCTCGTGATAAACGGATGATCGTCGATGTCCGTCCATTCGTTTGCTTACTTATATTCTCAACAGTATAGAAGGACGTTTTTCTGAACACTTTTCTTTGGCTATCAGTTAACGACTTATATGAAAATTATAACACTTCTATTTCATAGGAATGATATGTATGCTGTATGTATGATATCAAATACTGAGTGCCGACCGTTTAGTTATGAAATTATGAGGTATACAAAAGGGTAAGTTTGATATAGACGCCACATAGTATGCCTATATGCTATATGTAAACAATGGCGGGTGTAACAATTAAAAAAATTCCACTCCTTTGAAGGCAGGGTTGGGTAAAATGGGTGATGGCAGTATACGAGGATTTATAGGATTATATAGTATTATAATTTATAGGATTATATAGTGAAATTCTTTCACCAAAATACAGTAATGGAAATAGGAATAGCTTAAAATATTTGAATACAACTCTTGTTTAATGTCCAAACTTGAAAAAGTTTACTTATAATACTACTAAACTACACGTAATAAACTGTTAGAAAAGTTTTAGTCACTCCACTAGAAACTGCAGGCAGTATTTTAAAATATAAGCAATTTCGTAATAATACCAAAATAAAAAAAAGGCTTATCAATAAACTGTAATAACTTTACAGTATGTATACGAATGAAGCTCCAGAGAGTAATTATTTATTAATTTATGATGTAAGGAGATAGCATTTAGTAACTTGTATCTTTCATGTATAGTCTACTATATATAAAACCGTCCATATTTTTATTTTAAAGTTTTTATTTTGGCTTTGGAATATCCATTTTTTCTGTCTCTAAAAATTTTACTAAAACTGTGGTCACACATTTCTTTAAACTTCTAAAATATCATTCCAACCAGCAGTCCTACTCGCCACGTTATTAGGACTAAGTATGTATTTTTTTACATTTTCCGTTTACAGAATTTCGAAATCTAAAGATATAAACGCTGTAAACAATTCCTACTGCTGTTGAATTTCAAAAGCTTGAAAGTTTATATTTAAAGTGGTACATATGCTTCAATTATATAAATATACAAGAAATTGAGTATTTATGTTATCAGATGCAATAAATCACTGGTAAAAGTAAGTCAACAAATAGATATCGATATATAATAAAACCACTGATTAGCAATTGATTCGACTAGATTATTTCCAAAATTAAAATGTATAAATAAAAGTCCAAATATACTTACGGATAATACAATTAGTAACCTAACATTGCTTCACTGTGGTCGTTAGGATGTGAAGATCATTAACATGAAACGGACACCGTGAACATTCAGACATTGTATTCGTAATCACAAAGGTATGTTTACGTGTGTGTTGTTTATTCGAGTACAAACTACAGAGTCACAACATTTAATAATATTTAATTTTTTAGTTTTACACATTCAGATAATCGGTACAGTATATCTGAAGTTTGTTGACTAGAGAGATGCGGTACAATACACAATACTCGTATATTGTGTACAAAAATATTTCTCAATGGTAAACGCTACAAATTAATTTCAGTTATAACTAACCATCAAGCACTATTTTAAAAGTGTATATAAAGCGAAACAAACCTTAAAATCAAATCTATTAAGGTATAATTAATCTGAGTTATGAAACGCGCCTGCAGGTGAACGACGCAAACTACTTGCAGCTGCACGCGGCAATGGATGTCCAACTGCTAGTTTAGACTGTACTCCTGGACTCTATGCCACTGGACTTACTGAGACTGCTGTATTTTAATAATATTTCAGAACTGGACTCAGTGATACCTGGACTTTATGAAACTGTGTTATATTTTAAATTAATATTAGAGACCTGGACTTTGTGAAAACTGGACTTTATGAAACAAGCACTTTATTTAATGTATTTTTTTGCTGGAAATTCAGAGCTGGACTTAATGAAAACTGGACTCAATGCAACCCTCCCGGTCACGTGACCTATAGGACGGCTTCGATTGACCGCCAGACGTAAACAAACAAACCCACATGGACAAGGAAAGGAATAATTAGTGAAGTTATTGAAATGGCGTGCGATGGTTTTTGTCACACGCTAAAAAGACCCTAGCGTATTCAAAACGTGCGTATTCAAAACTCAGATCACGCGATGCTTGCCCGCTGCGCAGCGCTTTGCGCTGCTTGCTCTTTTAGAAAAAGAATTAACTCGAGCTTGCAAAGTCCAAGCCCAGATCACGCCATGACTGCTTACACACACAAAACTCAGACAGAACTAACGCAGGTTTCATTACAGGCAAAAGGTAACCGGCGCGCGTTTATGACTGATAAGATAAGACGAGTTTATACTAGAAGTAGTACCTGGACTACTGCCCTACGAAATAATAACACCAAAAAAACAAATAAATACATTGTCAGTCAGGTTTTTCAAATTTTATTTTTTCAAAAATTTTTTTGGGGGGGAGTAAACGGCTACGGCGATAATCGGGACTAGTTTTTTCGGTGAAATTACGTGCCGCTGGTCTTAAGATTTACCAAAGTCATTTAATAATGTAACTGAAATGATGCCTAACATCATGGAAACTGAAGGATTTAAAAATGACTGGGATTTTGAATTACCTTTATTTATGGAAGAAAATAGTATAAAAGGCGATACTAGATTAACAAATTTAGAAGTAAGTAAAAAGAATACGAGTAAAGAAACTCTAAAACAATTGTGGTTAGAAAAAATTTCACTATCACATTTAGGTTATGTTTATGTTTATACTGATGGATCCAAAACTGACACGAGCTCCTCACACGGGCTATCTGTAGTTGGCAGGAGGGGCCCCTCCATCCCCACTCTTTCTCTCCGCCTCGGTTGATCACCCCATTAAATCTAACACGTGAGGAGCTCGTGTAACCTGGTGAACTCTTGTTAAAATCAGTGTGCTCGGCGTCTTTACTGCCTAGTGTGAAGTGGTCCTTCTTAATCGAGCCTCTAAAATCTTATTTCACGGTTCTCATAACCAAAATCCATTCTTTTCACCCGCCCTTCTAGTCATAGTCTCGTTCACGCTCAGCCAACAAACTTAGATAGTGTGCATAGTTCACTACGCAACAAAGAAAATTATTTGATACAGTGACATGATTTTCAAAACTAAATATAAAAAATATACCTGTATATGCTACCTAGTCTTGATTAAACCAGTGCAGTGGATGAGTAATGAGATATATAGTTTATTAAAATTAAGAATATGCGGTCAGTTAATTAACTCAGTATAAAAGTGTAATCGCCAGGATAGGTTTCAATTCACATGATACAGACATATTGTTACTTACATTTTTTAATATTTAAATGAAAAAAGATTAAAAATAAATAATGCATTCTCTAAAAATATTTTGTAACAATACAATTTTTTAAGAAATATATTTTAATAGCCAGCAACATATTGTTTTAATAAATCGAATGGATAATAACTTCAATATTACTACTATAGTGGCGTTAAAACCCGTCCTCTATGGTCACTAATATCAGGTCACGAAAATTATTTAGCTAGCAAAAATTATAAAATATATATTATATTAATATTATAGAAAAATAGTCTATTCTAAAGTCAACTTTTGCTTTCGTATATACAGTTTAAAAGTGCTTTGAGTTCGTCATTATTAAATTCTTTGTAATTTATTTTTGTTATCAATACTGCTTTGATTTATGATTTAATAGGAGCAAAAATTGAATTATCGAGAAATTTTGAGGACAGGCAGACCGAAAGAAATTGAGTTTTTCCACCCCTCGGGTGACAGGCTTCCCTGTCAATGATGTTATTCTACACTTCCCACGCCAGTAAAGGAAATCTCATTATTATTCTTTTGTAGCAAAATTTAAAAATTGGTAGAGTAAATATTTAGCTTGAAACTTCTAATCTAATAAATCTATACTAAAGGTCTCTTTGATGACGGCATAACTAATTTTATTTATAGAAAGACTGATTAAAGTCACAGTGATACACTGGAAATTGTTACAGACTAATATTTATACAAATGATATATTACGATTTTGTAACCAGAATATTAAAACTTATCTTGAATTCCTTCTTCATAAGTGCTTAAATCTGCATATGTTATTAGCTAAGTGTTATTGAAGTTCGAAAAATGTTATTTCTGTCTGTCTGTCCGCTAGATATTTCGAAATCCAACTGTCCTATAAACATCACAATTTGAATTAGGCCTAAATTCTATATAAACAATACTGATTTCGATGATGATTCATGTCACAACCCATGGGATTTAGTGAGCATTAGCAAATGTATTGACATGGGTCTTATAGGTAACCATGATAGAAACGAGAAAATAGCAGAATAAATAAATGTTCAACCAAGCTAAGTAAATTGGTATGCGATATCAAAACGCGACGTTAAATAAATGTAGCTTATTGATAAAGTGGACGAAAAAATAGTGAAGTGCAAAGTTAATGTTAAAATTAAATTAAAAAATTTAATTTGACCCTCACGTTCTCATACCCTCCCTAACTCACCACATCTTTGGTTATTTAGGCTATTAGGAGAGCTATGAACCAAATTCTATGATCAGAAGTTGTAATGTATTGTGTGGAAAGATATATCGATAAACGTCTCATTTACCAAGAACTAGTTCTAATATGATATCTAATATGTCTAACCATTACTCAGTAGGATGACAGAATTTATCTTTTTTTTAAAAAAAAAGGAGAAGCCGATCCCCTTTTAAGTCTTATTCTGCCCGTCATCATGGGCCACTGGCCTGTGCGAGGATCTTATCAAACAAAATAAGGGGAAGAGTCGATACAGTACAAGGTCGATGGTACTGATAAAAAGTGCAACGGGTACAGACAGGATTCGAACCTGCGCTATCTCTAACTCACGCTGTCTGTTGTCTTACGGAGTGATGTAAATGTTTGTTATGGGTGACGTGTATCTGTAACAGAACATCTTGAGAATTAAATTGAGCTTTAGACTTGCAATTTTACATTCAACCTCACTGAACCCTATTACGCGGTATATGTTGTGGCGTACTCCTTTTATTGACTTTATGATTAATCTTTTCAAACACTGTACGATCAGTTTACTGATGCAGTGCAAAAGTCTAATCAACGGAATAGTTTTTAATTTACCGGGAAAAAATCATATTATTTAGCTTTTGAATATTTAAGTACAAAATATTCAAATTATGTATTTATTCCAGAAGCATACTACAAATTATTTCCAGTCATAAATATTTGCAGTGATTTTACTTGAAATATAACAACATAAGTTTATATAAATCGAGTGAAAAATTACAGAAATATTGCAACTGTTGTGTCGTTAATACACGTGATTTATAGTTTGTTGAGTTCTTTAAGCAACAATTAAAATGATTCAAGTGACAGAACATTTGTAAACTATGATATGTAGGTTAGTGGCAGTACAGATGTTGCAAAAAGAAGTTTTTAAAGTCAATTTCAGTATATTTATTTTTATCTCAAATACTTCGGATTTGAGTTTTCCATCTTAGTAAATACTGTGTCATGTGTTCTCGTTAACACTATTGGTCTGCATTATGGTACATTAGGGTCAGAATAGAAACTATAGAGAAATCTGGAGGACAGGCAGACCGAGTAACTGGCTTCGCTGGCAATGATGGAATTTATACTCAAAGCAAAGAATACCCTGTAAAAGATATAACTAATTTCTTAAAGTAGTTATAAACGTGTTAACCCTGTATTGAGACTCCTTTGTGAGTTGCAGGAGAGTTGTTTAATCAACTTGTTTGTTCATATGCCTTTGTGGAACGTGTAATTAAATTCATGCAGTAAATAAACACGTATATTCTCTATGAATAATATCAAAGAGTTTATCTTCTATATTGTTCTTATATATTATGATTTTGGATATACAGGACAGATTATTACTCAAAATTTTATAATATGTTACTGGACTAGATTTTTCTAAAAAGTAGTAGTATGGAATTAAATATTCTATTAAAATGTTGGTTTTCATTAATTAAAGTAGGCCAGTTAATATGCATTTACATTATCTAGTACATTAAAATAAAGCTGCATGAAATATATTCATAATATCAGTTTTTAACCACATTTGTGTATTGCTATTTAAAACAATGACTAATATACTTAATGTATATTAATTTGAATTAACATTTAAACTCCAGTCTTAATAGTTAATCATAGTTTATAAGAGTGTTTTCCAGCTATATTAATGTTGAAGTTGAATAATAAAATCAGGCTGTTTTCTTATACAGTGGATATTGGTTCTCGCCTCGACAATATTATTTACATTTTACGTCCTAACATTTCTTTTATGATTAGTCAATTGAGATGTATAAACTTAATTTCAATTCAGTCTATTGTCCACGCTTCGATAAACAAGCAATGCCTTTGTGTTATCGAAGGCATTGCTCAATTTATGTAAACTCTTATGTGAACTCAACTTATGTAAACTCAATTTATGTAAACACATTTATTACTAATGATTTAAATACAAATCTTTTGACATTGCATAAAGTGTTCTCATATATTAAAATTCATATAACTTTAATATACATAAAAGCTTAGTACATAAAAGATTGAAGCGATTTGATTACTTCATCCTGTCATGGTATTACACAAATACTGGTAACACAAAAAACATCGACACCGCTCGTGTATCAAAGGTAAAACTTTCTTGCTGACTTTGTTAGACAGAGTTTGTAAGAGGTTGTTTCGCTGTTTTGTTACTTCATTTGGAAACACCATCAAAGCTATTTTGTTACGAAAACTTTGTGTAAATATATAAAATACAGAATGTTTTAAACCCTGCTATTCAGTGTTCCGTATTTATGAAACATTTTCTGTGGACTTTATCAGGGATTGTAAATTAATTGTAGCAGTACAGTTCGCAAATATAAAACTTCTTATGTAACGATTCCGCATTAAAGGAAAATGGCCTTTATTTTGACTAGAAAATATTTAAGTAGTATTTTGACGAGAAATCTAGTTACACTTATAGAAACACTTAATTTAAGTAGCGTTCATACACAAACAATTATTACTAATAATGATTTATATTCAATGCTAGACTACGATGATATTAGGGCTAATTATTACAATTTATATTGAATTTATTTACCTAAAGTGCTTTAATCTATGCATGTTATTTTAAAAGTGTTAGAAAAGCCACTCTTAGGGCCGGAAAAAGATCTTTTCTGCGCGTCTATATATCCTGTCGATACCTAGAAAAACTGCTGTCGTATAAATTTGTTATGTTGCTTTTGCCCACAAACCTTTATTCTATGTAAGCAACTCTTAGTTCAATGATGGTGAATGTCACTCTATGGGATATTCTAAGCGTTAGCGAATAATTTTACATTGGTCTTATGGATAACCATGATGGCCATGAGACACTAAGCGATTATATTTGAAATAACTCAAGTGCAAACAAGCTCAGTACACCCATAAAATTTTCGAACATTTGATATAGTAACACATGCATCTTAACTATACCAACTCCTTATTTTATTGTCACGTGCTGAGTAGAAAGTTATAATTATGAAAATACATGTGAGTGACTCAGCAAGATATGCAGAGTAATATTTCATACATACTATTTAAATATCGAAATTTTACATTAAACCTAATTTTTTCAACAATGAGTTGCATAAAGCGTTTTTTGTAGTGTGTAAAATTCTTTTTTGTTAGGTAATCTGTCTGTCTATAGAAACATCTATAGGACATTTACAAAATGAAAGAAGCTATAGATTTGAATGTTTGCTGGTGACCTCAGCAAAGCCTGATACTTAACACGTGGTATTTTTAATTCCTTCATTGTGTATACTTTAGTCAAATAACATTGACTGAAAACGGGCTAATCTCTTTTTTTATACCATTAAAGATCTTTGGTCTAATGTTCTTTTAGAATCTAGATCCTTACTTTTTTTCAAAAACATTAAAAACTAGGTTGATCTTGTTCGTGTAATTTACCTATTTTAAACAAAAGGTTTCACATAACAATATTTCTTGAGACTCGCAGTACTTATAAAGATATAACTTCCATAAATATTATATGATATACATTTTTTTAATAAAAAGCGATTACAAAATATTAGGGATATAATCATGATTCATTCAAGATTGTTCTGTAACGTATAGTATGCAAAATAATATAGCGCTTCTATTTAGCTTTATGCGTATAAATTACTTAACCTCTAAAACTCAAGAAACGTACGGATATTATAAGAGAAATAGCTTCCTCAAGAATTATATTCGGTCTGTTGCCTAGTAACAGGAGTTTCTTTAGGAGCGTGAATATAAAATTAGCCAGCCCTTTAAACTGAAAACTGCTTATTCTTTCAATAAAATTTTGAAATAATTAATAATAATATTTACTTCATTAATTTATCCCTCACAAGATTGAGAAAATAATAGACCTCATATTAATCATGTTAACCTCATATGGAATAGCAGGTCTTTGTTGGATTGGGAAAATAACACTTTCGGCATTTACTGGAAACTTGAACCACGGTAACTTCAATATTACTGACACAATGTGCAGTATAAAATACTTTTATAATAATTTTGTTATTGCTTAATGAACATAAATGTCAGAAGTAATTAATAAATATTACATTAATTGTATTAAAAAGACAGGAGAATTTTGTAATTTTAAATAAAATATATTAGTGCCATTTGAAGTAGGTAAATAATTTTGTTTAAACCCACCTGCCAATTCAATGATTCTTTATATAAATAAATCATTAAAATTTAAGTCAGAATCTCAGTATCTATGATCTATTTGAGATAGAGAAACATACATTTGTATTTACGTTATGGAAGATGTCTTGTATTTACTCACACAAGCAATTATTTGTTTTTCTGCTTTGTATATGGCTTTCTTTCATACTCTATAAAAGTCTAGAATACCCCTTAGAGGACAGGGAGATTGTTTTATGTTTCCATATCATATTATATGATCTAATTAAAAACGCATTATTTTGATTGATTATTAATTGTTACAGTACTGTTGGAACCCCGCCTTACACAATAATAGTTACTATTATTATAAGATCCACCATTTTAAAAGCTCTACTTATACAAATTAATACAAAAACATACTTAGTTTCTAAAAACATATATAGTTTTGAAATAGGTTAGCCTAATTGTATATAGTGACATAATCTACGTATACTAAATATTTTATGTATCTAAAGTAAATTTTTTTATATATATGTATATATATATCTATATATATATATATATAATTATAATTCTAATGTTATTGTTAAAATTAAATCAGACACATCATATTCATATAATAAGACGGTCAACAAAAAATATTAGTTAAGAGAACCAATACGTCCATCGGGAATATAAACAGGAAAATACTCAGATTATTTTCAATCTGTTATAAACTTTTTTGGGTTTGTTTGCAATTATAAAATATACTTATTAACGTATCGTTTGTTATTTTTTCGTAATATATTGATTTTTAAACGCTTACAAACATTCCAGAGTAAAAAGTACATAAAGAGTAAAAATTGGTAAATAGAAACTGGTCAATAGAAAATATTCCAATCACCTGATCAATTTTAATGATAATTGGACTTCAAATTTGAAGAGCAATCTTTTTGAGTCACAACATTGGAGAGCTGTTTTTATTATTTAAAATGAAATAAATAAATATCTTTGGTACTTTGGGATTATATACCGACCACACTAGTATGAAGAACACAAAAATAGAAATTTATAGAAACAAACATGATAGAACGAAAAAAACAACTCTTCAATTACAAAATTACAAACTTACAAGCATTTCCAGGTATTGTGATCGTTATTGTTGTCGCTGTTATCTTATCTTTCTCGAGAATCCTGATTACGGCAGACCGCGCGGCATCACGTGATTTGCACGGTACATAATTGCCTTTCCATTACAATTCAATTTATATTTCTGATTAGCCCCTCTAGAATTTGATATTTTACTGATAGGTACTATCTCGAGGGATGTTTTTCTTTCGTCGACATCAGCGCGGGGCAGCACCGAAGGTGCTGCCAAAGCCCGCGCTGATGGCCGGAGGCACTCGCATTTTGGGTGGCGGAATGTGATCAAGAATAAAAACAAGTTTTTAGTGTTTTTTTTAATAAAGAGTTTAGTTTGGTAAATGTTTGTTTTTGTTGAATTTTTGTGTTTGGAGAAATGTAGAGGTAAAACACGGAAGTACAACAAAGCGATGCACCAGCTGAACGGGCGGCGAGACTCTGCAATCACGTTATCTACTAGACGCTCGACTTTGACCTCTGTCTGAGGATGGGGAGGGGTTTGCGATAAGACAATTCCTGTTTTATATTGACGAAATATTGTTCTACGCTAATCTAGTAATCAGTAGAAACGAAATGTGAAATAACGATTCATGTCTGGGTGTGGTCGGTATAATCCCAAAGTACCATATCTTTTTAACATGTATCAGCATTTTATTGAGTAGCTCCAACAATTCCAGTAATATGTGAACTATGTTGGCCCAGAGTGGAGGAATATTATTTTCGTAGTGAAATTGAAAGAATTCACTATTGTGCGTGGTAAAAATTTAATTAACGTTTACTTGCCCTACTTATTTAGCTAATTATTAAACTTAACAGGTAGTCTCATTAACATTATGAGAAAAATCTAATGATAATATCCTGTACACTAAGCTTATAATTGGTATTTAGTTAAAATATAGAAAAATTTAAAGTAGTTAGTGTAAATATTTAGTAATGTTTTATCAACATTGTTTGCTTCATGCTGTGCATCCGTACCGATTCCATACCAAATGTTCAAAAGGAAATAAAATATTTTGTTTTTCCAACTAATGTAAATGTAACAATCACCTAATTATTAATTGGCAGTAAAATACCATTGATAACTAGAATAATACATTTTCAGTGCGGTATTACTCTTAGTAAGTCCTTTATTACTGCGTTATTTTTTGTCGTAGTAAAATAAATTTTGAATTAAAATGGTAATCTTAAAGTTATATTGAAAGCATTGCACATTTTCGTTACAGCTCCTGTTTTTCAGTTAATACAATTTAACATTATGTAATACTACCACATTGAGGCTGGAGACAAAATTGATTAAGTCTGCATTATTCCGATGAAATTTTATAAAAAAACACTGGAAAAATCTTTTTAATTCTTTTATAAATAACTAGCAGTTATCGGCCCCTTAACTTGCAATTTCCTTGTGAAAAGCAGTGACATCATAGTGATAATATTTTGAGATGAAATTCCTTATACTTCAGAGTTAATAATCACTGAAAGTAATGCAACCATTTCTAAAACTTAACCATTTTGGATTTAAGATTGAAAACCAATGTTTTAGTCCAGCTTGGACCAGCTTTCTTTCAAAACAGTCAATGTATTGAATAAATTTATTTGTTTGTTATTTTGAAAAGAAAGTTGATTTCGCGTTTTTGAATCAATGAAAACCATATACACGTAAGAATGAATGAGAAGTCTGTTTAGGTCAAAAAATGTTATAGCCTTTTAATTAATTAAATTATTTAATTGCTCTCCACGATATTTCTGGTGCCATAGTTTAGTTCGCCTAAAAGCCCTACTTCAGTCAAAATATCTAAAACGTGTTTTATAACAGTCTTTACATATATAACAAAAGTTATATAGTAATTTTATCTTCGATATCTGCATCACATGAATGATTAAATATGATATATGTTATTACAATTAATTTTTTTTATAAAACTTTGTATTTTCTATCTTGAAAACCTCTATGTTTATCAGTGGTTACTGAGTTTAAAATAGGAAGTTTTATTACTTTCAAGCTTACTCTTAGCTTTCAATACCATATTCGTAAGTTATGTTCAAAGGTACTAAAACTAATGAAACATATGACGTGTATCAATTTATGTAATGTTTTTGTGTAATACTTTTACGTAAATTAACATTCTATTACAAAACACATTATGTATCTTCCCATAAAGCCAGAGGTAAGTTTTCCGCAATGTCATCTTAATGAATAGCTGTTCTCATTGTTTTGATCAGGTGCACAACTGAGAGTACTACAATGCCTTAGACATTTGAATTTGTAGTGCAAGTGTCTCTGATGTCAAAACGACGTTTTGAACTAACTTTCCGAGGATCTCATCAGACAGGTATTACTCCAGGTTCCAAGGGCCAAGTTTACAACAGCGTAAGAATTTAGATAATTCACTAAGCGAAAGATGAACTAGAGCTAAACTGTACATTCTCATAGGAGAATAATGCTACTAAATTTACAATTATCCAAAGGTTTCATATAATCTTGTGCACAACACTAAAAACACAAGTTTTCGTTTTTTTTTATAAATTTATATACAAGCTTAACTCGATTAGAGAAGAGTTTCCATTGGTGAAACATATTTTGTAAGAACCTTGTAGATACCTTTTAATAAATGTTGAGGTACAAATATCATTACCTTATAATACAGTTAAAATTATATGGAATAGAGACATATAATTCATTTATTTGTGTCTATAAGACGAACTGTATTTTATAAAGTTTCTGAACAAATCCTATTTATTCTTATGGGGCCGTGAAATATTTTTTATACCTCTTTTTCACTCACAGCTTCACGAATAAAATGTATTCTTGGGTTTTAAACATTCTATTGAGTTTAAAACTTATTTCTATTTCTCACGATCAGATTGTAATGCTATATAACTAAACTAAATGTTTCTATATTATTTATATACAGTACCTAAATGTCATTACTTTCCTTAAGATTAGTTGATGTAGGTATTTCTGAATTTTAAAGTTTACATAATTTGTAAAAGACACACATACAAGATTACATACATACAGGAAAGAGAAAATATTTACAATTCCTTATCTAACATTTTTGGACATGCTTGTTGAAATTAGTATTTATTAGAGTCATTATTAATATTACATTGGAGTCAAGTCTTTTGAAATTAGCTGTGTCAAAGGATTCTCTAAAACTCGCTTTAAACAATAATGTAAACGAAGAAAAATTAGTCTCGTTTTTCCACATGAAACGGAATAATAAATGACTGTGAACTCCAGAGCATATGAAATATTCAACGACTGTTTGAATTGTATAAGCAAATGGAAACAACTTGTCTTCTAAAGTAAATTTTTGTCGTGTCTCTCTAATAATACATTATCTGGCTGTAATTAAAAACTCGTATTTTCAACTCACACAAAATTGTATTACTTTGAAACTTCTTTCTTTAGAAAAAAATAATCAATAATCTGCCACAATATAATTTGCAATCAACTGTAATAAAAGTGATATGTTTATATTTATTTCTTTTAAATTCAATAACATGTAATGACGTATTAACTAATTGTGTCATGAGTTAGGGGTGAAATTAAAGTAATCATGTTATAGTAGTGGTATTTTATACTTTAATAGTAAATAGGCTAACTTAATTTGAGAAAATAAACAGATCACTATTATTGAGTTACAACTCCACAAATAAAATATTTCTCTCTGTTTCTATTTATCTTTGTCTTCCTGCCGCAAGACATATCGAGATGGAAGTTATCAAGTGCTAAGTACTATGTATCATAAAAAATACTTATGAATAAACAATAATAAAGAGCTGCATAATTTTATATCGAAAAGTTGCTTTTAATTCTCAAACCGACAAGATCAAGAGATAATTAATGTATAATGAAGTTCAAAACAATTTTGTACAGTTTTTTTAAGGACGCGTTAAGCAGTGGTGAAATATAATTAATAAGTTCGTGTTTTATCAACGTAGAAAGGAGGCACTATTTTAAAACCTTAGAGGGTTTCACTATTTTTTAAATTACTTAAAGTTAGTTATTTTAAATTAAATCTACGCTTTGACTAAAATAATATTAAAAATTTAATACGAAGCAATAAAAACATTCTGACGTGAGCGGAGCAATATTGGTTAAACAAATATATATATATATATATATATATATATATCTGAGTTGTGAAAATGTGTACTCCACAGTCAATTGACGAAAGGTCCATTATGACACGCTTGATAATTATTAGTTTAAAGAACAAAACATCAACTTTGAGTTCACAGGTCAGCGCCCCTGGATGGTCAGTCTTTGTGAAACCGGAACGGAACCTGCCGGACTCAGCCAACTTTGGCCCTTGCTCTGCTCGTTTATTTCTTTCGCGTCTAGTGTTCCATTACTGTTCTTTGTTCCAGTTAAATGACTGGGAACTTTTTCTCGTTCTGTGCATTGTCTGTATATAAGCCATTGTATAGCAATGGATAACTACGTGTTACCTACATGCTTTTAAAATAAAAGGAAAAGCATAAAATAATAAATGTATATTAGTCAAGAGTTTTATTTCAATCTTTTCACATATTATAAATGTTAAATTTTCTACATAAGATCCAAATTCCTGTATGTAAGGAAAATATACTTTAAATTACTCGGCTACACATTAGATGTGCACAACAGTTGTACTGAAATATTTTTATAACTTTTCGTTCCATAGTGGAACTTCTTCTTTCCAAGTTTAAGATTTATTTTCTTCTCAAATGTGATCGCTGCAAATTATTGAGGTTTTTTCACATAATTATAAACATTATAGAAATTGCTGTACTGCTATATTTGAACTTTCGCTATACGAGTTTCGATTACTTTTTTAGGAAATATAAAAAACCATATAAGAAATAAGGGTTAGTTTAAAATAATTTTTTAACAAACATTTAAGATTTTTTATCAATAACTAACATTGATTTCTGTAATTTTAATTCGTATCCTTGCCTTATAAATTAACCAAAAATGAAACAATAATTTCCATGAAACGATATTTATTTCAAATTTCCATCTATAGAATTCGGATTTACTGTTAACGTGGAAAATGACTTTTATCATTGCTTGAAATTTATGATCTCAAGAATAGTTTTTAATAGTCTTAAGTGTTTTATCGCCGTTATTCATAACGGTTGTTGATTTGTCAAGCTTCATCCAATCCCTGTACAGCTTCACGCACTTCAACTAATAATACACGTAACTGTGAATTTTTAACAGTCAATTTTTAAATCTGTACAATAAACATGGCTCTCTACAGAAGGTCAAAATATTTTAAGAACACAATTTTAATAGGAAAAGTTTTTTGTAATTTTATTCCGCTCATTTTGATTATTTTTATTCCCAAATCTGTAGGCATTGCCTGCTGAATTTGTATTAGTTTAACACAATACCTTGAATTGGTAATACCTGAAGAAGGATAAATTGCAATCATTGAATAGTAGGGATCCCTTTTTGTAACATATAATGATGCCTATAACATATAATGTCTAAAATATATCCTTAATAATTTATATTGTATTGTAAATACGAAAAGAAATCTAAACAACATTTATTGGCGAATTATATGATAAAAATTATAAATATAGCGATATTAACCATACATATTTTCATTTCTTATTGCATTCAGCCTGCTGTTAAATATACGTATCAGAGACTACAGCTAGAGGTAATGTATAGAAGCAGTATCTGGGAAGACCAATAATCTTTAATTAAGGTTTCTCACAACAACGTCCATATATCTTTTCAAGTAGTATTAAAATCTGTAAATGTTCATTAGCTTCATAAAACATGGATAGAAAAGTTAACCTTGACCTAGAGAAGCAATATTATATTGAAACGTCTAGGCAGACCAATAAGCTTTGATTAAATGTTCTGACTGTTACGTCCAGAGCCCTTCTCAACGTGTATTAAATGCTCTAACCGTTCATTAGGTTTATGAAACGTTGATATATGAGTTAACCTTGACCTAGAGAAGCAGCGTCATCTTGAAACGTCTGGGCAAACCAATAAACTTTGATTAAATGTTCTATCTGCTACGTCCAGAGTGTATCAAAAGTTCTAACCACTCGTTAAATTTACGTGAAACTGATATAGGTACTATTTCAATCTCACATCATGAATAATAATAATTAGATTCAATTAATAAAAACATTTGAATTAATATTTCTTAGTTTATTAATATTTCTTAGTTTCATACAAAATAACTTATTATTATATAAATGCAACAGTAAATATAAAGTTCATAGTAAACATCCTTGTTTTATAGATATACAATTATTTTATTTTTTTATATAAACAATGCCTTATAAGTGAAAACTACTGTATTTTATACTTTGATAAATGGTTTAGACTAGTTATGGAATATTATATAAAATTTAGTTAACTATGATCAAAATTGTATTTTTTTCTATTTTACAATTAAGTGTTGAATTTTAAAATATATTTTTTTGGATTTCAATTCAACATAAACTTTTTATTTTCTTATAAAATGCCAAGAATACAGAATCCTAAAATACTACATATTTTGAGTTTTTGTACTTTATTGTAAAAATTTACACTTAAATCGCATGAGTAACATGAACCTATATAATCATTGAGCCAATTATATACCATAGTGTTTAATATGACTTGATTTTAAAGTAAATAAAATAAAATTAGAGCGTACGGCTAAAACTACAATAACAAATTTAAGGTGTATGAAATTTTCAATGTCTCCATTGAAAAATAGGTGGGCTGGCAGTGATAATTTATATTTTTTTTAAAACGGAGTAAAAAGGAAATTTATAAATACGTATTACAATCATTCATAATATTAGGTTATGGATTCACACTGGATTGATGAGGTTTTTGTCTTTCAGGATTCATACAATCTTAAATTTATAGTAATATTGTATTTGCTCACAGAGTGTTGTGAATTTGGACACAATATCATGTGAAATTAACCTTTTTAAATTTATTTACAGTACAAATAACACATACATAGTTAACATACCAGTGATTATAGTTTTCAATTCTGAAAAAAATTTGATAATTCTTTAAAGCTTTGAATACCAACAAAGACCCTAATGCATGACAACTTGATCTGTCCGTTCTGGATATCTTGTCATAATAAGACCAAAGTGTTATTACATCTACATGTATTCTAGGTTTTTTTATGCGTTCAAGCTTTCGTGCAGTCAAGTAGTTTTATTTTAGATTCAGGTGAAACAGGTGAGTATAGTCTTAGTTTGGCTTTCAAAGAGTTTGAGTCTATTTTCGAACCAGACATATGTTTATAAACGGGTCAATGTCCACTATTAATCGAAGTTGTAGCAGCATTCATATTGTTTTCTGAAAAAGGTATATAAATTTAGGTTATAAAAATAGATTATGATGGAATGATCTCAGAGAAAATTTAATTTTGTTATTTTAATAACGATGGATAAGACACTAGCAATTTTAAAGTTGTTTTGGTTCCACATGAAGATCGAAAATAGTAGAAAATTTTGTTATAACTACACATTCTGTATCTTAGAGAATATGCTTAAAATATAAAAATATATATCTAGTGTAAATAAGCTTGAAATACGTTGAACAGTAAAAGATAGGTAATACGTATAAAAAATACATAATATGTAGGAAAAATAAAAGTTTTTAATATATTTATTAGAATAGATAGTATTTTTTTCATTCAATTTAAAAAAAATTTTGAAATATTTGTTTTTTTTAACATGTTTTGATATATTCCTTCATGTTTATTTAAGTGTAAAGCAAGTAAGCATGACGCATATTATTCAGTGAACGAAACATTTCCTAAAACTAAGTAAAACACAAAACTTCAAATATTAGTTTTGCAGTAATTTTAAAAAATTTCTGGAAGATCAAAAGGTTCCAGTTTATATATTTATTTTTAATTAAATTCGTAATCAATGAAAATACATAAGTTATTAAGATTTTATTAATACAATTCTTGATGAAACGATGGTGAACATTTATATTTTATGAATGGAAAATATTATTAAAACTTTAATTGAAAAGAACAATTTATGTAATTAGACGAATTAGTTTTAAAGTTAAAGTACCACACATCACCTTCTTTTCATATTTAGTTCATATATAGATCAACTCACAAGAATCCCTAAAATGTTTTTTTCACTAAATTAGTTATGGATTAATTCAAAGCTCACAAAGATCATTTTAATAATAACTTAATAGTCCATCATTCTGAATATTTTTTTTCCAATAAAACCCTACTATTTTCCTAATATAAAAGTTGCTGATTTATAAATATATATTTTTATATTATTTTATTGTATGATAAATATATGTTAAATAAGTGCCTTTAAACTACGACATTTAGCAGTTTAAATATCCTTAGTATCAGTTATAAAATTGTATTTTAATAGTGCTTCCAGAACACATAAATGAATATATAATTATTTATATTATTAAAAGATAAAGTATTTTTTATCTTCACGAAAATAAGCGTCACATTTTCTAACGTATAGTAACTACATTTTAAAACGGGGTTATCTTTGAATTACAACTGTTTTATCCATTATTACATTCCTATTAATAATAATTTTGCATGGTAACCTGAAAGAAGGTTTTGCTAATACTAACATAAACTGTAAATTAAACTATGTATAATTGCTAGAGGCGTTTTTAAAATGTGTGAAAATTACAATTAAATTTTACGTATAATTTTTATTGGCTTATTTTACATCATTATCTTAAGAAATTAATTCTTTACAAGTTTTTTTAAAGAATTTTACGTGTTTGTTACACATTTAACAAAGTTAATCTACTTGAAACCTAAATGAAACTTGTTTTTGGACACCGAAATTTGCGTATTTCTTCAGATATCTTAAAAATTACTGCAGCTAGAGGTCTGGTACCAATTTTATTCAATTTTTCAGTTCAATTTGCATAATATACAATATACATTAAATTTTACGTCCTGGGTAACGCCAAAAATAATTTAATAGGTCTCCCTTTTAACGGTGGCACTGAAATCAGGTCGAAATCTTTCACCCTGTATAGCTCGCTAACTAAGCGTTTCTGGACCTATGTGTATATGAAATTTTTTCATTATTTTAACCGTAAGAACAAGTCTTGACAGTTTCTCCGTTTCTTCATGGTACACCCTATATTATGATAATTATAATTACAGTTCAGGTATAGTGTGAAGTTAGAACATACCGGGGCACCTGCACGGTTGTTCTCCACAATACACCGTTCTATTCATCCTTGGAACATATTGTGCAATGAAGGACCCCCTGAAGCTTGTTTATATTTCCGAACAGTTTCCATGCATATAGAAGTTGTAATTTAAATTTAATTAAAGCTATATTTATATTTCTTATTTTTTTGTTTCAGTATCGACAGTGTATTGAAGTTCTTAAATGCTTTTCAATAAACTTAAATACACTATATCCAACGTTTAACAAACCCACTTGTCCATATTCTTAAATAGGGCGAAAGAACAGAAGTAAAATATCACCTACCCCTATGTGATAACCCCAAGAAAGTTATATTTCGAAAGCTGAGCCAGAATGACACATCTTCAAGAGATAAATTGACATTAATTATTTTTCAGTAAACAAATTCCTTTATATCACAAAGATACGAAATAAAATAAAACTTTCTTAAATATCTTAAAATAATCTTAAGGTTCCTACAAGTTTTATTTAACTGCTATTATTCATTAATGTAATCCGATTCATGCAAATCTATCTTAGTATAAATAAATGCTTAGAGATTATGTGAAATTTCTATATTAATAATAAATCTAGAAACATTCTTGGGTTGACAGGCAAAGATTTCTAAATTATTTCTCTACCTAAAAGTGAAATATTTTAGCCTACTGAGTATTAAATTTAAATGACGCTTAACTAAATGCCTTGGTTGGACATGCACCATCGTACAACTCAATCTTTTCTATGTTATAATGAAGTCTTATGCAAATTTTTAAGTCTACCTATGATCTTGCTCAGATACTTGCCATATTTTAAATTCACAAATTTATTTTGAATGGGTTAGTTGTCATATCAGGGTGTAAATAATAAAATTCTGTGACCTAGAAAAAGAACTAGAATGAGTGGTGAAAATGAGTTTTGTCCCCACCTTTGAACATTGCCTTCTATTGAATTACTTTTTTCTTTTTATTCTATGAATAAAAAAAAAAAACAGGTTAAAATCATATTTTTAGCATTTAGTGTGTTTAAAAATGTATATATTCTGCCATTTTCCGATGCCGCTATGTTTACTTATATGTCTAGCAGTAATAACTAGAGAGAATAAGAAATAATATTTACTAATGCTCAGCCAAACCCCATGCGATGACGTGCATTGTCATAGAAATCAGTGATGCCTAAACATAAATTAACTTCAAGCAGAATGGATTTTGTTTTCGTGATAAAGCACAGATAGACAAACAAACAGACTGACAGACAGACAAAAATTCGTGCATCCTCTCGAGTGACTAGCTTTGTTGAATAAATCACCCGTTTTCGTATACGAAACAATAGTGTTATAACAATAACATAATGTTTTTTGTGAGTTATATCTCGGTCAATTATACTGTACACTGAGGGGTAAAGTTGTCTTACGAGTCATCTTACGAGTTAATTCCAAAGTTTGTAGCTGAGTTCAATGTTTTCATGATACCGTTCAACTGACATTTTGTATAGTATTTATTAAGAAAAGTTTGTTATTTTAATAAAGAAGAAGGGAAAATTTTACAAGAATAAACCCTGGTATTTTTTTGTATAAAGTATGGACAATGTGATAAATCTTCATGCTCGGCTACCCAGCGTCGTGTACTGGAGGTATTTTTCTTGTGTTAAAGCTGAGTCTCCCTGGCCGTACATTACACAGTACTGCAGATTCATTGTATGGAAACGTAAATGTATGATACATCATCTCCACCTTCAAAGCTCTTACATCGTATTAAAAAGATTCTTAACTGCTGTATGTAATGTTAGCCCTTTAGACGAAGAAGAGGTAAAATATTTTAAAATTATAAATTTCTCTGTCTCGAAAAAGTTATAATAATTTAAATTTCCCAAATATTTTTTTTACTGTTTGTGTGACGTTACAGAATTTAAAATAGCTATATTTACTACCGATACTATTCTAATTCTATGTTTTATGCCATTTTTTTGGGTTAACACTGCAAGAGTTTATAATAACTTGATAAAGTTATCCATGGGATTGGTGAGTGAGAGATTGTGTCGTTTGATTTATCTACTGATTCTGGCTATTTAGGTAAAGGACTTAATCTAAGGAAAAAGAATATTAATATTACGGTAGAATATAAACTATTCTTACTTTTGTATCACGTGGGTTTTACGATAACGAAACTACATTGTAAAATATGAAAATACACAGAAACAACGGTATATACTTTTAACAAACTTGAAAGACTTCTTTTGTATATATTATAAATGATCACAACTTGTAGTAGTACATGGCGAACAAAATTTAATGTATATTCATTAAGTTTGCGTAATTAGCATCACCCTGATTTAGTTTGAATACATTTTTATCAATTAAATGAATTCTATGCCTTGAATCCCTATGATTTATTAGTCGGTTGATATTGTTACCCATTTCATCACAGATGTTACACTTTTGATTCAACAATTCCTATATATTTCCCACTCTTAAGCCACCAAATAGCAGTCATTATACAAGGGAAACTAAAAATTGTTTTCAGTTTCATGCGAACGTTTTATAATGGTTTTAAATTTATTTTGAATTAGTTAGAAATAAGGGCATTTATCGTGATCATAATTTATTATATAAGGCAAAAAATTGATACGTATAATTTAAAATATGTAGAATGTGATAGAGATCTAGGAATTTCCTTATATCATGAGGATTTTATATATATATATATATAATATATATATATATATATATATATATATATATATATATGTACTGTATATATAAAATCCTCATGATATATAATATATGGATAATTACAGAATAATTCATAACCACACTATACAAATAATAATTACTTATATAATTAAGATGTACCTTTTAGTTACCTTAGCAAAAGAAGCGTAGGAATTCTCTCTTTTCACCTAATTACAAAAGGATCTATTTGATGCATCTGAAGTGATAGGATGCACTGAGGATAGTTCAGGATGAACATTAGGGACACCTTTGACGTGTTCCCATATTACATCTACCATGAAGTGAGGTAATAGTGAGCACTGACTTGGTGATGACATGCTCACTCTACTCCTGGGCAGAAGCTTAACACGTTCGCTGCGGGCCACTGTCCGGACAGTCCCGTGACCCTCGCCAAAACTGCGAGGCACTGTCCGGACAGTGCCGATAAGCACAATGCATTGCTTATTCGTTTCGCTTCGCTTGTCACGTGCTGCAATCTTGCAGGAATTGTCGGAAACTTTTCAAGCTTGTTCTAGATGAAGTATACTTACTTTCTGATACGTCAGTTTGTCCTGGAAATGCGGACCTACTGTCCCGACAGTGCCAGCGAAACAGCTGAAATTTCACATGTTTATTGCTATTATGAACCAGTAGAAAAAACAATAAAAACACGTGTTCCTAATTTCTTTTCCCTTGTGTTATTGTTTTCGTGAGTAGACGTATCAGCAGCTAGGCTTGTTTACAAATTGGATAGGTTATTACTACTAAATTAAAAGTAAGATAATCTTTTACCGGTATTGCGATTTTATCTATATGTGTGGTGTCAACATTTTTTCTTGTACATAGTATACACATATTTTGCTTTTTTGTATACAGTATGTAGACTATTGTCTCATTAGTAAATTCATTCAAACGATACTTTTATTTGTTTTACTGTGCGGACAGCACGCGGTGGCGATCTGCACCGCGGGCTCTGTGGGTGTTTTACGCTATATGCGGGACTACTGTCCGGACAGTAGCGTTGTCTAGCAACGGAACCTGATGCATATCAAAGTCGATTGAAGTATTCTTGATACTTTTGGACATCATACAACACATTTGGTTAGTTATAGTTAAATTTTATATAGCCCGTCATATGTTAACATAAATGATGCCATGCCAAAAATGCGGGCCACTGTCCGGACAGTCCCGATGATTACGAACGCATAAGAACGTAATATAAACGAATATCATTATTTTATAGCGCATCAAACCAAAATAACGCCAATTCAACGAAAATCGCAAGTTTGAATTTTGCCGCATATCGGGTACATCATTGGCCGCTCTTGCCGCAGCGAACGTGTTAATCTATCCAATTCTTATTCAGGCTCGTCCAGTCAAAACGAGCTGTAGACATTACTAAATACGGCTTAGTAAAAACCTTAAACGGCTTACCGTTTATTTTCACCTACTCCCAGAATGATCTTACTCGTAAATTATTAATCAACCCTTTACCTTAATACCTGTATCTTCAATTGTACGGTTAATCCATGTACATTTCATAAACACACATTCTATCTATAAGATCTAAATGATATGTCATGTTTTGTTATACATATTGTACAGTTGAAAGATTTGATTGTGTTATATGTATGTATAATGATGATATACATATTGTATAGTGTAGGTACTATGGGCAGTATAAACCAGCCATGAGTAAATCTTTCTATGGCAGAGTTCATAATCTTATCATACATAATATTACCTAAAAGGATTCGTCTACGTCCTATTGTTTATAAAACGGTTCTGTTTAAATATAGCGAAGATTAATAGAATATTTACAACTTTTTAGTTATTAGATTAGCAATATTGTTCTCCGAATAAAATGCTTGAAAAAACAATTATTTTCATTTTATTCCCAATACTTTACTTCACTATTTCTTAATTCAAATTAATGTACTTTACAATTCTCCCTTAGATTATATATTAAAATTATTATCTGACAGCAATAGTATTATTTTTATTTTATTAATCAGTTAATTACACCTGAAGTAGTAAAATTAGTTTAAAACGTGTTCATAACAATAAGTTACTGTTTTTGTACTTTATGACGAAAAACTCAACTAAATTATGAAACAAAAATGTAAGATAAAGATAACATACACTAAAAGGAAATTGTAACAATATTTGTTTACAAGACTGTTGAGACTTGAAACACTCGGGAACAACTTGAAAGTAAACTGATTTCGTCAAACTTTGGTAATGAAACGATCTCTATTATGCTAAACATTGCTCTAACAAACTTTATTATCTGGTTGTTCCGGTTATTTCATTGCAATAATGTTACCCAAGAATTTAATTATGATATATACAAGAATATTGGTGAGCTCTTAGGTTTTACTGACACCAAAATAGGGTCATGTGACTAATAACAAATGCTTCCTGAAAGGCGATTTAAGCAGTTGTAAATTACAGTATGAAGTAACAGGGATACCTTATTATATAAATCTTAACATATTAAATTGATAAATTGTGTTGATAATTTTCTCTAGAATTGTCTCTATTTTTTGGCGTGTTGTTAGTAGAGTATATTACCTATGACCAACTATTATTTCAGTATCACCTAAAGAGATTATTTCATTATCAGCTACACTAAACTTTTTTGGAGGAACACTATGTAAAGCCAATAGCTCGATGTGAACCCGTAAACTCTTATTAGATCACAACACTACAGTGAAGCTATAATTTAATTGGGTCATTATGAGAGTTAGTAAAAGGATTCATGAAAAGCCGTATAACCTTCACCATAATTTTAGGGGTAAATTTTCGGCCTCCTAACACAAAGAATCCAGGTTACATTCCTAGAAGTGTTATAATAACTTTGAAATGGGTGTGAAAGCGCTAAATGTGGTTAAGCGCTTAGTAATAAAAATAATACACTGAAATACCACTAGCGTAGAAATAACCACATTAGAACACCACTTTAACACAAACTAATCTTTAGTATCAAGTTAGCTGATTTAGAATTTATTAATTTTTAAATCTATTCTTTTGTTGCAAGCTTGAAATAAGTATATGGGCTCATAGACAACCAACTCCATGTACGACTCAGTGATTTTTTTTCTGTTTTGTGAGAAACCTAACTTTCAATTCCGAATATACAGCATGACGCTCACAGACTTTTATGCTTTTACTGAGATAGCATTTACTTAAAAATAACTAGTATTAAATTTGTGAATATGTTATGCATTTACCAGTTACAATCTCGAATGTAAAGAGTTACCAACTATTGGCAGATATAAATAAACCTTTATAAATTGTTTACTTAGGATATATTTAGGAAGTAAATTGAAAAATAATATGTAGTCAACATTTGTCTGCAAAATTGTTTGCTCTGTAAAATCTTATGCAACCAAACAATAATGTGATAACTTTTACTTAAAAATAACTAGTATTGAGACCGTGGTTATATTATGGATTTAAAAGCCACAACCTGGAATGTACAGAGTTGCCAATGTTTAGAAAGCAACAAATTTTACTTATTTCCTTATTAGGAGCCACACAAATATATAATAATTAATTACGTAATCTACCATTTTAAAAATGAAACACACTAATTCAAAACCCTTTGGAATATCTATAAAAGTTATTGATTTAAAGATTTGTTAACAATTGACTTTTAAAATGTGGTTTACAGAAGAGCCCTTTAAATTTTTTTATATCAAACAATGTACAATAAAATTTAAAGAAATATTACAAGTAAATCTTTTGCACCTTTATTAAAAATTGTGCAAACAAAACAAAATTTAAAACCTTGAATAAAAATCCTCTACGATTTATCACAATTCATGAAGTTAAATATGTAAATCATGTAGTTAAATATGATAATCTTTCTACCACATTTACAACTTTGTTAAATTTCATTACTAATAATTGATTATCTCACTCTTTTTTGTAAAAAAGATGAAACATAGATTTTATATTAATTTCTACAGATTTATTTTCTTTAACAATAAATGTTAAGAATTTCCATTAGATTTTGTAACATTTTTGCTGCATTCATTGTTAGGATTCATTCTTTGTGTATGTTTGTTAAACGTCATTGAAAATTTACTATACGATTTGTTAGATATTTTTATGGTATTTTAAGCTGTCATTTTTTAATTTTTTAATGGCTTTAAAAGTAGTCTAGGAGTGATAATATATTATATACTGACGTCTACGTAAATGAAAATATAAATAAGGAAATATGTAAAGGACGCATGTGGCTGTAACCTTATTTTTCACAGTCATATGTAATGCCTGTCAAACAGTAACTTCAGACTACCTTTGATACCAACACGCCTTAATACGAGCTGAAAGAACTCTAGCTCTCTAAGGTCATTTAAAGCGTTAGTTGATTCCTAAAGTGTTTTACCCGGTGACTGAATTCTTCTTCAGAGTGGAAAGGAGATTTTATGTTTTATGCAGATGTTTTCTCACGGTTCCAGTACTTCAACTTAGTTCTCACTCTACTGTTTGTAATTACACACCTTAGCATTACTTTACTTTGAATTAAAACAGGTAATTCGGACTTCCTTATGATAATTTATAATTAATAAAACGTTCTATCTACAAGTTTGTACAATAATAAATCAATGCAATAAACGCGTTCTATTTTTTATACTAAACAAAATAAACCTCGTCCGAATACCGACATATTTTTTTCCAGAAAACAATTTTTTATATTCGCGAATCGTAAAATTATAGTTCTATTTCAAACCCATAGTTAATTTTCTATGCTTTCCTCTTCATGTGCTGACCAATACTGTATCAATTCAGAACAAAAACAACATTTTTTTCGTAATTGCACTGATGCATAATCAATTCTAGTTAGTTATTCTTTCATCTAATATACATTTTTTCATCTTTGTCATTTGTTATTGGAAAACAATATTTTGTTTCAGTGAAATGCCTTCTAATGCAGAAGAATTAATGTGAGACGACAAAAGAAGAGCGCTACACCGAAATATTCACAGGACACATAACTTTGAGTAGTGATTTGGGGATCTGACAAGTTGACCACTGTATACTATTGTTGTGCATTTTAACACAGCTATAGAGTTTATTCAAAAGTATACATAAAATATTTACTTTCCTCGAATAAAGCATAAAAATAATCAGTTATTTCTTGCTACATTTCAACAAGAAGTATACGAAAGAACGTTTTCGAACTACCAATATATATTCCAAAGATGTGTGGTAGTGATATAACAGGGCATGGACTATATATATACTTATATACTTTGTAAAGGAAGAGATCATTTGAATGTGCAACCATCATTTGTTGATTATTAATATTAGATTACATTTAAGGAATGCGCTTCATAGTTCTATGTAATAGACCTATTTTCCTTATGCAACCAATATTTTGTAATTTATATAGAACAATATTATTAACCACTTGAATCTAAAGTTTGTATCCAGTTTTCATACTGAAAAGGCACTTACAGTTTGTTTTCTGCTGACCCTAGTCACTACCCCAGATCGATCTGCTTTATCCAACTTACTTTAATTAAGTGCCTTCAACAAGTTCACCACATTTCTAACTGAAGTGGAATAACGATTATAATGATCTCGTAAACATATGAACGCATGGCTGGAATAGACTCATTACTTATACACTACTATAATGCTGATCCTTTTATTTACTCTGTATTGTTCTTTAGAATAGCTTTACTCAAAATATTCTAATTCAGTGCTTTTTAAAAATATATAATATATTTTATCGTTAAAAACGAAAGTTATATATTGTAGTTTACGAGATTTTAACACAACATAATACTATAGTATGTGCTACATTTTATTTTATGAGTGGTATAGTTAAATAATTAAGGAAAGATTGTTATAAAATATATTTAAGATTATAAGTAGAAACTTTATTGAATATAAACGCATGAAAAGTAAAATTGTATTTTCATTTTAAAAGGGACCGCAAAGATAAAGAAAGACAGCTGTTGTGTTAAAAATGAAAAATTAAACGAGGTGTGTTTACAGAGAAATATTTAAAATATTTTAACATATTTCCAGGGACCTCTCATATTCAAGAACTCAAGAGACTCCATGTAGGAACTATTCTTATTCATTAAACATTGTAGTTATATTTCATGTCTTTCTCACACTGGAGAAAGTTGAAATTTCAAAGATTTCACTTTCCTTAAAGGTTTACGTATATTTTCAAGGACTATGTATTAGGAATCATGTTCTGGACTGTTATTGTAAAAAGTTATTTTTGATTTATAAATGTACAAAATTCTTTATTATAATTAAATGTCTGGTATAACGCGTAATGAAATTTAGCACTATTTCGATTAATATAGGGCACCAGAATTTTTATACTGCGGCTATTAAGGATTGTCGTTACTTAACTTGTTCATCGTGATGAATATTCAGAAGTATAAATGATGCAAATTGCTCTTGTAACGTATTCTGCAGACATATTCGCTCAGTGTAGCTTCCTTATTTCCTTCACATATCTTTGAATTTATTCGAACGATATATAATATTGAACTACGAGTATGCGTAAGTTTTTGTGATAGTCCATGGAAAAATTTAAGGGCCAAAATTCAATTAATGACCATTAACAAAAAAAAATCCTTATTATATGGACATTCAATAGAATACATATAAACAATACTCTTCCGCGTAGGTATTTTGGATAGAAATTTTACACGCTCAACAACAATCTTTTAAGGAATCATTTCATTCATTAAAATAAATTTACGTTTATACATAATGACATAAACTTATTGGGTAGTTTTTAATTAATTTTAAAGATTTATGAAAGAGCTGGTGTAGAAAATGTATACAGGGTGTACATAAAGTCCTGCACAGGTGTAATATTTCCTGAACGATAGCAGATAAATCAACAAGATTTGGTGCATCAATATTACACCTAAAAATCTACTTTTTGAAGGAACTATCAGTTTTCTGTAATATCATGGGGACGTCCCGCAAGGAGTCAGAAGGAAATCTTAAATAGGAGCATAGTTCAATATGCAAATCATTTTAAAGGGCTTATCTAGCAGAGTTAGATGCCGCAAAACCGCATTCAAAAAGATTGATCCAGTACACAATGGCAGTGTTGATGTACCAAGTCTTGTTGATTTATCTGTTATCCTTCAGAAAATATTATACCTGTGCAGGACTTTATGTACACCCTGTATAGTACAGTAAGAACAATTTAGCTCCATGGTTGAGATATGTCTCAACGATGGGATTTATGCTCCGACACGGCTCACCGCATTAACCAACCTGTCCTAGCTCTGCTTCATCACATTTGTCATACGGTTATGCAGTACTCCAATTCCGTTTTGACCCTTTTACTTCATTTATTTATTTCTCGCTACTCATGGATATTATTTCATTATTGCATACTAATGACACTTCCGATGCTATTCAGTGGATTAAAACCCTACTTTATTTACTGTAATGTGTTGAAAAGGGAACTATGACAATAAAAAAGAAAAAAGCCATGATTACGCCACAGTACATACCATATTGTAACAGACTCTGGTGCGGTTGCTTGCCAAAATATCACGACTATAGTTCATTTTAAATGCATTAATGTGTAAAATTTTATTTGAATGTACTCAGTCACAAAAAAAAATGTATTTAAACTGCGATTGCCTCGTCCCCATTATTAATATATATTATTCTAATGTAGAACCGTTTGCTAATATTCAGCCAAATTCAATGGAGTGACATGCGGCATCGTCGAACTCAATGTTGCTTTAATAAAAATAAAGTTACATGTAAAAATTAAAGCATTTAGGTAGGGTTTGTTCTCAAGACATAGAATGGATAGGAATAATGATAAACAGAGACACTTATTTTTATTTTAATAAAATCCAAAATAATTTAACAATCGTTAATCCTGTAAAATTAAACAAATATCATCATTGTTATGTTTTATAAGATTTATTATACTCCAGGACACAAATTTATTGTGTAGTTTTTTAACTACTTGTGTGAAATTGTAGTTTTAAAAACCTGTTTACATGAATAAAAATACAATATTGTTTTTTGGGACATGAGCAGTCGAAGTTTAACATTGAGTTGAACAAAACATGTTCTTAAAGAAAATGTATGGTTAAAACTTTTTTATAACCGATTTCTTCACACGTAAGTTTACTTTTCACATCTGCTTTGTATCATCTTTTTTATCCGAAAAAATACTAGATTCTATACGGTCCATTTGCAGTAAAGTCCAGAAGTCGAGAGATTGCCAGAGCTCTAAACATCTAAGAAGTTAAAATTTTTCCAAGACCTGAAAATCAATGTATGCAGAAGGCCTTCAGAGATCTCTAAGAAACCGGAATCTGAGACAGAGACACATGCAGAAATTAAATATCAATTTAAAACTATACTAAAATTGTCGATGTCCAAGGGTAATAATATTGCTGTGATTTAAACTATCATGGATTAAACATATTCCATGAGCACGTAATTGAGAGTTCCAGACATCAAGAAGTATTATAGCACGAGGTGTCGTGGAAACCAGGAGCTTAAAGGTTGTTTCCCGGAATTAATAGTTTTTTATAAGCGTGTCCCTTAGATATAATTTTCCTACATACAGAAATTACATAAGTTTTACTAGCCTAGATGCAGAAAAACCTCAAAGAGAGACAGTTGATAAAAAATGGAAGCTTTAGATGGCCTAGACCTCACAGTTAGGGGAAGTTGATTGTGGAAAATACCAAAATATATAGAAGTAATTCCTTTTAGTTTGCACCATCCTTTATAAACAGTTTCTGTTTGTCTTCTTTGGTTGAAAAGAAAAAGAAATTGTTTAAAATTATGATGTGAATGTTTATCATAAAAATATCAATCATTCTCACAGTATAATATTTAATCATACAAAATAAATATTCTTTCACTATACATAACCATGTACCTGTATTAAAATATTCAGTTTAGATTTTTCGCTGAATATAAACTCTATAACACACTATGTAAAATAATATTACTGAAAATAATGCTTTGAATTTTAAAATAAACCAAAAAAATGGTATGATGTAAATTGTTTATAATGCAATTATTCTTGGATAAACGTGAAAGGTAATATTAGTTAAAGGAGGGTGGAGTGCACGATAAAGCTATACTGTGATCATTAAGGCATGTCGTTACATTAGTTCGCTCTCTGTAATGGATATATGAAAGTATAATTACAGAAACTTAATGCAGTAACGTGTTAATGCCACAATGAACACCTCAGTGGATAAAATTATAATACTTTATAATTGTATATTCATGAGCCTAAAATTATTTCATATTCGGGAATGTGTGGGTTGTGTAGCTGTTTAAGAAGGATAACGGTGATGAGTTTATATATAATCATATATTAACATTCATTAACGAATATAAATCCAAAAGCAAATGATATAGATATCTCAGTTGTAGCTATAGATGGGGTACACTTTAGCAACATGAATCAAAGCGGAATAAGTAGGTAGGAATTATAGGGTAGATAATAAATATTCGAAAGGTTCTTGTAACCACAGTGTTACTATTGAACAACTCCGAAGCCCACACGAATTGACCCTCTTCTGTTTTAATCTTGTTTCACCTACAGAAAACTTAATAGTTGCTTTATAGAATTTTTTTAGCTGTGATATCTCCCAATATTTTAAATGTACCACATAAGTACCAGGATATTTCGAAGTTGAAATATATTTCAGTTTTTAGAGTATAAAAATTATAAATTTTTACTGTGATCTATAAAATCACCTGTTGGGCACAAACAATCTCTTTTTACGATTTCCTCCTTAACGACCATCATATCGTTGACTTATTACTGGTTATCCTTAGTGAACAATGGAGAATTGACCAATTGAAGCTTATCAGCGATGAACTAAGGTTACTTGTTTGTGAAATATTATCAGATGATGTATTGTAAATAACTCATATATTGGATGTTAATTTTCAAGATATTTAACTTCATGCTGATAATTTATCACTGTAAAATTAATAATCTTATTTTAAATTATAGTATCTAGTAACCGCAGCGAAAACCAAATTATGCAATGTATACGGGTTCCAAAATGCTTTTTCGATTATTGTATTTTGGAATAGTCTTATTTGATTCCAATAAACATTTAATCACAAAACATACTTTAATACAAAAGGACTCGAATCCGTACACCGCAGATCCCTTTTATTTTATTGGTTAAGTATATAGAACGTATATTGACGATTTAAAATTATTAGGGGATTATTGATTGGACTCGTCTGAATAAGACCTATCAAGCTGTTCGCATCATTTGGCATTCAAAATAGCCTAAAAGGCCCTACATATTTCTATATATATATATATATATATATATTCTATTATATATATATATATATATACGTTAAATTGTATAAATGGCAATAGCCTTATTTAATTTCAATAAAACATTGAATCACAAAAAGTACTTGCTCCGCCGGGAGTCGAACCCGGATCTCTCACTTGCCGGGTGAAAATGTGCTACCATTACACCACAGAGCGCTTCCTTTTTCCGATTCAATTATATTGTATTTGGCCGTATCTGTCACATATGCGTTTAAATAAGCAAACTAACATATGAATCAGAAGACCAAACACCTGTCAAACGACTTTTATTTAACGTTAAATTGTATAAATGGCAATAGCCTTATTTAATTTCAATAAACATTGAATCACAAATATATACATATATAAATATATATATATATTATATATATATATATATATATGTATGTATATATGTATGTATATATATATATATATATATATATATATAATATATATATTATATATATATATATACATGTGTTGGCAATATGTATACGAAAACAATCTAAACAGTAATGTAATTTATAAGCAATAAATTTATCAAAATACACATCTCATTTTTTATTTTTCTTTAAGGATTATAATATATAAATTCATTTCGTAACACGTTAGCGGGACGTTTCACTTAGTAAAGTGTGCACTAAGTCTTTTAATTATACACCAGAACAGGTGACTGTTAATTTACCTCACATCGTACAGATAATTTTTTTTTATTTTTATTTTTAAACCTCATATATTAATGTTTCTATTAACTACTCGAAAAATTTTCATATACTCGTTATTGAATATTTTATATATATAAAAGCATGAATTCAAAACGACGCTGTGCTGTGCAAAATGCGTACTGTAATGAACAACACAGTATGGAAATTCTAGTGCACTGTGCCATTCTAATTTGTGTTGACTTCTCATTAATTATTACAGTACGGAAATTTACTTTAAATCAGGACTGAGTAAATCATTTAAAATTTAAGCGTTGCACGCACTAAAATTTTTTAAATTAATATATCCTTATTATTTATAGGTTAACATCTATTGTAATTAAATTAAAATTAAAAAATAATACCCTCCTAGGTAAAAATATTAGTAAGAATTGATATAAAATTATTACCTAATTAATGCAAAAAGTGTTCATTTACATAGATAACATTTTAACTAGTTACATTTGAATAGGTTAGCGTAGTAAGTATATCTATCGCGCTTTTCTTTCAGTCTTGAAGACTTAACGCCACCTCCAATATATTATGTTAATTTACTATGTCTTAGAGTAGGAAAATTTTATGTCTCAGATTTTATTATAGGTACATAACAAAACCTTGAAAGTAAGTACATAACTAAATCTAAGAATAACGTTTATATTTTTTAAAACATGGAGAACTAGGACACTATGACGATTCCATTATATAAATATCAGTACGAAGTTACTTTGTTACAGGCATGTCCCTCGTTATACTTCCGGAGAACATTGTCAACTCTCAATGCGTGTTTCTAACTTTGGAACATCACAGTTTGCCAGTTCTGGAATTATCGCTCCATCTGCTAAACTCTGCTTAGGGCGATGAATTGTATCTGTGTAATATAGCGTATGGTATGTAATATTCTTGTATCAGGAATTATGACGCATATTTCCTTAATATAAAAATATTTCTGAAAATATAACATACTAGCTAAACCGTCGTTCAACATTCATTAAAACTGTTATTTATAGTGGAATTTCCACAATCCCCATAGAAAGTGGTGCCCTTTTTCGTTTATACAACACCAGCCATTGAATTTGCAAACTTCAATCGTGTGCAACAAAGTTATTAATTACAATATATAATGATATATTGTAATTAATAATTTTGTAATTTATAAAATGTTATAAGAAGATGCTTTCCTGATTCACAAAACGTCACCTTGCATTTTATTCTATTCTGAAGTAACTTTTGATTTAAAGCCATTTAAAATAACTTACATTCTTATCACCCTTAATTTAGTTTCGGAAAATACAAAAGAACAAGCAGACTAAGTGAATTTCAAACTGACACTACAGTCATAACTACTGAAGCTTATATCTATATAAACAAAAGAGATGTCGTTTTTGATTTCTTGGTAGCACCCTAGTTATTAATCCCGATATCAATATTTGAAAATATTCAAATTATTTAAGGACACTTATCTTTGTAATAAATAGAGAATATATTGAAAATGATTTAGAGGAAATTTAATAAAAGCTTTGTTAAAGCTTTTTCTCTATTATTTCTCCTAATAATAGTTAAAGTTATACCATATAGGATTTGGAGAAGAAGCATGTATATCACAAATAAATATCTTGCCCCATAAGCCTACATGTGTTACCAAGTCAGGTGATATAATTTCACATGATTGTACTTAGTGTATGTACTCTGCTATTGTCTCGTTGCCTCTATGGTTACCAATAGTACCAGTTTAAAAGTATTCACTTATGATCAGAAAAATTCAAAACATGAAAATCTATAGATGACTTCATTCTGTAAAAAATTTTGGAAAACTAATAGATATGCAGCATGAATTTTTTCACCCCTCCGAGTAATAAGATTCGCTAGGGCCAAATAAGAATTATGTAGCAAGTAAATAAAGAAGACTTTCTTTCGAGTCACCAAATCATTATCATTAACATTTTTCTAGCACAGGTTTATTGTTTAATAATTTACATAAACTGTTTATGAAAGTTTTAGCCTACATATATATGGGTAAATAACACCAAGTTCTTGCTTATATACCCCAACTTTCACTAATGTATAAAATTATATTAAGATGAATTATTCGAACTCTTCAAAGAAAAATATTTTATGTACTTTATATTGCCTGTGATATATTATTTATAGTTCAAGATAACTGGTGTTAAATAATATAGTAGTTGTTTTTCGATAAGATAGAATGATTTAAATGTAAAAATTACTTGCATACAACATAGCATATACATTCTGATAAAATTATAATTTTATTTGGAATTACAAACTTTTTTGCATATACATGATAGTTTCTGTAAAACATTAAACCTTATATTATAAATCAATTTTGAAGTGATTCAAGTCATATGAAGTCATTTAAATTCAATAGGTAATTGAGATATTCTCTCTTCTTTGTGTTCATGTGTATTTTTCAATGTGTGATGTTAATAAAATTAATAAGTTTGTATTAAGTCAAATAATCTGAATTAAAATCACGAGTTTTAATTTATGGTATTTTTGTTTGACGATAAACTACACATTATTAAATGTTAAGAAGTATTATATTTCAAGACAAGAAGCTACCATAGACCGAAAACATTCATAGTGCATTTCAGACAGTACAATTCACATTCAAGAGGATTTCATGTAGCACATTGTTCCTTGTAAAGAGATAGGATGCATGTTTTATAAAATATATTTTAAATCTACACAAATTAACAAAATTCAAACGTTTATTGATAGTTAGTCAGTTTTTTTATTTGTGAATGCTATATGTTTATATTTATTGAACACTTTTAATTAGTTATGATCTTAATTTCGTTCATCTAAGTTAACTTCTGTTTTATATTACATTGAATAATAACGTAGGTCACAGAGGTTCGCAGCTTCTAAAGGATGAGCACGTTTAGAAATTTAAAGGTTATTAAAGTTCCAAAGACAAAAAACAACCACAGGCAGGGAGCAATAATTACTGCAGAATTAGTGTAGACTTACTTATATTCTAGGACATTTCAAGTGGTTCAGTGCCTACATTCAATACAAATCAACTTAATAAAATAACCTTAACCCTTTTAGTGCCAGAGTGAATTTTTGAAGTGTAGCGAATAATGCCAGACTATTATGGATTACTCTAAAATGCCTATTAAAATGACCTATAAGATACAAAATAAAAACGATTCGCTATAACGATAGTCGGCGATATTCGCGAAATTATCTACAATCACTATATGATCGTTGACATGAAAAGGGTTTTAAAGAAGAATTTTATACATTGATATGTTTAGTGTAAATTAAAACTTTTCAAGAAATGTCAGACAGGGACTCGCTTCCAGACTTACACACTGCGGTCAAAGTTACAACACTCCACAGAGTCGTTAAAGAATAGTCAGCCTGACAAGTTTACCAGGTGAACTGAGAAACATTGTACTCGGGCTTACTGTCGGTACTTAATCTCCTATAATTCATGCTAAGCAACTAAGTTCTACATGATATATATATATATATATATATATATATATATATATATATATATATGTATATATATATATATATATATATATATATATATAAATGCAAGGTAAACTTGTGTCATAAAGTTTATACCTTTAAGTGTTTGGTGCAATATAACATCAAATAAAGGTAAACTTTATATGAACCCTGACTTGTTCTAGTTTTAGTTTTAGACTCGTAATACAAAAACCCAATAGACTGAAACGTGTCTGATTGAAATAAAAGTTTCAGTCCTTTATTCTGTTTCGTCAAACCATTTATAATGAAAATAAAGTAATATAATGAATTTTTTTAAAGGCCCTAGTTGGCACATGAGGGTATACTACACTGAACGGTTTCCTGGGAGTAATGATTTCTACAAAACAAAATAGACAGAGTGTTGTAGGAACTAAAAAATAAATAATTATTTATACAACATGTCAGCTAGGTTCTCAATAAAGGTAATTATGTATAAGTGAGATGAATTTTCTCATTTTATTTATGTGTTAATATGATCTTAACACATGAAACCATCTGTTTTTCTAAAACATATCACACTAACTAGAGTATCTCAGGACATCTGCATCATTATGCATACCGTTCTTAGTTATAAGTAACTGTATATTACATTGGTTGCTTTTTGTTATATCCCATACAATCGGATTATAGTGAATTATGTTTTTCTTGGAATTATAAAACAGGATAGTGTTTTTGACTATGGTATGGATTTAACAGGCTCAAAATCTAATGTACTGGATTACAAATTATTGATTGCTAAGGTTGGGGGATCAAGGTAACCAAACATTTTTTTTGACGTGACAACGTCTTAAATTAGGTTGCGGCTCGGAGTCACTCATGAAAAAGTGTAACGCCCGGTAACGTTACGATGCCCGTCCAGTGGGTCCGCCGCACGGGATCCGCACGGGATAAAGCAGATAGCTGTGGGTCCGCCGCACGGGATAAAGCAGATAACTATGTTTATTTGTGAAAATGTGGAGTGCTTAGATTCGTCATTTACAACAACTACAACAATAAAGGTAAATAATTGTACACTGATATTTCATTATCGTAAACTATGATTGATTGATTAATTGTTAGATTGACACAAAAGTTGAGAAACTGAGTTTATAGGTTATGTCATACTATTTACAAATGTTGATAGTGTTAAGTAAATTATTAGTTTAAATCACTCTGCAATCAATCGTAATTCAGTCGATTGAGAAGAAACAGCGCGTATTGCTAGTCAAACATTTAAAATAACAAATTATAACCTCTAACCTGTCATAACAGTGCGACCAAACAAACGAACTAAACCGACCAATCACCACGCGCGGAGTTAGAATTTAACTGTGTTTAGCAAGAATTTCAAATTCCAATTTTAGTAAATGTTTTATTCAACTTTACCATTTACAATAACAAATTTTAATTAATTTCAAATTATGTACAATGTTTTAGTAAACAAAATATATTTCTATAGTTAAAATTTGTGCAATTATTCTTTTCATTCAATTCCTTGTTCCTATTGTGCAATTTAATAATAATATTCATATCAATAAATATTCTACCGAGAAAAAGACGTTGTCACGTAAAATCTTCGCCCGTAAAACCGACTTTACAGGCAACCATAATTTTTTTTACTTAAAGTATTTTTAGTGATACATTACAAAAGAATACGTAGCCTACATTTTTTAATACGCAAATATATATCACACTGTATACATGTACTATAAAAATATTCTACGATGAAATAAAATGTTGGTTGAGGAAAACACATTAAATGTTATTAAACCAAAGGGAAGGAGATCAGAAAGGACGCGTCTGGCCTTTACTTATTTTTTCACATTCATGCGTAATGCTTGTAAAAGAATAATTGGACCACCTTTGTGTTAGTGGTCACTGGATAAAACAACCTTAGTGAACTCTACCCTTCTAAGATAATTTAAAGCGATTTTTAATGCCGAAAGTATTTTACTCGGTGACTGAATTCGTGCTAAGAGTGGAAAGGAGATCTTAGATTTTGTACAAGTGAATGTAGCCTTACATTATTTCTTTTTACTCCACCTTAGTTCAGTTTTTTACAAAAAACCTTACCAGTATTTCCCTTTCAATGAAAAGAAATTATTTGAATTTTGAAGGAGGATTAACTTGATCTTCCCTTACATTTAACTTTATAAATTAAAAATGTTTCAACATATCTAAACAAAGTAAATTACATTTCCTCAATTAGCAAGAAACTCGGTGTAGTATTTTGAATCTGAATAAAGTAATGTTTTATTTCTGTAAATCATACAATTATTTTCGTGTCTCACCCGTGGCTAGATTCTTAATCTTTCTCTTAAAAGGCCTTGCAACTCCCTAGAAACCTAGTACACCTACACCAATGTATGTTAGAGTAGTTTTTTGGAAAACTAATTTCGTCAGATAATATATTTCCAGTTTGTAGCTTGATGTATCCGTGCCTCATTTAATGGAACAAAACCAAACAAGTAGTGACCTCCAAGCAAGCTCTGGGATATTTAATTCTGCTTAAATAGTAATTTCATCATATAAATTTCATTTTTCCGCGTCACCTAAAACGTTTAGCGAGTTGCCTCCAAGATTAAGTAATAATTAGATCAAGACAGAGGAGGGCTACAATAAGGGCAAATTCACACAACTCAAAACATTTTTCTCGACAAGTGTTTCGGGGATCTGTTGACATATTTTATAATGTTTATTCATACGCATACATAAAATTTATTCGTTTGGTTCAAACCAAGCCTAGGAATAATAAATTATTTCTTGAAATATTAAAATCAGAAAATATACGACGTACAGTATAAAACTATATTATAAGGATCAAAGATGTGTGGTAGAGATACAAAATGGCATGGAATTTTGCTTTGTAAAGTAAGCGATCATTTTATTGTCAAATTATTAATTTAGTTAAGTACTTTCAAAACGTGTACAAAACTTTTACAACTGAAATTTAATAACAACCAGCATTATATTTGAAATGTAAATACGCATAGGTTGGTATTAATCGTCACTTATTGACCAATAAGCACATTTTTCTACCCGAAAAGTCCAGAAAAATATAATCTAAATCCCTAAAAAACCAAAAATGCTACTTTGGAGGAGGGGGTTATTAAATTTTTTTAAATTTAATTGTAGGTTAACTATACCTAATTTTAAAGGTCTCTATTCACTGATAATAGAAAAAAGTTTCAATTTATTTTGTTTCTTGCATACTGGGTGGTTAAACTTGTTTGACTAGTTTTTTTTTTTTTTTGTTATTTCTAAAATATACAATGTGCTTTAAAACTATAGATACACTCTGTTTAGTTTTTAGAAGGACAAAGATGGAGGGATGGAACTCTGGACACCAGGAAGTAGAAGTGAACTTTTAAGTCACTGTTACTACTTTTCCAATTTCCAAAAAATGGGATTTTGGATGGCGGCTCGAAATTGTATTGTAAATACCCTTTAATGTCACATCATTTGAAAGGTTTTGATGAAGAAGAATAACAGTGGAAACTAGGGATTTCTATCTGCCATTTTGTAATGGGTTTTAGATAGAAAACTCTAATTCCCACTGTTCTTCATCTTTTATCGGGAAATTTTAATTGATATGTCACTCAATAGGCCTTTACATTTAAAACTTTTGCTGCACTCCCAAAATACCACTTTGGGGAAATGGGCAAAGTTGTAACAGTGACTGGAAAGTTAAATTCAATTTTATAGAAAGGTGTCTCGAGTTTCATCTCTTTACCTTATTAATCAAAAACTAAACAAAGTATTTCTTTACCCTACTTTCCTAGTAAAATTTAAATTAATTATAAAAAATGTTATACCATTTTGCCATATTTCCTTATATACCTTGTATATACATTTGCATAAATTATGTGCATATGAATTCCGTACATATTTCATACTCCTGTTGATAAGTAATGTGATGTGATGGCTGGAACTCTAGGACAGGAGCTCGCCTCTGATGTGATGTCAACAGCAATAACCCAGTTCTCTGATGTTCTTTACTTGTTCTAAACTTATGATTAAACTATAATCGAGGAATTAGTCTGAAGGCAAATTTACGTGGTTTAAACATGTCTCAAAAATTTCCAATGTTAATGTTGGGATATATATGTAAGTGTACAGGTTTACACTTTTATTAATTGTTTTCCACTCACCTACTAACAAAACATTTTTCATTTATTCGTAACAATTTATAATATCTGTATTCAATATTAATAGTAGCTAACGGTTATGTTAAAACCTGTAAGATGCCAATCTTCCCAGATAGAATACGTTTTGAATTATCTTTTTATATACCGTACTGAATTTTTCGAAGTCTCTTCAACAAGTACGCCCTACTGATTTTATCAATACATACATAATATTCTATTCCCGAGAATTATATTAAGGTAATAATGTTATTAATGTACAGTGCACTTAATTTACACCTGATAAATGTGACATTTATATTGAGATAAATATAGTGAAATTCAAATGATGTAATAATTGTTTGGGATTTTTATATTGAAGAATGTTTTCCACACTTGATATTATTAAATAAAAAAAGTTATTTATTAATTCGGTAATTAATTATACTAGCATAATTTTATGTAAAAAAAACTAAACTTATTTTTAATATTACTCGAGTATTAAGGATATAATAAAAATGTGGAAGTTTTGATATTTCAAAATTGCTATAACAATCTTGATAAATTAAGGATTATAATGCATTATTTCCATTTGCAGTTTGTATTTATTTAATTGGAATCTAAATAATAGAAATTGTGAGGTAGTAACAAATACTACTTTTAATGATATTCAATGTTTTTGTTTCATCAAAAACTGTTGTTAATGGACGTAAAATACTAAAAAGAATTTTGTGATCCAACCTAAATTTAGTAGGTTTTACACTGGTTCAAGTAAGATATTTTCCCGACGCCAATGTTGAGTTTGCCTTGTTGCTACGATAAACAAAATAAGTTTTTAGGTATAGACATTAAACTTATTCCGATCTTAGTATTTGGTGTAATATAGTTGAATTATTCTTTTTTCTACGATCCAGAAAATATGTATACATAGACAAGTCTGAGAAAAATACATCAATCATAAAGCGTCTACTTTCAGCTGTTGTAATTTACTTCCAGTCTTACATATGTCTGGTTCCACAATTGTCATTGAATTTGTTGCGCTGATCAAGAAGATATATACATAAGCAGGTCTGAGAAGCCCACTTCTGTCTAAATATAACAACGATAGGCTTTTTAAAGTTATTAAATGTATAGTATACGTAATATGAAACCCTTGTATTTTAAATCTGCATTAGAGCCATGTACTGCATACGAACTATTTGCTAAAAACTTAAAAGTATATTTTTATTAAAATTTATAATTTTCTTATCTGGATAGTTTATTACTCTGTGCTCAGTAGCAGAGAATAATAATAACAACAATAAGAAGTGTTGGTACTATAAAGCCTACTTTATACTCTCAAGGCACTACATTTACATTGAGAGTAACTGTAGAGCTGTACAGTAAACTGTATAAAATAAAAGTATGGTTAAATTAATTAAACATGTAGTTATGCTGTCATAATAAAATGTTTACAGAATATTTCATTACATTTTAAAGGCTCTTTAAATTGCTATTTCGGAATTTTAAAGACCAGGGGGTGTAGCCCAAAGGGATTTTAAAAATATTGACAGGCGTATATGTTATTCAGGAATCTAAGAACGCCTATGTAAATTTAAGTCTAGTAGTCCTTTCGTGATTGAGTATCGCATATACATACAGAGATATCATTAGGTGTTTATATAATCGTGTAATTGGTTTCTTGGTTATGATTTGATACATAAAATCATCAAAATATTATAGCTTAGATGGGATTCTAGAATTCAAATTGAAGCGATCCATCAGTTGTTTCAGGGGTAAAATATTAGCAAATACTTATGTATGAAGGGCTAGAAGCTTGAAGAGCTAGAACCTCCAGTTTCAAACTCAAGTAGCCCTTACAGCTATGTTGCTATGTTACCAACCCTCATCACTACCCTCCCCAGTTCCAGCTCTCAGAAACTTAATGTAATTAAAAGCTTCAAACTCTGTTATATTGAGGACGATGGCCATTGTTACAACCCTTAAAGATAGCTCAAAAACATTACTGCTCACAGACTATTATGGCATTTTACCGATAGTTTAAGTACATGGCACTATCATTATTTATTAAATTATGGTTGTGACTGACCTTACCCACTGCTTCGTAAATTAGGTTATTTACACTTATGTATCCTCATGTTTATTTCTCCCTACTGCTCCATCCTTGGCAGTACCAATAAGGGACGGAACAATTGAATGACGGGACCTTGTTAAGCTTTCATGTATGTGTAATATATTAAACTTCATTATTTAAGAATTTTATGTATTAAAAAAATAACTATAGAGACATTCTGCAGATATAGTAAGTCCAATATACGAGCATGCCTCAAAAATGGTGTTGCTAATCTAGAATTCTAAGCGTATTTTCAGTTTATATTTCAGATATCCAACGATAAACAGACAGACCCTTAGGTAGACTGATACTTTGAACATTTATTTTATCAGAAAACATTAGTATCGCTACTAAGCGACATATTCCAAATTTCAAGTTTGTACTTCAATTGATTCTCTAGACATTACCATTAGTTATGATTACACATAAGACCAATGTAAGCTCATACATATTCCACCTTGCACCATGATAGAACTATGATATTTGCTTATGCTGTAATCACGCGTCATTCCAATTTCAAATTTCAACTTAAATTCGATAGGTTAGTTCATTCTCAAGATATTTTTCGAGCAGATAGTGATGATAAGCTTTATAACGCAAATTATTTAAATATCAAGTAATAATAGGAAGAGAACAATAAAAATAAACGTTAAAATAAATGGACGTTACAAATCCTGTCTTACAAGATACTTTATGACATCTCGAGATGTAAGACAGGTTTATGACCCCCGTACTCTTAGTCGTAGAAGAACAATAAAATAGCAGTAGAGCTGATCCAATATATTAGTGTAGCTTAACGTCTCAGTACTTCCTATTTCCTCCGATGATGATATGAACTTGGTAACATTAACTTAATAACTCTCAGCACATAGGGTAAGGTAAGGCAATTTCGCAGTAAAACCTAAAAAGATGGCTTTTATTACAAGAAATATTTATTTAAAAACTACAAAACGTGTGTAATACAAAAAAACACATATTAGTTTTAAAATTTCCTTTAGTTCTAAATTTATTGCATTATATATGTATATATAAAAGCTGTTCTTTCTTAAGTCTTTCAAGGTAAGGTAACTTTGCATTAGTACAGGTAATTCCGCAATAGTGGGTAGGTAATTTCGCAACATTGTACAAATAGGCATACCTGATGTTAATCCGAGTCCTCACTTCCATAAAATGGCTCACAAGCGTCACACATATAAATTAGCTCCTTTGTAGGATTTTTTTCTGGCACTTTTCGTGATAGGGGAACTTACAAAATGAACACTGTAACCACTGAGCACCATTCTTCTTCTTCACGTCCTCCGAGAACAGTTTAGAGCATAAACCACACTTCCAATCATCATCAGGCTTGGCAGGCCTATCTTTAGGAGTGCCAGGTTTTTGGTTGATCCATTTTATCTCTTTCGGGTGGGTTTAGACACTTCGCAGAAGAGTCTCGTGGCTCTTTTTGGGGGGGTTTCTTTCTTTTTATGGCGCCCTTCGTAGCCATATCTCCAACTTCAGATGTTGTTTGTTTTGGCGCGTGAGGAACTTCTACACCATGCAGTTGTTCTTCAGAGGGGTCCTTTGGAGAAAGGGTAGACAGTGTTTGTCCAAGATCACAAGGTAGGCCTGACTTCCTAACACGAGTAGCAGGTGAAGATGGACCATAGCGATCAGTGAGCCTGCTTGGTGCCAATGCTTCTGCAGGAAGAACGTTGGGGTTATAAGGACAAGCCCCAGCTTTCTTGAATGAGTGTATGATATTCAGAGGAGTGAAACTTTCCAGAAAATGCAGGAGTAAAGAGCTCGTGGAAATGGGAACGACTGGGCATGTTGTTTGGGTTCAGTAAAATGTGATTGTTCAACAATTTAGCCCAGACACTTTTCAGAGACTTGTAAACTCCTACATCAAGGGGTTGAAATAAATGACTCGTGTGTGCAGGGAAAGTCATAAGGTAGATTCATTCTGCTTTGCAAGTTCTATGACTTCAGGCCCAACATGCGAGCCATGAGAGCCCATCAGTAAGACAACAGGCCTTGCTGGACAGATAGCACCAATGAAGAATTTAAACCATTCTAGGAAAAGTTCTGAAATTTATCCAACCTTTTGGGGAGGATAGCCTAATAAGTGAGTTTAGGAAGACTGTTTTCTTTGAGTTGGTCAATCCATCTTATCCCTTTAAAAATCACCATTGGTGGGATGAAACTTCCATCAGCGCAAACACAACACAATACTGTTTGAAGCTGTCCCCCGCTCTGCGTATGTTTCTTTTATAAACATATTTTTTCCCAACTTGACACACCATTTTATTCGGTTTTACAACATATGTGAGTCCTGTTTCATCTACATTCCAGATCCTATTTGGCTGGTTTTTTTATTCCCAGTAGTGAGACAAAAGTTTGTCTAATTTTTGTAAATAATCTTGCACCATCACTGGATTTGCCATGCTTGCTCTGTACCTTGATAAGTTTTCGGGTGTCCGAAGACACAGATTATAGCGTTCTTTAAAATTTTTGACCACCACCATTTGCTGGCCGTCTTTTTCTCTGTGTTAAAAAAGTGTGATCTGCCTATTTTGTCTGAAAGGTCATAAGCCAGTTTTCTAATTTGAAGCCCTGTAAGGCCAAAACCCAATTCCTGCATTTCAACAATAAAGTTAAAAACACGCAACTCAATATCTGAGGGCAAGGCGAATGGTCTGCCCATTTTGAGAACATGAGCATGATCTAAATCGTCATTTTTGACTAAAAAGTCTTTTAATGTATTATAAGGAATCCCCAGAGTCCTTGCTTGCTTTGTACAGGGTTACTTCATCTGCCTTCACTTTCTTCGCCGCACTTACTAGATCATATATTTTATAATTTCTATAAGTCTTACGTTTGCTTAGCTCTTTGTCTTTAGGTTTAACCATTTTTAATCAAGAGTAAAGTGAAATAATATGAATAATGATGTTCACGAAACACAGTATTAATCAGGTTAGGTAATTTCGCAGTGAAAAAATAAAGAGTAAGAGAAAGGTAAGGTAATTTCGCAATAGCCTACATTTGATTTTTTAAATATGCATAATAATATAACATTACTTATGCGTCTGTATATCGATTTTATCAGGCAAAAATAGCAACAAACTTTCTTAGGAAAAAAATAAATTACCTATACAGTAACAGGAACGTGTAAAATTATAGTGATTTTGCTAACAAAAACATCCTAGATTCTAAGGTTATAGCTTATTTATTTTTTAAGGTTAGAATTTATCAAACTACTATTAAATGAAACTGTGTTTCATGAACAACATGTACCACACCAGAACTTCTACCACACACACGTATTATATAAACTAAATCCACCAAACAACTATATACTCGTAAAACAGCACAACACTCTAAAGGAATTGTCAGACATAAACCTTTAACTTTGTTTACAACACGAACTAGAAAGCAGAACCGGCGAAACATGTGTTTCTTCAAAAGTAGACATCTTTCGCTACCTAGAGGCAAATGCATGAACTAATAACTTTACAGGCAAGTCTGTAATAAGAGGAACAGAAATTAATGCGAAGTTACCTATACTGCGAATTAACCTTACCTTACCCTATATCTTATCTATCTGAAACAAATTCATTGTGAATAGCATAATACATATGGATAAGGACATACTTAGCAGACAATCTCTCTCTCTCTCTCTCTCTCTCTTCTCTCTCTCTCTCTCTCTCACTCTCTCTCTCTCACTCTCTCTCTCTCTCTCTCTCTCTCTCTCTCTCTCTCTCGACCTATTTTATATTTAATGTGGTAAGAGTGATATATACTATGGACACGTAATGTGAACAAATCCTTCATTGCGGTGCTTAAGCCACGAAAGAAAACTATGATAGTAGAATCACTTAGTAATAACAGTTTATAATGCAAATTTTATTTCTTTCGATTTGATAAAAAGTTGGGTCTGAAATATTAATAGATAATTAAGTCTTTATTCTCTTCTAGTTCTTGTAGACGAGAATTACTGAAGCTTTTACTAATTCTATTTTAACACAAAAGTACACTTTAACCGGGCATTGCTATTATTTATTTGATTCCGAACACTACTTTAAGAGCTTCATCAATTCCGTTTTAGATATTAACCTCAAAATTATTATCACACTACTATACACTGATGCCAAATATTTAGTTTTTTTTATTTTACTGCACAATCATTAACATGCTTGAATTTCAGATTTTATGAACTAAAACCAGAAACCTTAACTAAAACTCATATATGTAAAGGGATTACTATTACATTTCAGTGACCTGTTTTAATGACATTTATTTAACAAAAAAAAACTGTAGTTCTTACTTCATCTGATATAAATGGAACTTTTTCTATGAGCAAAGATGTTTTGGGGTAAAACTTGAAGCAAAAGTTAAGTGAAACAAAAGTATTCATAAACGAGCAATCTCAAAAACGAAGATTACTCTCAGGTGAAAAGCAATAATCAAAGTTTTCAGCTCAATAACTTTTATTAGATTTCTCTTTCTTTTGTAAGTTAAATGTTGGAGGGAAATTGAAAAAGTTCATGCATTACCTTTAACTCAAATGACTAAAACACACTTAATAATCGGTCTTGAAAACATCTGTTGGTTTCTTTTTTTAGAAGTTTTCAGTGAGATTATTAATTTACAATATATGCATTTAGATTATTTATCTAATGGTAAACCTAGTTTTTTTTATATGCCAATGAGGACCCATGACATATTTTTTTAGTTACATATTAAGCAAATCATGGCTGTACTTTATGAAATATGTTCATCTACGACGCCAACACGAGTAAAACCAATTTGAAGAAGTTCGTGACGTGTACGCACATACTTAAATTTATACATGACCCACTTCCATAGGATAGGTGAGGATGAGTTTAGGAAATTTTATAACAGCAGTGTATTTCCGAACGTTACAAAGCAAGAGCTTAACTTTCTAATAAAACCTTTTCACCTTGCTAAGGTATACTTCAGTTTCAATCACTATATTATTATCTATTAGTATCTAAACATTTTCCAGCAAAAGACGGTTATTGATGTCCGCAGTCCAGTCCGTGCTCCTTTATGGGGCAGAGGTGTGGGGCAGACGCTCTTACCAAGGAATTGTATAGGTTGCGACTCGCCCGGGTTCAGCGTCAAGCTGCGCTCCGGGTGTGTTCCGCCTATCGGACAGTATCCGAGCCTCCCGTCTTGGTGGTTGCCGGAGTCATCCCTGTCAAGCTTTTGGCAGGGGAGAGGAAGGCGATTCATCAGAGACAAGGCGAGATCGGCAAGGTCCGAAGAGCGTGCCCCGAACCTTCCAGCAGTGGCAACACAGCTGGGAGCACGAAACCCGAGGACGATGGACTGCGCGACTCATCGAGCAGGTTCAACCATGGGTCGAAAGGCGGCATGGCGAGGTGGACTAGTACCTCACGCAGTTCCTGACAGGTCACGGCTATTTCAAGTCGTACCTGAACTGGGTGGGCAAGGCCGGTTCACCGGATTGCATCTACTGCCCGGGCGGTCCCGACGACGCGGAACACACCTTCTTCCGCTGTCCGCGTTGGGAAAGGCCCCGCCTGGAGGCCACAAGAAAACTCGGGGTTTTTTTCGGTGGATACGGTCTGCGAAAAGATTATGGAGGATGAGGGGAACTGGGATTGTTTGTCACAGTTCGTCCGGGGCATCCTCCTGGAAAAGACCGCGAAGTAGCCCAGATCTCTTGACCGAGCGGCTGGATAAGGAGCGAGCCCCACGGACTTAAGCCAAATAAATTTAGGCCTAGCCTGAAGAAATGTGATAAACAATCCCAGGCTAGAATCCTAAAGAGTAGAGGAGGTTTTTTAGTGAGTAAACCCGTTTTTAGGGGAGTCCCACACTACAGAGCTGGCCACCTGCGTGCCGTAATTGCATTTTTCCCGCCACTCCAAAAAAAAAAAAATCTAAACATTTTGAGCAGTTGCTAACGTATGATACTTTAAGTCAGGATTTCTTTGTTAAGGATTTACTTAAACGTACATCTTGTAAACTAATTTTTGCAACATCTATTTTTGAGTCAATTGATAACAATGTTTGCAGTATAAACCAGTGTGGGTAATCTGTTATCAATTCTTATTTCATTATTAGTTGTTAATGCCAAGCAATAATTAAACAAAATAGGGGTGTTTATTACGAATTCAGGATAAGTTCTATCGCTGAAAATACTCCGTGTACTATTAAGTTTGGTTTCATCCGAATACTAAAGTACGAGTTAGGTTATTTGTTTTTACAAGTGAAGCCTATCACTTGAGGGGCTGGAAAATATTATTTCTGTCTGTCTGTTTTTATAAAAAAAACCAACTGACCTAGAGTCTTTGAATTATGCATAAGGCTTTATCTTTATATCAGGATCACGATGATAGCCACTCTATGTGGTTTGGCTCAGCGTTAGCGAATATTTTTTTTTCATTGATCTTAGGGTAACTATGATAGCAAAATAAAATATCAGAATAAATAATTGTAATAAGGTCCAACCATGTGTAAATCATTGAAATATAATATCACTTTTAATTTTTATACTATTTAACTTTTTTTACAGTGACAATAATTTCTTTATATTAAAAATTATGAATTGTTTTTGAAATTAAATTCAATTTTTTTTACAGACTATCGTGATACTGTTTAGATCCTTAAAGTCCAACTTTTTTTGCAAATAAGTATTAGTAGTTTGATGAAATATATTAAGCTATGGTCAAATTTAATTTTTCCACTAAGGCAGTTATCATAGTAAGGTATTTAGACAAGCTGTACAGGACATGGTATTGTTTCTCCCTTGCCAAATATAACAATGCAACTACTATCTATATTATAACAAAAGCCACTATCGTTTATTTCAAATCTGAATACGCAATATATTATTTTCATAATATTTGAACAAAACCAGACACAATGATTAAGTTTAATTCTTTTAATTGACTTTATAGTCAAATTTGATACACTATACTCAATCTAACTACAATAATATATTGAAAATAAACATTATTGTAATAGTAATAACAATCAGCAAAACCCCTTTATATAAATAGTGAACTCTGGCTACGGTAAAGGAAACAAGATAAAATATATTTCTAAAGTGTGAGATAAGAAAAGTTCTGAAATGAGTTTGTTGCATTTGTATGTAGAAATTTATGTAAAAATAAATACACTTTTTCACAGGCTACTATAATAACAAAAGACTGACGAGATATTTTGCAAAAACCTACCCGAATAAAAGAATACAATTGATACTACACAGAATTAAATCTTCTGTAGCTTTTTTAAATCGCTAAAGGATTTAGTTTATATCAGGAAGGTATTTTAAATTTATATGCGCATAAGCTATAGGATATAAACAAGTACATTGTAGAACATATTTACAGTTTTCTGCGATCCTTGCTTCATCCTTTAATACTCTTTGATGGATTTTGAAGCCTTATGCCCCCACCCCCCCCCCCCCCCACCCCCCCCCCCCCCCACCCCCCCCCCCCCCCACCCCCCCCCCCCCCCACCCCCCCCCCCCCCCACCCCCCCCCCCCCCATGACCGAGATCGCAAAATTTAAGGAAGAGAATCCTGAATATGACGAAGTAGATCATTAAAAAAATGACTCTAATTTATATCTTTTCTTATAAAAAACGTACATTAGATCGATGAAAAAATGATATCTTTCTTATACATGATGTTTAAAATTTCTAAATTTTCTCTTATTAAATGGCGGACTACAGAAAATATGCTAGTGATATTGAAAGGGCGGAGTTTAAAAATTTCTATCCAATTAGTAAACAACATTTGAATGAACCGAATAAAAGAACTGAGTTTAATATTGATTTTGGAGATAACTTTTGCTCGTCTAACTTCCAGTTTTATATTTCTGGAACTCTAACAAAACAAGATGGTCAAGCATATCTTGGAACTGATAATGTTAGATTAATCGATAATTTTATACCGTTTTTATTTTCTAAGATTGAAGTAAGAAAACACAATAAATTTGATAGAAGAAGTCGAAAACTGTGGTCAGTTAAGCACTATTAAAGGAACTATTTCGTATTCAAAAAGTGATGTTATTTCTCAAACTTCTAATGGCTTTGAATCAGATTTTAAATTTGGTGTTTTTGAAGCAGCTGGAAATTTATCTCATTTTGGATTAGGATTTTTTGAAAATGTTACTATTCCGATCTATAAAGGAGGATTTTATCTAAGTTTTATAAGAGCAGAAGACGATGATGTGATTCTGAAGACTGCAAACTGGAAATGTTATGCCTGTTGATGGAAAAATAACAATTACAGATTTTTTTATTAGAGTTCCAATGATTGATTATAAAACCACGAGTAAAAATTAGGTTGATTGATGAAATTACAAAAAGTCAAAACATTATGTTTAATTTTCTAGATTGGCAATGTATTGAACAAAAAGGTATTTCCGGAACAACTTATTCGTTCGATATTACAAATATTTATAGAAATATCTTCAATCCCAAGTTCGTTATTATAGGTTTTCAAACAGATAGACAGAATAATCAAGAAAAAAATCCTTCAAAGTTCGATAGTTTGGATGTAAAAAATATCAGAGTAAAATTGAACGGTTCTTATTATCCAGATGAATTACAAAATTTAAACATTTCAGGAGGTCTTTTCAGAATCATGTATCAGATGTATCAAGAATTTTAAGAAAGTTTACTGTAATAATAAGGAAATGTATTACAATCCTAAAGAATTTTTAGCGAATAGACCTATTTGTGTCATTGATACAACAAAGAGTTTGACAAATATTTCTGGTTCAAAGAACGATATAATTATCAATATGGATTTTCAAAAAGCTGTTACAAACGCGATTTGTTATGTGTGGTTGTGGTTTCTGAGAAATTTTTAGCCTATGATGTGATTAAGAACGATATTAGAGAAATTCAGTAGTTAATGATGTTCATATTGTTCTCCTTCATTCCTTCTAAAACTTTAAAAATATACTCTTTCGCTGATGAAAAATCTCGATTTCTTCCGTAATAATCTTTGTAATCATAGACAAAATATCCTAAATAGTTGAATAATAAAATAAAATCATTTCTTTTTATCTCGGTAGTTGACTTTATAAACATAAACATTTGCGCTGAAAAAATTTATATCTCGGCAGAGTTAGTTCCATAATCTCCATTTAAAACAAAAAATCTTTCTGTTTAAATGGAAGAGTATAATGCCAAACTGTTACAAGTGTTCTAATAGAGGAGAAATTATCGATAAAAGATATTTAGTTTGTAGAGGGTTGTAATTTAATTTTGTACGAAAGACCTAAACCTAAGAAATTTCGAAATAAACTAACACATTTGAATAGCCTGCTTACAAAATTGCAATATGGAGGTAAAAAACAAACAAAATTTGTTACAGAATTTAGAAAACAGAATAAAAATTTTTACTTATCTCTTAGAACCGTTGAAAAAATTATTTTACTTTTCAAAGAATACATTATGTTTGTAGGTATCGATACACACGTTTATTATGAGAAGATTTTACCTGTATTTTTTCATTATCTGGATGTTGAATTTGATTACGATTTTAAGCCTGAAATCTTTGATGATTTTATAGTACATTTGGAGAAATTAAATGAAGAACCTCGTCAAAAGAATGTGGTTTTACTCACATTCTCCCCGACTTCTCGAGTGATTGTTAGCAAATGCCATCATTTTCCGTTTATAAGTTTTTTAATTTTATAGTTTATTCGTAGCAGACATTTCCGATAGATTGATTTGAGAAAGTAGAAGCAAACAGCTATAGATTCGGTAATTTTTCGTTCGTGAGTTACTGTTTGATTTTACAGATTCGTTTATTGTCCTTTAAACAGTATTTTCCCTTGATTTTCCTGTTGGCTCCGAAAGTGCGCTAGAATCGGCATATTCATATCTACTGAGCAGTATTTATAAGGCCTGTATTTATTGTAACGTCCAGCTTCAGTGTCGGAATCTCAGTGTTGTCGCCCGTTAACATTTACACTGATGCCTATTTTGCTTTATGCAACTAGTGAATGTCATGAATTTATTAAACTAAAAAATACAGTTTACTCTCATCGTATATGAAGAAACCAAAATTCCCACAGCTCAAAACTGTTTTCTTGTTTAGAGTGTCCATAAAGGGAAATAAGCCACGGATGTTTATAATATCGTAAAGCCTTTAATTTAAACACGCTGAGTTAAAGAAATATACATTAACAGTTTTTATCTTTGACTACAATTACTTGTAGACATCAGCTGTAGACTCTTTTAGCTGAAGTTAACTAAAGAGTCTGAGAAGTTTTATTGAATTTAAATCTTAAAAATAAAAAAATATTCAGTGTTTGTTCAGTAGTTTAATGCAGATTATAAAAGCAAAAGTATATATAATATGGCCTAAAGTTCAACGGGAATGGAGACTCATATACCAGTTCTAAAAATACTTATATCATACAAAACTTATCATAAACTATTATTTTAATATACGTTTAGGCTTTCCATTATACTAAAAGCACAAGTTCCAGAAGTAGATGCTCTTTTATTGAAGTGATCTGTTAAATCTTGCTTCAAGTTTTAAAATTTTACTTCTAAATTATTCTAAATAACCGTATTTTACTTTTCTCTAATTTTCCGATGAAATAAATAGGTACCTACGGAGAAAAACATTTATCAAGGAGCGTCTCTTTTAATGCTGCTTCCAGTCTAAAATATTGAAAGTGCTATACTTAGTGTTTGCAGTTTTTAATGACGTATGGTTTTAATTTAGCTCTAATGATGCGACAAAATAAGGTTTAAATCATAAACACAATTGCAATCTAAACAATATTACGTCCTTGTTTGGTCATGGAATGCATAATACACATGCTTCAGTGCATGCTTCACTCCGTATTATAAAACGAACAGTTTTGAACAAAAATTTAAAATGCAGTGCAATCACATAACTTAGTAACACATGCAGCGTTATAAAATTGTGCATGGACATCAGCAAAGTCTGTTACAAGAAACGTGAAAAATCTCGTAGACCTTTTTAAGTTTTTATGGGTATATTGATATTGGTATTTGGTGAAATAGCCAAGTATAGTAACTACTTATTCTTTCCAAAATGTATATTACCTATTTAAAAACTTAAAATTGTAGGCCTATAAATGTAAAATAAATCATTTGTAAAAATGTAACACGTTAAATAATTTATACGAATTATTACATAACTCATGTAACAAACTGAAATTGCTAGTAGTTTTTGAAGCGTAAAGTATTTTTATATCATTAGACTCTGATTTAAATACGATGTAAAATGAGATATAAGTATAATTAATTAATAACGTTAACAGATTCCAAATTATCAACAGTAAACAATCCGAATAGGGGTTGATAACAAATGACTTCTGGAGTCAGACAATGACTGCCACGCACAGGCGGTGTAGGAGTGAAGTGCACCTGCATAATTCATAACAGCTCTAAAACCAGTTACCGCTCTAGCTATGTGACCATATGTGAATTAATTGACACAACAAACGTGAAACCGTGAGAACAGCGTTGGCGACGAGATTGTAAAAATGTAGTTATCACAAAACTTGCGTAATTACATTGGGTCCAGTGCCATATTGTTTGTTCTGGAATTCATATGTCTATTACCAAATTGTAATAGCATTAATTAATTGGTTATTATATAAATAACTGAATTACAAAAGAAAAGTTTCATAGCGGAAATTTTGAATATTTGATGCAATGGGAACTGATAATTATTCCTGGAAATGTCATCAGTGTTCGCCATAAGTCGAATATTAAGGAATGATGTATGGCCCAATCAATGGTGGCGGAATATATAAAGGGTGGAGTATTACATTGGAATTGAAGGAATATGTTTTTAGAAAATCACAATAACATATGAGTTTTGACCCACTACACTTTTACAAAACCCCACAGATTAATTTCATACTCCTATTCTCCAACACTTTAAATGTTGCTATTTGTGTACATCAGATAAAGTGACAGCATATTTTAAACCATTAAATATGTAGAGGGGATTATGGCTTATCTATGGTAATTTTGTTGGTCACAATAGTAATTGTATAGTATTTTTGTTCCAGCACTGAAATATAAAAAAAATTATCGTCCCTTTAAAATATTGATATAAAAATATTTAATAAAATATTTATCTAGATATAAAACTAAATTTTAATACATTAGAGTTTTTTATTTTCCCAACAGCCTTTGTTGCCATCATTGTCTCTTCAATTAACACGCAATAGTCTCCAAACAAACAAAAAAGATCGTGTACAACAAAAAGTCGATTCTTGATATCTATATAAAAATGTTAAGCTAAAATTCAGCATTTAAGAGCCACGTTTATTAAAACAACCATGAGTTTAGCCTCATAAAAACACTTTTAGGCTCTAATGATCTAAACTCAAAACGTCCTTATATTGTGAGGTAGCCTAATAGATCTCTCAATTTAAACATATTATTATTATGCACTCAATAAAGTTTAGGTTTACATTCAATGTAATTGAACTTTAAAGATTTAAATGGTAAATAAAAAAATTTATAATATTTATTTATAAATATATTTATATAATTTATATATATATATATATATAAGAATATTTATAAATGATTAGTAAAAATAATACATATAAATATATATACATACATGAAAAGAGAAAGAGAGAGATAATGTTTGTTAATGTTGTTAAACCTAAGCTAAAAGAAAAATCCGCATCTTGGATTCTTGGAATCTTGGATTTTTTTACACGTAGAAATGTTTCATATAGAAATGGCTAATAATACTGAAAAGATGACTAATAATATAGTGCATTGTTGTCTTATGCATATTGCCAATTTATACGAAATGCTTAAACATTTCTTGTGGACTGAACATACTGGAGTGGATAAAAATTTAGGAACAGAGCTTAGATCTCGTATAGCACTCTAGTATAACATTTCCACATATTTAGGTAACAAGTTTTCAGCACAACTGCTCTGGTTGACCAATAAATGTATCTTTCTGTGCTATTTTAAATTTGAATTTTTGTGTATAGAAAGTTTCTATAGAAATATATGGTAACGAGAAAATGAAAGATGTGTGATTTTAGCTTACTATATATGTTATTATCTGTCTTGTTAATAAAAGCAGCTATAGACTTGAAATTTTGCACGCAACCTTAGTGAAGTCTGTTACGTAATAAATGGTGTGTCGTGCTCTACCTTGTTATAATAGTGTATAATCTGAAACAAAGAATACAGTTCAATCAGATCAATCATCCAGGTGCATGAATAGATCGCATATTGTAGCAAAAAATAATAAACAGTTATATCTAAAAATAACGATCTCTATGTATAATCAAAGAGAGAAAATTAATAATTGTCATCTACATATTTAATTAAATAATTAATTACACATAACTAAGGCAATTATAGAAATATATTTTCCCGATATGCATTTGCCTAATTAAACTTATTATTCGTTTAACAGTTTCAGTTAATCCAACAAACAATTAATAATATATATGACTAACGATTCAAAGAGAGAACTATAACACTCAGTAATTAATTCACGAATATATCGACTAAAATAGCCAGTTATATCATGACCACTAATGTGATTTAATGAACAACGGTTTATTGCAATATAATATCCAATTAATACACATATAACGTACTAAAGCTTACGTAAATGAATTACAGATACATTTTTCAGTTTTTATTATTAATTAAAACTTGGCACAAATAGAACCAAAAATAAAATATAACATAAACATATACAATTTGCGGTAGTAGATTTATTTGATCTAACTAAATCATACAATCTTTGGGTGGTGAAACCTTAGTTTTCTTTTGTAAACGAAAAAGGTGTATATTCATAACTGAAAGTAAATTGTCTTTAGATAACGTAGTATCTCTTTAAATGTATTAGATAGTTTTTTTAAGAGTAACTGCACCTTTCCAAATTGATTCGGAAAACATGTTTGAGGATTATTAATTTATTACATAAATTAAACACCAAAGGGCAAGACATTTTGGAAACATACATTTTTACAATCTTACATTGAATACATATAACATACCTTTTAAATAAGGCAGTGTTAATATTATGTACTTTTAACTACAAGATTTACCGTTATTGATTTTATCCTAGGTGTATGCCTTCTAAATCTAACTTTTAGCCTATTGCACGGTACCCAGGTTTTTGGTTTTCTGTTTTGAAACTGACAACTGTCTCCTACGTCTACAATACCAAGCATCCATAAGATTTTTACTTATCGTGAACTTTGGTTAAATATGGTTTAAACAAATCTTTTTTGGACACTCTTTAACCCTCCAACTGTTGTTCATAAAAATTTTAATGGACACAACCCATTGTTGATTGTTGTTGATGAACAAACATTCCCTTGCATAATCACTCATTACAGTATATTCCGGCAACGTATCGATTCGATTCATGCACCATTGGATTCGGAAAAAAGCCTAAGGAATACTATAGTTTTATTCCTCTTTGTATTGTAGTTGCAAAGTACCAAGTTCGTAGTTTGGAACGTAAAAGAAGATGATGCAATTCATTGTGACCGCCATGTTGTCGATGACGTCTGAGTTGTTGATGTGACGAGTCGTGTTTATTAGTAAGTTTTAGTAGGTTTATTTGTGTTTTAGTGTTGTGTTTAGTGTGTGGTGAATTGTTAAATATTGCAGTAGTGCAAATAAATATATTTTAGAATAAATAAATTTCTCGAAAATTTTTCGCAAAAGTTTTGAGTAATGACAAAATGAAACTTTTTTCGACTCTTAAAAAAAAATTATGGAATTTATTTTACTACTGCTGTATATTTTACTTCATTCTGAGTAATAAAATATGCAATATAACATGTATTGAAGTAAAACTGTATTAATAAAACTTTTATTAGCAAATTCTTACATATACAACCAATTTTCACAATTTATGCGCATAGCTGCTTTTTGTTATATAGGGTATTATAGTTTCATAAATTTGTATAATGCTTATGTGTTTCTGAAACTGGAATAAATTTGACACAAAATGCCTATCTCACTTTTATAGTTTTCTTACTATAACTTGGTTTGCTAGGTATGGTCCCCCCCCAAATAAAAAAAAAAAAAAATTTTTGAATTTCATGGAAAAAAATGTTTAGTAAACATTTTTTTAGGCCAAATTTAAATACTAATATTATTATATGTTTAATTCTGAACACAAAAATATATACTTCTATATATATTACTTTTAATTTATATTTTTAATACATTTTTTAAAAAACCCTTGCTCGAGGCTCGAAAACGTGCTGCCACTACAGGAAAAAATGACCGCCAGTTGGAGGGTTTTTAAATTAGAATGATAATATAAATAATTGAGCTAAAAAAAAACAACGTAAATAAGTTGTATAAGTACGTGCTATTGAATATGATTTAATGTTAAACATTGTTTATTGTTTGTATAAGATAATAGCATCAGAAAAAGCATATAACTGGATTCAACGGTTGTGAACAGTTGGGAAGGATTTACTTGCTAACAAAATGTTCCTTTTAAACTAAGGCACTAGAACCAGCAACCGGTTCAGCCCGATTTTAAGAGAGAAGAAACTTTTTATTGTTAAGTCTATTTCTTGTTGGAACACTATACACAATACTAATACCTCGATACACAATAGGATAATTTCTGAAATTTATTTACATTCAAAGTCTAATAGAATTAACATGTAGAAATATAGACTATCCCCTTGTTCTTTAACTTTAACCTTAAAGGCCAAAACACAATCATATTATTGATTATCAAATTTTTTGTTTTCTACGCTTGTATTTGTATTTATATTAGCTTAGCTAGAATCGATTGTTTAATTATTTTTCAAAGTAATAAATTCTATACACTGATAAAATTCTAAACACAATGTTTGGTTCATATTACGATAATATTAAAATCTTGATATCTAAATTTAAGGTTACAGGCTTCTCCGTAACATAGACAAATTGCAGGGATAAATTTATTTCAGGAGCTATTAATTTTAATATAATACTTTTTAAACTACTCACTAAAAAGCTGCACATACGTGGAGAATGTATCATTAAATGTCTATATATAGTATGTTTTATGATACAGACTTCTATATAAATTTGTATTATTTTGTACGTATTATATTTGTATTTTTTTGTATCACTAAACATCCCTTACCCTCTCATCTAGTTTTCATCCCATTCCACATGCCAAAATTACTCGGTTGTTTAACAAATCACTAATGGCCAAGTAAATAATTAATACTGTATCTAATTGATAATTATCTGTTGATATTGTTTCATTTTACAAAATCGAAAGTTGTTTTGTTTATCTAATCCGATATAACGGAATTAACGGACCATTAATTATATTATACTGTAATTGTCCGTAATTATCCTCAGTTCCGTTTAATACATTATTTTGAAAATCATTACTCTTTGATTATCGTTGTGATAATTTAATGCAAATTTTTAGATAATTATTACAAAATTTGTTTTACTGAAATATATATTACTGCAACCAAATGATATATAAATGGATTACATTATTGCGCCCTTCTACCATTTTTGGCGGTCGAACCAAACTATTGCCTCAATTAAACATAAATAGATATAAAAAACTAAGCATGAGAATTTAAAGAAATGCAGTGTAAAGTACAGTACAATAAACTATTTCAAGTATAATTATTAATTTCGTTTAACTAGTGTTCTAATGGTTTTTCTTGTTTTACTAAAATCTTAATAACAAAAAGTTTAAGCAAGAAGGAAAGAGAGTATGTTCTATTGACGCGAGTAAAATTCCTTTAGATCAGAACCTCCAAATTCAAAATGCATCCCGGGACAAGGTATGTTCTGGAACATATTCTAATCTCCAAATCCATTCCAGATTAGTCTTTAAGTTGAATGATAAGTATTTTTGGCCTCAGCAGTGGGAGAGCTTCACGATAACTTGGAAATAGTCATTTTTAAGATACATATTGTGTTGTTATTGACTGGCTGAGCGTTAGCGAAGCCTTTTTAACTCCAGAGGCTGAACATTTCATATCTGTCTGTCTGTCTATCCCTAAGATTTTTCGAAAACGACGTCACCTATAGACTTGAAATTTTGTATTAGGCCTCATTTATATATGTGTAACACAGAGTTAGATGATGGTCTATGTCTCTCCATTGAATTTGGCTGAGCGTTAGCGAATATATTTTTACATTTATGTACATTGGTCTTAAATAATAGAATAGAGTTTTATGATGGTGCATCTCCAGAAATGGAATTTTGGTGAGCGTGATTGAAGTCTATCTCTCAGTAGAGTGACGTAATTCTTTATTTTTCTGATTTAAATGGGTATACAAATTTCGTTGGACTGTCTGTTAGCTGAACATCTGGAGAACAAAATTAGCCTCTCACTGAAGCCTCTTTCGTGACATGTGGTGTGAAATACTCATACTTTCTAACAGGAGAAAAATGTAAAGTAAAAGTTACAAGATCGAATTGTAACAATCTAATACTGCTATGCCAATATGGTAATGTTATTAAACATTACGTCTTAGTTAAAAGTAACTTATGTTAAAACACCTCATCCTGTATGCTATTGTTTAGTTATTGTAAAACAAACAAACAGATTTGTAAATCTTTCTGTCCATAATATGTGCATGTGAATGAAGAGAACGTATATAATTTACATTTTAATATAGTCATTTTCTGTATGGGATGATTAAATTTATATCTATATTCACCTCGTGTGCTACCATTATTACTAGAGGCCATGTTGAATTTCAAACAATCTCATTATTACTGAAAAGCAAACCTTAATTTCCCAAACGTATTGAGCTAATATTGCTATCCCCTACTCCTCGTGTCGAATAGATTTGTTTTAGAATTCATTACACTTGAGTATACATAGATTTTTTTGTAAAATCCAATTACGTTAGTTTCCCTAAATTTATTCAATAAGTATTATATTTTATATATTAAAAAATTTATAAGTATAGAAAAAGTATTGCAACTTAATTATAATGCAAAACTCACATTATTATGCACCTAAAATTATTTTATATTACCACAGATATAACAAAAAAATCATGTCCTATTGAAGAATTAATAAATAGATAGGATAAGTATTAACCATAACAGTATTACTTAATTTTCTTATAATTAACCAATTATTGTTTTTGCAGTAAGAGAAAATTAAACTCGCTACATGGTATTGCATCACACCAGCAGTGAGTGTAACTGAGTGAAATTTATCCCTTATTCTGAATAATAACTATTTATTCAACAATCAGTCCGTGATCGTCTCTGCCGAAAGGCTACAAAATCTATGGAATCATCGAATAGAAGTAAATCTCCTTTCAGTTCCTTCTTCATTATTTATAAAAATAACACGATTTTATGGCCTAGTCAACCTCTACAATTTGGTTTCTGTTAGATCATTTTTAAATTTTTTGTACGCATGTAATGGAGTACACATAATGGAATATATCTATTATATTTATAGGTTATGAAAACCGTAATTTATTTCTTTCTGTCCGTTTATTTATCTGTCCTTCAGTAAGATATATCTTAAACATTATGATCTACTGATTTAAAATTTTACTTTACGCTTCAAATACATGTTCCACGCCGATTTCGATGATGATGCAATCACCCAATGCGATTTATGTGAAAATATTTTTTTTGTTTTAAGTTCAATTATGATGGAAACGAAATTAAATCATAAGATATTAACCAGTAACATATAAACACAAGTTTTTAAAATTTAATCGTGAAAATAATGTTAAAACTTGGTAACAATGTCATTTAATTATTTAAAACAGTATTGTTTGTTATTTAAAAACTGCTATAAAACCTAAATTAATGAACAAAAATGTAAATATGCATGTGTAAATATACATGAATAAAAAAACATGCAGACTTTAAAATTTGAATTTAATTTTTCTATATCCAGTGCTATGATGGTGGATGTACAATTATGGAATCCGACTGAGCGTCATTGAAGCCTACACATAATAGACTGAAAATTTATTTTGAGCATTGGAATGTAATTTTTTTCTCTGTATGATGTCTATCTAATCACAGGACACCTTGGGAATAAAATTTGCTTTAAGCTTGAAATTTTGCATACAACTTAAGCGAAGTATGTTGAGAGAAACTTGGTGTGGCGTTTTTTTTACTATGTCTATATTAAATATTTGTTACATGAATAATCATCGTCAGGACGCTTACAAATACCAATGGCCGAGCGGTCTAAGACGTTGGTCTGCGCCTGAGTTAGAGATAGCGCAGGTCCAAATCCTTTCTGTGATCTTTGCACTTTTTATCAGTACAATCGAACTTGTACTGTGTGGACTCGCTTCATCATTACTCTGTTAGATAAGATCCTCGCACAAACCACCCGCTGATGAGAACGGGCAGAATAAGACTCAAAAGTGGAATTGCCTCTCCTTAAATATATATTTTTTATATAAAACTTCCACTAACAAATCAACTAAAGTGGTTATAAAAGTCCATCAGTGTAGACACACCAGAATTGAAGTAACAGGAACAAAAGGAAGATAAGGTTTTAAAAGAGACAAGTCTGAGAATATATTAAACCCAGATCTCATCACTGTAAATCCACTCACAGCCTATAGAGGATGGCCTGTCAAGCGAGTTCCCTAAACAAATAATGCTAGTTACTGCTTTCAATGTTATTATTTTTGTGTTCGATACGAATAAGTGTAAGGTTTACAATGTTCAATATTGCACAGCATAAATATTTTTGTTCTTCAAATATTTGGTTTATGTGGTTAAGAAAAATATTAATTTGACACATGCACAACGCAACTATATTTAAATGCAGTATTCACTAAAGGCGTTTAGACAGATATTTGGCCCTTCAAGTGCTAGTGTAGTTACTAGATAAGGGTAGCAAAGTCCATCACTAGAGAAAATGGAAAAATTTAATTTATGTCTGTCTATCTGACACATGTCAAAAATTAACTACCCATAGACTTGAAATTTTGCACTAAACGTCAGCGCTATATATACAACCTTGAGTGCATTGATAGTGTATGTCACCCTGTTGGGCTTGGCTGAGCGTAAGCAAACGTGTTACATTAGTATTTTGGGTGACTATGTAGAAAACAAATAGAATGGCCAAATAAATTTGTAAACAAACTATAATTTTGCATCATCACATGAAATTTTAACAAATGATATAGACACAAAAATTATAACACATGTAGCCTATTTAAATGAGCAATAGTCTTGCACTTTTTCTTGTAACCCCAGCGAGGACTATCAAGGAGCACGTAGTGTAACGTACTCATACCTTTTGTTAACATGAATATGTGAAAGGGGAAAATTTAAAGTAACTGAAACACGAAATTATGAGCGTACATGTGATCGTTGTATATACTTATTGAAATAAAGTTTTAAAATAGTGTATCTGTATCTAAAAATTAAAAAATTACAAGTTTTTATACATTTTTCCGTCTTGGCAATAAAATTGATACTAACGAAGTAAGACAGATCCTAAAAGTGTTAATTATTTATTACTTTGTTTCAAGTAGTATTACTTCACATTATGTATCAACTAGGCAACAAGGTTTTCTATGGTTGCAAGAAAAAGTTTTGGTCTACAGCTTATTTCTGAAAGATAAATGTGATACTACTCTACAATATGTTAAAATATCGTATGATTGTACCCAGTTTGTTTGCTTTATCAAGATATATTCAAAGATTTGGTGGTTGCCATAAGGTAATAACATGGTAAATACCATGGAGTTACATGCACCATTGTTAAGGTTAACTTTGCTTCAAGAACAAGTTAAAGTCTATAATGCTGTTCGTGCTCGAAATACTGAAGCGGGTAAATACAAATACACAAATTAAATGTTCCAGCTCTTTGAGAAATAGATTTCTCTAACGCTTAGCCTACTATTAGTTGGAGATATAGAAACAATTTACAACAAACTAATAAAATAATTCAAGTAAGTATTTTTTTTTTATTTTTTAAAGGTTCATTTTATTATAAAACAAAGTACACATTAACACTGGATTTACGTCTTCAGATTAACGAAACATAACGTACTAAGAAATCTCGAATTATTTTTAAACAAAACTGTGGTAAAAATTGTAATGTTATACCTCTAGCAAACGCCAGGTGTTCCCTCAAGTGTACGATATGTGTGTAGGATGGGATTATATTACAAGTCCGGGTCTCAAAGAAATCGAGAAAGTAGCCCCAGAGTCCAACTTGGTGGAAACTTTTGGATTTCATCGAAGCGTATTTTACGTGTACTTGAGCTGATTTGTTACTGAACCAACGTTTGGAGAAAGTTGTGCTTTGCTTACAGAATAAATAAATACAGCATCAGCCACAATACTCAATTCAACCAAGAATAATTGAGTAAAATAATTGAACTGGTTTATTTACTAACTGTTTTACCGATCTTGTTTATTTACGAACACTTTAATGAGGTCTGTAATACACAAGGCATTTGTATAAGTTAAATAGCAATTTTTTATTCAGATATACATTTACGCCACATATAACTTTACGCAACATCCTACTCTGAGGTTCTTTGCGTAACCACATTTGATAGTACGTAACATGTTAAATATCAAAGTTATTGGAGTCAGGATGTTTAAATATTACTTTATTCTAAGATTGTCACGTTGGTATCACAGTTACGCAAAATACCAATATTAGGATTTTCAATAATTCTCAGTCAAATCCCATGGACCCATATAAAACACCATAGGTGTTGCCCGTACAGGAAGTATATATATATATATATATATATATATATATATACACACACACATGTATATATATGTATATATATATATATATATATATATATACTGCGTTAAATTATTTACGCTTTAGAAGTATAATGATTTCATGCCAAGGATGTGGCAGGTAAAATTTAAATTACATTGATCATTCTAAACTCATTTCCAGACAACTCATTGTGATAGAACTGGATAATTACATTTAAACCAAATGGACCCACAACTGTATACGAAAGTAACATCGTTCCTATCCAATACTGGAGTGTACCACAACAAATAGTGGTCACGGTAAACAATAGACTGTGTCCTGTGTTGATTAATGATTCATGAACTAGCATCTATTCAATATTCGATACAGCAATCTGCTAGAACACAATAATCATCATTCAATGACAGATATATGTGTTACTTATTGTGTAATTTTTTAATAATCCTAAGTTTTGTTATACACTATTCAAAAGATAGTTATTTTAATATAACTTATTTACGTAAAATTTAAATGTTTGCGCTGTAAAATCAGAATACTTATACTTTGGTATAGGAAATCAATTAGTGATAAGGACTAATTTAATTAGCAGTTAGGATAAAAAGTTTTTAAATATTTTTTACTTTTAAAAACAGGACTGTTATCGAAACCCTTACAAGGGGTTTGAAAAAAGGTAATATATAAGTGAATTTTGTATTTAAAAGAAGATTAAAATTATTACGTGAAAAGAGATCTGCGTAAAGATACTGGTGAAAGTGGACTAAATGTATGAATACAACAATACAAGCATAAGAGAAATGTATGGATTTTACAGTTACAAAATGAAATATTTTTATTTTTTTGGAGAAAAAAATGTTTAATTATTACTATTACAAACCGCTCATTTTCTTACACTTATTATGTTATATTGGACTTTACGAATTATCCGACATTGTATTATTTTTCTAAATACACCAACAAGCATTGAACCAACATTTGGTAAAATTAACTGAATATATATTACTATGGGTTAACTTTTCTTACATATATCATTGTCTTAAATGTTACCTAAATAGCGTATTCTTTTTGATAACATACTTTACGGCGCAACTCTTTTAATATAGTGAATGCTTGCGCAAATAAAAAAATAACAATAGCAGAAACTGTAGTAAAAAATATCCAATAAGATTTCTTCCTTTAATAATTTTGAAAAATAATAGTTTTTTGGCACTAGATTACGTTATATTAGAGTTAAATTTATGTAAGTGGAAATATCTTGTTTGAATTTACTTGCGCAACTCATAACAAGGCTTCTATGTTACTATCCAGTTGTATTGACAAAAATTACAAGCTATCATATTTATTGTTGTGTATGGATGTGTTTTGTGTGTGTTGTGTGTGTGTGTGTGTTTTATTATTTGTTTTAAAAGCTGTAGGTTAGTTTCGTATTTCTATATTTATCAAATAATACATTTGATGTGATGTAATCATTATGATATTAGGTTATTGAATAGTTCACATAAATAAAATGTTTAGAGTTTGTTATATTCTTAAAGTTTATTATGTGTGATAAGTAAAATATGCAATAGCGAATTCTTAATTTGAAAAACATGAGCTAAAGCTACTAAGTAATTAAAAAACTAATATATTGTTTCTATATTGAAATTGGTTCTTTATGGAAATTCTACTGAGTTTAGGAGCTGGCAATAATGTCGTTTACAAATATTTTCACAATGTGTATCGAGAGTTGGTTGTATTAAACTTGATTTAGCCATCTAGTCTAAAAGCATTAACCCATTTACCACCTAAAGGTCTTTTATAAGGTATTCGATACAAAAAGGCAAATTATGTCAAAAGCATTGCCATACTGCTTAACATATAATACGTTTGTAAAGGATTTGATAACAAGTACGCTAACAACAGATTATGAAAAACTCTTCTTTGAATTTAGTACTTAAATAGGTGACAACCAATAGAAAGGCGAGATGAACTACTCTATTTTACTTCATATTTGCAATAAATATTTACTCTTCCACAGTAAGTCCAGAGCTGTGACTGATTTAGGCCCACGGAAAAGAGCAAGGCTTTGGATGAACAACAGTCTCCGATTCACATAATACCATAGACGAGAGATATTTAACATTTTGTATATGTTGTTCGTTTGTGTTGTTCCCACTTAGGCGAAAAATTTTTTAGTATAAGTTTTCAAACTTGGAAGTTGTTTTTATCCGAAATTTTATCCACCTTTTTATAGTCTGAAATATATTTTTGAATCTTTTGCTAATCAAAATAGTTATCTTTTATACTAGTGTAGAGAGTTTCTTTTATGGTACCACCCTCCTCAGTCGGGACTCTTTATGCCTTTGTAATCAAATTAAATTTAATATGTCTATGTTCATGGTAACACAAACGGACTATTTATTCAAGACATCTGGAGAAAGGTTATATTTTGCAAAAAATATTTTTGTCAGCCATTTGATTAGCAGCCTTCTCTAATGCTTGTCCACTAAAACTTGTATTACGTTTTAGTCGCTAGGGCTTTGAGCCATGAGGTTATTGTTATTTTTATTACTAATTTTATGAGATATGTGATTTGCACTAAAATACAGTTATACCAAGGAAAGGTCAAAATAAACTGATATTTCATTTACTTGTTTACAAAAGTTCCTTCTATGATACCATGTTATCCTAAAAAATACAGCATGTTTAACCGCAGGTAAAATTTAGTTTCTAATAATACAGAGTCAAGCAAAACGACCTGGAGCTGTCATTTATGTCGAGTTGAATGAGCCGCAAAAGCTGACATTTCGTTCTGAAAATCAAACTTCTTGGTGAACTTTTAATGAACATCCTGCTGCAACTTTAGATTAATACATACATCAAAACTTTTGAGGCAATGCTTGCGACCTACTTCTGCAGTATTTAACTTGTGATGAAAAAGTTATGAGCTGTAATGTCAGTAATAAAACAATTCAAGTAATTTTTATGAGCAATATTTTTAGTGAATCTTCCGATTTTAAATTATAGGTCTATTCAATATAATCTTAGTACCTTATTCATAAATAATTTACTTATAATCAAAAGGTTTATTATGGTTGGTTTGATATGTTCAATCAAATATTTAGCACTTTAGAATCATGTAGTTAAATTTGTTGTATTTTCGGAAGAAGAGCGAACTATTACTTTGTAGCTTAATGTTATGTGATATCATACTTCTTGGAGTAATTGTTATCTAAGGTCAACGCAACTAAGTATTAAATTAAAACAATGAAAATGATAACAATTACCTTAATTAATCCAAAATTTACTGAAGAACTTTACTGAAATTTAATTATGTGATATATATTTATGCATTTTTGTATGGTAATATCAATGTCGTTCGCTTTAAAAAAATAAAACTAAAGATCACGTAGTTCACAACGATTAACCTGTAATTGGATATACTCTTATTCTTCAAGTTTACATACAATTCTTCTGACCGGATTCACGTGTTTTACTGAATTATGCATTCACAAAGTTTTTTTGGTTAAATATTTACTCCAAATTAATCTTTATACGAACTGCAATCCTTTACTAAAGAAATGTATACGTTCATATTAACTAACGACCAAGATAAGCTATAGTGGTTTAATAATAGGCGAATAATAAAAAATACAGCGGATGTGGTTTGAGTGGGTTATACAATGTGTTGCTGATTAGTATAGATTAATATAATGCTAATAAATTAGTAGAAATTAGGGTACTTCAGCCAAGCACGACAAAGCTTTGACCCCTTCCCCAATGGTTAATTTTAGCAGATAAGTGGCTTTGATAGTTTTGGTTTTATATCAGTAGCAGGACCTTTATAACCAGGCTGAAATATATTGCAATAATAGTTGGGAGAGCAATTTTTTTACACAACATCTTATGGAAAGTTTGTTGATTTTCGTAGCCATTGATTAGTAATAATTAAATTTAACGAACAGTATGTTATATAAACTGAGAGGTGTATATACGCGTTCAATTATGTCGTTATGTATGCATTATATTTTTATTCATTCCTATTTTTGCCTTATTAGGTAGATTTCGTAGAACTTGTGTGTTCCATTTTTATATTTTCCCTCCCTGGTTGGTTGTTTAATTTTACCTAATTATAATTTTCAAGATTACGGCCATTTACATTCTAATAAAATTTTTTAAATCAACTAATTCACATGATAGTACTGAAAAACACATTTAACACATTCAATAAGTAATAATAAACAAATTTTATTTTTTACTATTTAAATATCTCTAAAAGTTTCATGTTGACAGCCATTTACGTTTGTAAAAATAACTGTTTATATATCGGGTAATATGCGTTAAAGTAAAAAAATAGAAAAAAGTGTTTTAATAATAACCAGACCATTTCAGGCCATTTTAAATACTGTTTGTTCTTACGTCTTTTTTATATCTCATAAAATTTAGCCAGAAAAGGGGCGTACACAGTTTTAAGAAGTATACGAATTGTGGGACAAATAGTCAACACAATAACTACCATAGTTATTTATAGTTTAAGACTAAACTTTATACACAGGCAATATAGCTTGTTGCTGTATAAAGGTATATTGTTTATAGCTTAGATGGGTTTGTTAGCCATTCTTAATCAATAAACAATTCTAGATATTTTACATCCCGTTTTGAGAAACAATTAAACCCTCCCCTTAGATCAAAAACGATAAATTTTGCTAATTATCCTAAGCAATTATAACAATACATAATACGAATTTCTAGGTAAAATACAACATTGTTGGGAGTACCTGTACAGATGAGAACTACCGTAGTTACCATAGTAATAGAATAAAACTAAACCACGTATAGTGACAGTATTGAGAGTAGTTGAGTTTGTTGTCTCGTACTGACCAATAGATAGTTTAAAGATGGCGGTTACACGTGAGCCAAATTTTTATCTCATGTATTTTAATAACATAAATTAAAACTAACGGATATCTTAAATCGTCCTACAATTTCAAACAATATTTAATCCTGCTTATTCTCAACAACTCCTGAGTTTCAAGAGCGTAGTTTCATTATCAAGTTATAGAGCATTTAATATTTCCGTTAAACGTAGACATGTTTAAAAGTATAATTTTTTATTGATTATAAATGCATTGAAAACACGATTTTTAAAAATGAAAATAAAATATGCTTTTAACAATTTTTATCTTGTAAGGGTGCAGGATTATCAAGTTTTTCTAATGATTGAAAGTGGCCGATTTAGTAAATACGTCGAAAATTAGAGTTTTTAGACCATCAGCGTTGTGCAAATTAACGTACAACTAGTACCATATCTTCAATTTGAGATTTAGAGATGATAGGAATATTTACTTCAACATTTTTTAATATCCTTAAACTTGGTTACATTTATATTTAAAATATTACCGGCTTTTTATTGAATAGTGAAAGTTCTTTAGCACGTTCTAAACTGTTAATAACTGTTTATATAATAAATTCATAAAAAGTATGGATATTTATAAAGTATTAAAAAGTATATTTTATGTATATATTTTTTAAGTGATTTTAAGAAATAATTAATATATAAAAGTAAATAAACTTGTCTATTTACGGGAATTCTCCGTTAATCTGTAAAATTGATTGCAATCAACTGGCTAGTTATCCAACTCATTATCGTCCAACAAATCATTAGAAAGTTCACGTCTGATTTATTAAAAGTTGGAGAGACCTCTGACACGTCCAAGGCTGAAGTTGAGTAACTGATTTTGGGCCAACTTTTACACTTGGAGTTTAATCACAGGCAGACCGGCTGATTGGTTATATCTTTTCTGCCATTTGGAAGTTGAATTCGCCGTGTAATAATACATTTATATACTGATGTAAAATGTATTGTTTTAATGTTTTTGTGTTTTAAACTAATGGATGCTTTATGAATCTTGAGAAAAGAAGAACAAAGAATTAGGTTTTTAAGATGGGAATTTGTTAGTTTATACTTCTACATGGAATTAGCTCATAAAATAATATTTCCAGTTTTGTAAGTGATCATTCCCTAAATAATAATCAAGAACAATCTGTATACACCCATTCAATGAATACATGCAATTGAATCTTCGAAATGTGTTAATATAATTGTTTTAGTAGGACAGCCACAGACTCGTCATCACAAAGTTTGTTATATATTTGGAAAATACAATTTTGAACTTAAATTTAAATTTAATTATAATTATACTTAGGTAATTAAATGAACCTTTATTTAAAGATAACACCAATCAAATTTTGTAAGTATATAGCCTCCTAATAGAACTTAACTTAAAATAAAAATTCTGTATTTACTGACAAAAAAGTTAGTCTTTTCTGCGATTTATAAAAACTATTAGCTTAATTATTTTTCATTGCCATGTTAAGTTAAACAGCAGTATTTCTTGTGATAACTTTGTATTGTGGAGTTTAGTAACTAAAAATAGCAAGGGAAGGTTTTAAATATTAAAACAAAAAATATAAAGCAAAATATTCAATTTTTTACAATTAAAAAGTTTCAAAATAAGATGTCAGAGGACAAAATAGTGACCCCTAAGTAAAGCTTGTCATAATAAAGAAGAAAATAAAGATTTAGTTTAGGCCTAATTTAGTAAGAATGATTTAAGATGGAAATATACTAGTACCATTTTAGGTGGTGTTTCTATTGTTTTCTCAGTTATAAAGTAGTATGTTAGGATAAAAACCCCTTGCGGTAGTTCATATCTCAGATTAACTTTCTGATACACGGGGTAAAAAATTTACGAAGGACAGGTTACATTTTGTACGCCTATGAAATTCTATTTGTAGCTTTTTGAGTATAAAAAGATGTTTGTACCTATACGAGTTCGTGAATGCATTAAGCACATTAAGCAAATGACAGAGCACAATTCCAGCAAGAAAAGTAAAACAGAATTGAGTACAGCAAAAGTACAAAAAGAAATCTTATAGTATTCTATAAATGAATATAAAAGTAAAAAATAATGAAACATTATTTATATTGGATGGTTGGTAAACAAAATTTAGCTCTACCACTATTTGTAAGCAGGCTTGCTTCACTTCTTTAGTCTAATCATTTTTAATAGAAACTAATTTTGACTGATTATGAATTTTCAAATCAAAACTTGATCATTTCTGATTTTTTTAAATTTTTGGTTCATGTTTAATTTTTTATGAATTATTTAAAGTTTTTTATTTTTAGCCATGATTTGAACCTAAATTCTCTTAATATAGATAATTGAGTGAAGTTTCCTGCTTTAATTTATCCAATATTTAGGACATTATTCGCCAAGAAAAGTATGACAAGGAAATTATTCAACCTTGATTTATAATATTAATCTGGATTATTTTAATTAGCTCTGTACAATTTTAAATCCTACTCCCATTTAATAACCAACCAATTATCTACAGCATTATGATGTTAGCAATGGGAAAATTTAATATTTTGTATCTACCTATCAGCATATATAGTGATAACTTGAGAGGTCTCCTACTACGACACGTATCCACATACACACACACGTTCGCGTGTGTGTATCTGTGTATCCGTGATAGACAGAAAAAACACAGAAACACAGCCAAGATATTGGTACATGATCGTATTAAATCCAATATACGCCTTTGAGAGTTCTCTAGCCTTTACTCTACTATTTATTTAACTTCCAATGTTCCCACTTTTGTATAGTTTTTCGTAATTTGTTAGTATCTCAAAATATGAGATACTAAAATCAAGACCTACTAATTAAGCGAGTTTGTGTTAATTATGGAAGGAACTTCTTCTAAGAATATTACAACATAGTTCATTAAGATCTGTCATTTTTATAAAACCTAACATCTCGTTCAATATATGTATACTCTTGTGACAGCTGACTTCACATCAAACAGGTAGTAAACTGAATAACTGAAGTGCCTAAATTGAACTAAACTATTAACGTTCATTTACTAGTTAACAAATCATGCGGTCAAACGTATATTACAAAAAGTAGGCAAAATTGTATACATGTAATATTTTTGTACATGAACTAACAAGAAAGACATCAGAAGGAGATCAACACTACGACGTATCAGTGGCAGACAGAGATACTGAGATGAGAGGTAGTCACGTGATCAGATGTAATCGAATATTGCGTCTTTGACGAACACCGTTTTCTGTGACTTGTTCCTATGTCACCAATACTTGTTCTGCTCCTTAGTGTTCCAGTGCCAAGTAAATTAAATGATGTTTAAAGCGACATATAATGTCAAAAGCTATTTAAATAAACATCATATTTTTCACCTCAAAACGTACATTTACTATATCCATGAGGTATATAATTCAAAATATTTTTTCCATTAATCATGCTTTGTGGTATCTATACGGACATGACCTTGAATTTTACCCCCTATATCAATGACAAATCTCAGACACTCGTATGTCATTATTTTTGTTCCTATAATTTAGATATCTTATTTTAAATATATAGCTACTTTGAACATAAATCTTTCTCTTTGTTTAAAAATTTATAAAATTTTTATACTGTCACATTTTATTAATAAAATCAATTTTCCTAAAAACCATTAAATATTCTTTAAAAAACATGCAAATACTTACTATTTATATATCTTCGAAATGAGATATCACATATAGTTCTACTATTGTAAGTAACACACAAAATCTTTAAAGGTTTAGCAATGATTTTATAGAATTGAAATCAAGGTAAAGTAGATCAGACACTAAAGGGATGAAAACCTCCCCTTCATTTAGGCCTAAAAACCTACGCTATACATAATAAAACAGACATACATTTTATTATATTATTTATTATTTAAATGTCTTTCAAATGAAAGACATAAATATGTTTAACCTGTAAATTAATAGATCACAATTTCATGAAGTCTTTAATCATGATACTCTTTAAAAAGTTTCGCAAAATCGAAACCATTCTTATTTTAGTACGTCTATATTTTCATTTGATTAGTTTTAAGTGCCCATTAGCGTGCATGGCAAAAATAAAGTCCAAGCAAGTGTAAAATAAAAATAAATATGGTTGCAATTATCCATCTGTTATCAATGTATTTTTTCAATATTATAATTAATAAAATATTACTTTAATCATCAATGAATTAGTGAAAACTGTATATAACTATCACAAATTTTAATTAATAATTTCAGTGTTTTTTATATCTGTTACTTTAACGTTAGTTTACAGTTTATGAAAAGGGTGAAGTGGAAATGACAGTTACTATTCAAATACGTTTTTAAAAGAAGGTTTCTAGCAATTATCACAAATTTCTGAGAATAACACACTTCTACCTCCACCACGTGGTTTCAAAGTTGAAATGAGAAGTGGCACCAAGTGGAATGGTTCTGTTGAATTTGACTTTCCAAACTTATAACAACGACTTAAACGGTAATAACAATATTTTACCGTAGGTTGTGTAGATTGTTCCGTACATTTAATTTATACGTGAGGCAGTGTTACTCGAGGGTGTTAGGTCGTCATAAATGTCTTTATAACAATAGCATATTTTATTTATTATTCTTAATACGCAAAAACGATTAGAAACCTTAACTCCATAAAATTAGTAATCATTAGTGTTATTGTATTACGTCAACAAACAGTAGTGGAAATTTACATTGTTACACTTACTAGGATCAAATATTTTTTACTTAAAATCTTTGAAGCCTGTGCAGTTACTGCAATCTGTTTTTCCTACAACGAAATAAAAAAAGAAAAAGGATTTTTTCCGAAAATTTTCTATTGTTAAATTATAAAAACATTAGAAACAATACGCTCCAAAATCTGCGGTCTGATCTTTCCACAGTTGAATATAAGTAAACCTAACACATAACTACGGTCTAGGTTAAAATAAATAAAGCATACCAGAGCGATGTGACAATCATGTCAGGAATTAGACAACCATGTTGTGTGTCAATCCTATGCGCGGTGAACTCTAACTCTCCGGGGATGAGGTAACAGTTGATATCATATACCATCCCCGGTAATATTTACACAAATACCACAACTAATTTAAATGTTACTATAACACATAATGTGGAAGTACATTAGGCACGTTTTCCTCGAAGCATTTAACTGCTGACAGTTTATTCTGTGTTCCTATTTACTTCTCAAATCTGTCAAAATGGGGATTTGCTCCTAAAGACAACCCCGTTGGTATTTTGTAAACAATTGTTGTCTGCTGTAGTGTAAATAGGTCAGCCCGAATACAAACTATCCATGTTTGATGTGCAAAAAATTAAAATAGTTTATCAAAAGGCTTGCACAGTTGACGTAACACAATAATGAAAACCAGAGATATCCCTCGTACTTGCCAAACTCCTTTAAAAGAAACGCTATTTTTCACTGTAAGGCGGCTTAAGCCTGTAAACACAATTTTACGTAACTACTACCCTCACTGAGTTAAATCACAATGGCAACGATCCCGTAACGCTATGTACTAGGCTCAAGAAAGTGTACCTAGAAGCTACTCACAATACATTGTAAGTGATATGGCGTTCACAAAGGAGGTTTTGTATTTGTACAGTATATATTTATCTACCCTCTGTAGATAAAATATACTATTCTCTCCTTCTTCTCCATTTCCAATTTGAACGTAAATTCCACTCCGACACAACGCCAGGTACCAGATGGCTAAGTCTAGAAAATACTAATGCCAGGGAAAACATTTTTTAATTTTAAACTGCGCTGCACACAAAGACAAAGTTTTTTAAGTTTAAACACGCTTCCTCGGTATTAACCAATACAAACATCAGCTGGCATATTCCATCTGCTACTAATTAACTCCATTTAGATACCTACGCTTCAAAGGTAGGTCCAGTAATGGGTTTAAAATTAGATATGACTATGTATTGAATATAATATTATCTCATTTATGAAACGACATTTAGCTAGTTACAGAGATTGAGGTTATTGAAAGAATAAATCCTCGAGCTTTTCCATTTTCACAAAATAACCTTAGACTTTATACATACTGAAATAGCTTGCTGTTGCCATTTTTCGTAAATGACTTTGGGTTGAAAAATACACATTTCTCTTCAAACTAATATGTACTAGTGTGTTTGTGTTATTTTATTGTGAATGTATTTTATTGTATGTTGATATCCAGTAAATAGATAAGTTATCATTTCCACACTATGTAGTTTAGATGTCAAATACTTAAAAAAATTAACGAATCCCAATGTATTTTCATATTCCAACCGTGTACAAAGGTCAAACAGGTAATTGGCCATTAACAGGTAACTTAGCAAATGGCCATTTCTGCATGCTATAACGTAATTTTAAAAAGTTTCGTGTGCATTGTGGATGCTTTTTTCTAATTTACGTTCTGGAGAAGACACTTAGTAAAGATAAACAAGTGCACTATAAATAACATGCGTGTTGAAGCCAACATAAAAATATAATATAAACAAATAAATATTAACTTTTATATTATTTGTAAATATTGACCTACGTTCATTTTTTCCAATTGGTATTATTTACTTTTTATCGCCAGTGAGTGATTGAAAAGTTATCATTTTCACTCGTTGTCGTTTAAATTTTAGATACCTAGAAAAAAGACTAACCAATCGCAGAGGTTTTCTAATTCCACCGTGTATAAGGTCCAAATAGAAGACAAAATTAAAATAAATTACCAAATCTGCTAATAATAAGTTTTTAAAAACGTTTCGTGTGGGGTATGGATTATCTTTTATAATAGGTAAAAAAGTGGAAAATATACTTAGTGCAGATAAAAGAGGGCACTTTAAATTAAGGTTCGTGTTTATAGCCAATATTAAAGATATATTTAAGCTATGGTTTTGGATTGTATTAATTTAATGGAAATTCTCGAGTGGTTTTATCGCAACTCGTTTACAACTCTGTACAAGACATCGATACTATTGTTAAGACAGGCCATGAACGGAAGAGATTTGAAACCATAATGTGAGGTCATGTGCATACGTAATGTAGAAATTAGTTATTAGTTTATTTCTGAGTATATGCATAAAAGTTCATATTCATTGCACTTATGCACATGATCTGTTGTCAGGGTGATTAATTCCGATATACGGTGGGGAAAAAGTCTGGATACACCCTCAAAAAATCAAGCTGTGCATAATTGCACCTGGAATGGGGTGCCTGTTTATGGTGTGCTACGCTTAGTAGCTATAGTAGAAATCATCTTGAAATCCGCCACCTTTGGGTAAACTGTATACTGAACTGCCACATATTTCGAAATGTAATATTGAAACCGTTTAAAAAATATTCTTTCCTGAGAATGAGGCAGTTAAATGTATCATGCCTCATATTACCCCATTTGACAAATTCTAATGAAATAAAAAGTGACGGATTTTAAGATGGCGCCGATGTCGCCATAGCTCCTAGGAATCTGCATATCTACCTACGGATAGGTCCTCACTGATGCCATTATTATTATTGTGCCATTCGATTTGTGTAGGGGTAGTTACGTATCAAAAGTATAAAATAACTTTTGCCTCACCCTGTATTTTAAAGTACATATGAACTTACTCGACCTATACACTTTTATAAAGTATTAATCTTAGTTTTGAATCCTAGTGTTTGTAGTATGCCTTGTTGAAATGAATTTCCGGTGGTCAAAAGAGATAATTTCCGTGTTGAAATCATTGTTTACTGCTTAAATAAAAATATAAATTGAAAATACACAATGCTTAATTCAAATATCGTGACGAATAGAGGAATATATCCGTCCTTTTTTATGGTTTCCGGCCACGTGTGCACTAAAAATCTAAAACAATAAACATTTTCATTATAATACATAATTAGGTATTGTAGTAAGTAGTATTGTTGGGAGACATTATTTTCCATTAATGTTCCATACACATAAAATAAAGACAATTTAGTTTCCAAATGTATAACTTGAGAATGGATTTACCGATTATAAAGATTTTTTATTTGCTAAATTTATCTTCACACCGAATATCATAATAGGTATTAAAATATCGTAAAATGTAAGGAAAATCAGGTAAAGAGAAAAATAATATTTTATACAATACTATAGATTAAAATAGCCTGATAATTAAATGCAATCAATTTGTTCAATAAATACATTTGTTATAAAAGCACAAACATATGTTTAGTTCCATAATCACTACTTTCAAGTTCTTTAAATTTATAGTCTTAAAAGCATAGATTAAGCTTGATAAGAACACTTCCTATTTCAGCCTGTTGATTTTGTTCAAATATCCGGAATGGAATTTTAAATTATTTTTTTAATATACTTTTAAATTTAATTTTATATTTTAGCAAATAATAAGTATGCAGTGATTTGGTCAGTACAGCAATGGAGCTATCAAAGAGAAAGTTCATCGTGCACTACAAATTTAAGCACTGTTTAAGAATCAATATTAGTTATATTTTGACAGAAGTAGGATTCTCAGACCTGTGTGTGTGTAGGCTATATATTTACTAGATCTGGGAAAACAGGTAAAGTCAACAAAGACACGCAAATAATAAAACTAGAATAAATTACAATAATTATACATTTTTTACTTACAGTCTTGTTCGTGGCATCAAGGGAAATTCATAATTAATTGGTGTTGAAATATAATACACTCAAACTAGAAAGGCTGACAAACGTGCAAAGACTACGAAATTTAGTGCGTAGGCGCTGTTAACTGCTAATATTACGATGTAAATTAATATTTGAAGTTAAATAAACTGCCTCTGGCATAAATTACTCTTCAAAAGTGCTCTATGTGCAGGAAATGTTAATGTGTATTTTTGTAGCATAATCCAAGTGTAATTAAGCCTGCTTCCGCTACACAGTATGAAATTATTAGAGAGGAAAAAACATTTAGAATGACTAAACTGTTTTTCTTTTACTTTAGGCTATTATTTTCGTGGTTAATAAGTTGTTTAGAATTATATATTCGATTGTAAATATTTTTTTTATAATTTCTAGTAAATAATACAAATAAGTTTAAAATTGATCCAATGTTGTGACAGTACGCTGCGTGCATAAATATTTTTTTAACGGAATTCAATTTCTATTTGAGGTTTATTTATACCTGTCTTCATGGGCAACAGTCATTATACCATGACCTTTCTTAAAAGAAAATATGGAGGATAGTCAATGCAGTACAAGACTGCAGTGGTAAAAAGTGCTCAGTCAGAGATAGGATTGACACCTTGCTATAAATACTCAGGTCCAATATCCAACATCTTACACCTACGGCTATCGGTTGAAAAAATTGAGACATAGTAAATACTGCATACATGCATTATTTCAAATTCTTGGTACATAAATATTATGAGTGCTTACTAAATAGAATTGAAGTATAAATTAATTATAGATATAGCTTGGGCTTTGATTGGATATAGGATATAGGAAATTTGATCCTTTAACCCCTATTATTTCATGCACAAAAATGTATCACTATTTATTTAGAACATGGTAAGATAATAGGATTTCCGAAGTTTTTCGTCTATTTGCACTTAAGAAAAAGGTAAAATATTAAAAAAGTTTTATAATTTAATATTGTAATAGCACGAAAAATAAAAACAACCCCAAAACCACCATATTTACTTTCATTTAAAATTTATAACTAACAATATCTATGGAAACGAAAAAGTGAGAAATGAATTTTGTAACGCTGTAACGCTTTCACTCCACTTCAGAAGCCGGGCGCTTTCTAACTGTACTATTGCCTTCTTATTATAAACTTACAGGAGATTGGTAAAACTTTACAAACATTTTTTAATGAGATATTCTAAGCAAATAAGTTCATGATTAATACATTAGACGTTCTGTTCTTAATTGGACTAGGATAGTTTTATTTTTATAGATCTATCTGCTGTAGCTTGGTCCCATTGACTATACAGTTATATAATAAACAACAAATTAAACAAATCTTTTTTAAATTAAGCTTCTAATTCATATGTACAGGGTGGAGCGCGGTAATTTGCTTTTTTGCACTGCAGGCTGTGGCGGTACTGTTGGTCGAAGAGAAGGGAGAGTGGGCGTGGCTTATAGTGGCTGACGGGAGATTTGTATTCCTCCGCGTTCCAGTTGCCATCATGCAGTGGACATGAGAGGAGAGGTCGTTTTGTGTTGAAGCGTATTTTTCAAATGCCCACTCGATCATTGCAGTGCAGCGTGCTTTTCGTTTACGATTCGCTGTTCCCCCACGCGGGCGTGTTCCTGGTCGGCAATCAATTGTAAATTGGGTAACTGCATTCAGAACAGCAGGGAATGTGTCATGTGTACGAAGGGGACCTCAGAGAAGGATTACAACACCGGAAAACATCAATAGAGTTAGAGCAGCAGTACTGCAATCTCCAAAACGCTCTGCTCGGAAGCAATCACTTGCTCTTGGCATTTCAAGACGTTCTCTCCACCGGATTCTTCATGATGAACTGAGATTTCACCCGTATAAAATGTGCGTGGTCCATCAATTGTCAGCACGGGACTATTTGACACGGCGTACTTCTTGTGAAGACATGCTTGCAACCATACTGCGTGACGCAATTATTGTGTTCTTTTCTGATGAGGCACATTTTCACCTCAGTGGGTGTGTCAACAAGCAAAACATGTGCTACTGGAGTGAAACAAACCCCAGAGAAGCCCACCAGAGACCTCTGCATTCGGACCGCATCACTGTGTGGTGCGCCATATCACACAATATTGAGGCTGAAATTGGCAGAATACCAGTCGACATGCTTGTTAGAGTTAATGAAAAACTTCAGAAAAACGTATGCAGCAGTGTGTGGATGCCGAAGGTCGACATTTGCCAGATACATTATTTAAAACTATGTAATTTAAAAATTCCCTTACTGTTCAATATAATTAAAATAAAAAATGATTTTTTCTAAGGTTCATAATTTTTTTATTTCATTTCCAAATCAGCAAATTACCGCGCTCCACCCTGTATTTACGATTTACAGGAATAGAGCTTTGTTTACAAGAATCCATAAATGTCTGAATATGGATATAACTCTGAAAACCTACAAATACTTCATATTGTACGTTATGTATTATCCTAATTTGTAAAACAATAATGTTTCATCAACCTGCTCGTGTAATTGAAGTATCCCAGTTACAAAGTAGAAGTAAATTTGAAGTATCCAATTTTACATTGACTGCTTTACTCAGACTGCTAGAATATAGGATATCCTACGATAGTCATGGTTCGTTTCCAGTTTGCGTGAAAAATATTTGTATACCCCTTATTTCTTATGTAATAATGTTTAATATTCAGTATTTACCCATGTGTAATTATAACGAATATATATTTGACAATATTGGGTAGAACATAAAACCATTATCGGGGTCTCTCTTAGTTTTTGTCTGACAGCCAATATCTAATATTCAGCATTAAAAAAATATAGAAGAACTCCACACCACGAGTCACTTGAAGCTGAAACTAGATTGCATGTAAAATGTCAAGAATGTACTTTATTTAAATAGGCTATATGCATTACCGTGGCACATTTCAAAAGGTTGTACCAGTACACTCAATATGTTTAAAAATTTCTTTCTTTTCCGAAATGCTCGTTATTACAGTTACTTAAGTCTAAGATCAATTTAAACACATTAACTAACGCTTAGCCAAATTCCACGGAGTCACTTACACCACCATCGAACTCATTTTTGGTTATATAGAAATTAAACTCAATGAAAAATACCAAGTCTCTGGATTACTGTGCTCTCGAGATTGTGTGGACAAAGATACAGCAGACGTAAATTGATCCCAGCCTCACGATCGATAGGCTTTGCTAAAGCTCAGCCTGTAATAATTGAATTGTGTCTCAGTTTAGTACATAAGATATTGTTTTATTAATTTTTAATAATTAACATACCATATGATTGGCTACGGATCTCATATTTTTCGAAACTATTACAGCTGGTTGATTTAATGATATTTAGATTGCGTTCACATTTTCTTAGTATGTATTTTAAACATACACTGTAATGTGCACTGTAATGTTGTATTTACAGTATTATAATAAAATGATTCATCACTGGATTAAGTAAAGATAACAATTGGTTGGTGTATTGAGTCGTGAAGAAACAACTTATTTAAGCAATTTATATTGACTATACCATTTCACAGTTTACACATAATATTACTTAGCACTAGAAAATAATCTCTGTATTTGGTTGACAGTTACCATTAATAACAGTTTATAACGTATATATTAAAAATAATAATACGGTGTGGTGAAACCAATGGTTATTTAAAAGTGTGTTATTTCTTTCTTAACTAATATTCTATACTAAACAGATGTACCTACACTCACAATTCTGGGAAACGTTACGTAATACCCATAACTTTCTTTAATGGTTAAATTATATTAAACAAAACTCAACTATAATAGGTGTCTTGATTCAGCCATCTTAATTACTGTTATGATTTTAGTGAATAATGTCATATTTTTAATAAAGTTTTCTCACTGGATTTTAAAATGTTTTGTAATCATTTTAGTAATAGTTTCACATGTAAATGTTTGGTACTGAAAAATGTGTACTCTTATCGATTAACTTCTTAACAATTCATGCTCTCCATATTGTTCAATTATTCATTGTTAATTTACTGCACAGTAAGTTAACGTAGATTAAGTGTTGGTTACGGAACTCGCCTCCGCAAAAGGGCTAGCAACAATGAACACTCTTATCTGATCATTATCTTCATCAACGAATTACCATTATGTAATGACTTTTCCCGTCTCGAGAAAGTGATAAGGTAAGCGAATTAAGGAAATTACTTCAGTTAAAACATCGCTGAAAGTCGAAGTCAACAATTGTCAAATGAATTGCTTATAACAACAACAGTTTTATTTAATAGTTGTTAGAAGCAGTGCAATGTATAATTTTAATACAAAAATGTAATTTATCTTTGTATGATAGAATTATAAGCCGTAAATGAGAATTGGGATATAGACTGTAAGGCTCATTTAGGCAATAATATAACGAGGTTTTACCCCACACCATGTGCCGCGTAACAAAATTTGCATGACAAATTTATAGTTTACAATTCATTTAATTTTCAAAATTTTCTGCGGAGGGATAAACAATTTTAAATCTTGCAATAAAAAAAGGGACATTATGTCAACTTACTAAGTGATATTCTTGAATGTCGCTCTGTTTAATTCCATGGTTCATCATACATCATTACATAACTCAATTTTCTAGATATATAAATTTTGTTACGTACACAATTTTGTGCACAAATCATATCGTTCCAGAGATATCTTGCAACATCATACAATCACACTTTTGTTCATTAATATATTTTTAATAGCAGTCTTTAAATATTGAGAGGTCCACTGGGAGGGTGGGAATTACAACGCAAGAGTGCGCTGAAATCCAATCTCGTTATCAACTTTTAACATCCACTCGTCACGCTGTTATATTTTATTTTACTTTATGAATAAAAGACTACACTCAAAGTTACCAAAATATAATGTTTATTTCGTATTTTTATGTCTACAGCTATTTCTTTACATCATATATAAAATATATGGTTGTTCTTTTTTTTACACATTTACTTAGGTATTCTGTAAAATTCTCGTTACCGCCATTTTCAGCTCAAGAAAGACCATTGTAAAAATATATTTTAACGCTCGTTTCAATCCAACAGCGAAATGCATCATCATAATAGTTGGTGTTACTTATAAAGAAATGAAGCTTTACATAAAATTACAAGTCTATAGGTTATTTTATTTTATTTTAATTAGCTCTCTAAAGCACACAATGTCCATATCAAGACTGTCGTCGCAGCTACAACGTTACAATGAATCACCCGAGTTCCCATAACTCACAGGAAACGACATTATTATCACCGCTTGCACCGGAAATGATCGCAACAATAACAATCTCAATGTCACCGGCGAATTGCCAATACGGGATTAATAATGGATTTATTTCCACATCATCGCAATTAAATCTGTTTAATGTCGACATCAAAATTCCCCACACTATGTAGCAATTAAAATAATTATAATGAGACGAATGTTGAACCGCTAATTGATGCCAATTATATATAACCTGTGAAATGTTTGTGGGAAAATTATATTAACTCTCTAATTGTGCATAGTATTAATAACAGCTAATATTACACTGTTTAAGAGTATGTTTTATTTAATAAACTTAATTGTTTGAATACCATGAAAAATGCTTAAACTAATAACCAAGTATGTAATTTGAAATATTATAAATAGTTACAATAATTATGACCTGATGCATATTTGAATAATGAATTATGCTTGCATTATATGAATATTGGATTTTGTCTAACTTTTATCCCCTACATGATTTGCTCTATCTATTACATAACACAGTTACCAATCTGCAGTTTATATATTTTTTAAGAGACTATGCGCCTTGATGAATTCCTGCCTAAATTTGTCAATGTCAAATATCATCATACAGATTCTCTACTACTGCCAAGCCCCCAAATAGTTGCTATAAAGAACGTACCGTCGTTATTGGATTATACAACTTAACAATGCCATGAAACGATAATAAGATATATCTGAAGGAAGGCGTATTTAAAAAAGATAATTAGATAATCTGAGAATGTGTTGTTTTTCTTAGAAATTGAAGTTGTTTTCCGTATAAACAATGACAAGCGTCTATGTTTATAGATGCTCCACTGATCTGGAATGTACACAACGAGTGGAAGATATAATTATATATAAAGTTTTAGAAGTGCAAGCGGACATAACGTTCGTACGTGTATCTACTCGGAATAAACATATAGTATCCTATATAAGCTGTTATATAGGTCCAATATAGGTTGTCAATCCAATAACATTTGAGGCAGTCTTGCCACATCACTGCCTACGATCAGCTATGAAGTGGTAAGTTTATTTGAGGGCAGCCTAATTTACTAATCGTCTGCCAAACAGATGAATGAAATAAAATGTACCTATAGCTGTTTATGATAACACCTGAAGATGTTTGTTTATTGCAACAGATGTGAGACGGACCAGTAAGTTCCTCACTCGTAAATTTGACAGCAGTGCTTGGCACGAAGTGTACTGGGGGATTCAGATACACAGCCACTATCTCACTATTTTCGTGGGAGCTGTTGTAGTCAATTCATTGACAGCAAGAGTAGACTGAGATTTGTTTTCATATTTTAAAGGAACATTTTGTACGTGGAATTGTAACTGCTTTAGAACGAGGTTTATTAGTATCTAACACCTCAAATGCTTTTCGTAACTAAAAAGGCAGTTAAAAGATATAAAGAATTTCGAGTACATCGTAATCGTCATCATGGACGTTTTGCTCGTAGGGCAATGATTCCTCGGGAAGAAATGTAAGGCTATCATAAGGCTTGAAAATCCATCAAAGAGTATTAAAGGATGAAGCAAGGATCGCAGAAAACTGTAAATATGTTCTACAATGTACTTGTTTATATCCTATAGCTTATGCGCATATAAATTTAAAATACCTTCCTGATATAACTAAATCCTTTAGCGATTTAAAAAAGCTACAGAAGATTTAATTCTGTGTAGTATCAATTGTATTCTTTTATTCGGGTAGGTTTTTGCAAAATATCTCGTCAGTCTTTTGTTATTATAGTAGCCTGTGAAAAAGTGTATTTATTTTTACATAAATTTCTACATACAAATGCAACAACTCATTTCAGAACTTTTCTTATCTCACACTTTAGAAATATATTTTATCTTGTTTCCTTTACCGTAGCCAGAGTTCACTATTTATATAAAGGGGTTTTGCTGATTGTTATTACTATTACAATAATGTTTATTTCAATATATTATTGTAGTTAGATTGAGTATAGTGCATCAAATTTGACTATAAAGTCAATTAAAAGAATTAAACTTAATCATTGTGTCTGGCTTTGTTCAAATATTATGAAAATAATATATTGCGTATTCAGATTTGAAATAAACGATAGTGGCTTTTGTTATAATATAGATAGTAGTTGCATTGTTATATTTGGCAAGGGAGAAACAATACCATGTCCTGTACAGCTTGTCTAAATACCTTACTGTACTATGATAATTGCCTTAGTGGAAAAATTAAATTTGACCATAACTTAATATATTTCATCAAACTACTAATACTTATTTGCAAAAAAGTTGGACTTTAAGGATCTAAACAGTATCGCGATAGTCTGTAAAAAAATTTGAATTTAATTTCAAAAACAATTCATAATTTTTAATATAAAGAAATTATTGTCACTGTAAAAAAAGTTAATAGTATAAAAATGAAAAGTGATATTATATTTCAATGATTTACACATGGTTGGACCTTATTACAATTATTTATTCTGCTATTTTATTTTGCTATCATAGTTACCCCTAAGATCAATGAAAAAATATTCGCTAACGCTGAGCCAAACCACATAGAGTGGCTATCATCGTGATCCTGATATAAAGATAAAGCCTTATGCATAATTCAAAGACTCTAGGTCAGTTGGTTTTTTTTATAAAAACAGACAGACAGAAATAATATTTTCCAGCCCCTCAAGTGATAGGCTTCACTTGTAAAAACAAATAACCTAACTCGTACTTTAGTATTCGGATGAAACCAAACTTAATAGTACACGGAGTATTTTCAGCGATAGAACTTATCCTGAATTCGTAATAAACACCCCTATTTTGTTTAATTATTGCTTGGCATTAACAACTAATAATGAAATAAGAATTGATAACAGATTACCACACTGTTTATACTGCAACATTGTTATCAATTCACTCAAAAATAGATGTTACAAAATTAGTTTACAAGATGTACTTTTAAGTAAATCCTGAACAAAGAAATCCTGACTTAAAGTATCATACGTTACCAACTGCTCAAAATGTTTAGATTTTTTTTTTTGGAGTGGCAGGAAAATGCAATTACGCACGCAGATGGCCAGCTTGTAGTGTGGGACTCCCCTAAAAACGGGTTTACCCACTAAAAAACCTCCTCTACTCTTTAGGATTTTAACCTGGGATTGTTTATCACATTACTTCAGGCTAGGCCTAAATTTATTTGGCTTAAGTCCGTGGGGCTCGCTCCTTATCCAGCCGCTCGGTCAAGAGATCTGGGCCACTTCGCGGTCTTTTCCAGGAGGATGCCCCGGACGAACTGTGACAAACAATCCCAGTTCCCCTCATCCTCCATAATCTTTTCGCAGACCGTATCCACCGAAAAGAACCCCGAGTTTTCTTGTGGCCTCCAGGCGGGGCCTTTCCCAACGCGGACAGCGGAAGAAGGTGTGTTCCGCGTCGTCGGGAACGCCCGGGCAGTAGATGCAATCCGGTGAACCGGCCTTGCCCACCCAGTTCAGGTACGACTTGAAATAGCCGTGACCTGTCAGGAACTGCGTGAGGTACTAGTCCACCTCGCCATGCCGCCTTTCGACCCATGGTTGAACCTGCTCGATGAGTCGCGCAGTCCATCGTCCTCGGGTTTCGTGCTCCCAGCTGTGTTGCCACTGCTGGAAGGTTCGGGCACGCTCTTCGGACCTTGCCGATCTCGCCTTGTCTCTGATAAATCGCCTTCCTCTCCCCTGCCAAGAGCTTGACAGGGATGACTCCGGCAACCACCAAGACGGGAGGCTCGGATACTGTCCGATAGGCGGAACACACCCGGAGCGCAGCTTGACGCTGAAACCCGGGCGAGTCGCAACCTATACAATTCCTTGGTAAGAGCGTCTGCCCACACCTCTGCCCCATAAAGGAGCACGGACTGGACTGCGGACATCAATAACCGTCTTTTGCTGGAAAATGTTTTAGATACTAATAGATAATAATATAGTGATTGAAACTGAAGTATATCTTAGCAAGGTGAAAAGGTTTTATTAGAAAGTTAAGCTCTTGCTTTGTAACGTTCGGAATACACTGCTGTTATAAAATATCCTAAACTCATCCTCACCTATCCTATGGAGTGGTCATGTATAAATTTAAGTATGTGCGTACACGTCACGAACTTCTTCAAATTGGTTTTACTCGTGTGGCGTCGTAATGAACATATTTCATAAAGTACAGCCATGATTTGCTTAATATGTAACTAAAAAATATGTCATGGGTCCTCATTGGCATATAAAAAAACTAGGTTTACCATTAGATAAATAATCTAAATGCATATATCGTAAATTAATAATCTCACTGAAAACTTCTAAAAAAAGAAACCAACAGATGTTTTCAAGACCGATTATTAAGTGTGTTTTAGTCATTTGAGTTAAAGGTAAGGCATGAACTTTTTCAATTTCCCTCCAACATTTAACTTACAAAAGAAAGAGAAATCTAATAAAAGTTATTGAGCTGAAAACTTTGATTATTGCTTTTCACCTGAGAGTAATCTTCGTTTTTGAGATTGCTCGTTTATGAATACTTTTGTTCACTTAACTTTTGCTTCAAGTTCTACCCAAAACATCTTTGCTCATAGAAAAAGTTCCATTTATATCAGATGAAGTAAGAACTACAGTTTTTTTGAATAAATGCTATTAACATTTACAGGTCACTGAAATGTAATAGTAATCCCTTTACATATATGAGTTTTAGTTAAGGTTCTGGTTTTAGTTCATAAAATCTGAAATTCAAGCATGTTAATGATTGTGCAGTAAAATAAAAAAACTAAATATTTGGCATCAGTGTATAGTAGTGTGATAATTATTTTGAGGTGAATATCTAAAACGGAATTGATGAAGCTCTTAAAGTAGTGTTCGGAATCAAATAAATAATAGTAATGCCCGGTTAAAGTGTACTTTTGTTAAAATAGAATTAGTAAAAGCTTCAGTAATTCTCGTCTACAAGAACTAGAAGAGAATAAAGACTTATTATCTATTAATATTTCAGACCCAACTTTTTATCAAATCGAAAGAAATAAAATTTGCATTATAAACTGTTATTACCAAGTGATTCTACTATCGTAGTTTCTTTCGTGGCTTAAGCACCGCAATGAAGGATTTGTTCACATTACGTGTCGTAGTATATATCACTCTTACCACATTAAATATAAAATAGGTCGAGAGAGAGAGAGAGAGAGAGAGAGAGAGAGAGAGAGAGAGAGAGAGTGAGAGAGAGAGAGAGTGAGAGAGAGAGAGAGAGAGAGAGAGAGAGAGAGAGAGAGAGAGATTGTCTGCTAAGTATGTCCTTATCCATATGTATTATGCTATTCACAATGAATTTGTTTCAGATAGATAAGATATATGTGCTGAGAAGAGTTATTAAGTTAATGTTACCAAGTTCATATCATCATCGGAGGAAATAGGAAGTACTGAGACGTTAAGCTACACTAATATATTGGATCAGCTCTACTGCTATTTTATTGTTGTTCTACGACTAAGAGTACGGGGGTCATAAACCTGTCTTACATCTCGAGATGTCATAAAGTATCTTGTAAGACAGGATTTGTAACGTCCATTTATTTTAAATTTTTATTGTTCTCTTCCTATTATTACTTGATATTTAAATAATTTGCGTTATAAAGCTTATCATCACTATCTGCTCGAAAAATATCTTGAGAATGAACTAACCTATCGAATTTAAGTTGAAATTTGAAATTTGGAATGACGCGTGATTACAGCATAAGCAAATATCATAGTTCTATCATCGTGCAAGGTGGAATATGTATGAGCTTACATTGGTCTTATGTGTAATCATAACTAATGGTAATGTCTAGAGAATCAATTGAAGTACAAACTTGAAATTTGGAATATGTCGCTTAGTAGCGATACTAATGTTTCTGATAAAATAAATGTTCAAAGTATCAGTCTACCTAGGGGTCTGTCTGTTTATCGTTGGATATCTGAAATATAAACTGAAAATACGCTTAGAATTCTAGATTAGCAACACCATTTTTGAGGCATGCTCGTATATTGGACTTACTATATCTGCAGAATGTCTCTATAGTTATTTTATTTTAATACATAAAATTCTTAAATAATGAAGTTTAATATATTACACATACATGAAAGCTTAACAAGGTCCCGTCATTCAATTGTTCCGTCCCTTAATGGTACTGCCAAGGATGGAGCAGTAGGGAGAAATAACATGAGGATACATAAGTGTAAATAACCTAATTTACGAAGCAGTGGGTAAGTTCAGTCACAACCATAATTTAATAAATAATGATAGTGCCATGTACTTAAACTATCGGTAAAATGCCATAATAGTCTGTGAGCAGTAATGTTTTTTGAGCTATCTTTAAGTGTTGTGACAATGGCCATCGTCCTCAATATAACAGAGTTTGAAGCTTTTAATTACATTAAGTTTCTGAGAGCTGGAACTGGGGAGGGTAGTGATGAGGGTTGGTAACATAGCAACATAGCTGTAAGGGCTACTTGAGTTTGAAACTGGAGGTTCTAGCTCTTCAAGCTTCTAGCCCTTCATACATAAGTATTTGCTAATATTTTACCCCTGAAACAACTGATGGATCGCTTCAATTGAATTCTAGAATCCCATCTAAGCTATAATATTTTGATGATTTTATGTATCAAATCATAACCAAGAAACCAATTACACGATTATATAAACACCTAATGATATCTCTGTATGTATATGCGATACTCAATCACGAAAGGACTACTAGACTTAAATTTACATAGGCGTTCTTAGATTCCTGAATAACATATACGCCTGTCAATATTTTTAAAATCCCTTTGGGCTACACCCCCTGGTCTTTAAAATTCCGAAATAGCAATTTAAAGAGCCTTTAAAATGTAATGAAATATTCTGTAAACATGTTATTATGACAGCATAACTACATGTTTAATTAATTTAACCATACTTTTATTTGATACAGTTTACTGTACAGCTCTACAGTTACTCTCAATGTAGTGCCTTGAGAGTATAAAGTAGGCTTTATAGTACCAACACTTCTTATTGTTGTTATTATTATTCTCTGCTACTGAGCACAGAGTAATAAACTATCCAGATAAGAAAATTATAATTTTAATAAAAATATACTTTTACGTTTTAGCAAATAGTTCGTATGCAGTACATGGCTCTAATGCAGATTTAAAATACAAGGGTTTCATATTACGTATACTATAAATTTAATAACTTTAAAAAGCCTATCGTTGTTATATTTAGACGGAAGTGGGCTTCTCAGACCTGCTTATGTATATATCTTATTGATCAGCGCAACAAAATTCAATGACAATTGTGGAACCAGACATATGTAAGACTGGAAGTAAATTACAACAGCTGAAAGTAGACGCTTTATGATTGATGTATTTTTCTCAGACTTGTCTATGTATACATATTTTCTGGATCGTAGAAAAAAGGATAATTCAAACTATATTACACCAAATACTAAGATCGGAATAAGTTTAATGTCTATACATAAAAACTTATTTTGTTTATCGTAGCAACAAGGCAAACTCAACATTGGCGTCGGGAAAATATCTTACTTGAACCAGTGTAAAACCTACTAAATTTAGGTTGGAGCACAAATCTTTTTAGTATTTTACGTCCATTAACAACAGTTTTTGATGAAACAAAAACATTAAATATCATTAAAAGTAGTATTTTTATAATATTTACTACCTCACAATTTCTATTATTTAGATTCCAATTAAATAAATACAAACTGCAAATGGAAATAATGCATTATAATCCTTAATTTATCAAGATTGTTATAGCAATTTTGAAATATCAAAACTTCCACATTTTTATTATATCCTTAATACTCGAGTAATATTAAAAATAAGTTTAGTTTTTTTACATAAAATTATGCTAGTATATTTTGTTACCGAATTAATAAATAACTTTTTTATTTAATAATATTAAGTGGAAAACATTCTTCAATATAAAAATCCCAAACAATTATTACATCATTTGAATATCACTTTTATCAGGTGTAAATTAAATGCACTGTTCATTAATAAAATTATACCTTACTAATATATTATGTATGTATTGATAAGATCAGTAGTGCGTAACTTGTTGAAGAGACTTTAGAAAATTCAGTATATAAAAAGATAATTTAAAACGTATTCTATCTGGGAAGATTGGCATTTTACAGGTTTTAAAATAACCGTTAAATACTAATAATATCAAATACAAATATTATAAATTGTTACGAATAAATGAAAAATGTTTTGTTGGTAGGTAAGTGGAAAACAATTAATAAAAGCTTAAACCTGTACACTTACATATATATATATATCACATTATTTATATATAGGGGATAGTTGAGTATATACATATATAGATACCATATAAACCATAATTTACTTTGGAAAGGGGGTTAATACAATTTTTTTTATTTAATTTTAGGTTAACTATATGTTAAAGGTGTCTATTCACTGATAATATATATATATATATATATATCATATATATATATTTATACTAAATGCTAAGGAGAGGTTATAAAATTTTTTAAATTTACTTTTAGGTTAACTATACCTAATTTTAAAGGTGTTATTAATAAAGAAAAAAGTTTCAATTTATTTTGGAATAAGGTCAAAGACTTGTTTGACTTGTATTTCTAGAAATATACAATGTGCTTTAACTTTCCAGTCACTGTTTACAACTTTGCCCAATTCCCCAAAGTGGTATTTTGGGAGTGCAGCAAAAGTTTTAAATGTAAAGAGCTATTGAGTGACATATGTAAATTAAAATTTCCCGATAAAAGATGAAGAACAGTGGGAATTAGAGTTTTCTATCTAAACCCATTACAAAATGGGCTGATAGAAATCCCTAGTTTCCACTGTTATTCTTCTTCATCAAAACCTTTCAAATGATGTGACATTAAAGGGTATTTACAATACAATTTCGAGCCGCCATCCAAAATCCCATTTTTTTTGGAAATTGGAAAAGTAGTAACAGTGACTTAAAAAGTTCACTTCTACTTCCTGGTGTCCAGAGTTCCGTCCCTCCATCTTTGTCCTTCTAAAACTAAACAGAGGTGTATCTATAGTTTTAAAGCACATTGTATATTATAGAAATACAAAAAACAAGTCTAAACAAGTTTATACCCAGTATGCAAAAATATAAAATAAGTTGAAACTTTTCTATTATCAGTGAATAGAAGTGTCCTTTAAAATTAGGTATAGTTAACCTACAATTCATTAAAAAAATTTAAATAACATCCTCCTCCAAAGTAGCATTTTTGGTATTACGGATTTAGATTATATTTTTTGGACTTTTCGGGTAGAAAAATGTGCTTATTGGTCAATAAGTGACGATTGATACCAACCTATGCGTATTTACATTTAAAAATTTAATGCTGGTTGTTATTAAATTTCAGTTGTAAAAGTTTTTTTACACGTTTGAAAGTACTTAACTAAATTAATAATTTGACAATAAAATGATCGCTTACTTTACAAAGCAAAATTCCATGCCATTTTGTATCTCTACCACACATCTTTGATCTATATAATATAGTTTTATACTGTACGTCGTATATTTCTGATTTTAATATTTCAAGAAATAATTTATTATTCCTAGGCTTGGTTTGAACCAAACGAATAAATTTTATGTATGCGTATGAATAAACAATCTAAAATATGTCAACAGATCCCCGAAACACTTGTCGAGAAAAATGTTTTGAGTTGTTTGAATTTGCTTTTATTGTAGCCCTCCTCTGTCGTGATCTAATTATTACTTAATCTTGGAGGCTACTCGCTAAACGTTTTAGGTGACGCGGAAAAAAAATGAGATGTATATGATGAAATTACTATTTAAGCAGAATTAAATATCCCAGAGCTTGCTTGGAAGTCACTACTTGTTTGGTTTTGTTCCATTAAATGAGGCACGGATACATCAAGCTACAAACTGAAAATATATTATCTGACGAAATTAGTTTTCCAAAAAACTGCACTAAAATACATTGGTGTAGGTGTACTAGGTTTCTAGGGAGTGGCAAGGCCTTTTAAGAGAAAGATTAAGAATCTAGCCACGGGTGAGACACGAAAATAATTGTACGAAGATACAGAAATAAAACATTACTTTATATAGATTTAAAATACTACACCGAGTTTCTTGCTAATTGAGGAAATGTAATTTACTTTGTTTAGATATGTTGAAACATTTTTAATTTATAAAGTTAAAATCGGGAAGATTCAAAGTTAATCCTCCTTCAAAATTCAAATAATTTCTTTTAATTGAAAGGGAAATACTGGTAAGGTTTTTGTAAAACACTGAAACTAAGGTGGAGTAAAAAGAAATAATGTAAGGCTACATTCACTTGTACAAAATCTAAGATCTCCTTTCCACTCTTAGCACGAATTCAGTCACCGAGTAAAATACTTTCGGCATTAAAAATCGCTTTAAATTATCTTAGAAGGCTAGAGTTCACTAAGGTTGTTTTATCCAGTGACCACTAACACAAAGGTGGTCCAATTATTCTTTTACAAGCATTACGCATGAATGTGAAAAAAATAAGTAAAGGCCAGACGCGTCCTTTCTGATCTCCTTCCCTTTGGTTTAATAACATTTAATGTGTTTTCCTCAACCAACATTTTATTTCATCGTAGAATATTTTTATAGTACATGTATACAGTGTGATATATATTTGCGTATTAAAAAATGTAGGCTACGCATGTCTTTTCTAATGTATCACTAAAAATACTTTAAGTAAAAATTTTTAGTTACCTTGATCCCCCAACCTTAGCAATCAATAATTTGTAATCCAGTACATTAAATTTTGAGCCTGTTAAATCCATACCATAGTCAAAAACACTATCCTGTTTTATAATTTCAAGAAAAACATCATTCACTATAATCCGATTGTATGGGATATAACAAAAAAGCAACCAATGTAATATACAATTACTTATATAACTAAGAACGCTATGCACAATGATGTAGATGTCCTGAGATACTCTAGTTAGTGTGATAGGTTTTAGAAAAACAGATGGTTTCATTTGTGTTAAGAACATATTAACACATAAATAAAATGAGAAACTTCATCTCACTTATACATAATTACCTTTATTGAGAATTTAGCTGACATGTTGTATAAATAATTATTTATTTTTTAATTCCTACAACACTCTGTCTATTTTGTTTTGTAAAAAGCATTACTCCCAGGAAACCGTTCAGTGTAGTATACCCTCATGTGCCAACTAGGGCCGTTAAAAAAAATTCATTATATTACTTTATTTTCATTAAAAATGGTTTGACGAAACAGAATAAAGGACTGAAACTTTTATTTCAATCAGACACGATTCAGTCTATTGGGTTTTTGTATTACGAGTCTAAAGTTAAAACTAGAACAAGTCAGGGTTCATATAAAGTTTACCTTTATTTGATGTTATATTGCACCAAACACTTAAAGGTATAAACTTTATGACACAAGTTTACATATATTGCATTTATATATATCATGTAGAACTTAGTTGCTTAGCATCAAGTATAGGAGATTAAGTACCGACAGTAAGCCCGAGTACAATGTTTCTCAGTTCACCTGGTAAACTTGTCAGGCTGACTATTCTTTACGACTCTGTGGAGTATTGTAACTTTGACCGCAGTGTGTAAGTCTGGAAGCGAGTCCCTGTCTGACATTTCTTGAAAAGTTTTAATTTACACTAAAACATATCAATGTATAAAAATTCTTCTTTAACCCCTTTTCATGTCAACGATCACATATAGTGATCGTAGATATTTTCGCGAATATCGCCGACTATCGTTATAGCGATCGTTTTTTTTGTATCTTATAGGTCATTTTAATAGGCATTTTAGAGTAATCCATAATAGTCTGCCATTATTCACTACACTACAAAAATTCACTCTGGCACTAAAAGGGTTAAGGTTATTTTATTAAGTTGATTTGTATTGAATGTAGGCACTGAACCACTTGAAATGTCCTAGAATATAAGTAAGTCTACACTAATTCTGCAGTAATTATTGCTCCCAGCCTGTGGTTGTTTTTTGTCTTTGGAACTTCCCTTAAATTTCTAAACGTGCTCATCCTTTAGAAGCTGCGAACCTCTGTCACATACGTTATTATTCAATGTAATATCAAACAGAAGTTAACTTAGATGAACGAAATTAAGATCATAACTAATTGAAAGTGTTCAATAAATATAAACATATAGCATTCACAAATAAAAAAACTGACTAACTATCTATAAACGTTTGAATTTTGTTCATTTGTGTAGATTTAAAATATATTTTATAAAACATGCATCCTATCTCTTTACAAGGAACAATGTGCTACATGAAATCCTCTTGAATGTGAATTGTACTGTCTGAAATGCACTAAGAACCCAGCCTCTGAATGTTTTCGGTCTATGGTAGCTTCTTGTCTTGAACTATAATACTTCTTAACATTTAATAATGTGTAGTTTATCGTCAACCAAAAATACCATAAATTAAAACTCGTGATTTTAATTCAGATTATTTGACTTAGTACAATCTTATTAATTTTATTAATATCACACATTGAAAAATACACATGAACACAAAGAAGAGAGAATATCTCAATTACCTATTGAATTTAAATGACTTCATATGACTTGGATCACTTCTAAATTGATTTATAATATAAGGTTTAATGTTTTACAGAAACTATCATGTATATGCAAAAAAGTTTGTAATTCCAAATAAAATTAAAATTTTATCAGAATGTATATGTTATGTTGTATGCAAGTAATTTTTACATTTAAATCATTCTATCTTATCAAAAATCAACTACTATATTATTTAACACCATTTATCTTGAACTATAAATAATATATCACAGGCAATATAAAGTACATACAATATTTTTCTTTGAAGAGTTCGAATAATTTATCCTACTATAATTTTATACATTAGTGAAAGTTGGGGTATATAAGCAAGAACTTGGTGTTATTTACCCATATATATGTAGGCTAAAACTTTCATAAACAGTTTATGTAAATTATTAAACAATAAACCTGTGCTATAAAAATGTTAATGATAATGATTTGGTGACTCGAAAGAAAGTCTTCTTTATTTACTTGCTACATAATTCTTATTTGGCCCTAGCGAATCTTATTACTTGGAGGGGTGAAAAAATTCATGCTGCATATCTATTAGTTTTCCCCAATCCTTTACAGAATGAAGTCATCTATAGATTTGCAGGTTTTTGAATTTTTCTGATCATAAGTGAATACTTTTAAACCTGTACTATTGGTAACCATAGAGGCAACGAGGCAATTGCAGAGTACATAAACTAAGTACAATCATATGAAATTATAACACCTGACTTGGTAACACATGTAGGCTTATGGGGCAAGATATTTATTTGTGATATACATGCTTCTTCTCCAAATCCTATATGGTATAACTTTAACTATTATTAGGAGAAATAATAGAGAAAAAGCTTTAACAAAGCTTTTATTCAATTTCCTCTAAATCGTTTTCAATATATTCTCTATTCATCCCAAAGATAAGTGTCCTTAAATAATTTGAATATTTTAAAATATTGATATCGGGATTAATAACTAGGGTGCTACCAAGAAATCAAAAACGACATCTCTTTTGTTTATATAGATATAAGCTTCAGTAGTTATGACTGTAGTGTCAGTTTGAAATTCACTTAGTCTGCTTGTTCTTTTGTATTTTCCTAAACTAAATTAAGGGTGATAAGAATGTAAGTTATTTTAAATGGCTTTAAATCAAAAGTTACTTCAGAATAGAATAAAATGCAAGGTGACGTTTTGTGAATCAGGAAAGCATCTTCTTATAAAATGATATATTATAATTAATAACTTTGTTGCACACGATTGAAGTTTGCAAATTCAATGGCTGGTGTTGTATAAACGAAAAAGGGCACCACTTTCTATGGGTATTGTGGAAATTCCATTATAAATAACAGTTTTAATGAATGTTGAACGACGGTTTAGCTAGTATGTTATATTTTCAGAAATATTTTTATATTAAGGAAATATGCGTTATAATTCCTGATACAAGAATATTACATACCATACGCTATATTACACAGATACAATTCATTGCCCTAAGCAGAGTTTAGCAGATGGAGCGATAATTCCAGAACTGGCAAACTGTGATGTTCCAAAGTTAGAAACACGCATTGAGAGTTGACAATGTTCTCCGGAAGTATAACGAGGGACATGCCTGTAACAAAGTAACTTCTTTGTTTGAAGGTTATTTTTGACGATGGAAGGATTGTGAAGGAAACAGGATTTTTCCGGACATTTGCCATCGTTAAGTGAAACAAGAAAACAGTAACACTACGTTTCGAGATCTGCAATCTGATCTCTTCTTCAGGTAAAGAACTAACCTAATACATAATTACAAACTAGGTTAAAATAAACAAATCTTACTAAAGCGTTGTGGCACGCCTGAGTCAGGAATCACAACCTACATGTTGTATGTCAACTTCACTAACACTAAACATTATACCTATAACATTAAGTGCATGTCTTTAGTGTTAGTGAAGTTGACATACAACATGTAGGTTGTGATTCCTGACTCAGGCGTGCCACAACGCTTTAGTAAGATTTGTTTATTTTAACCTAGTTTGTAATTATGTATTAGGTTAGTTCTTTACCTGAAGAAGAGATCAGATTGCAGATCTCGAAACGTAGTGTTACTGTTTTCTTGTTTCACTTAACGATGGCAAATGTCCGGAAAAATCCTGTTTCCTTCAAAGTAACTTCGTACTGATATTTATATAATGGAATCGTCATAGTGTCCTAGTTCTCCATGTTTAAAAATATAAACGTTATTCTTAGATTTTGTTATGTACTTACTTTCAAGGTTTTGTTATGTACCTATAATAAAATCTGAGATATAAAATTTTCCTACTCTAAGACATTGTACTCGTAAATTAATATAATATATTGAAGGTGGCGCTAAGTCTTCAAGACTGAAAGAAAAGCGCGATAGATATACTTACTACGCTAACCTATTCAAAAGTAACTAGTTAAAATGTTATCTATGTAAATGAACACTTTTTGCATTAATTAGGTAATAATTTTATAGCAATTCTTACTAATATTTTTACCTAGGAGGGTATTATTTTTGTCATTATTATATGTTTTGTTGAGTTTTTGTGTAATTTACTTAACTACTGTACCTTCTTATTTTTATACGATTTATAAATTAAGATTGGGTTGTTGTTATACAAGAAGATGAAGTACCTTATATAACCAAATCATTATAGATGTATACTAAGATCCGAATTTAAACGAGAATTCGATTAATAATGTAAAAGCATTTTTGTGTCCTAGTGTGCGACGAGTAAAATATTATAAACGAATGTTTATACTGAAAAATAGATTAAATGGATTTATCGAGAAAATACGAAAGGCAACATTGAGGTGATGAATGTACAAGGGAATAATGAAACGTAAAGATCCTATTTAAAACTGAAAAACGCACATCTCCGTTCGCACACCCAAAATATACAATTAGGAAGCGAGCCCCCATGGTGGCGAACGGGATGGTGGATCCGAAATAAACCTAGAAGGAAAAAAAAGAAAATCACAGTGGATAGCGTGCTTAGATTTACTTTTTACTAGTCTGGAGGTCACCAACACAGAGTAGAAAAAAATGGTTCTTTAACCTAGATACGAACCTCTCTGTCGAAATAAAAAAAATGTCCAGATAAGTTAAAAAAAAAACATTATTTAAGTTAACCCAAAATTTAACAAAATACGCAAAATTTGGCGTATATATATCTCAGGTGCACCTAGATAAATAAAAAATTAGGAACAGCCATTATTTAAAACAATAACTGCCAATTCCACGCGGTATCCTTCGGCTAAGGGCGGGATTCTAATGAAAACCAAGAAATAAGATTAAATAGCATTTAAACTAATCATGGAGGCCAGCTTTCCAGCAGAGCAGGAAAACCCTGGAAACTGTCTGCGACCACTCATGATGAGAGAGCAGCAGGAGGCAAGAGCTCCTCTCCTGGACCTCGTCAGTGCGAAACAAAAACTTAACCTAGCATGTTAGATGGAAAAAATAAAAAATATATAACATTATATCTTGAAAAAGGTTCAAAAATTTTTCACAATTACTTCTCTAGTTTAACGTGCAAGAATTTAGAAGTTCCTTACCACTCTGAATAGGATGTGCAGAGCGCTCTTAAACAGAAAAGTCAGTGCCTTCTGCAGCCACAACGAACAACACTTAAAATACTATATAAATACACAACATGAGCCGGGGAGAACTAGGCTCAAGTCTTAGAACCAGCTCAAAACAATTTCATAATTCGCCTTTTTTTACAAATGGACATGGGTACAAAAAGAAGATGACTTCAAGCCTACGTGGAAGAGACGCTTCATTTACATAAATAAAAATACGGCCTAAATATGCTAAGATACAGTTATACTTTTATAATATATCCGATCCATCACATGTTTCCCACCTTTCTCATGTTAGTGCATAAAACACCACCTAGTGAAACATTTAAGTTTTCCAACTTAAACAGTACGTCATCCACAATAGAAAGGGACTAAAGGAATAAACTCATTCCCAAAATTTACTTTCATTAGTCTAATTAAACTTTTAGGACAATACAAAACGCGTGATATAATGTTTTTAAAGAATGTTTAACGTTTAAAAATAATGTTAGGAGATAGCACTATAAGCTTTATTGATAAGAGAAAGTTACACATTTTCACAATACAACATAATGAATATTGTAATGTTATATTAAGTAAATATTTGTAATTTAATCATGTAAAAACGTGTTGACAACAAATAGAAGATATTTTTATTAGCTATGTACGAAAAGGTCTGATATTTTAATTAATACAATCAATATATTCTACACAATTTCACTGAATATCTTGAAGTCTGGTCTTTTTGAAAGAAAAGTAACTCTAAATTAGGTTTCTTTAATGATTTTTAAAAGATTTTCACCTCAACAAATTTACTTCGCTAATACTGTTATACTGTAAAGCAGCGTGCGTAATACTGAAAGTTTTATAATAATCTTAATAATATAAAACACTAACAGTATTCAAGTATCCAAAACACTCTATGTTAACTAATTAGGAATTATTTCGGATTGCTAATTACAATAGCTGTTAACCTTTCAATAATAAGATTATATTAATTTTAAAAATGTAAGTGCGTGCAACGCTTAAATTGAAAATGATTTATTCAGTCCTGATTTAAAGTGAATTTCCGTACTGTAATAATTAATGAGAAGTCAACACAAATTAGAATGGCACAGTGCACTAGAATTTCCATACTGTGTTGTCATTACAGTACGCATGTTGCACAGCACAGCGTCGTTTTGAATTCATGCTATTATATATATATATATATATATATATATATATATATATATATATATATATATATTTTTTTTAATATTCAATTACGAGTATATTAAAATTTTTCGAGTAGTTAATAGAAACATTTATATAGGAGGTTTACCAATGAAAAGATAAAAATTTATCTGTGCGATGTGAGGTAAATTAAGAGTCACCTGTTCTGGTGTATGATTAAAAGACTTAGTGTACACTTTACTAATTGAACGTCCCACGAATGTGTTACGAAATTAATTTAGAAATTATAATCCTTAAAGAAAAATTAAAAAATGAGATGTGTATTTTGATAAATTTATTGCTTATAAATTACATTACTGTTTAGATTGTTTTCGTATATATATTGCCAACACATGCATGTATGTTCCTTTTAGGCTATTTTGAATGCCAAATGATGCGAACAGCTTGAAAGGTATTATTTAAAGGAATCCAAAAAATAATCCCCTAATAATTTTAAATCGTCAATATACGTTCTATATACTTGACCAATAAAATAAAAGGGATCTGTGGTGTACGGATTCGAGTCCTTTTGTATTAAGTATGTTTTGTGATTAAATGTTTATTGGAATCAAATAAGACTATTCCAAAATACAATAATCGAAAAAGCATTTTGGAACCCGTATACATTGGATAATTTGGTTTTCGCTGCGGTTACTAGATACTATAATTTAAAATAAGATTATTAATTTTACAGTAATAAATTATCAGCATGAAGTAAAATATCTTGAAAATTAACATCCAATATATGAGTTATTTACAATACAACATATGATAATATTTCACAAACAAGTAACCTTAGTTCATCGATGATAAGCTTCCCATCGTTCACTAAGGATAACCAGTAATAAGTCAACGATATGATGGTTGTTAAGGAGGAAATCGTAAAAAAAGACTGTTTGTGCACAACAGGTGATTTTATGGATCACAGTAAATGTTATAATTTTTATACTCTAAAAACTGAAATATATTTCAACTTCGAAATATCCTAGTACTGATGTGGTACATTTCAAATGTTGGGAGATATCACAGCTAAACAAATTCTATAAAGCAACTGTTAAATTTTCTGTAGGTGAAACAAGATTAAAACAGAAGAGGGTCAATTCGTGTGGGCTTCGGAGTTGTTCAATATTAACATGTATATATAATATGTATATATATAACATGTAAATATGTATATAAAATGCTGAATGGTTTTGTGTTCAGTTATATGAACGTCATCACCGTTATCCTTTTAAACAACCCACACATTCTGGAATATGAAATAATTCTAGGTTCGTGAATATACAATTATAAAGTATTATAATTTTATCCACTGAGGTGTTCATTGTGGCATTAACACGTTACTACATCAAGTTTCTGTAATTATACTTTCATATATCCATTACAGAGAGCAACTAATGTAACGACATGCCTTAATGATCACAGTATAGCTTTATCGTGCACTCCACCCTCCTTTAACTAATATTACCTTTCACGTAGCCAAGAATATTGCATTATAAACAATTTATATCATTACCTGGTTTATTTTAAAATTCAAAGCATTTATTTTCAGTAATCTTTTGTTACTTAGTGCGGTATAGAATGTTTATATTCAGCAAAAAAAGCTAAACTGAATATTGTTAATACATGGCTATATATAATAATAAAACAAATATTTTGTATGAGTAAATATGATACTGTGAGAGTGTTCGATTTTTTATGATAAACATTCACATCATAATTTAAAACTAAAATTTTTGTTTTTAACCGAAGAAGACCAACCAAAACTGTTTATAAAGGATGGTGCAAACTAAAAGTAATTACTTCTGTATATTTTGATGTTTTCCACAATCAGCTTCCCCTAACTGTGAGGTCTAGGCCAATAAAAGCTTCCTTTTTTATCAACTGTCTCTTTGAGATTTTCCGCATCTAGGCTAGTAAAATTTCTGTTATTTCTGTATCTTAGAAAATTTTATCTTAAAGTACACGCATATACAAAACTATTAAGCTCCCGGTTTCCACACCTCGTGCTATAATACTTCTTGATGTCTGGAACTCTCAATTACGTGCTCATGGAATATTTTTAATCCTTGATGCTTTAAATCACGGCAAGATTATTTTATTTGGACATCGAACAATTTTAGTATAAGTTTAAAATGATATTTTATTTCTGCATGTGTCTCTGTCTCAGATTCCGGTTTCTTGAAGATCTCTAAAGGACTTCTGCATACCTTGATTTTCAGGTCTTGGGAAAAGTATAACTTCTTGGATGTTTTGAGCTCTGGAAATCTCTCAGTTTCTGGACTTTACTGCATTTGGAACGTATAGAATCTAGTATGTTTTCGGATAAAAAAGGTGACATAAAGCAGTTGTGAAAAGTAAACGTACGTGTGAAGAATTTGGTTATAAAAAAGTTTTAACCATAAATTTTTTTAAGAACATGTTTTGTTCAACGCAATGTTAAACTTCGACTGCTCATGTCAAAAAAAAAAATATTTTCATTCATGTAAACAAGTTTTAAAACCCACAGCTTTACACAAGTAGTTAAAAAACTACACAGTAAATTTGTGTCCTACAGTATAATAAATCTTATAAAACATAACAATGATGATATTTGTTTAATTTTACAGGTTTCACGATTGTTAAATTATTTTGGATTTTATTAAAATAAAAATAAGTCTCTGTGTTTATCGTTGTTCCTATCCGCTCTATATCTTGAGAACAAACCTTACCTAAATATTTTAAGTTTTACATAAAACTTCATTTTTATAAAAGCAACATTGAGTTTGATGATGTTGCATATTGCTCTATTGATTTAGACTGAGTATTAGCTAAAACGGTTCCAAATTAGCATAATAGATAACAATAATGGGGACGAGAAAACCGCAGTCTAAATACATTCGTATTGAGACTGAGTACATTCATATGAAATTTCGACATATTAATGCATTTAAAATGAACTTTAGTCTTGATATTTTGCACGCAACTGCAGCAAAGCCTGTTACATGATATGTACTGTGGCGTAATCATGGCTTTTTCCTTTTTTATTGTCATAGTTCCCTTTTCAACACATTACAGTAATAAAATAGGGTTTAATTCCACTGAATGGTATCGGAAGTGTCATTAGTTTGCAATAATTAAATAATATCCATGAGTAGCTAGAAATAAACAAACGAAGTAAAAGGGTCAAAACGGAATTGGAGTATTGCACAACCGTATGACAAATGTGATGGAGCAGAGCTAGGACAGGTTGGTTAATGCGGTGAGCCGTGTCGGAGCATAAATCCCATGGTTGAGACATATCTCAACCATGGAGCTAAATTGTTCTTACTGTACTATAATACATTTTTTACACCAGCTCTTTCATAAATCTTTAAAATTAATTAAAAACTACCCAATAAGTTTATGTCATTATGTATAAACGTAAATGTATTTTAATGAATGAAATGATTCCTTAAAATATTGTTGATGAGCGTGTAAAATTTCTATCCAAAATACCTACGCGGAGAAGTATTGTTTGTATTCCATTGTATATTGTATTCCATTGAATGTCCATCTAATAAGGATATATTTTATAATTAGGTCATTAATTGAATTTTGGCCCTTAAATGTTTCCATGAACTATCACAAAAACTTACGCATACTCGTAGTTCAATTTTATATATCGTACGAATAAATTTAAAGATATGGGAAGGAAATAAGACTACACTTAGCGAATATGTCTGCAGAATACGTTACAAGAGCAATTTGCATCATTTAAACTTCTGAATATTCATCACGATGAACAAGTTAAGTAACGACAATCCTTAATAGCCGCAGTATAACAATTCTGGTGCCCTATATTAATCGAAATAGTGCTGAATTTCATTACGCGTTATACCAGAAATTTAATTATAATAAAGAATTTGGTACATTTATAAACCAAAAATAACTTTTACAATAACAGTCCAGAACATGATTTCTAATACATAGTCTTTGAAAAGATACGTAAGCCTTTAAGGAAAGTGAAATCTTTGAAATTTCAACTTTCTCCAGTGTGAGAAAGACATGAAATATAACTACAATGTTTAATGAATAAGAATAGTTCCTACATGGAGTTTCTTGAGTTCTTGAATATGAGAGGTCCCTGGAAATATGTTAAAATATTTTAAATATTTCTCTGTAAACACACCTCGTTTAATTTTTAATTTTTAACACAACAGCTGTCTTTCTTTATCTTTGCGGTCCCTTTTAAAATGAAAATACAATTATACTTTTCATGCGTTTATATTCAATAAAGTTTCTACTTATAATCTGAAATATCTTTTATAACAATCTTTCCTTAATTATTTAACTATACCACTCATAAAAATAAAATGTAGCACATACTATAGTATTATGTTGTCTTAAAATCTCGTAAACTACATATATAACTTTCATTTTTAACGATAAAATATATTATATATCTTTAAAAATGCACTGAATTAGAATATTTTGAGTAAAGCTATTCTAAAGAACAATAAAGAGTAAATAAAAGGCTCAGCATTATAGTAGTGTATAAGTAATGAGTCTATCCCAGCCATGCGTTCATATGTTTACGAGATCATTATAATCGTTATTCCACTTCAGTTAGAAATGTGGTGAACTTGTTGGAGGCACTTAATTAAAGTCAGTTGGATAAAGCAGATCGATCTGGGGTAGTGACTAGGGTCAGCAGAAAACAAACTGTAAGTGCCTTTTCAGTATGAAAACTCGATACAAACTTTAGATTCAAGTGATTAATAATACAGGTATTGTTCTATATAAATTACAAAATATTGGTTGCATAAGGAAAATAGGTAGATTACATCGGACTATGAAGCGCATTCCTTAAATCTAATCTAATATTAATTATTCAACAAATGATGGTTGCACATTCAAATGATCTCTTCCTTTACAAAGTATATATTCCATGCCGTGTTATATCACTACCACACATCTTTGGAATATATACTGTAGTTCGATACGTTCTGCCGTATACTTCTTGTTTAAATGTAGCAAGATATAACTGATTATTGTTATGCTTTATTCGAGGAAAGTAAATATTTTATGTACACTTTTGAATGAACTCAATAACTGTGTTAAAATGCACAACATTAATATACTGTCTGACCCCAAAACACTACTCAAAATTATGTGTCCTGTGAATTTTTCGATGTAGCCCTCCTATCTTTTCATCTCACATTAATTGTTCTGCATTAGAAGGCATTTCACTAAAACAAATTGTTTTCAATAACAAATGACAAAGATGAGCAAATGTAATTAAATGAATGAATAACTAACTACAATTTATTATGTATCAGTGCAATTACGAAAATGTTGTTATTGTACTAAATTGATACAGTATTGGTCAGCTCATAAAGAGGAAAGCATAGAAAACTAACTATGGCTTGAAATAGAACTATAATTAACGAATATAAAAAACTCCTTTCTGGAAGAAATATGTAGGTATTCGGACGAGGTTTATTTTGTTTAGTATAAAAAATAGAACGCGTTTATTGCATTGATTTATTATTGTACAAACTTGTAGATAGAACGTTTTATTAATTATAAATTATCATAAGGAAGTCCGAATTACCTGTTTTAATTAAAAGTAAAGTAATGCTAAGGTGTTTCATTGCAAACAGTAGAGTGAGAACTAAGTTGAAGTACTGGAACCGTGAGAAAACATCTGCATAAAACATAAAATCTCCTTTCCACTCTGAAGAAGAATTCAGTCACCGAGTAAAACACTTTAGGAATCAACTAACGCTTTAAATGACCTTAGAGAGCTAGAGTTCTTTCAGCTCGTATTAAGGTGTGTTGATATCAAAGGTAGTCTGAAGTTACTGTTTGACAGGCATTACATATGACTGTGAAAAATAAGGTTACAGCCACATGCGTCCTTTACGTTTTTCCTTATTAATTGTTTTATTTAAGTAGACGTCAGTAGATAATATATTATCACTCCTAGACTACTTTTAAAGCCATTAAAAAATGACTGTTTAAAATACCATAAAAATATTTAACAAATCGTATAGTAAATGTTCAATGACGTTTAACAAACATACATAAAATTAATCCTAACAATGAATGCAGCAAAAATGTTACAAATCTAATGGAAATTCTTAACATTTATTGTTCAAGAAAATAAATCTGTAGAAATTAATATAAAATTTTTGCTTCATATTTTGTACAACAAAGAGGGAGATAATCAATTATTAGTAATGAAATTTAACAAAGTTGTAAATGTGGTAGAAAGATTATCATATTTAACTACATGATTTACATATTTAACTTCATGAATTGTGATAAATCGTAGAGGTTTTTTTTCAAGATTTTAAATTTTGTTTTGTTTGCACAATTTTTAATAAAGGTGCAAAAGATTTACTTGTAATATTTCTTTAAATTTTATAGTACATTGTTTGATATAAAAAAATTGAAAGGGCTCTTCTGTAAACCACATCTTAAAAGTCAATTATTAACAAATTTTAAAATCAATAACTTTTTATAGATATTCCAAAGGGTTTTGAATTTGTGTGTTTCATTTTGAAAATGGTAGATTACGTAATTAATTATTATATATTTGTGTGGCTCCTAAGAAGTAAATAAGTACAATTTGTTGCTTTCAAAAAATTGGCAACTCTGTACATTCCAGATTGTGGCTTTTAAATCCATAATATAATCACGGTCTCAATACTGGTTATTTTTAAGAAAAATTTATCACATTATTGTTTGGTTGCATAAGATTTTACAGAGCAAAAAATTTTCCAGACAAATGTTGACTACATATTATTTTTCAATTTACTTCTTAAATATATCCTAAGTAAATAATTATAAAGGTTTATTTATATCTACCAATAGTTGATAACTCTTTACATTCGAGATTGTAACTGTTAATTCCATAATAAAATCACAAACTCAATACTAGTTATTTGTAAGTAAATAATATATCAGCATTGTTTGGTTGCATAAGATTTTACACATAGCAAAAAATTTTCAGACAATTTCGTAACTCTTAGAAGTCTCTGTCTGAAGGTGCATATGTCGTTAGACCAAAACTGTTACGTCATAGGTATCAAAAATTTCTTTACTTTTTTATGTGTTAAAACCTAGTTTGCACATGAATAAACGTCCCCAAATGACATTCAGCTCACCTCAAAAGTACAAAATATGGCCACAAATTTGCTTAAACTGCAGGGAAAAACTTTCTGATTAAACGATTTTGCTTTGAATCTCTGAATTGATTACACCTTTTAAAGCTAAACGACATATTACTTCAATTTTATTATGGTCGAAGCTGACTCATCGTTCTGAATACAGTACTTCTAGACGCGAAATGAGACGACTCAATGATCTGTAGCAATTTAGTTCTTTCATTTGTAAAAATGTATGTATAACATCAAATTGAATAGTTGTAAACATATTCATGACAAAATTACAGTGCATAGTTTTGTGGTTAGTCCTTCCTTACAAATCAAAAATACAACTGTAAATCTAAAAGAAGAAAATCACTACATTCCCCGAAGATATAATTTGAGAGTTACAAAAGAAGTAAAAACTATTTTGAATAGATTCTATTCATAAAATATACATGTTTATGCACAATTCTAAAATTTGACATGAGGATTTAGCGTAATTAGTAAATTAGATTATCAAACTGTTTGCAAATATTTCTAAAAAAAAAAACAATTGATTCGTTACGAACGATTTGACAGTCTTAAAAGAAAAGAACAGCAATCACCTTACCAATTAAGTCCATGGTAAATTGAACCGAAAAAGTTTGTTTATATCTGCGTAAAATAAAAATAAATAAATATATATGTATATGGAGAGAGAGAGAGAGAGAGAGAGAGAGAGAGAGAGAGAGAGAGAGAGAGAGAGAGAGAGAGAGAGAGAGAGAGAGAGAGAGAGAGTGAGTGAGAGAGAGAGAGAGAGAGAGAGAGAGAGAGAGAGAGAGAGAGAGAGAGAGAGAGAGAGAGAGAGAGAGAGAGAGAGAGAGAGACGTTTGATAAAGCATGGATTGTAGACAAATCATAATACTTTGTCTACAATGCTCTATACATAAGCTTACTTTCGAAAACAAAATTATTTGAACTCTTTAATTCTGCGAAAACTCATTTAACATTTAATTCTTTAATAAAAAATATGTTTATTTTTTATATTACTTGGTCGTGCGAAACTATTAAATAGAAATAAATAAATAAATAAATATATATATATATATATATATATAAACGGATGTTTATTAGGAACCATAATGTTTTACCTGTTTTAACAATTTCTTTGCCTAAATCAATATCTCAGTATTGGATGGAGGATCTACAAACATAAATAATTGTTTAAGTTTCATTTCAACTTTCGCTTAGTACAGCGTCAGAAACCTGACTCTACCGCAGATGAATTTATGGAATCTAAATCTACGACTTTTTGAAAAGTTCTTTAAATGTTATTTACAAAAAAAATCCTAATTAAATATGGGTAATTGCCAACAAGTATTAATTCAATTCCATAGAAATGCCCTTGTAATACTGGAACATATGGTATCTAAAGTGTCTAAGAACAAACAATATTTACCTCTAGGCTTCATTTCGCTATAAATTATTTTATGATATAAACATATTGTTATGGTTAATAATCACCTATTCACTGTATCATCTTGTTTTTATGATTATATAGTAGGTAAATACAAGTACACAACATATCTGCTAGTTACAGTTACTGAATTGTGTTACCAGCTGTTTCAGAGGTTGAGAGTAACTGTACTGTTTAAATGTTTAACAGTAATTGCAAATCAAAGAATCTCAAGTATATTAACCATATTAATGTATGTACAGTGTAGTTTTAAAAATTGTAGCGATTGCTTATTTCAAAATTGTGTTGTACAAGTTTTTAGATTAATAAAAGTTAAAAGTCTCTTCGTATAAAAATGTAGTTACATTAATGAGTGTATAATTTTAAAAGGTTAACGGTTGTTTATTTCCAAATTTGTTCGTAAAAGGATTTAGTTTTAATAAAAAAAAAGTTTATCCGTCTACCTTTATACCGATCAACACAATATGGCGAGAAACATTTTCTTAAAGGTTTTAAACCCTACTCGAAGTGTCATTTTTATAATAGCAATATCGTCTTCAATGAAATTAGATATGTTACTCATGGTATTTCACTGATGGTTAGAAAGCATTTTTACACTTCTATTATATATATATATATATATATATATATATATATATATATATATATATATATATATATATATATATATATATATATATTATATATATATATATATATAAAACCATATTGCCGACGAGGAAACTGTAGGTTAAATATATTCTTAAATTGATTACGTACAATCATACAATCAAGTTTTGACATGTTTTCATTTTGTCAATTAAATGAACCTTAAACTGTTGCATACAACCTCAGCGAAACTTGTATAGCGACACGGGGTGTAGTTTCCTCCTACTTTGTCTTATTAAACTTTCATCCTACCTTTTTCAATCCATTAGAACGTAAATGTTCGTGTTTTTTAATACTGTTGTAAATGTTACTAGTTTACAATACTTCAATAAATTCAAAGATTACATAAAAATAAACAAACTTATCAAAATGGTATAGACGGTATTAGAGTATTGAACAAATGTATGATAAATGTGATGGAGCAGAGCTAGGACAGGTTGGTTAATGCGGTGAGCCGTGTCGGAGCATAAATCCCAGTGTTGCTCCAGTTCTGTCTCGGTCCAGGTATTGACAACGGTTGAGATGTATCTCAACAATACTACTTCCTTCAATGAAGTTACTCGAATATAGGATTATATACAACAGCTGTTTCATGCATTGGCACATGAATGCATATGGGCGATAGGCTTAAGCTGGTAGTCCTATTGCATGTAACCGACTAGTCGTAATATAGGTAAATATATTGTCTGGTGATGTAAAACTCGTGAGATGTGGCGGTATCCTTATTCTTCTTGTGAATTCTACACAAAACCTACATTCTTCTTGTAATTGGGAAGTGTTCACTTCTAAGTTGAATCTACACTGGGTACATCTCGATATGTCAGTACATCTGGGCAACCCCAAAAATGTTCAAGAGCATTATATGACTAACCGCAGTCAAGAAATTCGGAATACCAGATTTGGTCGATAAATCGGTTTACTGCGGAAGATGGCTATTGGAAAAGGCACATCTTTCTTAATGCTAACGTCTGTTGCTGTCTTTAATACGGGGGAGTACTTTATCTTATAAGTTTGAATCGCGGAGCCTGTAAACAGAGTAATACTTCTATTTTCCAAGGTAACCTGTCTGAGATAATATACTAGCCGATATCCCTCCTCATGTGATTTTGATTCCCTAAGGCCATACCCAAACTGGCCCATCACAAATATACTCACTCAAGAAGTGCGAAATCCTTTCAAGACTGGGAGATGTGATAGCTATCTTAGATTCTTTTCCTAAGTGAAAAAATTATAGTATACACGATAACTAGAGCAAGTTATGTCAACTATAAAGTTTGCCTTATTTCTCTAAATATTGATGCATCTTCCCAGTTTTAAAACCACTTTGTTCGGCACTTAAACTGCTACAGTATTGCTAATTCTTACAGGGGTTGTAAAATGCTGTATAAAGCTTATAGCCGCAGTTCTGGTTCACATGCCTCCTTCTCCCTTACCACAATTTCCATTAATCGGTTTAAACCACAGTGGCCATTTTACAATAGTATTATGTCGTTAGGTGTGTTTCTCCTGATTTATTGGCCGCTTAAAGCTGTGACCTTAAATTGTCTTATTTAACTTAACAGATTTGTTCACACTACAAATTAACAGTGGAAAATCCTTAAATCATTACTGATCTGATGCTCAGCGGATTCACAAACCTTCTTTATACACGGTCGTAACATTACTTTTCAGTTGGTAGGTGGCTTGAACAGCTAAATTACTCGGGCCTTACTTTGCATTAAGCGTCACTGTGGTGATCAAGCATTTACAAATGAACTTTTATAAAACACTTTGTATTTATACGGACGTTTTTGGTACTAAAGAGTATACAAAATGTTACCAACGTCATCCTTTTTGAAGAAATCAGTATGCATGACTAGTCAAATAATTATATACCGAACATTGCCGCTCATGTAATAAAAGGCTCTCCTATAAAACTTGATGAGCACATTTGCATACATGATGTTGTATTTATATAAAATTAATGTTTTTTTTTATCATCGATACTTAAAATACTGAGTGGCCTTAGTAGATTGATTTAATCACTGAAAGCGGTGGGTATCGGGAAAAAAAATATTCATGCTGAGTTTGAACTAGCGTACATTTAATGTACGCTATGCAATTACAATAAATGTATTTTCGTCGTCCAATATCTGCTTAGTGCTCATTTAAGAGCATAAAAGTCTGTGAGCGTCATGCTGTATATTCGGAATTGAAGGTTAGGTTTCTCACAAAACAGAAAAAAGTCACTGAGTCGTACATGGAGTTGGTTGTTTGTGAGCCCATATACTTATTTCAAGCTTGCAACAAAAGAATAGTTTTAAAAATTTTTAAATTCTAAATCACCTAACTTGATACTAAAGATTAGTTTGTGTTAAAGTGGTGTTCTAATAGGGTTATTTCTACGCTAGTAGTATTACAGTGTATTATTTTTATTACTAAGCCCATAACCATTCACTCCCATTTCAAAGTTATTATAACACTTCTAGGAATATAACCTGGATTCTTTGTGTTAAAGATCGAAAGTTTACCCCTAAAATTATGGTGAAGGTTATACGGTTTTCATGAATCCTTTAACTAACTATCATAATGAACCCATAAATTATAGCTTCTCTGTAGTGTTGCGATCTAATGAGAGATTACGGGTTCACATCGAGCTAATGGCTTTACATAGTGTTTCTCCAAAAAAGGTTTTTTTTTCTCTTAGGACAAGAAGCTTGCAAATTGCACTTAGTCCTGTAAGAACCTTTGCGCTGCTTCCGGAGTGATAGGCTTCAGGATGGGTAAGGCTATGGAGTAGGGGCCGCCTCCTATCGAGATCCATGAGGAAGAATTAGGGCACTACATCTCAAAGTCATCCTGGAAGAAAAAGGGGAGGCCAGCTCTGAACGAGCCTCTACAGTCAAAGTAGGCAGGGGTTGACACACCCTTGCTGAGGTTAACAAGAACCTCTGAGGTAAGGGTACAAACCCCACCAACTCCAAAAGTCATCTTCCACAGTAGATTAGACCTATCGAATTGCCCATGAACCCCAGAATCTCAACATCTGCGGTTAGTGATGTGCCGCTACTGGACATCCATTAGGTGGCCCAAGATTGAAGTGGCACATCGGTTTTTGCTGTGCCCAGTGGTGGGTTTCAACTGGTAGGTATAAACCAGCCAGAAGTGATCCCTACTGGGTAGTCCAAAAAAAATTATGGTTGCCTGTAAAGTCGGTTTTACGGGCGAAGATTTTACGTGACAACGTCTTTCTCTCGGTAGAATATTTATTGATATGAATATTATTAAATTGCACAATAGGAACAAGGAATTGAATGAAAATTAGAATTGCACAAATTTTAACTATAGAAATATATTTTGTTTACTAAAACATTGTACATAATTTGAAATTAATTTAAATTTGTTATTGTAAATGGTAAAGTTGAATAAAAAATTTACTAAAATTAATTGGAATTTGAAATTCTTGCTAAACACAGTTAAATTCTAACTCCGCGCGTGGTGATTGGTCGGTTTAGTTCGTTTGTTTGGTCGCACTGTTATGACAGGTTAGAGGTTATAATTTGTTATTTTAAATGTTTGACTAGCAATACGCGCTGTTTCTTCTCAATCGACTGAATTACGATTGATTGCAGAGTGATTTTAAACTAATAATTTACTTAACACTATCAACATTTGTCAATAGTATGACATAACCTATAAACTCAGTTTCTCAACTTTTGTGTCAATCTAACAATTAATCAATCAATCATAGTTTACGATAATGAAATATCAGTGTACAATTATTTACCTTTATTGTTGTAGTTGTTGTAAATGACGAATCTAAGCACTCCACATTTTCCACGAATAAACATAGTTATCTGCTTTATCCCGTGCGGCGGACCCACAGTTATCTGCTTTATCCCGTGCGGATACCGTGCGGCGGACCCACTGGACGGGCATCGTAACGTTACCGGGCGTTACACTTTTTCATGAGTGACTCCGAGCCGCAACCTAATTTAAGACGTTGTCACGTCAAAAAGGTTAGTGCAGCTGATAATGAAATAATCTCTTTAGGTGATAATGAAATAATAGTTTGTCATAGGTAACAACATACTCTTTTAACAACACGCCAAAAAAATAGAGACAATTCTAGAGAAACTTTACACAATTTATCAATTTAATATATGTTAAGATTTATATAATAAGGTATCCCTGTTACTTCATACCGTAATTGACAACTGCTTAAATCGCCTTTCAGGAAGCATTTGTTATTAGTCACATGACCCCTATTTTGGTGTCAGTAAAACCTAACGGCCCACCAATATCATAATTAAATTCTTGGGTAACATTGCAATGAAATAACCAGAAAAACTAGATAATAAATTTTTTAGAGCAATGTTTAGCATAATGGAGATCGTTTAATTACCAAAGTTTGACGAAATCAGTTTACTTTCAAGTTGTTCCCGAGTGTTACAAGTCCCAACAGTCTTGTAAACAAATATTGTTACAATTTCCTTTCAGTGTACGTTATCTTTATCTTGCATTTTTGTTTCATAATTTAGTTGAGTTTTTCGTCATAAAGTATAAAAACAGTAAACTTATTGTTATGAACACATTTTAAACTAATTTTACTACTTCAGGTGTAATTAATTAATTCATAAAATAAAAATAATACTATTGCTGTCAGATAATAATTTTCATATATGATATAAGGGAGAATATTGTAAAATACATTAATTTGAATTAAGAAATAGTGAAGTAAAGTACTGGGAATAAAATGAAATTAATTGTTGTTTCAAGCATTTTATTCGGAGAACAATATTGCTAATCTAATAACTAAAAAGTTTTAAATATTCTATTAATCTTCGATATATTTAAACAGAACCGTTTTAATAAACAATAGGACGTAGACGAATCCTTTTAGGTAATATTATTTATAATAAGAATATGAATTCTGCCATAGAAAGATTTACTCGTGGCTGGTTTATACTGCCTATAGTACCTACTAATATTAATATTCTTTTTCCTTAGATTAAGTCCTTTACTAAATAGCCAGAATCAGTAGATAAATCAAACGACACAATCTCTCACTCACCAATCCATGGAGAACCTTATCAAGTTATTGTAAACTCTTGCAGTGTTAACCCAAAAAATGGCATAAAACATAGTATTAGAATAGTATCGGTAGTCAATATAGCTATTGTAAATTCTTTAACGTCACACAAAAAGTAAAAAAAATATTTGGGAAATTTAAATTATTATAACTTTTTCGAGACAGAGAAATTTATAATTTTAAACTATTTTACCTCTTCTTCTTCTAAAGGTCTAACATTACATACAGCAGTTAAAAATCTGTTTAATACGATGTAAGAGCTTTGAAGGTGGAGATGATGTATTATACATTTACGTTCCATACAATGAATCTGCAGTACTGTGTAATGTACAGCCAGAGAGACTCAGCTTCAACACAAGAAAAATACCTGCAGTACACGACGCTGGGTAGCCGAGCATGAAGATTTATCACATTGTCCATACTTTATATAAAACAATACCAGGGTTTATTCTTGTAAAATTTTTCCTTGTTGTTTATTAAGGGGGTTCGGTATGCCCTATCCTTCCCATGTTAATTTGGCCAATTTTATGTACCTTTTTCTCAGAAACCTTTAAAGCTATCATCATCAAACTTTAGGACACTACTATTTAGACCTTTGTTAACATTTAGAGTGGAAAAAAGTTAAAAAAATTAGTTTTTATTTAATTTGTTTTAAATAAAAAATTTATTAAATTTTTTGTAAAATAATTTATAATTATAATTTTTTTAATAAAAATTTAAAATATATTTTTATAATGTCTTCCGCTCTAAATGTTAACAAAGGTCTAAATAGTAGTGTCCTAAAGTTTTATGACGATAGCTTTAAAGGTTTCTGAGAAAAGGGTACATAAAATTGGCCAAATTAACATGGGAAGGATAGGGCATACCGAACCCCCTTAAAACAAAACACTTTACTTAATAAAATACTACACAAAATGCCAGTTGAACGGTATCATGAAAACATTGAACTCAGCTACAAACTTTGGAATTAAACTCGTAAGATGACTCGTAAGACAACTTTACCCCTCAGTGTACAGTATAATTGACCGAGATATAACTCACAAAATACATTATGTTATTGTTATAACACTATTGTTTCGTATACGAAAACGGGTGATTTATTCAACAAAGCTAGTCACTCGAGAGGATGCACGAATTTTTGTCTGTCTGTCAGTCTGTTTGTTTGCCTATCTGTGCTGTATCACGAAAAAAACTTCATTATGCTTGAGGTTAATTTATGTATAGGCATCACTGATTTCTATGACAATGCACGTCATCGCATGGGGTTTGGCTGAGCATTAGTACTGATGGCGAGAGAAAAAGAAGAGACCTGGCCCGTACCGGCGCACAGCTGTATACTAGTGTGTTGCCGCGCGGTAATTTCAGGCGCTTCGCCCTACAGCCAACCCTGCGAATTGATTATCATAGCAATGGAACAGTGAAAACAATAATGGAATTACGAAACAAGGCGCGGCAACATACTAGTAATAGCGCCTGCAAATTTCAGATAGGCCAGAATCCAGGTCTCTTCTTTCTCTCTCGCGGTCAGTAAATATTATTTCTTATTCTCTCTAGTTATTATTGCTAGACATATAAGTAAACATAGCGGCATCGGAAAATGGCAGAAAATATAAATTTTTAAACACACTAAATGCTAAAGATATGATTTTAACCTGTTTCTTTTTATTCATAGAATAAAAAAGTATTTTCAATAGAAGTCAATGCTCAAAGGTGGGGACACAATTCATTTTCACCACTCATTCTAGTTCTTTTTCTAGGTCACAGGATATTATTAATTACACCCTGATACGACAACTAAACCAATTCAAAATAAATTTGTGAGTTTTAAAATATGGCAAGTATTTCAGCAAGATCATAGGTAGACTTAAAGATTTGCATGAGACTTCATTATAACATAGAAAACATTGAGTTGTACGATGGTGCATGTCCAACCAAGGCATTTAGTTAAGCGTTATTTAAATTTAATACTCAGTAGGATAAAATATTTCACTTTTAGGTAGAGAAATAATTTAGAAATCTTTGCCTGTCAACCCAAGAATGTTTCTAGATTTATTATTAATATAGAAATTTCACATAATCTCTAAGCATTTATTTATACTAAGATAGATTTGCATGAATCCGATTACATTAATGAATAATGGCAGTAAAATAAATCTTGTAGGTACCTTAAGATTATTTTTAATATTTAAGAAAGTTTTATTTTATTTCGTATCTTTGTGATATAAAGGAATTTGTTTACTGAAAAATAATAATGTCAATTTATCTCTTGAAGATGTGTCATACTGGCTCAGCTTTCGAAATATAACTTTCTTGAGGTTATCACATAGGGGTAGGTGATATTTTACTTCTGTTCTTTCGCCCTATTTAAGAATATGGACAAGTGGGTTTGTTAAACGTTGGATATAGTGTATTTTAAGTTTATTGAAAAGCATTTAAGAACTTCAATACACCGTCGATACTGAAACATAAAAAATAAGAAATATAAATATAGCTTTAATTAAATTTAAACTACAACTTCTATATGCATGGAAACTGTTCGGAAATATAAGCAAGCTTCAGGGGGTCCTTCATTGCACAATATGTTCCAAGGATGAATAGAACGGTGTATTGTGAAGAACAACCGTGCAGGTGCCCCGGTATGTTCTAACTTCACACTATACGTGAACTGTAATTATAATTATCATAATACAGGGTGTCCCATGAAGAAACGGAGAAACTCTCAGGACTTGTTCTTACGGTGAAAATAATGAAAAAAGTTCATATACATATAGGTCCAGAAACGCTTAGTTAGCGAGCTATTACAGGGTGAAAGATTTCGACCTGATTTCAGTACCACCGTTAAAAGGGAGCCCTATTAAATTATTTTGGGCGTTACCCAGGACGTAAAATTTAATGTATATTATGCAAATTGAACTGAAAAATTGAATAAAATTGGTACCAGACCTCTAGCTGCAGTAATTTTTAAGATATCTGAAGAAATACGCAAAATTCGGTGTCCAAAAACAAGTTTCATTTAGGTTTCAAGTAGATTAACTTTGTTAAATGTGTAACAAACACGTAAAATTCTTTAAAAAAACTTGTTGTAAAGAATTAATTTCTCAAGATAATGAAGTAAAATAAGCCAATAAAAATTATACGTAAAATTTAATTGTAATTATCATACATTGTAAAACTCCTCTAGCAATTATACATAGTTTAATTTTCGGTTTATGTTAGTATTAGCTAAACCTTCTTTCAGGTTACCATGCAAAATTATTATTAATAGGAATGTAATAATGGATAAAACAGTTGTAATTCAAAGATAAACCCGTTTTAAAATGTAGTTACTATACGTTAGAAAATGTGGCGCTTATTTTCGTGAAGATGAAAAATACTTTATCTTTTAATAATATAAATAATTATATATTCATGTATGTGTTCTGGAAGCACCATTAAAATATTAATGTTATAACTGATACTAAGGATATTTAAACTTCTAAATGTCGTAGTTTAAAGGCACTTATTTAACATACAATAAAATAATATAAAAATATATATTTATAAATCAGCAACTTGTATATTAGGAAAATAGTAGGGTTTTATTGGGAAACAAAATATTCAGAATGATAGACTATCAAGTTATTGTTAAAATGATCTTTGTGAGCTTTGAATTTAATCCATAACTAATTTAGTGAAGAAACAATTTTAGGGATTCTTGTGAGTTGATCTGTATATGAACTAAATATGAAAGGAAGGTGATGTGTGGTACTTTAACTTTAAAACTAATTCCTCTAATTACATAAATTTTTCTTTTCAATTTAAGTTTTAATAATATTTTCCATTAATAAAATATAAATGTTCATCATCGTTTCATCAAGAGTTTATATTAATAAAATCTTAATAACTTCTGTATTTTCATTGATTATGTATTTAATTAAAAAAAAATATCTAAACTGGAAACTTTTGATCATCTAGAAAATTTTAAAAATTACTGCAAAACTAATATTTGAAGTTTTGTGTTTTTACTTAGTTTTAGGAAATGTTCGTTCACTGAATAATATGCGTCATGCTTACTTGCCTTATGCTTAAATAAAACATGAAGGAATATATCAAAACATGTTAAAAAAATTAATATTTCAAAACTTTTTTTAATTGAATGAAAAAAATACTATCTATTCTAATAAAAATATTAACAACTTTTATTTTTTCCTACATATTATGTATTTTTTATACGTATTAGCTATCTTTCTACTGTTCAACATATTTCAAGCTTATTTACACTAGATATATATTTATATTTTAGCATATTCTCTAAGATACAGAATGTGTGGTTATAACAAAACTTTCTACTATTTTCGATCTTCATGTGGAACCAAAACAACTTCAAAATTGCTAGTGTCTTATCCATCGTTATTAAAAATAAAAAATTTAAATTTTCTCCGAGAATATTCCATCATAATCTATTTATATAACCTAAATTTATATACATTTTCAGAAAAACAATAATGAATGCTACTACAACTTCGATTAATAGTGGACATTGACCAGTTTCATGTAAAGTTAACGAATGGTTAGAACTTATGATACACATTGAGAGGGGCTCTGGACGTAGCAGAGAGAACATTTAATCAAAGCTTATTGGTCTGTCTAGAAGTTTCAAGATGACCGCTGCTTCTCTAGGTCAAGGGCTACTCATATTATCAACGTTTCATAAACCTTATGAACGGTTTAGAGCTTTTGATACACGTTGAGAAGGACTCTGGACGTAACAGTGAGAAGATTTAATTAAAGTTTATTGGTTTCCCCAGACGTTTCAAGATAATATTGCTTCTCTAGGTCAAGGTTAACTTTTCTATCCATGTTTTATGAAGCTAATGAACATTTACAGATTTTAATACTACTTGAAAAGATATATGGATGTTGTTGTGAGAAACCTTAATTAAAGATTATTGGTCTTCCCAGATAATGCTTCTATACATTACTTCTAGCTGTAGTCTGTGATACGTATATTTAACAGCAGGCTGAATGCAATAAGAAATGAAAATATGTATGGTTAATATCGCTATACTTATAATTTTTATCATATAATTCGCCAATAAATGTTGTTTAGCTTTCAATACTTTTTGGTATTTACAATACAATATAAATTATTAAGGATATATTTTAGACATTATATGTTATAGGCATCATTATATGTTACAAAAAAGGGATCCCTACCATTCAATGATTGCAATTTATCCTTCTTCAGGTATTACCAATTCAAGGTATTGTGTTAAAACTAATACAAATTCAGCAGGCAATGACTACAGATTTGGGAATAAAAATAATCAAAATGAGCGGACTAAATTACAACAAAACTTTTCCTATTAAAATTGTGTTCTTAAAATATTTTGACCTTCTGTAGAGAGCCATGTTTATTGTACAGGATTTAAAAATTGGACTGTTACAAATTCACAGTTACGTGTATTTTTAGTTGAAGTGCGTGAAGCTGTACAGGGATTGGATGAAGTAAGACAAATCAACAACCGTTATGAATAACAGCGATAAAACACTTAATACTGTTAAGAAACTATTCTTGAGATCATAAATTTCAAGCAAAGATAAATGTCATTTTCCACGTTAACAGTAAATCCGAATTCTATAGATGGAAAGTTGAAATAAATATCGTTTCATGGAAATTATTGTTTAATTTTTGGTTAATTTATAAGGCAAGGATACGAATTAAAATTACAGAAATCAATGTTATTGATAACAAATCTTAAATGTTTGTTAAAAAACTATTTTAAACTAACCCTTATTTCTTATATGGTTTTTATATATTTCCTAAAAAAGTAATCGAAACACGTATAGCGAAAGATCAACGTATAGCAGTACAGCAATTTCTATAATGTTTATAATTATGTGAAAACCCTCAATAATTTGCAGCGATCACATTTGAGAAGAAAATAAATCTTAAACTTGGAAAGAGGAAGTTCCACTGTGGAACGAAAAGTTATAAAAATATTTCATTACAACTGTTGTGCACATCTAATGTGTGGCCGACTGATTTAAAGTATATTTTCCTTACATACAGGAATTTGGGTCTTATGTAGAAAATTTAACATTCATAATATGTGAAAAGACTGAAATAAAAGTCTTGCCTAATGTACATTTATGATTTTATGCTTTTTCTTTTATTTTAAAAACATGTAGGTAACATGTAGTTATCCATTGCTATACAATGGCTTATATACAGACAATGCACAGAACGAGAAAAAGTTCCCAGTCATTTAACTGGAACAAAGAACAGTAATGGAACACTAGAGGCGAAAGAAATAAACGAGCAGAGCAAGGGCCAAAGTTGGCTGAGCCCGGCAGGTTCCGTTCCGGTTTCACAAAGACTGACCATACAGGGGCGCTGACCTGTGAACTCAAAGTTGATGTTTGGTTGTTTAAATTAATAATTATCAAGCGTGTCATAATGGACCTTTCGTCAATTGACTATGGAGTACACATTTTCACAACTCAGATATATACAATTTGTTTAACCAATATTGCTCCGCTCACGTCAGAATGTTTTTATTACTTCGTATTAAATTTTAAAATTATTTTAGTCAAAGCGTAGATTTAATTTAAAATAACTAATTTTAAGTAATTTAAAAAAATAATGAAACCCTCTAACGTTTTAAAATAGTGCCTCCTTTCTACGTTGATAAAACAAGAACTTATTAATTATATTTTACCACTGCTTAACGCGTATTCTCCAAAATTATCTCTTGTTCTTGTCGGTTTGAGAATTAAAAGCAACTTTTCGATATAAAATTATGCAGCTCTTTATTATTGTTTATTCTACATAAGTATTTTTTATGGTGCATAGTATTTAGCAATTGTTAACTTCCATCTCGATATACCTTGCGGGCAGGAAGACAAAGATAAATATTTTATTTGTGGAGTTGTAACTCAATAATAATGATCAGTTTATTTTCTCAAATTAAGTTAGCCTATTTACTATTAAAGTATAAATTACCACTTGAAAGAGGTAACATGATTACTTTAATTTCACCCCTAACTCATTACACAATTAGTTAATACGTAATTACATGTTATTGAATTTAAAATAAATAAATAAACACATATCACTTTTATTACAGTCGATTGCAAATTATATTGTGCTAAATTATTGATTATATTGATTACTCCGTTTCAAAGTAATACAATTTTGTGTGAGTTGAAAATACGAGTTTTTAATTACAGCCAGATAATGTATTATTAGAGAGACACGAAAAATTTACTCTAGAAGACAAGTTGTTTCCATTTGCTTATATAATTCAAACAGTCGTTGAATATTTCATATGCTCTGGAGTTCACAGTCATTTATTATTCCGTTTCATGTGGAAAAACGAGACTAATTTTTCTTCACGTTTACATTATTGTTCAAAGAGAGTTTTAGAGAATCCTTTGACACAGCTAATTTCAAAAGACTTGACTCCAATGTAATATTAATAATGACTCTAATAAATACTAATTTCAACAAGCATGTCCAAAAAATGTTGGATAAGGAATTGTAAATATTTTCTCTTTCCTGTAGGATGTAATCTTGTATGTGTGTCTTTTACAAATTACGTAAACTTTAAAATCTAGAAAATACCTAAATCAACTAATCTTAAGGAAAGTAATCACATTTAGGTACTGTATATAATAATATAGAAAAATTTAGTTTAGTTATAATATAGAAAAATTTAGTTTAGTTATAATATAGAAAAAATTTAGTTTAGTTATATAGCATTACAATATGATCGTGAGAAATAGAAATAAGTTTTAAACTAAATACAATGTTTACAAATCAGGAATACATTTTATTCATGAAGCTGTGATTGCAAAAGAGGTATAAACAAATATTTTCACGGCCCCATAAGAATAAATAGGATTTGTTCAGGAAACTTCGTCTTATAGACACAAATAAATGAATTATAATTTTAACTGTATTATAAGGTGATGGTATTTGTACCTCAAAATTTATTAAAAGCTATCAACAAGGTTCTTACAAAATATATTTCACCAATGGAAACTCTTCTCTAATCGAGTTAAGCTTGTATATAAGTTTATAAAACAATAACTAAAACTTGTATTTTTAGTGTTGTGCACAAGATTATATGAAACATTTGGATAATTGTAGATTTAATAGCACTATTCTCCTATGAGAAAGTACAGTTTAGTTCATCTTTCGCTTAGTGAATTATCTAAATTCTGATGCTGTTGTAAACTTGGCCCTTGGAACCTGGAGTAATACCTGTCTGATGAGATCCTCGGAAAGTTAGTTCAAAATGTCGTTTTGACATCAGAGACACTTGTACTACAAAATCAAATGTCTAAGGCATTGTAGTACTCTCAGTTATGCACCTGATCAAAACAATGATAACAGCTATTCATTAAGATGACATTGCGGAAAACTTACCTTTGGCTTAACGGGCAGATACATAATGTGATATTTGTAATATAAATTAAACATTATATTACAAAAAAAATAACATAAATTGATAACGCCATATATTTCATTAGTTTTAGTACCTTTGAACATAACTTACGAACGAATATAGTATTGAAAGCTAAGAGTAAGCTTGAAAGTAATAACACTTCCTATTTTAAACTCAGTAACCACTGATAAACATAGAGGTTTTTAAGATAGAATATACAAAGTTTTATAAAAAAAAATCAATTGTAATAACATATATTATATTTAATCATTTATGTGATGCAGATATCAAAGATAAAATTACTATATAAATGTTGTTACATATGTAAAGACTGTTATAAAACAAGTTTTAGATATTTTGACTGAAGTAGGGCTTTTAGGCAAACTAAACTATGGCACCAGAAATACCTTGAAGAGCAATAAATTTAAAAGGCTATAACATTTTTTGACCTAAACAGACTTCTCATACGTTCTTACGTGTATATGGTTTTCATTGATTCAAAAACGCGAAAAATCAACTTTCGTTTCAAAATAACATACAGATAAATTTATTCAATACATTGACTGATTTGAAAGAAAGCTGGTCCAAGCTGGACTAAAACATTGGTTTTCAATCTTAAATCCAAAATTGTTGAGTTTTAGAAATGGTTCCATGACTTTCAGTGATTATGAGCTCTGAAGTATAAGGACTTTCATCTCAAAATAATATCACTATGATGTCACTGCTTTTCACAAGGAAATTGCAAGCTAAGGGGCCGATAAATGCTAGTAATTTATAAAAGAATTCACAAAATTTGTCCAGTGTTGTTTTATAAAATTTCATCGGAATAATACAGACTTAATCAATGTTTCAAAGCAATTTTGTCTCCAGCCTCAATATGGTAGGATTACATAATGTTAAACTGTATTAACTGAAAAACAGGAGCTGTAACGAAAATGTGCAATGCTTTCAATATAACTTTAAGATTACCATTTTAATTCAAAATTTATTTTACTACAACGAAAAATAACGCAGTAATAAAGGACTTACTAAGGAGTAATACCACACTGAAAATGTATTATTCTAGTTATCAATGGTAGTTAACTTCCAATTAATAATTAGCTGATTGTTACATTAACCAGTTGGAAATAAAAAATGTTTTATTTACTTTTGAAAATTTGCTATGAAATCGGTACGGATGCATAACATGAAGCAAACAAAGTTGATAAAACATTACTAAATATTTACACTAACTAGTTTTTAATTTTTCTATATTTTAACTAAATACCAATTATAAACTTAGTGTACAGGATATTATCATTAAATTTGTCTTATAATGTTAATGAGACTACCTGTTAAGTTTAATAATTAGCTAATTAAGTAGGGCATGTAAACTTTAATTACATTTTTACCACGTACAGTAGTGAATTATTTTAATTTCACTACGAAAATAATATTCCTCCACTCTGGGTTAACATAGTTCACATATTACTGAAATTGTTGGAGCTACTCAATGAAATGCTGATACATGTAGGAAGATATTTCTTTATTTCGTTTTAAATAATAAATACAGCTCTCCAATGTTGTGACTCAAAAAGATTGCTCTTCAAATTTGAAGTCCAATTATTATTAAAATTGATCAGATGATTGGAATAAACCACTTTTTACTCTTTATGTAATTTAATGAGAATATGCCTATAAAGTACATGTTTTCAATAAAAAAAAACACGTTCTAATACGTGTGTAGTATGATTACCAATTTAATACAATCTTTTTACTAAGAACAAATATAAGTAGTACAGCTCAGTAATAAAGGAGTCATACCGCACTCAAAATTTACTATACCAGATATTAATAGTATTTAAAGTCCGATTAATTATTGCTAATTGCTACACTTACTAGTTATAATTCCTAAATTTTTCCCTCTTTTGAACACTCTTGCTATGCAATTTTAAGCGCAGGCTCAGGTATGCTTGCTTTAAGGTACGTTGTATAACTTGTGTATACAAAATTGGATCTCCCCGTAATTTGAACCCATGATCTGTCACTTACATAGTCCAGACTTTAAGGACTATTATTGAAACAGATTGGGAAATCAATGTTGTATTTACATTCTTCGTGAATCTCTATAGTATCCGAAATGGCCCTGCTACGTTGATTACTATGGTTAGCTGAGTTTGTAATAAGTTCAGTTCTTGAGCATTAATACTCAGACTTTTAGGTTTTACTGATCGGTAGTATCTCAATGGATGTTTTTCGTTGTTCGCTAATCGCCACTAGCGTGGTGCAGCGTTGCTGCAGCCCGCACTATTGGTCAGAGACATTACTATCCGCCCATTCACTGGTTCCTTTCACAACCTTCTTATATAATTATCGGCCAATACACAACTAAATTGTTTTTTTTTTAATTTTTTATCTAATTTTTTATTGTTTGTGTTTTAAAAAAATTCATGTGAAATTGATAATACCAGTGATAGAACATAACATATTATTGGTGTAGGATAATCTTTTTAGTTTCTTTGGAAGAAAGGACGAACTAGAGGCTCAACTGAACCTTTCATATTTGAACCAATATACGTATTTTGGTCTGCAATAAGTGATCAAATCCTATGGTATTTAAAAATGTATTCTTCCAATAAGTGTCATATATCTTATGGAATCTAGATGTGGAATGTTTTTAAGCGTTTAAAAAACAATATATTACAACAGAATAACAAACGATATATTTATAAGTATATTTTATAACCAATTGCAAACAAACCCAACAAAACTTTTAACATATTGAAAGTAATCCTAGTATTATTATATTTATATTCCCGAAGGGTATATTCGTTCTCTTAACTAATTTTTTAGTTGAGCGCCGTATTATATAAAAATGGTGTGTCTGAATTAATTTAAACAATAATATTAGAATTATATATATATATATATATATATATATATATATATATATATGTGTGTTGTGTGTGTGTGTGTATATATATCTAAATTTACTTCAGATACATAAAACATTCAGTATACGTAGATTATGTCACCATATACAATAAAATTAACGTATTTCAAAACTGTATGTGTTTTATAGAAACTAAGTATGTTTTGCAGTAATTTGTATAAGTAGTAACTATTGTAATAATAGTAACTAATACTGTGTAACACTGGGTTTCATAAACACTGTAACAATTAATAATCAATCAAAATAATGCGTTTTTAATGAGATAATATAATATGATAATACATTTACATTTTAATACAATTAATGTAATATTTATTAATTACTTCTGACATGTATGTTCATTAAGCAATAACAAAATTACTATAAAAGTATTTCATACTGCACATTGTGTCAGTAATATTGAAGTTACTAGGGTTCAAGATTCCGGTAAATGACGAAAGTGTTATTTTTCCAAACCAACAAAGGCCTGCTATTCCATATGAGGTCAACATGATTGATGTGAGATCTATTCTTTTCTTAAGCTTGTGAGAGATAAATTAATTAAGTAAATAATAATATTAATGATCACAAAATATTATTGTAAGAAAAAAGTCTTGAGTTTAAAGGGCAGGCTAATTTTATATTCACGCTCATAAAGACACTTCTATTACTAGGCAATAGACCGAATATAATCCTTGAAGAAGCTATTTCTCTTATAATATCCGTACGTTTCTTGAGTTATAGAGGTTAAGTAATTTATACGCATAAAGCTAAATATAAACGCTAGAATATTTAGCATACTATACGTTACAGAACAGTTTTGAATGAATTACAGTTTGGGGATATTTTGTAATGGTAATTGATCTAAACAATGCATCTCATATAATATTTATGGACATTATAGCTTTCTAGGTAATGCGAGTCTTAAGAAATGTTGTGAGATGAGACCTTTTGTTTAAAATAAGAAAAATTGCACGAACAAGATGAACCTATTTTTAATTTTTCTGATAAAAGTAAGAATCTAGAATCTAGAGTCTAAAAGAAAATTAGTAATATTTTCACAGTTCAAAGATCTATAATGGTTTGAACAAAGGGATTAACCAGTTTTCAGTCAATGGTATTTGGCTAAAGTATACACAAAAAAAGGAGGTAAAAACACTACGTGTCAAGTAACAGGCTTTGCTGAAATTTCCAGCAAACTTTGAAATCTATAGCTCCCTTCATTTTGTAGATGTTCTGCGATCAGATAGACAGACAGATAATTTAACAAAAAAGAATTTAACACACTCCAAAAATGCTTTATTCAACTCATTCTTTAAAAAATTAGGTTTCATTTAAAATTTAGAAATTTACATAGTATATATGAAATATTACTCGACATATCTTGCCGAGTCACTCACATGCATTTTCATAATTTTTTGTAAGTTATAAATTAATTTTCTACTCACCACGTTACAATACAATAATGAGTCGGTATAGTTAAAATTCATGTGTTAATATATCAAATGTTCGAATCTTTTATGGGTGTACAGAGTTTGTTTGCACTACAGTTATATAAACTATAATCATTTAGTGTCTCATTGCCATCGTGGTTATTCATATGACCAATTTAAAAATATTCGCTAACGCTCAGGATATCCAATAGAGTGACATTCACCATCATTGAGCTAAAAGTTGCTTACATAGAATAAAGGTTTGTGGGCAAAAGCAACATAACAACATTTATACGACAGCAGTTTTTCTAGGTATCGACAGGATAAATAGACACGCAGAAAAGATATTTTTCCAGCCCTAAGAGTGATAGGGTTTTCTAAAACTCAGAGAATAACATCCATAGGTTAAAGCCCTTTAGGTAAATAAATACAATATAAATTGTAATAATTAGCCCTAATATCGTCGTAGTCTAGCATTGAATATAAATCATTATTTGTAATAATTGTTTGTGTATGAACGCTATTTAAGTTAAGTGTTGCTATAAGTCTAATTATTTTTCTCATCAACATAAAGGCCATGTTCCTGTAACGTAGAATCGTTACGTGAGAAGTTTTACATTTGCGAACTGTACTACTACAATTACTTTACAATCCCTGATAAAGTCTACAGAAAATGTTTTTATAAATACGGAACACTGAATAGCAGGGTTTAAAACATTGTATATATTTTATATATTTACACAAAGTTTTCGTAACAAAATAGCTTTGATGGTGTTTCCAACTGAAGTAACCAAACAGCGAAACAACCCCTTACAAACTCTGTCTAACAAAGTCAGCAAGAAAGTTTTACCTTTGATACACGAGCGGTGTCGATGTTTTTTGTGTTTACCAGTATTTGTATAATACCATCACTGGATGAAGTAATCAAATCGCTTCAATCTTCTATGTACTAAGCTTTTATGGATATTAAAGTTATATGAATTTTTATATATGAGAACACTTTATGCAATGTCAAAAGATTTGTATTTAAATCATTAGTAATAAATGTGTTTTCCATAAATTGAGTTTACATAAGTTGAGTTCAGTTTCACATAAAATTGAGCAATGCCTTCGATAACACAAAAGCATTGCTTGTTTATCGAAGCGTGGACAATAGACTGAATTGAAATAAAGTTTATACATCTCAATTGACTAATCATAAAAGAAATGTTAGGACGTAAAATGTAAATAATATTGTCGAGGCGAGAACCAATTCCCACCGTATAAGAAAACAGCCTGATTTTATTATTCAACTTCAACATTAATATCGCTGGAAAACACTATTATAAACTATGATTAACTATTAAGACTGGAGTTTAAATGTTAATTCAAATTAATATACATTAAGTATATTGGTCATTGTTTTAAATAGCAATACACAAATGTGGTTTAAAAACTGATATTACGAATATATTTCATGCAGCTTTATTTTAATGTAATAGATAATGTAAATAATGTAAATGCATATTAACTGACCTACTTTAATTAATGAAAACCAACATTTTAATAGAATATTTAATTCCATACTACTACTTTTTAGAAAATCTAGTCCATTAAGTAACATATTATAAAATTTTGAGTAATAATCTGTCCTGTATATCCAAAATCATAATATATAAGAACAATATAGAAGCTAGACTCTTTGATATTATTCATAGAGAATATACGTGTTTATTTACTGCATGAATTTAATTACACGTTCCACAAAGGCATATGAACAAACAACTTGATTAAGCAACTCTCCTGCAACTCATAAAGGAGTCTTAATACAGGGTTAACACGTTTATAACTTTAAGAAATTAGTTATATTTTTTACAGTGTATTATTTGCTTTGATTATAAATTCGATCGTTGCCAGCGAAGCCAGTTACTCGGTCTGCCTGTCCTCCAGATTTCTCGATAGTTTTCTATTCTGACCCTAATGTACCATAATGCAGACCAATAGTGTTACCGAAAACACATGACACAGTATTTACTAAGGTAGAAATTCAAATCCGAAGTATTTGAGATAACAATACATGTACTGAAATGGACTTTAAAGACTTCTTCTTGCAACATCTGTACTGCCACTAACCTAAATTTCATAGTTTACATGTTCTCTCACTTGAATCACTTTAATTGTTGCTTAAAGAACTCAACAAACTATAAAGCACGTGTATTAACGACACAACAGTTGCAATATTTCTGTAATTTTTCACTCGATTTATTTAGACTTATGTTGTTGTATTTCGATTAAAATTAACTGAAAATTCTTATTACTGGAAACAATTTTCACTTGAATAACCTATATTTCATAGTTTAAAAATGTTCTGTTACTTGAATCATTTTAATTGTTGCTCGAAGAACTGGCTCGATGATGTATGGAGCACGACTATTATACACAGTACAGATGCAATATTTCTTCAAGTTTTCACTCGGTTTATTTAAATTATGTTGTTACATTTCAAGGAAAATCAATTGAAAATATTTATGACTAGAAATAATTTGTAGTATGCTTGTGTAATAGATAATTAATATGATATTTTTGTAATTAAATACTCAAAAGGTAAAAATTATGATTTTCCACGGTAAATTTAAAACCATTCCTTTGATTAGACTTTTGCACTGCATTAGTAAACAGATCGTATTGAGTTTGAAAAGATTAATCATAAAGTCAATAAAAGGAGTACGCTACAACATGTACCGCGTAGTATGGTTCAGTGAGGTTGCATGTAAAATTGCAAGTCTATAGCTCAATTTATTCTTGAGATGTTCTGTTCCAGACACACATCACCCATAACAAACTTTACATCACTCCGTTAGACAAATATAGCGTGAGTTAGGGATAGCGCAGGTTCGAATCCTGTCTGTGATCGTTGCACTTTTTATCAGAACCATCGACCTTGTACTGTATGGACTCTCCCTCTTACTCTGTTTGATAAGATCCTCGCACAGGCCAGTGGCCCATGATGACGGGCAGAATAAGACTTAAAAGGGGATTGGCTTCTCCTTTTTTTTAAAAAAACTAAGATAAATTGTGTCATCCTACTGAGAAATGGTTGGACATATTAGATATCATATTAGAACTAGTTCATGGTAAATGAGAAGTTTATCGATGTATCTTTCCACACAATACATTACAACTTCTGATCATTGAATTTGGTTCATAGCTCTCCTAATAGCCTAAATAACCAAAGATGTGGTGAGTTAGGAAGGGTATTAGAACGTGAGGGTTAAATTAAAATTTTTTAATTAAATTTTAACATTAACTTTCCACTTCACTATTTTTTCGTCCACTTTATCAATAAGCTACATTTATTTAACCTCGCGTTTTGATATCGCATACCAATTTACTTAGCTTGGTTGAACATTTATTTATTCTGCTATTTTCTCGTTTCTATCATGGTTACCCTTAAGACCCATGTCAATACATTTGCTAATGCTCACTAAATCCCATGGGTTGTGACATGAATCATCATCGAATCAGTATTGTTTATATAGAATTTAGGCCTAATTCAAATTGTGATGTTTATAGGATTGTTTGTATTGTTTTGTGTGGTTTTTTGATTTCGAAATATCTTCCGGACAGACGGAGAGAAATAACATTTCCCGGCTTCAATAACACTTAGCTAATAACATATGCAGATTTAAGCACTTTTGATGAAGGAATTGAAGATAAGTTTTAATATTCTGGTTACAAAATCGTAATATATCATTTGTATAAATATTAGTCTATAACAATTTCAAGTGTATCACTGTGACTTTAATCAGTCTTTCTATAAGTAAAATTAGTTATGTCGTCATCAAAGAGACCTTTATTATAGAGTTATTAGATTAGAAGTTTCAAGTTAATTTTTACTCTACCAATTTCTAAATTTTGCTACAAAAGAATAATAATGAGATTTCCTTTACTGGCGTGGGAAGTGTATAATAACATCATTGACAGGGAAGCCTGTCACCCGAGGGGTGGAAAACCTCAATTTCTTTCGGTCTGCCTGTCCTCAAAATTTCTCGATAATTCAATTTTTCCTCCTATTAAATCATAAATCAAAGCAATATTGATAACAAAAATAAATTGCAAAGAATTTAATAATGACGAACTCAAAGCACTTTTAAACTGTATATACGAAAGCAAAAAGTTGACTTTAGAATAGACTATTTTTCTATAATATTAATATAATATATATCTTATAATTTTTGCTAGCTAAATAATTTCCGTGACCTGATATTAGTGACCATAGAGGACGGGTTTTAACGCCACTATAGTAGTAATATAGAAGTTATTATCCACTCGATTTATTAAAACCATATGTTGCTGGCTATTAAAATATATTTCTTAAAAAATTGTATTGTTACAAAAATATTTTTAGAGAATGCATTATTTATTTTTAATCTTTTTTCATTTAAATATTAAAAAATGTAAGTAACAATATGTCTGTATCATGTGAATTGAAACCTATCCCGGCGATTACACTTTTATACTGAGTTAATTAACTGACCGTATTTTCTTAATTTTAATAAACTAAATATCTCATTACTTATCCACTGCACTGGTTTAATCAAGACTACGTAGCATATACAGGTATATTTTTTATATTTAGTTTTGAAAATCATGTCACTGTATCAAATAATTTTCTTTGTTACGTAGTGAACTATGCACACTATCTAAGTTTGTTGGCTGAGAGTGAGCGAGACTATGACTAGAAGGGCGGGACAAATTTAATTTACGGTGGTATAGTCTTACTACCTGTTGTCTTTTTACCAAATACCTCTAAAACTAATTATTATATACTTATAGTCTTTGAAGTATGTGTGAAGCAATTCTGTACTAGGAACACAGAGTTCGATGAAGGTGAATGTCACTCGATGAGTTGTGGCTGTATTTTACTGCTTATCATTTTAGGACTACTGATGGTAACATGAATTCAAATTTAAATCACTCTATTTGAGTTCGATGGAGGTGAATGTCACTCGATGAGTTGTGGCTGTATTTTACTGCTTATCATTTTAGGACTACTGATGGTAACATGAATTCAAATTTAAATCACTCTATTTGAGTTCGATGAAGGTGAATGTCACTCGATGAGTTGTGGCTGTATTTTACTGCTTATCATTTTAGGACTACTGATGGTAACATGAATTCAAATTTAAATCACTCTATTTGAGTTCGATGAAGGTGAATGTCACTCGATGAGTTGTGGCTGTATTTTACTGCTTATCATTTTAGGACTACTGATGGTAACATGAATTCAAATTTAAATCACTCTATTTGAGTTCGATGAAGGTGAATGTCACTCGATGAGTTGTGGCTGTATTTTACTGCTTATCATTTTAGGACTACTCATGGTAATATGAATTCAAATTTAAACCACTCTATTTGAGTTCGATGAAGGTGAATGTCACTCGATGAGTTGTGGCTGTATTTTACTGCTTATCATTTTAGGACTACTGATGGTAACATGAATTCAAATTTAAATCACTCTATTTGAGTTCGATGAAGGTGAATGTCACTCGATGAGTTGTGGCTGTATTTTACTGCTTATCATTTTAGGACTACTGATGGTAACATGAATTCAAATTTAAATCACTCTATTTGAGTTCGATGAAGGTGAATGTCACTCGATGAGTTGTGGCTGTATTTTACTGCTTATCATTTTTAGGACTACTGATGGTAACATGATTTCAAATTTAAATCACTCTATTTGTATCATATATACAAAAAGGCGAATTTCGAACCATAAAGCCGTGTCTTAAAAGTAACCCTAGTAGTATGAATAGTGGTAAAGAGAAAGTTGTAGAGTGAAACTCGCAGATATCAAACAACTCGAATGTTTACACGGTAGGGAATAACAACTTGTATAAAAAAGAAACAACCGACTGTATAGTAGTATGCACAAACATTAAAAAAGCTATGATAAGTATAGTTATTTACTTTGTAATAGTAACAGACTATAAACGGCACGCCACTTGTCGCGTGGCAGGCATCAATAAATTTGCTTATTAATAATGGTAAAGGGAGAAATTGTCAGATTAACAAAAATAAGAGGATATTTACCATCATTCGTTGTTTCACTTAAGAAATATATAAAAATTATTGTTTTGTAGGTCAATTGATTCTCAAGACAAGACTCTGGGTTTTATGATAACGCTCAGCCAAATACCATAAAACACCTACGTACATGAGTTTAAATACTCTAAAATAACCAACAAATGAGTCTGTGCAGTAATAAGGCCGGTTCAGGTACAGATTTCTTCTGGAATTTCATGAAACTTTTGTTTATGAGTTTATTCAGTAAAGCTTCAAAGTTGTTTAATTCTGTATTCCTAGTAGAAAACAGTTTGTTACCACTTTTGCTGAGAATAGACGAAAATTTCGTTCAAAAAATAAACTTAAAAAAATGTTCAATATGAGTAAAAAAGTCACGAAGTTCAATTCCAAAGTAAAACGATAACTTATTGTTCTATTCTTTAACATCCATTGGTTAAATGAACATTTAACACCACATCATAATATACGATTATCAACCAGAATCAATTACACGTAAGTGGAGACACTAAAGGGAGTTTCCACATGTACACTTATAACGTTGGAGATAATTAACTAATTTATGTGCTTGAAACTATCCTTAAATTATCAAAATACGAAACGTATTGAATAGTTTTAACCCTCCTCATAAATTAATTGTAGAACCTTATAATTTTATATCCATTTAAAAATCAATAGGCCATCTTTTTTAGCTGCCTGAAACGTGTAGTAAAACAACGAACTATAATTGTTTCTTTCAATGTACTAGCATTGGCATGAAGGAGGATAGAAAATAATAATACCTCTTTAGCAAAATGTACTTCTCCCTCTACCTCCGGTTAATTGAAAGAGACAAGATCTTTGAAAGAAAAATGACAAAGGTTGAAAGAACTCACCGCAACGTTTCTTTATCAAAGCATTCCACATCGTGTTTCGGAACGCGGTAGTAAACTACAATGTCAGTCAGACGATTCTTAGTGTAGTTTGATTACTACAGTTGCACACTTTGATAAAAAAATTTATGAGATGTACATTTTGTTCTAAGTCTGCAAAATATATTATTTGCACCTCCCATTTATTCCCGCTCTCCATATTTCTTACATTGCATATAAAGCAGTTTCATTCTATACCATTGCTATTCACAGGTCGCTGATATATACCTGTATTAAATTCTAATCTCTGCAATACCAGTGTATTCCAGCTCCTTATATCTCCTATTTATTTTAGTCCGGTGTCATTTTTCCGGGTTATATTAGTTCCACGACTTATTTAGGGTTATATATATTTTGTTTATAGAACATGCATATTTCAATAAAATTGCCGTAATTAGGATAGTATTAAATTACGATATCCAGATCTATGACATGTAATAGACTGATCAGGTTTTTTTATAATAGTGCAGCTCAATTATCTCAAACGGTTTGGTTGATATTACCGCTTTTTTAGACATAAACCAGACTCTATTTAATAAACAAGGCTACAGAAGATTTTATAGTTGATCTTTTACTAACGAAGCTGCCGTAAAAGTTACTGAAATTTGCCTCCTTGGCTCCCAACTTACTGAGGATCAAACTTGGACATAAGCCCAGTAGCAAAAAGGTCCAATTTGGCATGGAAAAGCTATAAAAATGGAATTAAATTGCCTCCATAATAGGCTTCGAAAGCTCAAAACGATGATTAAAATTTTTAATTTATCTCGTGTATTCATCCTACAACTTACAAACTCTCCGTGTTAAGTTTCATACACGAACCCACACTAATGGAACTATCCGAAAAGTATTACTATTTTTTTTGAAATGTTATAGAATATCCACGCCTACTTGTATGTGTTCTATCCTATAAGGATTCTCTGACAATTTGTGACTCCATTGCTTCCGTTCTATGAACGGAATGGATTATCTGACGGAATAGAAACCGATGTCCTATTGGACTTATGTGGTTATTTTATATTGATATAATTTCCTTGCCTTGGGCTCAATAAATATTTTAAACTATTTTATTTTATATGAATAACATTTTTATTGAAAAAGGCTCCAGATTAACTTTGTATCCCATGGTTGAGCGCACAGTTACTTGTAATAACCATTTAGTATACAACAGTCAGAATATCTGTTACACATAAGGATATAAAGGTGTAGTAAATAATTTTGGGTGGAAAATAGTTAAATAGTTAAAAATAGTTTGTCTGTATCAGCAGTAACAGGTTGTGACAAGCTTGGCACGAAAACACTTACATGAAGATTTTTAGTTCGGTTTTATTTATAATAATGAAAATTACATTTTATATTGGGTTAAATTCAAAAATATTTTATTTGACTGTTATAAGAAAATTATATTATTATTATTATTTAAACAATAAGTTTACTTAAATTTAATTTATTTTATCTCAAAGTAGAAAACCTTTTCTTGCGAAAATATTTAAAACACATTTAGTTATGTAAGAAAAATTGTAATTAAATAAAATACATATAAAAATACAAGGATTCTTCTTTTAAATCCGATTTAATTTGAAACTGTTGAATTGTTAATAAACAATTTTTAAAGTAGTTTAAGAAGTTATTTTACTGTCTATCCACCCAAAAAAATATTATCAAAATAATTGTTGCAGTTAAACTGATCAAAAAATTATGTAAAGGAATTTTGTGAAACTTGCTGATCTCTCCACAAAGGATAGGCTAGCTATATTCCAGCCTGTGCAGTCAAAGTGGCCAGTAGACAGCACTCCCTCTGATCTAGGCTACGAACAGCTTTTAATACTAAAGGAACTCTACCCATTTATCCTTTGCACTATCCTTTATACTAGACCTATTGATCCACTCTTGTAACCTAAAATCTAGACATTGGCGGTTTAGTTATGCGCCGCTTCTGAACATCCAAAAATGTTGCTGACATATAACATTATCACACCATTAAGAGCAGTTTTCGTTTATATTAGAGCTGGAAAGCATCTTGCGAAACAAACAATAAAACTCCACAGCCAACATTGCAAAAATTAACCCTCAATGTGCGAATGTATCTTTCATCAAATATGACAGCCATTTATGAAACGTACCGTTCTTATGACTGTCCCGGAAAAATTCTTATTTAGTAAACAATATTTAGTTGTCACTGAACGAGGGTGAGAGCAGATGTTGGTAGAGAGCCCTTCCATGTCAAGTTGATGTCAGGGTGAAACGAATGAAAAGTGGAACTGTCACCAAAAAGACACGAGCCCCTGGGAAAACGCAACTCATCGCTTCTTCATCAAAGCATTCCGCAACGTTACAGAATACGTGTTTCGGAATGCGGTATCAGACTCGAGAGTGCGCTTGAACATTCTCAGCGTAATCTTACTATGCCAAGTATTCTGGCCACGCAAACAGGTTCTGAAACATAATATTTTTTATCAGCTTTTTTAAGAAATTAAATGTTTGAAGAAATTACTGATTGCTTTAAAGTACTAAAATTAAAAGTGTTATTTATTTAAAGGTAATTTATTATAATTTTAATGTGTAATTTATGTTTCATCTAAAGATAAAATTATCTACATGTACTGTAATACAAAAGACAATCAGTAACAACATATATTGTAACAAAAATTTATACCAGAATGGCTCGCAGTGGAGAGCCATTAAAGAAATAATCAACCGTTTCTTAAATTGCATCTAATATTTCATTGCACATGAAAAATTTATAAACAGTGGTTATGAAGATTATCTCCTAAACATCCAGGTGAGTGCTTATCAGTTGGAACTTCATTTAATAATACCCGAAACTTTGCTCAAGTAATTTTCAACGTCTTATCATACAAACATTGTCAATACAGCTAAATGAAATAGCTCTGTGTTACCTAAAATCTTTATAGAAAGGTTTACGTTGAATAGAATTATCATACAATGTTTCCAAACAGTAATAGATCCATTAGAAATATTTGTTGATTTAATTTATTATAGGTATAAAACTATAAATATCATGTTGTAGATGGAGCTTCTATTGGTACTGATAACGTATTTACATTAAATTATCGTAAGGCCTCACGAAATAATAAAAGTGTTAAATATTGGTTTAATGTTTTAATGTAAATAAGTTATAAATATCATGTATACATGTATATATATATATATATATATATATATATATTAATCTTCAATAAGAATTCTTCAAATATATTAAACAGTTTCTATATTTCGGCTTAAGCCGTCTTCAGGAAATTACAAAAAAAATATTTTTGTAATTTCCTGAAGACGGCTTAAGCCGAAATATAGAAACTGTTTAATATATATATATATATATATATATATATATATATATATATATACATAAGTAGATATAGAGGTATCTCTACTTAGTAGTAGTTAAGGTTACTACTAAGTACAAAGTAGAGGTTAAAAGGTCAAAATTAAAGATAAAGAGGAGCCTAGAGTATTTGTAACGAGAAAGTAAAAGAAAACCCAAATTAAACAAACTGTACGACACTTTATTGTGTAACATAGTGACACATATAATTCAATTACTTTGTATTGTATTTTCGAAAGTCTTCCATTTCCATATATCAGGACCTTTGATACTGCTTCCATTGGATTATTAAAATATGAATACATTCACGTTACAGACAGTTAAATTTGATTATACAATGTATCACAGTTTTATATATATATCTATATATATATATTATATATATATATATATATATATATATATATATATATATGAGGTTTCTAGACCACTTTTGGGTGCAACATAAATTCTATGTAAAATATTGTTCAATGTGCAATAAACGAATCACGAATGAAAAATAATCGAATCTGCACATGTTTGCTTCCAATTTCCTAACCTGTTTCAATGAAAATCTTCACAATCTTAATGAAAAATCTTTATCCCACAAAGTTTATTGTAACACATTCTTTATTTTTATAGTATCCTTTCCAGTAATAATCAACGATAAAATAATTTACGATATAAAAGGTTCAATTGTATAGAACACTTCTAACAAAATTTATCGGTGTTACCGGCAAACAGGTAACAAAATTGTATTAGATCAAATTATTGAGTCACTAAATCACTCTTAAATATATCGTTTATTACGTTTATAAGTGTTATAGTATTAAAACTGAAACTCGTGCTGGTTTGCTTTGCGCATAGACATGAGAAAGTTCAATTATTACTATAGTGAAATTCCCATACCATAAACACATTAACAATTCAATTTATTACTTTTGCAAAATTTTAAAATAACATCTATTTCACAATCGAGATACATACACCGAATTCGGTATAATTACATTAGTTACGACTCAAGAATAAGTTGAATGATCACTTATGTTGGTTTCCGCCCCGAACAGAAGAATACCTATTAAAAATACCGTTAAAGTGTAAAATAGAAAACCGAATACAACAGCAAGATATTTATATAACATATAGATTTATATAACATGGAGGCTGATAATTTAATCCAATGTCGTGTGAAAACATAGTTCTTTTACAGTGGTAACATACGTTTAAGTAGTTTAACCATTGTTTAAAATTTTGTTTAGTTGATAGTCTTGAACGTATTGAATAAGTTTGATAGTAAGATCTTTTCATAGTTGAATATTTTCTGCGATCAATATTGAGCTCAGAGTAAAAATATCCAAGTAATATAAAAATAAAAGTTTTAATAAACAAAACTTTTAATTGTATATTTTATCTAATAATAAATATCAAATCGTTGGTTGGTACTATAATAGAGATATTAAAGACAAAGTTGCGTACTAAAAATTTACTATAAATTTAAAGTTATAAAATCTATATTAGATTTATTTTTACAGAAGCAGACCCATAGATACTCGGTGGTTATAATGAACGAGTTGGTAAACATTTTCACAGGTACTTCCATACCCGTGTCATTTCCCGCTCGCTGATACAATTTAAAACCTAATCTCCACAAGACCCGCGTTTTCCCGCTCTCTATCTCCTTCACTTAGTTTTGTTAGATGGAAATATAAATTGCATTTTCAACATAAAAATAAACTTTACGTAAAACGAAACGATTTTAAATTTTTTTTGAAATAACTTTTTAAAGTAAATTATTTACAGACTATCCGTAGTTAACACATATACTATAACTAATTAACTTGTTACTTATTGGCTTAGCGTTAGCAAAATAAGTTCATATCTGTGTGTCTCTCTATTATTTGCCCGCATACTACCTCAAGAACGAACGAACATATAAAATTAAAATTTTGCATAAATCTTTGTTTTTATACATCAAAATATTATTTTAATTATGGTGGTTGTCTAATTTTGAATTTTAATATATAAGGGGTGATCAATAAAATAAGTATTTTTTATACATTGCAATTTTAATGTTATCCTCCTATTCATAAGAAAAACTCAAATTCCCTAATATATATTCTTTATGATTACAATTGTAGACGTACTATTACAGTCATCCCCATAAAAGGTGCCACAGGGAAGGCATGGTATAACCAACATTTTTCTTAATCTTTCAAGTAACAAATTAGCCTTTAATTAAGCAGTGTCTTAGAACCAAGTACGCTGAACCTGAAAAATCCCATAATTTTAACTATGGAAACTATCGAAAACATAGCAAAATATTAGTTAGAATAGAGTATGCAAAGCAAGAGATATAAAAAGATAAATCATTATTCTTGATATACACTACTAGACACTATGAAACAAAGCCTTTCTTTTAATTCAATGAAAAACATTAGTTTATAAGAAGCCATAAATATTTATTAAAGAAATTATAATTAATGGTAAAGAACTTCAAGATATTTACATATTACCCATTAATGACCAACCAGAAATAAAATGTATTATACATTAAAGAAGTTTCAACATAATTATTACTAGAGTGAAATTCTACAATCCCAGGGACTTCATTGCTGCCGAAGGGAAGCCTTTAAGGGCATTGGAAATTATCACCAATTATAATTTGTAAACTTCTTCATCTAAACGTAAGATGGGTATATTAAAGCTCAGCTTAATTATTGTCAAACGCAAATCCAAGGAATTTCCATAGTTTTAAATATATACTATACTAAATTTATCTACAAATCTGCTACACTAAAATCTAAATCCTTTATTTAATTAATCAGACTGGTCTTACTACTGTCAAAATCTTTAAATTTCTAAATTACTTTGGTAAAATGATTTTTACTAAGGAAAAGGTAGGTTCGTTCTTTTATAATTTTCTCTTACTATCAGTATATTACATAATTTGTGTATAATAAACATTATTTAAGTAAATATTTCTTTTGCATGAGTAAAAAACATAATTTTTTTACTTTTTATTTACTGATACGAATTTATTATTGTAATAATACCTAGTAAACACCGTATTCAGAACAATACAGAATAATATTATAGTAAATTTTATACTGCTCTAAAAATTGTTATCTCTGTACAATTGCAGTAGTATAAAACCTACAGAACCCTGCCTTGTACTCCGAAAAGTCCCAAAGGAAGGATCCGGACTGAGAAAAACTTTGTTATCCCTTGTAAGTTACTCACAGACAGAACATCAAACGGTTTTACTGGTTTAATTTTTGACTCCGTCTCTTGAGTATTAGGCATACGAGGAGGAGTTTCTTACTGAATTTACAAATGTGTGTCCCGGAAGAGTACGCATGCAAATTACCTATCACAAAATTGTATCTTCGAAAACAAGTAGTATAAATTAAACAAGAAATAATAATATCAGCAGTTCATACTCATTATTCCTGATAAAGAATGATAGTTGTCTCTGATTCATTTATTGCCTAACCAATAAATCAATGGACGCATCATTAGATATGGACTAGTTAATGTAATTTCACCTTTAGAACTTGCTTGGGAGCCTTCAATGCATTCAGAATAGTTGTATAACTTCTTTGCAAGAGATATGTTAAAAGAAAAACTGTTGTGATTTTTTAAAATTTAATTAAATCTAACCTCTTGTGTTCACTAAAATAGTATATAGACCTCTATTGTATTAAACATATTAATTAAAAACTCATAAATAATTCAAATTCAGAGGAAAAGTACAGACGTTATGTAACTGTAACTCATCAATTTTACTGTAAACATCTCTGGTCAATTGTGTTGTGCCTCTAAAGCTCAGGGCCATTGTAGTTTTCCTGCCTTTGTGTTTTAAAGGAAATGATTTTGTTGTTTAGTATAACAAGGATGACGTCATAACGAGCTGTATAACAAGAAATGTGTATATATTAATGTATATAGAGAGAGTTTTCTTAATACGCGCATATAACAGTATACAAACAATTGTTAGTTATTAATGAAGATTATTAACATTAAAGTTTTTTTAAACACGAGAATAGTAAACATAATCGTGCCACTATATTTTTAAAAGTAGTTCAACACATTTCAGTACTTATTAGGTTTTATTTTACAATAAAAATTTACTTTGCTTATTTCTAAAGTTTTAACTTAAATATGTCAAGGGTTTAATTCAGTGTACATAATATTTTATAAAAGGCTCTTGAGAAAGAATAATTGTTTCAATAAATCTTTGTTTCATAGTTCTTTGCTCTTATTCATCTAAATACCTAAATAATCTTTTAGACTATTCAACACCTTCCAGTTAAATTACATGAAAAACATAAAACCAATATTTAATACTTTTTATTATTTTGTGAGGACTTTCGACATCAAGGAATATTTAATATTTTTTTGTGATGTGTCTGAAGAAAATATCCTTGATATCGAAAGGCCTCACAAAACAATAAAAAAGTATTAAATATTGGTTTTACGTTTTTCATGTAATTTAACAGTGACCAATATAACCTCCATCTACAGCATCTTCCAGTAAGATAGAATATGTTTTAAAAAATAATTACATGTAAGTTAACATAAAACTATCACAGCAGCAAAATTAGACCTCGGGTCTATATTTTCTTTATCAAAACAATTTGGTACCCCATTATTGGTAAACTAATTGGTTTCTCACCATAAGCCGGATCTTCCCTTAAGCCTTTACCGCGAATTTAGTCTCCCATAAGGCCAGCTATTTCGGGGCAGACATTGTTTCCTCATTGATAAATGTCCTGTATACATAGTCATTAATTTCATAAACTGACCGTGACGATAACATAAACTATGATGTTAAATGATGATTCTTACACTGCCTAAGAGAAACATTTGAAATATCCATAAATAATCTAAATGATTTGTCATTATTGTAAAAATTAAGCTGCATTGGAAAACAACTGTACACTACTAGCATAGTCTTTAATCTTAGTATTTCATATTGTTTAAGATATTGTTTAGAAAAGTAATATAAAAATGGCTAGTTGAATATTTCACTAGGATAGAGTCTTGTAAATGTACGATTAATTTTATACAAAAATATTAACAATAATTACAACTATAATTATATAATAATAAAACTTATTTTGCATTCAAACTATGCTATTATTTCAAACTGTCATCCTAGCCGCTGATAAAATGAATCCGTAATCACTAGATATTTGTATTCATACTCCACATTATAACTATTTTACACCTCAGTGCCAAAATTTTAATTTTAAGTAATAAATTATTATAAAATGATTGTCTTTTGTATAACATATTATCGTAACTTTAGTTTATCCTCGAAGTCCACAATAATTAATTCATATATCTCTCATTGAATGTCGCTTATTGTGTACTAGTAGATTGCTGAATCTAATATTAAATAGATGCTAATTCATCAATCATTAATTAACCCAGGACACAGTCTATTGTTTACCGGGACCACTATTTGTTGTTGTGCACTCCAGTATTGGATGGGAACGTTGTTACTGTGGTATACAGTTGTGGGTCCATTTGGCATAAAATAATTATCCAATAACATGTTTATTGTGCTTCATGGAAATAATTTTAGAATAAAATTAAATGAAATAAAAATGTTACCTGCCACATTTTTCGTATGAAATCATTATACTTCTATAGCCTAAATTAAACTAACGCAATATATATGAAACGCATGAAATATGTTGAATTCCCTTTGAAATTCTTGGATGAGCGTTAACGAAGCCTATCACATAACAGGATGGGAAATTTCCGATCGTCGATTGTTTTTTTTTTTTTTTACCGATATTGTGGAAAATGACTAACCTATACGCTTGAAATGTTCCACGAAGCTTCTTTCTATGGATGCAACACCGATTGTGTTTATTTAGCTTCGGAGGATTTGGCTGAGAGTTAGTGAAAACCTTTATATTGGTTTTTTGCTTAACTGTGATACCAACGTGACAATAAACAGTTTAAAACATCCTATAGCTTTGTTCTATTATTTTGATATTTATCTTGTTTGTTAGTAACACATGTAGCCATACACATGAAGTTATAAATAAAAGCTCAATGTAGGCTGTTACGTGAAATTGAATTAAGTATACGTGGCTTGCTTGTGTACTTGAATACACAAATTGCTTTAATATAATTCTTATATATTTTAAAGTGTTCCTAAATAAACAGGATCTTTAAAAACAGTAACTAAATAAATCCATTCATTCATTAATTTACAATTATTATTTGTTCAATTGAGTATTGTGGCTGATGCTGTAATTGTTTATTCAGTAAGCAAAGCACAAATTTCACAAAATATTGGTTCAGTAAAAAATCAGCTAAGGTATACGTAAAATACGCTTCGATGGAATCCAAAAGTTTCCACCAAGTTGGACTCTGGGGCTACTTTCTCGATTTCTTTGAGATCCGGACTTTTAATATAATCCCATCCTATACACATCTCGTACACTTCAGGTAACAGCTGACGTTTACTTTATGTACAGTTAGAGGTATAACATTACAATTTCTACCACAGTTTGAATAAAAAGTATTCGATATTTTCAATATTTTATGTTTGATAAATCTAATGACCTAGATTCCATAGTTAATGAGTGCTTTGTTTGACAATCAAACGAATCTTTAAAAAAGCAAACAAATTAATATTTATTTAAATTGCTTTAATAGTTGTAAAGCTGGTTACATCTTTTCTAACTAATAGTTGGGTGAGCGTTAGAGAAACCTATCACTCAAAAGGTTAGGACATATGTCTATGTATTTATCGGAATCAGTATTTCGAGAACGAACTGCCTTATAGACGAACTGTTTCGGGAAGCACAATTTCGTGAACTCGACAATGGTGATTGTCACTCCTGTATTTTCCTTGGTATTATTACATGATGGCAAACGACCAACTGGTTCAATACATAACATTGACAAATTAAAGAAACTGGACACGACCATATGAAATTTAACGTATTACTAAGTAGCATCACTTTTAGCTTTCAGAAATGAGCTATAGCCCTTCAATTTTTCTTGCAACTATAGCAAAGCCTGTCACTTACTTGATACGTAGCGCGATGCACTATTACTTTGTTATAATTTATTCATATAAAAAAATTAATATTTGATTGAAACAATTTATTAAAATACTTAATATCCCTTATGATCCTTCTGACTTGGTTAGTTTCAATTTTATTACAATGACCGAAAATTGGATAAACACTTAAATAATTTATTTGTTTTTGGTTTATTTAATTTCACACTTTTCACATATTCATGGTAATAAAAGGTAGAAGTACGTTACACTTCGTGTTACTTGAGAGTCATCTCTGGGGTTCCATGAAAAAAGTTCAAGTCTATTGCTCATTTCAATAGACTACATGTCATATTTTGTGTCTATATAATGTGTGAAAATTTTATGTGATGATGTAAAATTGTAGTTTGTTTAAAAATGTATTCGGTTATTTTGTTTTGCTTCTACATGGTCACCCAAAATACTAATGTAAAATGTTTGCTTACGCTCGGCCAAGCCTAATGGAGTGACATACACTATCAATGCACTCGAGGTTGTTTAATAGCACTGACGTTTAGTGCAAAATTTCAAGTCAATGGTTAGTTTATTCTTGATTAGTGCAAACAGACAGCCAAAATTAGGATTTTTTTTATTTTCTCTATTGATGACTTTGGTAACTCTTATCTAGTAACTACACTAGCACTTGAATGGCCAAATATCTGTCAAAACATATTTAGTGAATAGTACACTTAACATAGTCACGTGTGCAGGCGTCAATAAAATATCTTTCTAAACCACATAAACCAAATATTACAACAACGTATAAGTATTTATGCTGTGCAATACCGAACATTGTAAGCCTTAAACGTATTTGTGTCAAACACAAAAAGAACAATAAGAAAAGCAGTAACTACCGTTATTTGCTTAGGAAGCTCGCTTGAAAAGCCGTCCTGTATAGGCTGTGACAGGATTTACAGTGATAAGGTCTGGGTTTAATATATCCTCAGACTTGTCTCGTTTAAACCTAATTTTTCTTTTACTCTTGTTACTTCTACTATGGTGTGTCTACAACAATGTAATTTTATAACCAGTTTAGTAAGTTTATTAGTGGGATTTTTATAAAAAACGAGGCATAATATATTTTTTAACGAGAGGCCAATCCACTTTTGAGCTTTATTCTGCTCGTCCTCACAGGCCACTGGTTTGTGCGAGAGTCTTATTAAACAGAATAAGGAGGAAAGTCTATACAGTACGAGGTCGATTGTACTGATAAAAATTTCAACGTTCACTGACTGGATTTGACCCTGCGCTATCTCTAACTCTGACTCAAAGATTAACGTCTTAGTACTTATTGGCATTTGCAATCGAACTAACGATGATTGTTTATTTAACAAATATTTAATATAGACACAGTAAAAGAACGCCACACCACGTTTCTCATAACATACTTCGCTTAAGTTTTATACAAAATTTAAAGCTTAAAGCAGATTTAATTCTCAAAATATCCTGTGGTTAGATAGACATGATTTTTCCGGACATTTGCCATCGTTCAGTGAAACAAGAAAACAGTAACACTACGTTTCGAGATCTGCAATCTGATCTCTTCTTCAGGTAAAGAACTAACCTAATACATAATTACAAACTAGGTTAAAATAAACAAATCTTACTAAAGCGTTGTGGCACGCCTAAGTCAGGAATCACAACGTACATGTTGTTGTCAAACTTCACTAACACTAAAGACATGCACTTAAAACAAAACTATACAAAACACTAATCATTAAAACTAAACTACGGAATACAGGTCACAATACGTCTTCACTCGTCTACTAACCACCTACGACTGACCAGAGGGACTAGCCAATGGCAATCGTGACGGCTGGCTAAAACAAGATGGCGGAAATACAAGGGAAGGGGAACAGGAATGGGCCCTTTCGTTATTATTGGTTCATGCGAGATGAACTTCTTAAAACCATATTGTGACTCCGCATTGGTTTATTACAAATATCCGATCCGTTTGATACTTTTGGTTTTCTCTTTAGTTCATTTTTTAGAATTGGCAACCAAAGCGGCCTAATCTCGACTGATGGTTGACTGATTGGTTGGTCTGCCAATTTAATGTATGTTGCCTCAATTAATTTTCCTTTTGAAAAAATGTGGTTCCCGATGTATTATGTGGGCTTCATCCCAATTCATATGATGGTCTTCGGACCAACAATGGTGTGCAATTTTTGACTTTTCTGTGAAAACCCTTTCTCGTGTTTTCTTTGTGTTCTTTTATCCTTTCGTTTAGTGGTCTTTTTGTCTCGCCTATGTATTCGCTATTGCAGCTACATTTTATACTGTAAACACAGTTTTTGGAATCCTGTGTGCCATTTTTTGGTTTTGTTTTTACGAGACTTTGTCTAAGAGTGTTGTGTGTTTTAAACGCGGTTCTAATGTTGTACTTTCTACCTACTCTTCTAATTTTCTCCGATAATCCCGGCACATAAGGGATTGACATAAACGCAAATTAATCACAATTCTGTTTTTCTGACTCAGGAATGATTCTTCTGGTTCGTTTGCACTTATTAATTACTAATTGAGGGTATCCATTGCTTCTGAGATCCGATTCAATTTTCTTAAATTCTTCTTTTAGTCCATCTTTATCTGAGCACAAGCTCTTTGCTCTATCAAACAACGAGTAGGCTACTCCTTCTTTGACAGATTTTTGATGGTTGGAATGATAATTTAAATATTTTCCTGTGTGTGTTATCTTTCGAAAAACAGTTGTCTTAAGGACATCCCTATCTCTTAATACACACACATCCAAAAAGGGAAGCTTGTTTTGGACTTCCACTTCCATTTTGAGGCGGATGGAAGGAGAAATACTATTAATGTGATTCAAAAAATTATTTAATTCAATGTCTCCATGAGAAAAAATAACAAAGGTATCATCCACATACCTCCACCAAATCTTCGGTTTGAACTGAGCTGAAGCCAAAGCTTTTCGCTCGAATTCCTCCATAAAGATATTGGCGAAAATAGGAGACAGTGGAGAACCCATTGCCATCCCCTCATCTTGACGGTAAATTTTACCCTCTAACTCAAAATAATTGCATTGAGTGCATAGTTCTAACAGTTCCATAATTACTGGCACGGGAAGTTTAGTTCTATCCTTTAATGTTTGGTCTTCTTTGAGACGTGATTTAATAATTCCGAGAGTTTCTGGAACTGGTACATTTGTAAATAGACTTTCGACATCAAAACTTACCAGTTTGTCAGTTTCAGTCAACTTTAGGGATTTTGACTTCTCTACGAAATCCCTGGAATTTTTGATGAAAGAGTCAGTTTTTCCTACCAATGGCGTTAAGATGTCTAAGAGGACTTTAGACAATTCCCTGCAAGGTGAATCACGAGAACTAATGATGGGCCGAAGAGGGATGGTAGGTTTGTGGATTTTGGGAAGGCCATACATATGGGGGATTTTTGAAGTGGTGAGGAGTTAATTTAGATCTAAATTTATCTGAACAAAATTCTTTATGTTTTCTTAAGGTGTTTGCTACTTTGCGTTCAAATGAATCAGTCGGGTCTTTATTTAAAACTGTATATTTGCCAGTATTTAAAGTTTCCGCAATCTTTTCTTTATACGCTACTGAGTCAAGTACCACAGTAGCGTTGCCTTTGTCGGCAGGTAAGATTTTGACCGTGTCGTCTTTCCCAAGGATCGACCTGGCCTTTTTCTCCTCTATTGTCAAATTGGGTTTTATGGGAGGAATTTTTCTGAGTAAAAGACTGGCCTCACAACGAAACCGGTCACCCTGTTCCTCAGGTAACTGTGAAACAGCCGACTCGATTCCAGTTACGAAATCCAGTGCCTTTACCGATTTTTGTGTCACAGAAAAGTTTAAACCCTTGGATAAGACTGATATTTCCGCTTCATTCAGGATTTTTTGAAGAGAGGTTGATTACATTTTTATTATTTGCATCCGTATCCACGTTGCCATCCTTAGGCAAATCACATTTTTTAGGCCTAATTTTTTCCAGTTTGGAGATTTTCTTTTTCTTATCTGTTTCAGAAACTTTTATACATCTATTTTGGATGCTTTCGAGAATGTTGTTGAATTCTGTACCGATCAGTGTTTTTAATTCATTTTTTTTACACTCAATACTATTTTGGAGGAGGTATCTTTCACGATGATGATATGCAATTCTTTCTTTAAGTAAAGATTTAGAAGCAGAAGACAAAGTTTTACTGGCTTTCCTACTATGAAAAGGAGTTTTTAGAGTTAACCCTATAGGCATAAGGTCTTCAACCTTACATTTATGCAAGAAAGTTAAATGAATTAATGTGTTTAGTTAATTTAAGATGTAAGGTCTTTGATTTGCTTACTGGTTCCGGGTCCGTACCGAGAATCAATTCTTTGTTTAAAGGTTATTTTTGACGATGGAAGGATTGTGAAGGAAACAGGATTTTTCCGGACATTTGCCATCGTTCAGTGAAACAAGAAAACAGTAACACTACGTTTCTGTGCCAATTAAATTGGCAGACCAACCAATCAGTCAACCATCAGTCGAGATTAGGCCGCTTTGGTTGCCAATTCTAAAAAATGAACTAAAGAGAAAACCAAAAGTATCAAACGGATCGGATATTTGTAATAAACCAATGCGGAGTCACAATATGGTTTTAAGAAGTTCATCTCGCATGAACCAATAATAACGAAAGGGCCCATTCCTGTTCCCCTTCCCTTGTATTTCCGCCATCTTGTTTTAGCCAGCCGTCACGATTGCCATTGGCTAGTCCCTCTGGTCAGTCGTAGGTGGTTAGTAGACGAGTGAAGACGTATTGTGACCTGTATTCCGTAGTTTAGTTTTAATGATTAGTGTTTTGTATAGTTTTGTTTTAAGTGCATGTCTTTAGTGTTAGTGAAGTTGACAACAACATGTACGTTGTGATTCCTGACTTAGGCGTGCCACAACGCTTTAGTAAGATTTGTTTATTTTAACCTAGTTTGTAATTATGTATTAGGTTAGTTCTTTACCTGAAGAAGAGATCAGATTGCACATCTCGAAACGTAGTGTTACTGTTTTCTTGTTTCACTGAACGATGGCAAATGTCCGGAAAAATCCTGTTTCCTTCACAATCCTTCCATCATCAAAAATAACCTTTAAACAAAGAATAGATAGACATTATACGGAGAAAAAGTTTACATTCCGAAGCTCAAAAGAAACGTTTCAATCTACTATGTATGTGTAGGTTTCAATAACGCTCAGCCAGATTCCATTATTTGAAATTCACCACCATAGCACTAGATTTAGAAATATTATATAAAAAATTTTAAATCTGGAGATACGTTTTATTCCTGTATATTTCTACATGCACATTTACATTGTTGTTCATTCATTTAGGTTTTACAGCAATGTGTAAATAACAAAAGTACTCATGAAATTACATTTTTACCAAGTTGTAATATTATTTTTATGATAAAATTATTCAATTTAATATATAAATAATTTACTTGTGTTTGTATGTAACTGTTTGATATATCATCCGATTTTATTTCGTTATCCTTAAGACCAATGAAAAATAGTTTCTAAAGATCACACAAATCGCATTGGGTTACATGCGCCATCATCGACCCTCATCAAAATCAGTGCCGAACATAATATGTTATAATATATTATATTAGAAGCTTAATGCAAAGTTTTAAGTCAATAGAACATTTTGTTAACGAGATATCTTACTGACGGACAGATAATTAAACGGACAGGCAGAAATAAATTATGGTTTCATGAGTATAAACATAAAATGTAAATATTCCATTATGAATACTTTACTAAAAGTGTACTAAAATGCATAAATGAGCAGAAACCACATTGTAGAGCTTGACTATAGACCAAAAGTTTTTTTAATAAATCATGAAGAATGAACCGAATGGCGATTTTATTCTATCGATGACTCTATAGATTTTGCAGCCTTCCAGCAGAGGCGATTTGGAACTGATTGGTTTGATAAAGAGGTAATATTCAGAATAAGGGACAAAGTTCACTCCGGGTCACTTTCTGCTGGAAGGATGCAGTACAATTTGTCAATTAATTAACGATTTACATTTTCTCCACTATTTCATACCTATTATTGCAATAACAATAAACGGTTTATTATAAGAAAATTAAGTAATAATTTTATTATAAATAATTCCCCTTCTATTTATCAATTCTTCATTAGAATATGATTTTGTGTTATATCTGTGGTAATAAAAATAATTTTATGTATATAATAATGTGCATTTAACATTGCAATGTAGTTGCAATTTCTCCATACCAATAAATTATCTAAAATATAATTTATATTGAATAAATTTAGGAAAACTAACGTAATTGGATTTTACAAATAAATTAAAATCCTACGTATACTCAAGTGTAATGAAATACAAAACAAATTTTTTCGGCACGAGGAATATAATGATTGCAATATTAGCTCAATACGTTTGGGAAATTAAGGTTTGCTTTTCAGTAATAATGAGATTGTTTGAAATTCAACATGGCCTCTGGTAATAATAGCACAAGAGATGAATATACATGTTCATGTAATCTTCCCATACAGAAATTTACTCTATAAAAATGTAAATGATATACGTTCTATTCATTACATGTACATATTATGGACAGAAATATTTACAAATCTTTGCGTGTTTTTGGCAATAAATGAACAATAGCATACAGGATGCCGAAATGTTTAATAACATGAACCTATTAGCATAGAAGTAATAAATTGTTGCAATTCGCTGTTGTAACTTTTACTTCTAAATTTTCTTCTGTTATAAAGTAGGAGTGTTTCACAGTAGATGTGACGAAACAGGCTTCACTGAGAGGCTCAATGTACTCTCCAGATGTTCAGCTTACAGACAGTCTAACTAAATTTGCATACCCATTCGAATTATAAAATACAAATTGTGTCAGTCTACTGATTGATAGACTTCAATCACGCTTACCAAAATTCCAATGCTGAAGATGGACCATCATAAACTCTCTTTTGGTTATCATATTATTGAAGACCTATGTAAAAATATTCGCTAACGCTCAGCCAAATCCCATGGAGATACATAGACCATCTATGAACTCAGTGTTGCTCATATATACATTAAGCCCAATACAAGTCTGTAGGTGACGTCGTTTTCGAAGTCTCGTGGGGATAAACAGACTGATATGAAATATTTAGCCACTGGAGTAATAGGCTGATCCATACCTTATCTCAGGAGGAATTTTGAATATTTTATATATGAAGGGAAGAAATTTTCACTGGTGTCAATAAAACATACTCTCATTTTTTCTGCTTAACATCTTCGTTCTTATATTTTAGTAAAATACGAAAACACATTAGAATAGTAGCTAAATGAATTAATAATTATACTTGAAATGGTTTATTTTACTGTGTTTTACACTGTATTCCTTTAAATTTTAATATAAGTTTTACATACCTGTTTTGTTTAGTATAGAGAATAGTTTGTTGGACCGCCAAAAATGGTAGAGGAGGGCAATCATGTAAATGTTCATATATCGTTTGGTTGCAATCAAATATATTACAGTTAGAAAGTACTTTTGTTTTATATATATATATATCTAAATAATTGCATTAAATTATCGCAAAGAACATCAAAGAGCTACAAATTGCGAGTGAATTGAACGGAACTGAAGATAATTACGGACAATTACAGTATAATATAATTAATAGTCCGTTGATTCCGCTATATCGGGTTAGATAAACATAAAATAACTTTCTATTTTGTAAAATGAAACGATATCAAGGGATAGGCTAAGTATCAATTAGATACAGTATTAATTATTCACTTGGCCATTAGCGTTTAGTTAAACAATCGAATAATGTCGCCTCATAGATTTATAAAATATTACTACGTGTATTATTGTGTATGTGGTAGGGAAGGGATACTACATGAGAGGGTAGTGGATGTTTAGTGATAAATAAGACTTACGTAATTATAAAAATGTATGTACAGAAACTGTATCAACAAAAGTAATGTATACATATAAACATTTAATGATACATTCTCCACGTGTAGCTTTTTAATGAGTAGTATAAAAATTGATAGGTCCTGTAATACATTCATTCCTGCAATTTTACTAAGTTAACGAGAAGCTGGTAGCGTTAAACAGAGATATAAAGGTTTTAATATTATTTTAATATGCACCAAAAATTTGTGTTTAGAACTTCATCGGAGTATAGAATTTGTTACCTAAAAAAATTTAAAACCTCGATTCTAGATAAGCTTATATAAATACATACACAAGCTTAGAAATGAAGATATGGATAATTGAATTTTTCATGCAAGGTTTAAGGTTAAAGAATAAGGGGATAGTTTTATATTTCTAAATAGTACTCCTATTACACTTTGAATGTAAATAAATTTTCAGAAATTGTCTTTTTGTGTATCGGAGCAATAATATGGTGTATAGTGTTGCGAGCTGTAAAGAGATTTAACAATAACAAGTTTTCTTTTTTCTTAAAATCGGGTGGACAGGTTTGCAGGTTATAGTGCCTTCGATGGGTTTGGAAGGAACGATTTGTTAACAGTTAAACCCTTCTCACATTTTCATACTCTTCGCATCCATTTATAAGCTTTGTTTTTCTGTTGTCGTTATTTGTATTAACAGTAAACATTTTAAACAATTAATCACAATCAACAGCATGTACTTAAAAAAATTATTTATGCTGTTTTGTTTAGCTGAATTACTTATAATGTAATTCCAATTTTAAAGATTATGCACAAAAAAAATTGTTTAACAGTATTTAACCTAAGTTCACGATACATAAAAATCTTATAGATGCTTGGTATTGTAGACGTAGGAGAGAGTTGTCAGTTTCTAAACAGAAAACCAAAAACCAGGGAGTAGTGAAATCTGCTAAAAATTAGAGTTAGAAGGCACAGACATAGGATAAAATCAATAACAGTAGCACCTGTTGTTAAAAGTAACTATTAATAACACTGTATTGTTTGAAAAGTTATGTAAAATATATTGAATGTAAGGTTTAAAAAATGTGTTTATCCAAAATATTTTGGCCTTTTTTGTTTATTTTATTTAATAATTTACTAAACTACAACCACATTGTTTCAATCAATTTGGTTAATATTACTATTAAAAATCTAAAGACTACATTTGAATGTATACTAAATTATCTAAAGCCAATTTACAATCAGTTAAGAGTATGCAGTTTGCTATTTTATTTCAAATGAAACCTAAGGTTTATATCACCTAAAGATTGTATGCATTTATTACATCAAAAAATATTACCAAAAGCTTTATTTGTTTACATTACTTTCTATTGTAGGGTCTAATTATGCTAAGTTTTATTTACTGATGACCACTAATTAGGTATCTGTTAATTGATGTACGTAAACTTTAGTGTGTTATATGAATTGGATATTTATATTGCAATAAACCATTGTCAATTAAATCAAATTAGTGGTTATAATCTATCTGGATATTTCAGTCGATATATTCGTTAATTAATTACTGAGTGTTATAGTTCTACCTTTTATTGGATAGTCATATATATGCAACTATTAAACGGATAAGTTTAATTAGGCAAATGCATATCGGGATATTTTCTATAATTGCCTTAATCATAATATGAAACTAAATATTTATTAGATGTGAATTTATAATTTTTTCTTTGATTATACATATGAGGAGTGTCTTGTTAGACATAACTTTTTATTCGTTTTTGATAATATGATTATATGATCGTTATATGATTTATTCATGTACTAGGATGATAAAATTATATTGTCTTTTTCAGATTTTAAACTATTATAACAAGGTAGAGTGCGACATACCATGTATAACGTAACAGACTTCACTGAGGTTGCGTGCAAAATTTAAAGTCAAATAGTCAAATAGATTAAGAATTAGATTTAGAAGGCACAGACCTAGGATAAAATCAATAACGGTAACCCTTGTAGTTAAAACTACATAGTACTATAACTGCCTTATTTAAAAAGGTATGTAATACATATTCAATGTAAGGTTATAAAAATGTATATTTCCAATATGTATTGCCCTTTTGTTTAGTTTACGTAATGAATTAATAATCCTCAACTATGTTCTCGGAATCAATATGGAAAGGTAATGTTACATTCAAAAAAGCTACCTAGTAAATTTAAAGAGATACTACATTATCTAAAGACAATTTAATATCAGTTAAAAATATACACCTATTTCATTTACAAAAGTTACCTAAGGTTAAATTGTCCGAAGACTTTATGTAATTGTTAGATCAAATAAATATAGCCTACTACCGAAAATTGTACGTATATGCTTATATTATATTCTACTTTTGGTTACTGATTGCCAATAATAAATTTATCCCTTAATTCATGAACGTCAGCTTTAGTGCGTTACATGAGTATTAATTGGATATTATATTGCAATAAACCGTTGATCATTAAATCATATTAGTAGTCATCTACCTGGCTATTTTAGTCGATATATTCGTGAATTAATTACTGAGTGTTATATTTCTCTCTTTGATTCGATAGTCATATACATTATTAATTGTTTGTTGGATAACTGAAACAGTTAAATGAATAATAAATTTAATTAGGCAAATGAATATCGGGAAAATTTGCTATAATTGCCTTAATTATGTGTAATTAAATATGTAGACGCCAATTAATAATTTTATTCTTTGAGTATACGTAGGGATCGTTTCTTTTCTGATATGACTCTTTATTATTTTTTGCCACAATATGTATTCATGCACCTGAATGATTGATCTGATTGAACTGTATTCTTTGTTTCAGTGTTTATATTATTATAACAAGGTAGAGTACGACATACCATGTATTACGTAACAGACTTCATTGAGGTTGCGTGCAAAATGTAAAGTATTTAGCTGATTTTATTACCAAGAAGGGTCTTTTTATTAAGTTGAAATTCCACGTCTTCGATCTTCTTGTTACCATCAAGGTTCTCCTGACTGGTGTGTTTCTATAGAAATCTTCTTTGCACAAATTCAAATTAAAAATAGCATATTAATATAACCTCACTGTTCAACCCCATTAGCTGTACTAACATATTTTTACCCATATATGTGTAAATGTTTTAAATAGAGTGCTATATGAGATCAAAGCTTTTTTTAAATGTAGACCCATGCCAGCATGTTTTGTACATGAGAAATGTTTGGGCATTCGTTATAAATTGTAATAATGAGTAAGATAACTATTTGCTATATTATTAGTCATCTTATCAGTGTTGGTAGCCATGTTTATGTTTAAGATTAGTAAAATTTCTACGTATAATCAATTCAAGATTGTGGATTTGTCTTTTAGCTTAGGTTTAACAATAACATACATAATCTCTCTCTTTCTAATCCATATGCGGATATATAAATATTGCTTCAGCCTAAAAGGAATTTACCATTTAGAGACAAACCCCAATCAAAATACCAATCTGATAAATTTAAGAAATGATGAAATCGGACATCAATTAATTTTAAAATCAAGGCAACCAGATGGGTTGAACCTATGATGATTCCCTTTTCCTTTTTATAAAAAAAGAATGTTCAGTTCTATGTAAACATTTACATTCTACACACAGCTGATTGGAATCTTGTTGTTTATGGTATTTATTAGCTAAAATTTTATTTTGATTATGTATTTTGTTTTTGGTTTGAGTTCTGTTTATATGTTTTAATTCAGTGTGGTTCTGATCAAGGGTTCTGTGAACTCGAAAATTAAACATGAGCACTGAATTTTTGTTTCTGTTTTTGGATATGCTTTAAAGTACTTAGAAGTGTATATATATATAATGTATTTGTATATATTTTTCTAACTTATAGTATTTCAGTATTGGAACAAAAGAACCATATAATTATTATTGTAACTAACATAAGTACCAAAGCTAAGCCATAAACCCCTCCATTTACGAGGGTCATCGAATAATTCAAAAGGTTTTGGGAGAAAACTGTTGGTAGAGTAATTTTGGTACCTTTATAGCTTTAGTTTGTCATCACTAGAATATGCCCTGATAAGATGCTTGATTTACATTATTGTTTTTATAACCTGAAAATTACATTTATTTATGTCAAGGCCACTTTAAAATTCCACTTTAGTTGAAGTTTTAACTCCCCAACCGGAAATTCATTACGTAATTCATGCTGACCGCCAAGTCACTGTGAAAATGATAGTTGAAAAAGTTCATGTAAGTATGGGTATAGTTCATAACATTATTAAGAACAAGTTGAAGTAACGCAAGACGTGTGCAAGATGGGTTCCAAAGTAGTTGACACGGTTTGCACAGATCTACAGGAACATTATAAAAGAGAAGGTGAGCACCTCCTCAACACAATTTTAACATTTGTTGAAACTCTAAGATTTTTGTAAAGATTTAGTGTTTAAAGGCTCATCTGTTACTGTGGTTCAAAAAACAATTGGCCAGTGTCAATGTGCTACTGCATTCTTAATATATTCCTCCACAAACGAATGGGCTATATACCCGTGCTTATTGGCATACATCGAACTTATACATCATAGTCGAACACTGATTACATTTTCAGCAATAATTATCAGTTCGCATTCCATAAAATGTTCAGTAATTCTGTAACGAAAACATTTATTCAGTAATTCAATTATTTCTGTAATAACCAATTAGTTAAATACTATTAAGATTTGGTAATAGACTTATGAACTCAAGAACAAACAATGTAGCACTGGACCCAATGTAATTACACAAGTTTTGTGATAACTACATTTTTACAATCTCTTCACCAACCGCTGTTCCCATGGTTTCACGTTTGTTGTGTCAATTAATTCACATATGGTCACATCGCCAGAGCGGTAACTGGTTTTAGAGCTGCTATGAATTATGCAGGTGCACTTCAATCCTACACCGCTTGTGCGTGACAGTCAGTTTCTGTTAAACTGTTTCTGTGTTGTGATTTAATTGTTAAAGTTAGCACTTTTGTTAGAGTAGAAAACAATGTTATATTTGTTTTTTGTTTTTTCCCAAGTGGAACCGTTTCAACCTTAATACATAGCATGTTATCATCCTTATGACGAAATCCCAATTTGTATATAACGACTGTATAGATTTTATAATCATAGAATTTTAATGCAAGTCCATCAAAAAACATTCTTGGACGTACGTTGAAAGTCCTTAAGTATAGAGTTCACAACTTTCTGAAGAAAAAATTTAAGTTTAATGATTAAGAATCTCAAAAATCCTATGCTTGGAAGGCAGATTATAAATTAAAAAGGCATGACTTTACTGTTGTTATTCTGTGCACGAATTGGATTAACATTTTATAAAACTGAATTATTTTTAATGTTGAGTTTACCTTTAAATATTTTGGAAATGTGTATCATCATAACATTCCATGTATGTTGAACAATTAAAGCAATGAATCAGAGCTATGATTGAATCAATAACCCTAGAAATCCCAAAATCGCCCATAGTAATACACCTACATTTATTTGTAAAATCATTTGAATTTTCACACTTTTTTTATTAAAATCTAGATTACCACTAGTACAGTCGGATCTTATGGGTAGTAATCCTCGTGGTCCAGCTTTGCAGCATCTAACTCACGACTCGTCACAGAAATACCATTAGTTTCGTCAATCTCAATACTTCACATGTCGTCACTTATTTTGCACATTTTACTTTGTGGTCTTTGTTGTGGCCTTTATTGCGGTGTCTCTTAATACAACTTACCTTATTTCACAGACTACCGCCTTCGAGTAAGGCCTAAACGATAATCTTTTTTATAGCATCAGGGTACGTAATGTAGTAACCGAGCATACTGTAATAGCCAATGCATATTCCATAGCTTAATTAAAACTAAAATTATATACCTTGTACGAAAGACGACTTATGACACTTTATAAGCTCAGTTTTAATCTGTTGTTTTGTATTTTTAAATTTGTACTAGTATAATTTTCATTGACAGATATAAAAATCACCATTTTTGCTTATTTAAACTCAACAAACCTAATTCCACTATTTCAAAACTACTTAACTAAGTTTTTGTATGTCTGTAATTTTAATGCAAAACTATGTATTTCATAATACGGGGTGAAGTATGCAAAGCTACAGAGAGAAGACCGCTGATGGCGATATACTATACCACAAGGCGTGCCTCTTAATCTTATCTGATACCCTTCTCGCCACTTGCTTATCACATCAACAGTGATACGCTAAATGGCTTCCTAGCCGCAACGTAGTAGATCTCAGTTTGTCAGTTTAAAATTATGTATCAGTTTTTGCGTCTGACATATATATGATTTTATAAGTAATCTAATTGATAAGGATGTAAAAGTTTGTAATCGAATCTTCTATGTATTAAACTTTAGATTCATAGGCTAATACAGATAAATACTAAAATAATATGTATAAAAACAAGAGATTTTATTTACTAGTAATAATATTAGCTTAAAGATTTTTAAATTTTCACAATAAATAATATTAAAAGCGTTGAAAATATATATTAAAAATATTTTTACAATCAAAGGTATGGGCATTTTTAAGATTACATGGGAAATATTGCATTAGGTAGGGCTTAAAAAAAATATTTTTATGTAAAAACTTAATGGTAAACTATAAAACGATTAATTCTAACATATAATGTTACTATTCAAATACACCATGTATTTTAAGGCCAAAAAAGGAATTGACAGTGTTTGGCGATTAAACGTTGTCTTTATTGCGTATCTTTAGAGCCGAATTTTAACCCATACTTCATTAAATCAGTTACACAAGCTATAAGTTGAGAAAAAACTACTACAAACAATCTATAGTAGATTTGCCGTTATTGCTCGAGCCGCATCATAAATTTGACTAATTCTACTAAGTAATTGTAATTCCTGCAATTATTTTTGGTGTGATGAAAATTTATATCCTTCTAAATGTTATATCTTTAGAAAAGTTATACTTAAAATGAGAAAATCGACCCAACCAAACAACGATTGCTCCAATTAACAATACTAGACAGCGTTAACATATGGTTTATACTTATAATAATGATAATAAATGTATCGGCATAATTAAAAAGTTCGTTAGGCCTCAAGTTTGTCAGCAAGTACCAAAGTAGGTTACATTATCTGGAGTGCTATTAAGAAATTAAGCAAAAACACAATTATCAATAAGTACACATCTGGATTTACATTATATAGAATTTGCTTAATGAATTACTTAATTAAATTTGTATAGCTATGCTCATAATAGAAAATAAATTTATTTATTTAGGATGATATTTTGGAATGATTCATTTTTTTTAGTTTCATAATAGATCAAATTTTTAGTTATATCTTATGTTTCTAATAAAATAATTATTGAATTTAGTTTGAAAACATTTCTAGAGAAAGCTTTTGGAAGACAAGTGGCCCTGTAAACGATTTGTGATTAAGTCAATATAATTGGAATATTCGATCAAGTTACTTTATTGAATGCCAAATTTAGTTTTGAAGATTTTTATTATAGTGTGATTTAAAACAATAAGTTTTAAAACTATTGTGAGAAAGTATTCTCCTCCCTATCTTCACCAATATACAATATTAAATAATTTGTAAAGGTAGAAACAGAAGTGCGGGTAAAGTAATCAAACATTTTGTAACGGCAACAACGTTTTACTTTGGTGAGATAACAAATTATTATTTGATAATCTCTCGTTACAGCATAGTTAAAAAATGTTGAATAATTGGTGGTGACATACATGGGAGCCTAACATGTCCTGTATAATGGTTTTAAACGAATTATAAATCTCTTCCAATAAAAGTATTACATATCAGTATTACGTTTTCTTATATTTTCTTGATCATGGTAAAAACAAGTAACCCAATATCGTAGACTGGAAGTAGACGATTTTAAATCTAAATTGTCCGGAACCTATTTTTTTTATTTTCTTGGTCAGCGCAACAACAGAAACATACTGTGTATCCTAAATAATTTAGACCGGAAATGAATTTAAAAGGTCCGAATTGACACTCCACAGTAACTTTTCAGTCACACATTATGCTCTTATCATCGTGGGATAAAAAAAACTGAACTATGGTACTGGAAATAAATTAGAAGTAAATTGTTTAAAACTTGAAGTAAGATTTGAAAGACCAATCCCATAAAAAAAAGTATCTACTTCTGTCACTTTTGCTTTGGTTATAATGGGAAGATTGAAAATATGTTAATTATTTTATAATAATTATCTATAATGTTTTGATTGATATAAGTGTTTTATGGACTGGTATATGAGTGTCTTTTCTCACAGTTTTTCTTTTAGCTTTATTATAGCTTTATAATCTGAATTATACTACGGAATAAGCATTAGCTATCTATTACTTTTAAGATTTAAAGAATCGTTTCAGATTCTTTAGTTTACATCAGTTAAAGGGTATACCGGTACAGGTGTTAAGTGTGGAGAGGAAGGTTTGTATGAAGGACTTACAAATGCACCTAAGGCAGAGAATAAGGAGGGTATGATTTAAGATGCACATATAAAAAATTTGTAGGCAAATACAAAAACTTTATATGGAAATTACTTTTAACTCAGCTTTTTTATACGAGATTACAGATAGTTACGCCCTATAAAAAACTGCGGCTTATTTCCCTTTATGTACACACATAACAAGAAAGCAGTTTTGAGCTGTTGGAATTTCGTTTACTTCAAATTCGATGGTAGACAATTTGAGTCCATTGTAATGTTTAGGTTAATTCATTCAGGAAATTAATTAGTTTTACACAAAAAATGGCAGCAGTGTAAACTTTAACGGCTGACAACGCTAAATGTCCAACACTAACACTGGCAGTTGCAATAGACACGGACGTTACCAACTCTTAACACTGCTGCGGTCTCTGAGGAGAATAGTTTCCAGTTGTTAAAATATTATTATAATTGAAAAGAAGCGTAGAAAAATCTTATTTCGTTATTCCTACTTGAAACTTATTTCCAAATTTAAAATCTTTAACGAATTATCAGCCTACAAGGGAATGAAGGTGGTTTTTGGCTTTGATGGCCATTTTCAGAGACGTACCATGGGGGTGATTGCAATGTGTTGTTTTGTACAGAAATTCAACCTAAACTTTAATTACAAATTTATAATAACACTCTTTTTACTAAAAATTGTCATAGCATTTGGAAAACAAATTTCAAGGCCTGATTCCTGAACACTTTATTGTTAAAAACTCAAAGTATCCCTTTAAATACCAAATATTATTCTTTAAACTTGACTTAATTGCGTTCTGACGATCATGCAAGCTAGTAAGCTCAAATATTGGCTACGACTGTTGACAAAAATGTATGCTGCCTCAAAACTTACGAACATAAATGTATACCAGGAATTTTGAATAGGAAATACTTGAACACGACCCGCATAAAACAATTTCAAATTGATTAGCTTAGTCGGCACAGTAAAAATTTAAATAAAATTTGCTTTATTACAAAGCTTAAGCACGTGCAGCTGTCATTACTGGCTTTAATCATAAAAAACTAATAAGTTTTCACGTAAAAGGAGAATTACTTTTATCAATCAATGTATAATAATTAAATATTGATATTTATTAGGCATTATTGGGTTTATGCGCAAAATAATTCTGAAGGACACTGCTCACGGGGGTTTGGTCTTGGCTGAGACAGGACAATATTTGTTTAACGGATATCACCACACTAATACTAGAAGTGGATTGTTTAACTCAACCAAGTAAAAATGACGCGTAAAAGATTTTTATGAACCGAATATGATAATATTATGTTTATTTATCTAACCCAAGATGTCTGTTCAAATTCCAAAATCATATTTGACTTCCGTCTTCATGGTATTTATATCTACCACGACAAACATGGAGATATATAATTTACAGCTAGTAATGTGTTTTTGTTTCTTACTACGTTGAAAAATCGGCTACACTATTATGTCCTTCGATATTTCGATCTACATATAGAGAGCGTATCTTATTGAACAGATGTTGAAACCAAAACATTGCTAATCCGGTAATGATTATCCACTAATAAATATGAATATGAGAGATACAATCGTGCAATGATTGGTAGAAATTCAGCCTATCTAAAATCAGTACGATTAATCAATAATATGCATCAGCTGTATAAAATCAATGCTTATAATTTGTATTATTTCACTCTACCTATTTCTCTGCGGATACTTATTCTTTTTTTAAGTTAATCGATTATGAGAAAAGTCCCAACTGTATACAAAATTACAAACTTAATTTTTTTGATAAACTAAGGCTTATAAATAATTTAAGGCTTAATCAATATCTTAGAATATACTTTGAACGATAATCCCTCATATGGTCCATAACAAAAGATACATTAAAATTATATTTGGTAGTGATACCCCTTATTCTAGATTTATTTAAAACGAGGCATTTTGAACAGAAAACCTGTACTTATTAACCTATATATCAAATAAAAAGAAATGTTTCATCTCCTTTAAGCTTTTATATTTATAAAACTTTATTCTGGTTTTTAAAGAACTTATAATTATATCAAGGGACTTTTGTAAAAAGATTTGTCTTCACCTAATCTGATTCCCTTTGAAGTCGAAATAAACGGGTTCTCGACAAAACATTGTTGTGCACTTGACGAGTAAGTTAGACGAAAATAATTCGTTTCCATTATATTAACTTCTGCAGGTACAGATCTCATCGATATTTTTTTTTTTTACTAATTCTTTTCTAAATAAGTTATAAGGTAATTACCGTTTTTTAAGAGCAAAAATAGTATAATATTTGAAAGTGTGGAATATTAAAGACATATAAAGAAGTAATGGTTAACATATAGTATATTACAGCGTTATTAAAAAATGTTTGGAAAAAATATTTTATTACAAAACTATTATTTTTATAGAGTCCTTATTGTTCTTTTAATAATTAACTTATGCTGAAATTTATATATTTTTAGAATAGAATAGAAACATTTTTTATTTCCAAAAACATATACACTAAGATATTAGATTTATTTACAGTTGATAAATTGTAAATTACCCTTTTACTACACTTACTAGGTGGCGATAAAATAAATCAATTTAATTTTAAGTACATTAGTTGGATAAATATAATTTATATAATTTAAGTATGAGGTATTAAACTATATATTACAAGTTATAATGAGATTTATTAAACACCAAGCAAAAGTTTAAAGTGGGTTCATACTATATCAGTGATATTTTTAAATACCATAACCACTTTAAAATTTAATCTCCCTGAAACACGTAGAAAGCCGTAAACCTTAAATCTACAGTACAGAAAAGGTCAATTCCGAATGAATGATTTTTAACGTTTAAAGTATATCCAGTAGAATAGGTTTTTGTTTTTATATTCAATGGCAGACCTATATTTAAAATAGTTTAAGGCATTCCTATGCCAATATCCAATATTGGTGTACTTATCCAAGTGACCGTGGTACTTATCGACGATTTAACCGCCATATCTCATTTGGTAGACACATCGCGTGTTCCCATCTGCCGTCCAGGAGCGTCCCTTAAGACTCTTGGACTGGACGCCTGTTTGACGTTCGTTCTGGAGATGTGGTCCGGCCGCGGTCACTATAATGTCTCACACCTTGTTTTATCTCGGGCAGAGTAGTGACATCTCGGATCCGTTTCTCTCGTATTCATTGTATAATAATTCTATCATCGGAGCCACTCTAGACACATGGCCCGACAGTGGTCTCCCCGCGTCTCTATGCCTTCTTTTCCCTTATTCATTGCATAGTGTCTCGTTGCTCCCGTCGGAGGTGACGTGTACAATTTCAGTAGCTTACCGACACGATGGTTCCTCTCCATACTTGTTCCTATCCCGATGCCAGTGGAGATTCATAGTGAAAGTGACTTGTTCTTCCGTGGATCCTATTGCAGCTCTAGATGTCCTGGCTGAGCAAAAAGTTCTCCCCCTCGGATGAAGCAAGGCAAGAAACAAGATAAATATCGGTTAGTTGACATCTATCCTCAAAGACATCGTTTATATGTCAAGTGTCACCCGTCTTTCCACCTATGGATGTCTCCGTATTTTAATGTCATTTGTTGCTCTGTCTCCACATTGCATTTTGGTCCTCCGGGCTTGATATTTGTTTCTTAATTTTATTTGCATCTATTCTAAACGTTATAGCCACTTTATATTACTACGCTACAGCTGCGTGCAATATTTCAGGCCTTTAGCTTCTTCGTTCTTGAAATTTTTTGGGGGTAAATAGACAGACAAGCATCATTCAGATGTCAAAACATTTTTACATAGTTCTGGCAGACAAAAATATATTGTGTCAGCCCACTGGGTGATAATCTTCAATGACCTTAGGTCAAAATCCAAGTTAGGATTCTTTTTGCTGCGGTGCCAGAATCTTATAAACGTAACATAATGAATATATATAAATAAAGGCATCATACAATTAAATTCTCTAGCTAAACTTCCTTTAGAGATATCGCGTTGAAAGACAGACCACGCAATACGGAAACCAATTTTTAAAATTTTAAGTTAGTATCCAGTAGGTTACAGAAGGCAAATAACTGGAGATCGTACAATTAATCAGATCAACGCCTTTCCACTCTTTAACTTCCACATCGTATACAGAGTCTGCGGTTGCAACCCTGGGGACACTTAGAGTTTGCAGCTTACTCTGATTTATGCATTTGTTTTTCGACAGAGCTACTGGAATACTTTATAACCTGATAAACATTCCAGGTCGTGGTAGAAACGACTACCCCATTTTTTATGGTTTTTAACAAGTAGTATAAGTTACAATAGCCTAATTTATGTTAGTTTGGTTATTTTTTAAAACACATATGTGAAAGAAACAGCCAATAAAAAATAAGTAAGGCCACCATGGTGTAATGGTAGCACATTCACCCAGTGGGGAGATCCGGGTCCGAGTCCCGGCGGAGAAAGTCCTTTTTGTGATTCAGTATATATATATATATATATATATATATATATATATATATATATATATATATATATATATATATATGCACACTGCTTTGCTATGTTTAAACAAACCACATATATTTAAAATTACTTATTTCTACTAAACAACTACAATTACACTTACCTTAAGTATTATGGTTACTTCATATCACTTAATAGCCAATTCTTGAAAATATGATAAAAATGGTTACATTCAATAACATATAAGAAAGATAATTAGGAACATGAAAAAACTGTATAATGTAAAGTACATCTTCATACATTAAACTGATTACTTATTTTAATATACAAGTGTCAAAAAAGATATAAAATTTCATGGCCGTCGTGCTCTATATAAGTTAATATTCTTTCATAGTTACAAACTTAAATTTATAAGAAAATGTCGTACTTCAAAAACTAACTAAGCCGATAAATTCATAATCGCTTAGAGACAAATTTATTAAAAATTAATTAAATAAAATATAATATATCAGTTTTAAGTATACTTAAGCTAATCTGTTTCTTTACACACTGATTTAGAAATTAAACAAAAAAATGAATTAAGCAAAGAGGATTAACAGTTTATTCGGTACGTCCCATTGACTGATTCTTGGAATGTAAAATCAACAAAGAGCTCTCCCGTTGATTGGTTTGAACAAAAACCAAATCTGCTAAGCTATTTTCTGGAATACTATAGAATACTCCTCCGATTCAGATGTAATCAATTTACTTTGGGTAAAGGTTTAATTTTTGTGTCAACTGTACAGTGAAGTTAATGAATTCCTGATTTATATCAAAAGTAAAGAAAACAAATTTTTATATTTAAATATTTGTAAGAAAATAAAGCTTACAGATTGAAATCCATAATATTATTTACAACATAATAATGTCTGTCTGTGTGTGCGTGTGTGTAACTCAACCACGTAAAAATAATGGACCGAATATACTGAAATTTGTCATGGAAATTCCTATGGTGATTGGGTAAAATATCCGCCAATTCGTATTTTAAAAAATCTCTCTCCCGCTTGTACCTAAAGTAGCAAGAAATCCCATTGTGGTCTATAAATTTCCATTACGGAAAACAAATATTATTAATTAACCAAACAAATACCATGTTAAATATACTCAACTATTTAGCCTAAATAGTCTATTATAGCAGCAACCATCTACACACAAAGCAGCACCGAATGTTATAGTGGGAAGGGCTGATTCGACGCGAATGTTAAGTTTAGTCAGTTCACCTTCATCCTACGTGCAGCATATAAAATCTGATACTATTACAGACTTCACTGCTGAAATCTGGAGTTTATATTCACCTGAAAGAATCAAAATAAAAAGTTGGCGACAAAGAACGAAGTAGTTCAAAATGAATCCCTCCGCATGTTTCGACATCAGAGACACCCAGAGTAAAAAAAATAATACAATCTAGGAATCCTCATATAAAGCAACTATGGTTGGAGCTAGTAAGTAGATTGAAAGTTTTAGTACAAACATATGTTTAACTGAATATTTTATAAAAAATCTAGTTTGCAGCTTCGTCAGTACTGTAAGGCAGATAATTATAAAGAAAAAAGTTTTCTTTCTAACCTTTACTATAAAATGTAAACAATTTTATAAAGTCCATTCTAGTTGTCTTTTAACAGTTAGACTTCAAAGAGAGAGGTATGTAAATTGACTGCTAGAGTCCATTTTTAATTGATAATAAAGTATAAGCTTTAATTGTTCATGGTTGATCATAAGAAAACTCAAAATATAAACTATCCAAATAGTATTGATGACACGTTAAATGCCTGTTTCAAAATATGTCTCAGTGTATTCCTCGTTAGAAGTCCAGTTGTAAAATATATAATTTCTTATTCTAAAAATGCCTTATTAAAAGTAAAGCTCTTCGTCAGAATATAAAAGAGAAAATCGTACAATATCAATCATGTGGTTTTATAAGCTCTATATTTCTATATACTAGTATTTCTATATACTATATATATTTCATACCTCAGTATGAAGAATAAGGATCAGACGTAGTTGTTAAGAAATGTAACCAACATCCATTACCCCTGCATTGAAAAATACAGGGTTTCCGTAAAAGAATGCCGGGACTTTGAACGGCAGTTACTTAAAAAATATTCAAGATAACCTTATGATTTATCTACAAAATTGAAGTGGAAATAACTAAGGGTTCTTTTCCTTGTAGTATGGAAAGGAACTTTGACGTTGGTATACGTAGAACAGCTTGCGGTAGCATTCCGTTATCATGACGGACACGCCGTGCGCCAGTCACGAGTCCTGTATATTATAACCTTATCGGTAATCAGTATTTATATTCGCTTGAAAAACATCAATAAAAGTGTTTTGAGTACAGAGCGGCATTAACTAGATTTAAATTCTAGTTAAAAAGGGAATAGAGCTGTTAGCGCGAAAACATCGCATTGGAAAGGGAAAGTATACCAGATTTCATTTCCATGCATTTGAAAATGGAATATCGAGTTCAGTACTAAACTTGACTGTGAATCGGGCATTTCCGGCGTTATTTGTTCTTCTAAATCCTGCAGAATAGATCGTGCTGTAATAACCTTATACATCATACAGTAAGCTCTACTTAATTTATTATACTATCTATAAATGACATAAATATCAATCATGAAACTTTATACGAATTCAATTATAATACGAATTTTGACACGAAAATTATGCATCACAGAACTCATTCTTATCCAAATGAAATTTAAATACTATATATAATTTTTTTTTTGTGTAACTAGTCACATAATACTTTCACACATTTTAGAAGTGAGTAATTCTTTTGGCGAGCTACAGACTTATGTTTTGTTCAGGAGAAAACTTAACATATAGAAGCGAAGTTTTTGTGTTTATGTGCCACAGTTAAAACATATAAGTAAACTTTGGAAATGGAGTATATATTTATTACGACCTCAGAGATAGCCAACCTCATGTGTTACGCCTATTCTGTACAAATTATAAAATTTTCCTAAATTTTTGTCAAAACCATTATTTGACCTTTTTAAATTATAAATAAAATTTAAAAAAATGTTCAGCAAGATTATATTCCAGAATTTTAATTCTTATTTCAGTTATAATAAACCCATAATTTTATTTTTAGCAATAATGGCAATGAAAAAATTACTATTTTGGAAACCAAGATTTTAGTGAAAATTATATTGATCAAATTGTAGAAACTAATATGAATTGTAATAATGAAATCTTATAAAAATTCGTTCTTAATAACTAGAAGTCAATGATCATTGTAATATCTGAAATGTAAAAAAATATTACAAATATTATTTTTCTCAAAGAATTGACTCCCTCAAATTATTTTAATTTATACAAATTACGATTTAATACAAGCGTACTTTTTCAAGATGTATATACGTTATGTTATAAGAAGTAGTCACTTCTGTTGGTCAGTCCCGCGACTAGTGCTTTAATATGTATTTTTCATTAAATAGGGTTTCATATAATTGTTTAATACGTTTAATAATAATACACACCAAGTCCCTATAGAACCGTGCTCTATGTGTCATTTTGGGATAATTAGGGTACTTGTGTAAAAACGCCAAATATGGGATCTATTAAGGGTTATATTGAGTTTGTTTACACATTTATTCTCTAATTTTCTCATTTCCACCTCGGTTACTTATAAGCCTAGTGGAAAACATATTAGCTAACGCTCGAATTCCATTTATTGACATGCACAATCATCGACCTCACTGCTCCTGATATACAATTTTTACATAATTTAAACTATATGGGTTAGTTCCGACAGACTGGCAGATATAATTTTAAAAGATTATGAAAGATATGTTTCACTAAAGTTTAGCCAAACAATCTGTTTTTATACTATTCTTAGTACCTTCTTATTTATGGAAAAGGAGCACAACATATATAAAGCATTTCATATTGTAATATTTTACATGTACCTAGCAACATATCAATGCAGTAGAGATCTATAAGTGAAATATTATCAGCAAATAAAGACTTAAAAGGAACATAACAGAACAATGTTTACTTTAAAACGTGACTTTATGTTGACCCTTTTTTAGTTCATCGCGGAGGGAGGAACCTTTACATGATCACTGTAAAAAACTGTAATAAAGGTGTGAATTATCAAGCTATCGGTTTGCCGGTGAAGACAAAATCTTTTATTGTGTCATACAGGATTTCCCCCCACTCTGATTCAAGTTTAGATTTATTGTCTTCATAATATTGCCACAATAAATTAATTCTAAAGCAATTTAAACCCCATTTGACTATTCTTCTTAGTTTTTCTTTAAACACAACTGAAAGGCGATTACTTTTTTATAATGTAAAAATATGTCGAAAGGTAAGGTTTTAGAGCACGTATGTTTTCATCTTACAAAATATGAAATACAAAACTAATTAGTATGAAATGTAGAGAAATAATTATATAAAAAGAGAAAGGGAGAATACTACTACACGTTAACGACTGACATGGCTAAGCCCCAGACACTGGAACTGACTCTTATGGTCATTTATCAAAAGTTTATACTTATACAGTTCTGACATTTGCTTACTTTAACCATTATAAATCTATTAATTTACAGAACCAAATGTTTTTTGTTTGATAAAGGTAACAAAAAACTATTTGGAAAGAGACGACAAACAAGACATTTCCAAACATGAATGAAATAGAGTGTTCCAATATACTCTTTTAGTAAATTTAGCATACGTTTAGACGTATGAATGTCAAACTCTATAAAACACAATACCAAAACAAGGTAGGAGTACGCCACACCACACGTATCGTAAAATATGTCGATGATGTCGTGTAAATAATTTTGATGTGAAATCAAATGAGTTACATCCACCATCATCGAACTTAATGTTGCCTAAGTATAAATGCAGCTTGCATATATCAGTTTATTGTAGGCTTATGTGCAGGCAGAAAAAAGTTAAATTTTTTTTTAAATAATCAATAAAAAAATTAATAAAAAAAAAATTAAAAATTCCATAAAATTTAAGCTTCCTAACACCGAGCCTAGATAGCAAATATTCTATAGATAATTACATACATATTAGCTCCCTTCTTACCTAAACTATCATAAGATCTTACTAAGATCTCTAAGAACTTACTATAAAAAGCCGCTCTTCTTACTATACAGATGATATTGCTTTAGCCATTTGCCATTTACTAACTATTGTTTAGTATTATTTCGACATTAAGAACTATATTACAATTATGAGTTAATAATTATACACAATTTGTAAAGACAAACATGTAAAAAGTTATGCAGTTTAATAAAGTAATATGAAAAACGTATTATCTTAAACTTTAGTTATGACTTGTCTACACTTCAGAGTATAATACCGCAAAGCCTGCAATAAGCAAAATTTCATATTCATGAACTGAATAGAACATTTAGGTCAAACCCACAACACAGGGATTCACATTTACATAAATGCTTATAAGTTGGTTGGTCGTTAACTGGAATTGAACGAGAAACGTTAAACGGGAACTTAAATGTATACAAATTACAAACCATGTATAAGGTTAATTTACTTAAAATCTGCATTTACTATTTCTTGCGTATGTGCGAAATATTTATTAAAAATACTTTCACGATTGCATTTCAATTAAAATAATATTTTGAAGCCTATTTCATCCAATTCCTTATACTTAACTATTCTAGAAGCCGAGAACCGATAGCAATGATTGAATACACGATATATCTATATATATAAAAATGAATGTTTGTATGTTTGTCCTTTATGGAAATCGTGAACTATTGGACCGATCATGATGAAAATTTTGTACGTATATGTATTTTTTCACACGGAGAAGGGTTTATAAGCTATGCCCATCCCTTTCCCGATTCAGGATTCCGCCCCACTGGTTACAGAAATACCCATAAGAAATGCATTGCAGCAAACATATGTTAACGTCTTTTTCAAATTTTTAATCAGCTGTTCTTTGTAAACATATATTACAACTTATAGTTTTTAAAGGCATAGAGTAAGCTTAAGAGAAAACGACAAATTTTGTTTTAAACTGTTTTTGCAATCACTGTTAAAACATAGACTTTACTATCCAGATAATACAATTCAAATTGTTGACGTAAAAATTCACCTTTAACTGCTATATTTATTTAATATAAACCATGCTCATGCTTGATCAGAAGAGTAATGCAGATATCATAATTACTATCTTACGTTGGCTACAAATATAAAGAATGTTATTAAATCAACCTTAGTTGTTTTTTTTTGACAGAAGTATGGTTCTTCAAAAACTCCGTGTGTACATATTCTCTCGATCGAGACAACAAAGCAAGCTCAATCGTGGCATCGGAGATATAACTAATTTAATCTAAAATTTATTATAGTAAAAAAAAAATTTACTAAGTAATATAAGGACTTTCGGTTCTTAAGATTTGCGTGCGAGCCGTGGGTAACAGCTAGATAGAAGCAGGAATATGGTACATACCTTTCATAATACGGAGGAGAGGGATGACTCTTTGCATGTGAACACGTGTTTCATCGGCTCTTACTTTTATGTCTAATTTCACGTACTTTTTCGTCACAGTATTTATTTAAAGTTATATAAGTTTTTAAAGCATTTCTTCCACTTCGTTTTAGTGTAATAGTTGCGGGTAAACTGGCCGAAGAGTTTTATTATTTTATAAAAAAGATTTTATGTTTCGGTCGCCACCGCATCTGAGGTCGGGAGCGAAGGGCAAACCCGTTCCCTTATTACAACTGATAAGAGTAAACCTACCTTCCAGCGCTCATTATCAGCGTCATCAGCGATAACTTCGACCGGATCCACAACAATGGCAAGCTTCTGATAAAAAAACACGGGAGGTCTCGATTCGGTATCTGTGGGAGTTGGCGTCAATTCTTATCTGTCGAGCGCGGGTGTATTCACTGAGCTTGTTCAGCGCCTCGGAGACAAAAATAAAGGACATTGTGGAGGTAGCGGTACGAGCTGCGTTAGCTACCTTCCAAGAAGAGTTGAAGAGGCTGCATGACGAGTTGGTCACCGTGACAGCAAGAGTAGGCGAGCTGGAGGATCGAGTGCTGGACAAGACGGACGATCTTGAACAATATCAAAGGCGGGATAACCTGAGAATCTTTGGCATACAGGAGACCAAGGGCGAAGACACGGACAAGCTGGTAGTCGAGTTGTGTCGGGAGAAGCTGGGAGTGGAGTTGTCCGATGCGGCGATTCACCGGAGGTCATCGCATCGGTCAACCAGTCCAGGCAAAAACAGTGAAGGGAAAGCAGCTGCCTCGCCCTATTATTGTGAGGTTTTTACCACCTACCGGCAGCGCCAGCAAGTGTATGCTTCGAAGAAGAAGTTAAAGGGCTCAGGAGTTACCATCCGCGAAGATTCTGACCGCACGCAGGATGGAGGTGTTCCGGGCGGCAGTAGCTCAGCACGGGCCGAGGAACACTTGGGACGCTGGATGGTCGTGTTCTGTGGGTTGATCGGGGGCGGCAGGAAAGGTGTTGGTACTCGGCTAGCGGACCTCGCATCGAACTCAACAGGCACCAAAGTAAATCGTTTGTTGTATCTATCAAGTTATTTTAGTTTTCATTTCTTTGTTCCTTTTATTACTTTTGGTTCATAAAAATTATTATATAAATATTACCTTATTTTTTTTTTTAAGAATATGAGTATAATTTAATTTTACATACAGGGTGGAAAAAAAGTATGGAAACGCTTTCACTAATTTTGTATGGCTTCACTTATACAAATTAAATTTTGTACATCACCACTTGTATTAAGAACCTAGTTTTTGAGACCCAATGGGGACATTTTATCTTTTCAGGGGGGACGGCCCGTGAGGAGTCGGACGAAAATCTTAAATGTAAGCATAGGCCGAGTTTGGTATCAAATTAAAGGTCTAGTAAAGAGAAACTCCATTACCGCAAAACCGCACCTAAAATGGTTGACCCTATCCAGAGTACGGGGCCGTTTGAATTTCAGAAGTAACGTTTGATTAATTATTATTTTTCCGCAATTTCACAGTCTCAAGTGAACTGTTCTGACTGAAAATGACACTTTATGGAACACAATTATCCAAAAGAATTAAATTAAAAATTATCTATGTATTTACAAAAAATAACCATACCTTTTAAATGAGGTGCTTCAAAATGCTCTCCGAACACTTGTTGGCAATGAGCTAGTCTATTATAAAAACCTACTGCAGTCACATATTGAAGCATCTCGGGTGTAATTCTTCTTGCTTCTTCTAATAAACGATTTGTCAGTTCCTCAATGTTGGCTGGTTTAGTTTTATACACATTATCTTTTAAGAAGCCCCACAAAAATAAATCTAGTGGATTAAGATCCGGTGGACCTAGCCGGCACTCAACGGTACCCCTGCGACCAATCCAACGGTTAGGAAAACACTTCATCTAACAGATTGCGCACCCGCAAATAGTTAATGGGGCAGTGCTCCATCTTGCTGAAACCATTACTGCATTTAAAATTTGCCCAAGAAGAGAACGCACTGCTGGCAAAATGTTATTTGTCAACATATTGAAATAAATTTCGCCTGTTAGATTTCCATCTATCACAAACGGTCCTACAATGTTATTGTTTTATTATTCCAGCCCACATATTCACTTTCTGAGGCCTTTGTGTGTGGCCTTCTATCATCCAGTGTGGATTATGGTCGGCCCAGTTAACGGCAATTATGCCTATTAACTTGTCCATTAACAAAAGAATGTAGCTTCATCTGAAAACAATATCGAACTTAAAAAATTTTGAATTTCGTCACACTTTCTCATCATTATTTCGCAAAATTCAGTCCTTCGATCAAAATCATCCTCTGCAAGTTCTTGGGTTAGGGTTACTTTAAAAGGGTGATACTTGTTTTTGTGTAAAACATTTCAACACTGAGCTATGGCTCATATCAAGATCTTCTGCAGCCACTCTGGCTGAGGTGCTGGGATTTTCAACAAATGTTTGGAGTACATCCAAAGATTTTTGTTCATTTGTTGCGATTTTAGGCCTGCCATTTCTTTCGCGATCTTTGACTGTTCTAGTTTCTTCAAATCTTTTTACTGTCTTAAACACTGTTGACTTACTAATTGGGGGTCTATCAAGAAAAGTGTCATTAAACAAATGCGCTGTTTCTTCATAGGGACGAACTAGCATTTCCATACCCACGCATCATAAGCAGCGTGATTCTCTCAAACTCACTAAGTGACATTGCTTTTAAAACTAGTAGAATAAAATGTAAACACTTAAGTAAAAAAAATTTATAACTATCGCAGTACCTTCTAGTGAAGACTTTAACTGTAACTTACGTGGACGAAATTATAACGTAGACTAAAAACCAAGTTGATACTTAAAATACAAAAACTGTGGAGTTTTGATTGTGACAGTATGTTTGTATTGCCCTAAACCAGTTTATGTTTGCCTGAGATAGGGCTGGAGGGACTGGACCTTGGACCTCATGTTGATAAGGATTTACGGTGGTATTATTGAATACTCTCAGTTTCTTGAAGACAAGACAGGAAAACCCCTATTTAGTGTTATCCAACAAATGTAGAGGTAAAAAAAAAATTATTTTTTGTTGGAAATTGTTTTTCACAATTTACATAACCGACATAAAACATACTACTGAAAGTAAATTAGTTACTTCACAAGACAAAATTACTCAATTTCTTTGTCATGAAATTTCATACGGTCCGTACTCTGGATAGGGTCAACCATTTTAAGTGCGGTTTGCTGGTAATGAGTTTCTCTTTACTAGACCTTTAATTTGATACCAAACTCGGCCTATGCTTACATTTAAGATTTTCGTCCGACTCCTCACGGGCCGTCCCCCTGAAAAGATAAAATGTCCCCACTGGTCTCAAAAAACTAGGTTCTTAATACAAGTGGTGATGTACAAAAATTTAATTAGTTATAAGTGAAGCCATACAAAATTAGTGAAAGCGTTTCCATACTTTTTTTCCACCCTGTATACACATTTTATTTATTCCAAATAAACTTTAAAAAGGAATATCATATATAACTATTTCGTTTAATAATACAAATAATTTCTGTAAATGCTACAATTAATAATCAGTCTATATTATATGTTTAGTTCCCAATATTATTTTTTAATATAAATTTTTATTTTGTTATTAAATAGCACTTCTACTAATGAAATAGTCTAAGTATTCCGTTTATCTAAACACGTACTTCATAAAATCGTATAATAAATGTTATTTATATTAGGCTATTCTATCCAAGTTTACAGTAAAATAATATTTTTGCAATAGATTTCCACCATTTACTATTTTTCTGTTTTACTAGAATAATAAAATATTGTATTTATATAATATATTTATTTCATAAATATGACTTTTATTTCGTTACACAATATTATTCTTTAAAAACATTCAGAACAATAATTTTTTATACAAAACTATAATATTTTCTATTAAATCTCACATAACAATCAATAGTCATAATATATATACAAGTTTGTGGTAAATTGTAATATAATATTAGGTACTTATATCTAATGGTTAGTTATTGATTTTTTTATATTGTGAGTTTCTTTTTTTTAAAGTAAGTGGAAGTCAACTGTGGTGTATTTAATTTATACTACTATTTTAGCATTATTGATATGGTTTTGTTTATTTTAGTTGATTAGATTGTATTTATTTGAGCTGATGGATCTATGTTGTGTTACTGTATGTTACTTATGTGGTCATATATAGCCCTTTTTTCGAATAATGTTAGTTTTTAGTTTTGTAAATTAAAACTACACGGTGAAGTTGGAAATGTGTGTGTGTGTTGCATGAAAAGGGTTGTCTGCAGTGGACGCAGCCACGGTCTGTCGGTCGCGGCCCGCGCGGGCTCGCGGCGTGTTGTGGTGCTGGGCGTCTGACGGTGCTGCCCCGAGCCAGCGCGTGCTTCCGTCAGCCCTCCAGTCTTCTCTGCCAATCTCTCACTCCTTTCTCAAACTTCTTAAAGGCAGCTCATGTCAATGCACAATCTCTTTATGGCCACATTGATGAATTTCGTTCCATGTTTCAACCATCTCCTGTTGACATTATTCTAATTTCAGAAAACTGGCTGAAAACCTCACTTAAGTGACAGAAGTGTCGAGCTTCCAGGTTTTAACATGTACAGAATGGATCGCCTGCACAAAGGTGGGTGGCGGTGGTAGCTGTGTAACGTCAGGTCACAATTCCTTGTCTCTGTCCTGCTATCATCCGATAACATCCAGAGATGGACGGCCAGAATACATGTTTCTGGACGTCTGTGTTAATGGGAACACACATTTTAATTGCTGTTTGTTACAGAGCTCCTCACCTGGGCTACATGGCTGAGTTTGAACATGATCTTCTGGGTTTTTTGGCTCATACAGTCATGTTATTGTGATGGGAGATTTTAATACATGATTTACTTGGACCAATTACTTATGACCAAACTTTTTTAACTAATATGTTTTACTCGTGTAACATGACCCTACTTCCTCTGCAAGCCACTCACCACACTGAGACTGCCGGACACCTGGCTTGATATCATTGCTGTCTGTGACCAAACCCCTGGTTGCGCACCACGGGCAACTTCCTGCTCCTTGGCCTTTCCAAACATGACCTTATTTTTCTTGCTTAAATACTAAGAAACTCCCAAGATTCGAACCAAAAGTTATGTTTTATAGAAAACTACAAAAATATCAATCTTTATTCCCTGCTTATCGATGCTTCTATAAACTCCATGGCATGAGGTCACATCGGCTGATAATGTGGACATTATGGTATCAAAATTTAATTCATTAATGAATGGGGGCCCTTCTTGATAAACACGCTCCATTTGTTTCAAAAAGAGTAACTAAACAGCCTGCCCCATGGATCTCAGAATTTATTCGACACCTTCAGAAGCAAAGAAGATAGAGCTTTCCTTAAGGCTAAGCGATCAAAGTTACGTGATGACTGGGCTGTATATAAAAAATTAAGGAACAATGTGCAACAACAAATTAGAAATGCCAAGATCAGGTTTTACTACTCTTCCCTGTCTAAAAAACAAATCTAGCAGAATTTTATGGTCAAAACTGAAAGAATCTTGGGAGTTGGCAAGCCTAACACTTACTCCCCGGTTTCCCTTAATCTCGATGATACTCAACAACTTCTTTGTTGAGATTCCTGTTGATCAGTCTGGGGCTCAGGAGAGTATGTCTCCGAGCTCGAAGGTGCTACTTTTGATAAACCTGAGTTTCAGTTCTCTTTCACTCCGGTAACAGAGACAGATTGTGTTAAAGTCTCATTATAAGGATGTCCAGTAACGCGATAGTCGGGGCCGATGGCATTCCTATAAGGTTAATAAAAGATTACTCTTCCAGTTACTCTTCCAACTATCACTGCTATTTTCAATAAAATCTCTGGCTACTTCAATGTTCCCATTGACATGGAAGTCTGCTTTAGTTCCGCCACTTCAGAAATGTTCCTCTCACAAAATCCTTCACAATTCAGGCCAATAAGTATACTCCCTGCTCTTATCAAAGTGTTTGGAGCGGATTGTTCATCAGCAATTTTCAATATTACCTTGAAAGTAATAACATTTTATCAAATTTTCAATCTGGTTTTCGCTCCAACCACAGCACTACTACTGCACTTCTAAAAATAGTTGATGATATACGCCTTGGAATTGATAAGTGTCAGGTAACCATTTTATCCCTTTTCGACTTTTCAAAGGCTTTTGACTGTGTCTATTATCCCCTTCTCCTCATCAAAACTTAGGAAGGATGGTTTCTCTGATGGTTGTGTCAAGTGGGTTGAGTCTTATCTTTCGGGACGACGCCAGTGGTGTCAGGTCGGGTGAGAAGCAGTCGAGATGGAGACCAGTCACTCGTGGAGTTCCGCAGGGTTCAGTCCTGGGGCCACTTTTATTTTCACTGTACATCAATGACATTACTACTCACAATTACTCATTCCAATTTTCACTTATATGCAGATGACTTACAAATATACCGCCACTTTTCTATAAGGGACATACAAACTTGTGTGACTCTCCATGAATTCGATATTGACGCTGTTACTCACTGGACTTGGAAACATGGACTAAAATTAAACGTAGACCAAAACTCAGTGTATTATGATAGGTCATTCAAAGCTTGTTCGTAAAATTGACTTTACTACGGCTCCCAAATTAAAACTAAATGACCAAGATCTAGAATACTCTGAGAAAAGTAAAGAATCTAGGACTTATTATTGACAATACACTTAGATGGACTGAACAGGCTTCTTTGATATGTAATAGGGTCTTTGCCGGTGTTCACAGCCTCAAGCGGCTGGCTTCATATCTACACACCAGGTTAAAATAATGCTGATAAAGACTCTTGTACTGCCTCACTTCAACTACTGTGACATCAGTCATTAATGACATGACTGTGGAGCTTTCAAAATAAACTCCAGCGTGCTCAGAACTTTTGCATTAGGTTCATTTTTAATCTCAGACGTGATGATCACGTAACGCCCTTCTTCAAAACAATTATCTATATTAAAATTACAAGATCTTCGAGACTATCACTCACTCATTCTGTTGCACGCTCTTTTAATACAAATTGTCCCAGTTATCTTTCAAACAACTTTCAATTTATGTCTGAAATAAGTGAACGAAGTACAAGGAGGGGTACATCCTTATTATCTATACCAATTCATCGAACAATACCTTTAGTAAGTCGTTTACAGTTTCTGCCTGCCGATTGTGGAATGCGCTTACCTAAACATCAGAGCCATTGATAAGCGCGCTCGCTTTGGGGCGGAGGTCAGGGCCTTGATGCTGGGGGTCAGGGGGTATAGCGGTTGGCGGCTTTGGAAGTGTGTTACTTAAGGCAACTGAATGCAAGTTGAATGAATGCCATGCGTGTATGTCTTATTATAGTTTTGTAAATATTTATAAAGTTACATTAATTATAGATGTTGTTTTTTATTATTTTAAAGCTAAGATTCTTTTTAATGTATAAGGTAAATAAATAGATTTATTTTTTAGTTATACATGTATATGTATGTTAGTTTAATTTTTTACGAGGTTAAGTGGTAGAGAGGACTTTATAGTCCTAACTTCGCCTCTAATAAAGACATTTTTCATTTCATTTCATTTCATTTCAATACGCCCAAGAGGCTCACGATGGAACGACTATCAATTATCTCAGCAATGTTTAGAATGTGATAGAAAAGAATAAGTGAATATAGTGTACTGTTTTCAACGGGAATTGCGTGCGAAGCCGCGGGCAACTTTTGCAAAAAATTATTGAAATGCGCAGCAAAAGCGCGCCGGGCCGCTAGTTATTTATAAACATAGGGAAAAAAAATTTCTAAAGAAATAAATTGGTTTGGAATTATTTTTTAAGGAGGTCGAAATAAGAGGGTATCGCAAGTTGAAACAATATAATTGATTATTTCTTAGCCGTACAAAATTAAACCAAACCAACTGTTATTTATGGTAATACATTTTTATTCAGTGTCAAGCTAGCCATATTCAAACCTTTAAAGTGGCGATTTTCAGTATCTACATATATTCTAGTTCTCTTACGATTTAATTCTAATTAGAAAATTATTCTCCATACATAGATTGCGCTCAGGACTTATTCCGAAAATATTCATTCCAAATCCAAAATAAATATAAATACTGATAATTTTGTACATAGTGACCACCCCAATTAGGATTAATTTATTTAATCCATACAGGAATTTAAGGGGTTTAAAATACAGAAAGTTAAGTGTAACATTTGTAGAAGTTTAAAAATGTAAATTGTCAAGTCGCTAATTATATCAACAGTTCAACATTGGTATCGCTTTTATAGTTTCATGTAGTTTTCATACAAAATTGTTATGTTTATGTAAGAATTAATGGAATCGTCTTCATCCCTAAACCTAATGTGGACCTGTTTATCTGGACGCTTAGTGAATCCATGCAGAAGCATGGACAATCATTTATCTCGATGTTGCTTATATAGAAAAGAAGCTTTATGCAATATTTAATGCCTGTAGGTTATTTTCACTTCGAGATATTGTTGTGCTATCCACTCATAGACTTCACTTATAGTCGGCCAACCATATATACAGGATGTATTGTAGTATGTAGGCAGCCAAACCTCATATGGATAATTATGCTCTGTTTTCCGACTATCTATCTGTATGTGGACTGTTTACAAAAAAGCTTGGTAATGATTTTGGAACTTGAGAGATTAAACATTCCTTAAAAGTAAATTTTTATACAATATATCTTCAAAATAAGGAAGTCAATTTAAAACATTAAAGTATAGAATTATTACAGATTTTACTTGATAAACTACCAATGTCTCAGTTAATGGTTTTCCAATCTTCATAAAATTTATATAGTACAACTAAATTCTTCTACATTTTGATGTCATATAATGTTTTTTTTTATTCCGCGGTTTTGAGACATTTATCTTTTAAAGGTTTAAATGGCGGTTAACTTGTAAGAGTTTTTTCTTGCAATATATGATATATTTATATATCATATATACTGGGTGGCGCAAAAAAGGATGGTCGGATTTGAACTGCGTAGTACCAGTGGAAGGTGAGGAGGGGGACCACTGCCGGCCGTCTGCAAGTCGGCCATTACACCCAGTTTGTCACAACATGGCGAAGTGGACGGTCGAGCCATCGTGTTTTTGCTGTGGAACAGTTTTTCAGAAATAATGAATCTTTTATTACTGTGCAACGATTGTTTCGACAACGTTTTGGTGTAGCGCGTGATGAACCCATTCCAGATCGCAGATCCATATCACGTTGGGTGACTGTATTCCGGACAACAGGGTCTGTCATGAGTGGTAAATCTACTGGGCGTCCACGTATAAACGGCAGTTACTCCACAGAACACATTGAGAATGTTAGGAGCGTCAGTGCTTCACAGTCCACGTCGTTCCACCAGGCGTCGTGCTCAAAGTTTAGGCTCAGCGTCGTTCGTTGTAGCGCATTTTAAGCCGTGAGTTACAGTTTCATCCATACAAATTATGATCACGCAAAAGCTCTATGATCGTGATTTTGAGCACCGAAGGCGATTTTGTGAAACAATGTTGGACATTTTGTACTCTAATAATGATGTTGTGCTTTTAATGTCAGATGAAGCCCATTTCCATTTAGACGGCTATGTCAACAAACAAAACTGTAGGTATTGGGCAGCAACTAATCCCTGAGAATTGCACCAAAAGCCTCTTCATAGTGCTAAAGTAACAGTCTGGTGTGGAATGTCAAAATTGGGGATTGTTGGTCCTTTTTTTTTGAGGAGATAACGCTAAAGTCACTGTGAACTCGGAACATTACGTTTAAACATGCTACGTAGCTTTTTGGTAGGCCCGAAAACTGCGAGGAGTTACGTGATAAAATCGAGATCGAATTTGGTTTCAACAGGAACGGGGCACACGGCCTCCACACAGGCCAATGGACTCCATGTATGTCTTTTAAGGCGGGATTTTCCCCACCACATCATCCTTCGCGTTTTGGAGATGGTCCACTGGCCCGCTAGATCACCTGAACCTCTCAAGCCATGGTGATTTTTTTCTTTGGGGATACCCAAAGTTCAAAAGTCTACGTAAAACAATCCCCGGTGAAACTTAATTGATCTGAAGGAGGGCAATCAGTGCGGAAATTATGGCAAATTCAAGAAAGAAACTGTAGTTGAGAAGTGATGGCAAAAATTTCAAGGAAAAGACTTTGTCGGAATGCATCACCGAAGGAAGGGACCACCAATCTTCCGCGAAGGTTATTTTTCCGTACCATGAAATTTTGGGAGGTTTATTTCCTTGTAATTGGGTTGAGGGGCGCGAGTGCCTGGGAGCATTTAGTTACCGTTATTGAATAAAAATTTAATTTAGTAAAACTGATGGGATGTGTATAGTAATTTAAAATCCGACCATTGTTTTTGCCCACCCAGTACCTCCCAGTTTATAATAACTATAGATAATTATATATATATATATTATCAAACAAATATTATATATATATTTATATATATAGTTTTATGAAAATTTTAGGCGTTTGATGAGACGAGGATAATTTAGCTGAAATTAAAAAAATTACGTATATATATTTTTTTTGTTCTTTTACGACGTTTTTGTTTTGCAAGTATATGATATATATTATTTATATATATTATAACTCTATACATAGCATTAACATTACCTGGTACATATACATCTATATATATATATAAATATATCATATATTGCAAAAATTAAAAAACTCTTAAAAGAAATAAAAATATATATATATATATATATTTATATATATTATATATATATATTAAACTTTAATGTTTCTGTCAATAGTAACTTCGAATCTTTAATATTTATACATTGACCAGAAAATTGGAATTAAAAATGTAGAGAAAAACACAAAAGAATTAAAAAGAATTAGGAAGGAATTCAAAAAATTTAAGATCAACGCTATTTTTTTTTATTTTTAATGAAAACTCTCTATAGGCATATTATTTCAGATTGTTTAAGCCCAATATTCATACCCAAATTTTCATTGATTTTACTAATGTAGTGTTAAAAGGTTCTTTAAACAAAACTGAAGTAACCACATATTAAGAGAGTAAATCCCACACCGAGAGGAAGGCACAGTAGTAGAACAGACGTAAAACAAGGTAAAACAGTTAGTTTTCTTTGTATGAGAAGCCTTCCACATGTTTTACCTGAAACTAATTTCGGTTTAGTCTACCTTTGTAAAACGTTCCAAACTGAGGTATTAAAATCTCACTAGTTCACAGATTTTACCGGCATCAGTTTTTAGTTCTGTTACTTCGTCTTTGGATTATCACTTTCGCATTCGAGGTCGGTTGAAAAGTTTTATAGCTTTGCTTAAAACCGAAAAAGTGGTATTTCACTGTTTCGTTGAATGATGAAAACTTTATGGATAGTTTTGGAAAGCTAATTTTATCATTTTCTGCAACATTTTTCAGCGCTCTAACTCTGAGCTAAAAAGTTCTATGAAAAATTAATCCGGTGCTTTTTATATACACTTCACCAATAATATTTAAAATAATTAATCGTGGAATAATTTATTTAAATACCCATTTATATTGTGTTGGAAAATTTACAGTCTTTTAATTCAAATTGCACAGTAATGTATAATATATTCGTACAATTATTGTTGTTTCAGTTATAATGCGTCACCAAATCCTCTTCCGTTAGGAAATCGAGTAAATCTGTGGCACATTTCCTACGGATTCCCCCCACCCCCCCCCCCCCCCACCCCCCCCCCCCCCCACCCCCCCCCCCCCCCACCCCCCCCCCCCCCCACCCCCCCCCCCCCCCACCCCCCCCCCCCAAGATTTTACTGGTTCTACAGGAGTATTCCATACTTATTCCCGGTCGGGTGGCCATCCTGTTTTAACCCTCTCCCGCTCGCAAGGCAAGAATCGGCACGGCCACAAACATAGCCACTGCAGCCTAAACGGCACAGATCGGCACGCACTGCTTTATCTACTAGAACCGATAAGTGCTACTCTCGAGTAGCAATAGTTTGTACTACTACGGGTTGTTTGCTATCAGGAGACCATTTACTTTACTTTTACAGTAGATTTATTCCATTATTTTGCTATTTATATTAGTTGTGCAGAAACAATGGCGGGTTGTAGTCGTACACTTCCTGACAGTGAAATCGATCTCGTTATTAGTAGTGATTACGACGATTCAAGTGAGTGTAGTGATGTACCAGAGCTTTCTGAAGTGGTTGGTGGCATTGAGGATGTAGTTTGGAGTGATCACAGTGGCAGGGGCAGTGACAGCGAACCAGACAATGACCTTCACCAAGTAACTGCGCAACAAACAACCCGGCGCCCAGCTGTCCGTTTGCCTCCTGCCTGGTCTCGTACAATTAACTTCATTGAACCAATATATAGTTAAAATAATTAATATATATAATTATAGTTAATTACAATGACAGAACGTATGTAAGTTGAGACGCCGCGTATTTTGACCGAGCCCGACCGGCAGAGCGAATTAATTGAGGTTAGAAGCACCGTGAGCGCCTGGATACAATGGAAGCGGGAAAGGGTTAAACAAATTGGGTTCCAAGATATATTTATAACTATTACTTACTTTTCCCGTTGATAAAAAACTTAACAATGCTCTTTTTATAAAATTTCATCATCCTTTCTCTAAAAAAGAATTTTAAAAAATTTATTGAATTTTAGTTGAAAACAAAATTGTTTAGCTAAAACCGATTTGTGAGCTTACTAGACTTAATAGAGTTGTGGCTATTGAAGTAAACAAACATATCTCCTGGTGTTGGATATTTTCCAACTACAATACAGCACATTTAATATATGAAACTAATTTTAAAGGCAAAAATAAGTCTTTACAAAGGCATACCTAGGGGAGCGTCTGGCCTGTACTTGAAGACTTTAGCATGTTCGACGATGTTGCTGAACGCCTTAATGATCTTAGATTCCTCTGTCTTTATGGAACCTTTGTGGTTGTAATATTCATTGTAGATATCTCTTAGCCCTCTTTCTGAACACTGCTCAAATTCCAACTGTCCGCTTTTTTATTCTGTTGTAAAAGCATTCCTCGTATTTTTGAAACTTCTGAAATAAGAAAATTTAAAAACGCATCTTGTACATTCCTGTATCTTGAAAACGGAAGCAATTCACTGTAAGCACAATATGGATTAGTTTTGTTTGGATGATATATACATATATATATCTTTTAATAGTAAGGTACTTGTCTTCTGTAAACAATCCAGAATATTTGTTCTATGTCATTTGGTGACATTTTGAAGGATTTATTCTGTCAACACCAGACCTTGCAAAGAGATGAATGGTTTTGTCAGTATGTATAAAATATAAATCAATAAAATCAGATGTAAAAAAAAATCACATAACAAAATGTTTCTAAAAGAAAATTTACATAAAATTAACTACGCTATGGTGCGCGAATAAATGTTTAGGCTGTAGTAGTGACAGACCGATTGGACAGGAGGTACATAACTCCTATCCAGTGCAGCTGTCCTGTGCTAACCATTATTACTACCGTTGCATGTTCTGGCTGTGTAATGGTTAAGGATGTTTAATGTCTAATGGCTACACACATTTTCACTTTTTTTACAAAAAGTTGTTTGAGATCTGGATGAAGTCTTAATTTTTTAAATATTGTCAATATAAGGCATGGCAACAATGTAACTGTTCTGTTACTGCAGTGGCTGACTAGATTTACAAAGGGTTAACTATTAACCCTTTTCAGGACAACAAAAATTGCTGTAATTTTTTCTAGAACATACTTTTGAAGTAACTTCTTTCAGAAAGGTGTACCGAAGAAGTCTAAGTTGAAAAATCAGGATAATGCAACCGTTTATAAATTTATAGTATTAAAAAAGATGTATATACAGTTTTTTTATCCTGTTACAATATAATTGTCTATAATAAAAAATTATTAAATTAAAGAATTGTTTGATTTGGTACAAAAAAATGTTACCTTTTTTGTTTACCGTTAGTTTATTGCAAGAACAACAAATCATCATTTTACAGTTTCTTACTTTATCTTCTATAAGAGTACAACAGTAATTAGTTGGAAAATAAGGATAAAAACACAAATAAATAACACACACAGCTGAAATGATGTGATGTGACAGCTGTTACAGGATAGAAAAGATGTAGATGACTTATGCTACCAACATCACCATATAAAATATATGTAGAGAGATCATAGGACACATTAGCATAAAGAATCATGATTTTACGGCGTTTTATGACTCATAAACAGTAAAACAAAGAGCGGGACTACAGATAGCATGCTCACCTTTTTCGGCAAGACTAGTGCGGACAATGTATAGCCTATAAATATCCCGCTTGTCCTAAAAGGGTTAAGAAATCTTGTAGTTATTAACTGCAGTATATTTCTCACAGTCCAATGGTAGGTTGGAGATATAAATTTCAAATATTATTCTCATAATTCCTGAGCTCACTGACTCTATACTGTTGTTTTTGACAGTGAAATTAAAATTCTCTATATTCATGAGTTGTACATACATACAAAGAATGGTTTGAGCATTACATTTATTTAACCTTAATAAATAGTTGTGTCTTGTTTGCTCAACTGTAGGTTATGTTGTGTATCACAATAGGTCTTAGTCCTCTCTTCTCATTTTTACGTTTAATTACACTTAAGTGATTGTTGTTGTTTATAGATCTGAGAAATCTTAGGATTATTTTGCCCTGTTGAAGTTCGTTATAGGAGCCCCTCTCCACGTGCAGACGTGCAGTCTTTAGTGCTTTGTCATTCAATATAACTAATCATTGAATAGGTAATTTTTTTTTACTTCTTGTTAGTAACTTTTAAGATTACTTTTGAACTTTATGGAATATTCAGAATAACATAATGTGAGACATATTTTATTTATAACATAGTACTTTTAGCAATTTAAAATAATAATCATTTCATCAATCACACAAAATTGACTACCATTAGCTTTACATAGTGAAACACTTATGAAAGTGGATTAAATTTTCTATATCACAGTTCAAGGCTAAAACAGAATAGGAAATAATTACCTTTATCTTATGTACATTCTCATCTATGTTGACTTGGAATGCATCGTGGACAGCCTGGATCTTGTGTCCCACTTCAGTTTTGATTGCTCTAATGGACTTAAAATTCCCATCAAATTCGTGATTGTTCCTTGAGTAAAGTCTGTTCAGAAGATTGTTCACCTCTGATATGAAATATTCCACCTTAACAAATACAAACAAAGATAAGTAATGAATCAAATGTTACAGATAAATGTAGTTATTTTTAGGAAAAGAGAGCAAAGATTTGGCTAATAAACAAAAATGGTTTAATTAGTTAAAGGGATTTTAGAATTAATCATGTGAATTTTTTCAGAATTTCACAAAAAAAGATGAAAGTTGAGTACTTTATTCTTGTTATTTATAAAAATACATCTTGATTTGATGTAAAATTTATATTTATACAAAATGTTTATCAAATTGATTTTTAGTTCAAAGTTTGTTTTCGAGAATGGAAGGATAGTGTAGGAAATAGGATTTTCACTGGCATTTGATGTGGCTACTGGAAAAATCACTTTTCCTGACACTTAAGTACACTTTCTTTTACTAAACCTCTTAGTCTAAAAATTTTCAAAGGTATGTAAACAACAATTTGAACTTTAACTCTTTTTTGGTTCTAAGTATAAAAAAATGTATGCAACTATTTACATAATTATAAAAAATAAACTTTAGAAGGTTTTATTTATTTATATCGAAGCAAATGTATTCATTATATTTACATATAAATAAATACACATTGCACCATAAAGTATAAATTAACATTTTACACCAGCAAACCTGCTGGTTTTTCCTATTATATCTGGGCATTACATTTTTAACATGGGCAATAAAAGGATTACAAGGTGACCATATTATTTACATTCATGACATATGCTTAATATAAATTTTATATAATCATGATTGACAACATGATAAAAAAGAAAAAGAAAATTATTGAAAGAAATTCTAGAACAACTCTCTATCAGACTAAACGCAAAGAACCTGAAAAATTAATATCTGTTTTTTACAACAATTTAACTACAGAAATTGCTAAAAGTTTTAAAACACATGCCAGTATTAATGTATCCTCAAATTCCAAAATAAAACTAAAAAATATATTAGGAAATCCAAAGAATAGATGATGATGAAAAATCTGGAATCTATCAAATTAATTGTGACAACTAAAATTTAAAATACATTGGTCAAACAAAAAGGAAGATAAAAAAGAGAGTAAAGGAACATAAAGCATGTCTGAAGTATCAACAAGAGGAAAGATCGGCCATGGCGAAACATGCACTTGATACTGGACACTGCTTTTCACAAATAAAATTATTAAAAGAAATCAAAAACAACAAATTCCTCGATGCTTACGAAACTATTTTTATGCAGAAGAACCAAAATTATTTAGTAAATAATGAGCCTGGCCCTCTACAAAATTCACCGTTACTGCCTTTAATCTAATTAAATATTAGTTTTTACATATACAGTAGACATACTTCCTGGCCTTTAAAATATTATCTCTTTGAATTTTTCAAGACATATGTTTTTATTTAAGTCTAAATTGTTTGTATTATTACTTATTTTTATTTCAGTTATGTGGATCTGACGATGTGTTCATTGAGCACGAAAGGCCTCACAAAATTAAAAATTTGTCATTTATTGGAGTGTTTGATCATATATTAAGCATTTAGTTTTCCAATAAGAAGAATCTGGTAAAATGTATTCATGATATACTTTAATATTTATGACTTGTGAGCAACTAATATCACAAATCAAATCACAATTTACAAAAGTTAAATTCAGCCTGTTCAAACGCTTACCTCCTCAGGAACACTTTCCACAAACAATTTATCTGCTTCTCTGTTCTCGAATGTTTTCTTAGTGGTTAAAGGGAGCTGAGTCAGATACTCCACAATATCGTTAATGACGGAAGTCTTCGAGTCGCTGATGTTCTCGCTGTAGCCAGCCAATGTAACTTCAACTGTTTCTGCCTCTTGCTCGACTTCATCAGTCAGGATATCCAGTTCTTCAACAGCCTCAACTATTTGTCTAGCTTTCTGTAAAGTGTATAGAATTTAAGAAAGTACATCTCAGATCCCAAAATCGTAAGCAACATTCTTCGAATACGAAAATATCAGTTTGCTTCTAATTTTGATCAAACATGTTTCCCCTAAATTTTTTATTTTGATTCTTTGTTTACTTATGACTGGAAATGGCCATTCAACAGATGTATGATCCTGATTTAAAATTAGTCACTAGATATCAGGTTCTATGATTTATTCTATCACTTTCTTATAAGTGAAGTAATGAGAAGTACAAGCACAAATTTATCCCTCTCCCGGTCAAATTACCGCGACGCGCTTTTGGCGCTACTAGGCTGAATTAAATAACCACTCTGACACGAGGGGACACCTATTCGCGTTTTTACTAAGTTAGAACTTTATTTTAATAAAACTATTATGTATTATACATCATTACGAAGATGATTAAATCCTCTATAATAAAGTTTTATTTATAAAAAAAGTATCAACCTTATTAGGAAAATTAAAATCAAACAAAAATTATGCTATCACGCTAACACCTTGAACCTGCCATCTATGAAGTACAGAACCAAATGTAAAGACTGCGAAAACAACTAACGAAATTATTTCAGTAAATAAGTGGTTATAAAAAGTCCCAAATAGTTCATCAAATTACGTAAGATAGCAGCACAAGTCAGAAAGAATCGTACTACTGAACAACTAGATCACCGTCAATGAAGTAATCAATGAACCGTTTCAAATTATTAATCCTAGATAGCGTCCCTAGTCATAAAACTATGAATAAACAAGGCAACAATGACACTGCCAATAGATATTTCCAGTATTAGTTCCCCAAACAACCGTATGACAGCAGCACAAAGCAGAGAGCGTTGATAAAGCAGTGGAGGCAATTGGAGGCGTTTGCCCAGGAGAGGGTTAATATATTTTAATTCAACTTGATTCAAACATGCAAAACTCAACTTGCACTTCCAAAAAAAGTTTGAGTTAAGTACGAGAACATTTTAAGACTTTTAAAATACTACAATTTTTGGAACTTTTCACGTTTAAAATCGTCCATTTATAACAGTAAAAACGTGTAAAAGCAATGAATCCTATGCAGACTTTTTTAAACAAACATTTAAAAGAAGTTTAATTAAACTAAGAATATCAGGTGGTGTCAATCAGAATAGTTATAAAATTAAAGATATCCAAAAACCACCCCATCATGCAATTTTTTAGAATACCCTTACACTGCAAAAGTCAAAGATTAGGCAAAACAGAAACTGTCAGTAAAGTGCAAACCAATAGCAGTCTTGATACTCAATGATACTCATTTATTACCGGTAAAGATTACAAACATTGTCACATTGAAAAACACAATATTGTACATTTCAATTTTAAAAGCAATGCAATCCTCCAGTTCGTCCAGATCTTTAAAAGAAGTGATATATTAAACAAATAAATCAATTAAAACAAATCAATTAATTAATTAAAAACTAATTACAACACAGATAAAAGAATTTCCCAAGATCAACAACAATTATCTAATTTATGACTAATCCCAAAAAACTCATCCACTTCATAAAGTGGGTGTTCCAAAAGGAAAAATCCAATTGTCTTTTGAAAATACCAAATGGCAGTGATCTTAACCCATTTGGCAGTGTGTTCCATAATTTTGGTCCAAGAGATAATGTTGCTAATGAATATTGTTTGGAAATCAGTTTTTTGGTTACAATATTGTTTGCGCCCCTTGTGTTATATTGGTGGATGTTTTTATATGTTAGGTTGTTTGACGTAGCCATATAAAGCAACAGTTTATACACAACTAAACAAGGGACTGTCATAATATAAAGTTCTTGAAATTTTTGTTTACATGAATCCTTATAGCCAATACCAGAAATATAACGTACTGCTTTTTTTGTATTAATACAATTTTATTAATGTTCTTCTTAAATGTATTTCCCCATATTTCAATACCATAAACCAACTGAGAGTAAAAAAATACATAATATACCATTTTAAGAGCTTTCTCGTTGCAAAATTTAGACAGTTTTCTCATCATAAATATTGCTTTAGATAACTTTAAACAGAGAGTAGTTACATGGTCATTCCAATTTAAATTTTTGTCGATAATCAATCCGAGAAATTTTGTAGAATCATACATTGGTATTACTAAATTGTCAACTGCTATTTGAATTTCAAAGGAAGATTTTTTATCTGAAGTAAAATTGAGAGCTGTTGATTTATTTGCATTTACTGTTAAAAAGTTTTCATTAAAGTATTGCGCTATATTACAGTCAACTCCCGATTATCCGCGGGCGGATTATCCGCTTTTGCGCATTATCCGCGATCCGCGAACGATAGCCTATGTACTGTACTTACTGTATGCATATTAGTGATAAATGAATTAATAACTAAGTAATGAGTAATATGGTGGAATATTAACTACATAATGTACTGTATAGACAGTTATTTGAAGACGTAAGTTGTGTTGGCGACACGTGATGTGTAGCAGTGAGAGTGGCGGTGTGACTCGTCTGGCAGGCGGGCAGGCACCCAGCTCAGTCTGCTCCCCTCCACTTATTTGCCTCCCGTCTCACTTCCCAAGCATTTCCACCACTGCCACCTCCACTCCCTTGTGTCACTGCACACTGTTGTCGCGCATCAGCCATTACTGTCACTCATCTGCCATGACTCATCAGTCTGTCACTGCCTATTGTCTACACTACACTGTTTACTTCTCATTTGTTGCGTTATTCTAAACATCTGTATTTTTGTTGATTAGTTAGTGTATTGACTGTTCAACCTTTTCTTAGTGACTGGCCTTCCGTGTGTCAACTGTTCTGCTGTTTCTTTTTGAAGTGTCTTTCGTGTGTTATTGACTATTCTGCCATTTCTTATTGACTGTCTTTTCTTGTGTGTTATTGACTGTTTATCTAGGTGTGCCTTTACTTTGTTTTATCAGTATACTGTAGGCCTATATTAATTCGCTATGTCAGAAAAACGAAAGAGAGTTGTTTTAACAATCAACCAAAAACTTGAAATAATAAAAAAACTACAAAACGGTGTTTTGAAAAAACACCTGTGTGCAGAATATGGCATTGGAGAAATGACCGTACGTGACATCTTTAAACAAAAAGATAAGTTATTGTCGTTTGCTGCTAGTGCTGAAACGTCGTCTGCAATGAAAAAGAGAAAGGCAATGAAGCTTTCTACCTATGAACACCTAGACGCTGCACTACTTGAGTGGATTGCTCAGTTAAGGAGTGAAGGTACGCCAATCTCAGGTCCGATCCTAGCAGCAAAAGCTGAACATTTTCACAAACTGCTTGGCCTCGAAGGTATGTTTAATGCTTCTTCTGGTTGGTTAACTAGGTTTAAGCAACGCCATGGCATCAGGGAAATTTCACTGCAAGGTGACAAACTCAGCAGTGACACTGAAGCTGCTGAACTATTTAAAGCAGAGTTTGAGGAGTATGTTGCTGCTGAAAATCTGACTCCAGACCAGATTTATAATGCAGACGAATCTGGTTTGTTCTGGAAATGTTTGCCGACACGTACACTTGCTTTTGAAAGAGAACGTCAAGTTTCAGGGCACAAATCTAGTAAGGAAAGATACACATTCTTTGTTGTGGCAATGCTTCAGGGGAGCATAAATTAGATTTAGTTGTTATTGGTAAGTCCAAAAAACCACGGTTCTTTAAAGGTTCTAGAGCTGTAAACCTCCCTGTTCAGTACTTTTCTCAAAAAAAAAGGATGGATGGGCTAAAGAATCTTCAAAGAATGGTTTGAAAAACACTTTGTCCCACAAGTTGAAAACCATCTTATGTCCAAAAACTTGCCCCTGAAAGCAGTTTTATTAGTAGATAACGCCCCTTCACATCCCGCTGAAAATGTGATGAAATCTGTTGATGGGAACATTGTTTTAAAGTTTTTACCGCCAAATGTAACTCCTTTGATCCAACCAATGGATCAAGGAGTTATTGCAGCCACAAAAAAGAATTATAGGTCCCATTTACTAGAAAGAAGAATAAATGAAGGTTATGACCTGAAATTGTTCTGGAAAGATTTTTCTATTCTTGACAGCATTTACGACATTGCAGCAGCTTGGAAGTCAGTAAAATCGTCAACCTTGCAAAAATCATGGAAGAAACTAATGGCAAGTGAAGAAAACAGCAATATTAGTGTAGAAGAAGAAGCCCTTCAAGATCAATCTGATATAGATTGTGCATTAGCTTTAGCACAATTGGCAAGAACCGTCGAAGGGGTGAGCAAGTTAATGACGAAAACATCAATGAATGGATGAACTGTGATGCTGACGATCCTGGGTACGAACTCCTGAGTGATGAAGACATCATTAACAAAGCTCAGGGAGTCGAGGAAGAAATTTACAACAATGAAGAAGAAGAGATGCCTCCTCAATCGCGTGTTTCACATGAATCAGCTCTACAACACGTTGAACGACTTATTGAATATTTAGAGGGCGAAGACTTCGGGACAGTTGCAGACGATCTTACATTACGTAAACTTAGATCACAAATTAGGGTTAAGTGCCATAACAAAACAAAACAGAAGAAACTTACTGATTTTTTTAAAGCAAATTAATTTGCAGTTAATGTAATATAAAATAGTTTTATTATTTAGAGTAGGGTATTTACAGAACAGTACTGTATTTTCATTCCCGTCTATGTATATTTTTAGTTAGCTATGATGTACAGTACAGTACTACTAACTTTTAGATTGTTTGTACTCGATACTGTATTAACTGCAGGCTTACGTAACGGTATACAATACCGGTATGTAATGTTAACTTTGAACTTATTCCAGCCTTTTAAATGTAATAAAAACTTAGTTATAAGTCATTAAATGTCCTACTTTGCTTATTTCGAGTTTTTCTTTGCCTTTCTTTACGTTTTGCAGATTATCCGCGAATCACGTTATCTGCGGCCGCCAAGCCACTCTATTCCGCGGATAATCGGGAGTTGACTATTAATTTGTATATTTGCTATGATTTCTAAATCCTCCAAATTTTTGTGTTTATATAGTATAGATGTGTCATCTGCATATAAAATTGTCTGGTTAGGATTACTTACATTTCCAATGGCATTAATATATATTAAAAATAGCAATGGACCAAGAACGGAACCCTGAGGCACACCCCACTTAATGTCTGATCTTTTAGATGTGACTTCACCCTGATCATTTTTATGGTGACAAACTGTTTCCGACAGACCAAGTAAGATTTCAGTAAATCATGAGTTGTCCCTCTTATTCCGTAGTTTTCTAATTTATCAAGCAAAATATTTATATTAACACAGTCAAAAGCTTTTTGCAAATCCAGAAACACACCACAAATAAAATCACCATTTATCATTCCTTCCATTATTTCATTAAGAAATTTGATTATGGCTGACAAAGTTGATTTCCCCCTCATGAATCCATGCTGATTTACAAAAAGTATGCTCTTAGCTTCTAAAAAATCAATTAACTTATTACAAATAGCTTTCTCAAAAACTTTAGCAATAACAGGCAGAAATGCAACTGGTCTATAGTTAATAATTTTTTAGCAGTTTCCCTTGTTTTTAAAAATAGGCACAATTTTAGAAATTTCAGACTGGGAAATTCCTGATTCAAAACTTGTATTAATTATAGATGATAAAGGTCCTGCTATAACATCTGAAATATTCTTTAATAAATTAGTACTTATGCAGTCCCAACCAACTGCAAAACTATTCTTCAAGTTCTTTATTATTTTAAGAATCTCTTTTTCAGAGGTTGGGTGAAGAAACAAGCTGCTTTCAATTCTTTTACCCTTAAAAGAGTAATTCAAATTATTAAAATTAATGGCCAATTGTTCAGGGATGCCCTTAAAATAATCATTAAACTGATTGGCAATAACATTGGGATCAGTTATCAAATTAGCATTGCTTCTTCCTAAATCTCTGTTTATGATTTTCCATGTATCAGCATTTATGTTTTTTTTAATTCAAAATTTTATTTGTCATATATTCTTGTTTTGTTTTTCTTAGCAGACTTTCATATTTTTTCTTTTGCATTTTTAAAAGCTTCTTAATTCCAAATTTATTACCATTTCGAACCCAGAGTGTTTCAAGGAAAATTAAAACATTTTTTGTCTCCGTAATTTCTTTAGTTATCCATGGAGTTTTATATTTAATCTGTTTCTTAATATTTTTATTTTTTATTGGGCAACAAATATCAAGATTATAATTTAATATTTCAACAAAACTAGAATATTGCTTATTGACATCACAACTTGATGTCACTATATCCCAGTTTTCTTTTTGAAGAAGATAATTTAGTATGCGTACATTTTCTGCATTGAAAGACCTTGCTTTTGTTGGTATTCGCTTTAAGAAATATTCTGTTGCATCATTAATAGGAATATCAAGTGTGATACCAAAGTGATCTGATAATCCTGTAATTATGACTTTTGAAGTTACTTTTTTTAAGCCCAACTTTTTATTGATTACTATATTATCCAAAGCTGACTGTGTATTCTGAGTTACTCTGGTTGGTTGGTTTATCAGATATCTAAAATTGAATTCATTAAGAAAAGTCATTAGTTTAAATTTATTGTTAGATTGCACTAAAATATCAATATTAAAATCTCCCATCAGAATACAATTAGAACTAGAATCAAGTGAGTCAACTATTTTGGATAATTTACATATAAAACTATCAATATCAGAATTGGGCAGCCTGTAGATACAAATAATTATGTAATTCTCATTGTTTATTTTAGTTATAATTCCTGTAGCTTCCAGTAATCCTTCACACGAAGTTATATCAAGTTTTTCAAATGAAACAGAACGTTTTGTGAAAATTGCAGCTCCACCACCTTTAATTGAGGTTCTAGAAAAAGAATTAGCCAATGTATACATCCCATTATTAAATTTGATGCATTCAAGAATGTTATCGCTCGACCAATGTTTAGTTATCAGTAAAATATCAGGATTTATCTGGTCAATTAAAATTTTAAAATGGTTCAATTTTGGTTGTAAGCTCCTTGCATTCTGATGGAAAATCTTAAAGTCTGTTATACATTTGTCTCTGCCTGTAATACTTGCAAGTTTTTTGTCTGATCTAATTCAAAATTTATTCTATTATTATAGGTTACATTAAAACTATTTCAAGTGTCACTTGAACAAGATACTGAATGCTCCCTGGTAGAAAGAAAATCACTGAAAACATTTTTCTTCTTAATTACACTGTGAGGAGTAGACCATCCTGAAAAGTTAGTGGCCACCGATTCATTGTTGAGGCGCTTGGTGTCCATAGACTTTGTTGTGTTCAACACTTCACAGGAGTCACCATCGACAAATGATGTAGATGTCTCTAATACTATATTTGGGTTTGACACGTCAGGATTTTCATGATTCTGCAGCAGCGCAGAGATGGTATGTCGCAGATGTTGAACAAACTCGGCATGTGTTAAACCATTCCTTAACACTCTTCTGGCCTTTTCGTCATACGTTACAATAGTTACAGAGGTTCCGGTGACACGCTGAAAATCAACTATTTGAGCACAAAAATGTTCTGGATTGATACCATCCCGTACACATCCCATGGGCGAACAAATCAGCTGACTGAAATTTCTTTTCTTGAAGTCCTCTTTGAGTTGTTGAAATGCATAATCATATATTTCACCATTAGGTTTTTGAAAATAATTATCTTTAGTGATTAGACTATATACAGCCACTCCGGTTCCAGTTACCTGGCAAGCCAAATGATCACTGAAATAATCCTTACTAATATCTGGTTTACCGAAGTGCCTCTTGAAAACTTTAGCTACACCAGCGCTCATATTTCTGTCATTGCTGAAGTCTCCCGAAACACAATGCGCAAAGGCAACACTTTTGTCTGTACAGTTATCCTTTATTAGTCTGTTCATGTCTGCCTCAATGATGTTGATCTGTTTTAGTTCTTCATGTGGTTTTTCTGGTAAGCCAAACTCTCGTACCAAACTCTCTGGTAATCTATCCTCTAATTGCCACAATCTAATAGCCTTTATTATTAAAGCAGCCAGTTTATATTTCCCACTTTTATTCAAATGGAGGCCATGTTTAGTATAGTGAAGTCTTCTAAGACAGTTTAGGTTTAGTACATAGACATTTTTCATTCTAGCTGTTAGTTCAATTATATAGTTATTTGCTAATCTTAGCAATTTATTTATGGGATCGTTCCATAGTTTATCATGTCTTATAGGTACAGTACTGATAAAAACAGGCCTAAACTTACTAATTATTTGTAATTGTTTATCAAGGTCTTTGTAAATATAATTAAAACTTCCATTCAGGCTGTCATTGGTTCCACCAAGAATTATTAGAGGATTTTTACTTTCTAAGGCACTGGACTCAATAACCTGTGCTAGAGTGGTGTTTGCTCTTACATAGCCAAAAGCGTGAATTTTCCCATTGCTTAGTTTTTCTATTTTGCTACTTAAGTAACTACCTTGGCTGTCGCTGCACAGAGTAACGTTTACTTGTGGGCAGTCCACTACAAATCTTTCTTTTTTTTCTATGGCAGTTTTGTAATATTTCTTTATTTTATCTGCGTTGATAATTTTTATGTTTGGATCTGGGTTTTTGACATGTACTGAAGATTTTAAGGACGGTAATGGAATTTCCCTCCTTATTAATTTAGAATCTGGTGGGCAGTCTAAAGCTTCATACATGTTTGAAGTAGAAATTATAGACTCAAAAACTCTTTGGCTATGATTTTTGTTGATTTTTTTGTTAATTTTTATCTTCAGACTTATCCACATATTTCCTGTATTTTTTTGGATCAGAAGTAGAGGTGTTCTGTGTATTGATTGGCAACTCTGAACAGTTGTTTTCAACAGGGTGCAATATTAGAGCATTGATAGTGGCTCGTGACAGTTTAGTGTACTGGTGGTTGTGCATTAAATATGCAAGCAGAGCCCTTTTAAGGATGACATCCTTTTCCTTAATTTCTAATTGATCAAAGTAGTTTTCAACTAAACTCGCTCCGCTGTGTAGTCCTTTTATGAACCAATCAACCATCAGCAACAAGTACACACCACAATCAATGTTATTTTTTTGCTGTGGGCAGTCAAGAATTTTGAAGTTTGTACTTTCAGAGGGGCACAGATATTTTGATATCCTGTCAAAGAGCAGTTTATCAAGTCTCTTCAAATTCTTCATCAAAATACTGACAGAGTAGCCAAAAAAACCGATCAGTTAAATGACCTGCTGAAAAATACTGAGCCAGACTTGCTTATTTTAACAGAACAAGGTCTGAAACAACAGCTTCTGTGTAACATATGCTTAACTGGATAGGCTATACTCTGATCACTGACTACAGCAGAGAACACTACCAAAAGGGATGAGTAGCTATCTATGCTGAATCCATTACAATTAACATAGAATCCATTAACACATATAGAATCTGTAGAGGAGAGCTGGCATTGGAGGGTGCACTTGTCAAAATTGAAACAGAGCATAAATACCTTTATGTTCTAGGGCTCTACAGAAACAAAGGAAACCCAGAACAGGACCTTGGGACAATATCTGAGACGATAAATAAAATACTCACAGCAAAGTACCCATTTATAATAATGGGTAATATTAAAAAATAAAATCAGTTGAAACCCCCGTAAACTATAATGTTACCCATGTGTTTCTCCCACCTAAAAGAGTTACTCCTACATCTAAACCTTCAATTGACTGTGTTTTTACTAATTTGGTTCATGAATGCCTAGACGTGATTGTCATCAACACAGCAATTTCTGACCATAAAAGCACGAAGAAAATGTGCACAATTAAACACATAAAAAAACACAAAGATAAATCTTTTACCTCAGAGCATAGGGTATTAAATTCTAAAAATCTCACGTCTCAAAGGTCTACTAGACCTGCAAAACTGGGAAATGGTCCTGAGATCAGTGACCCATATGAAACTTTCAACAAGATTCTAATAAATGCACTAAACATAACTTGTCCTGTTGTCAAATCAAAAGCGAAAAGAAAAGTACATTGAAATATTACAGACAGGGAAACAGCTGAACTGAAGAACATATTCTATAAAGCACTTGATAAACATAATCTGACTGGACAAGAAGACAAAAAAAGATGCAATAAAACAAATACGATTTACGAGGTGTGATCAAAAAGTTCCAGAACTTTTTATTACTATGGGAATGCAATGTCTCACAGCGATGCGGTCGGCAGCATTGTATTCCCTGACTCAACAGTAACACAGCTGTGTTTGCAGATCAATCATAACATCACTGAAAGTAACATTAGCACAGTTTGTTTGAGATTAGTTTTATAGAGTTTGGCTATTTTTTTGTCTAATGAAAATGAATGTGAAAGAAGAGCAACGTGTTTGTGCGAAGTTTTGTGTGAAACTGAACAAAACGTTTTCTGAAACCTTTTTGATGTTACAAGAGGCTTTTCGTGAGGAATGTCTAAGCCAAGCATGCTGCCATCAGTGCTTCAAGAGGTTTAAAGATGGCCGAACATCCACAGACGACAGAGACCTGAGCTGTGGCAAAGTGGTGATTGGGTCCTTCACCATGACAATGCTCCTGTTCACTCTGCATTAGTTATCCGAGACTTTTGTGTAAAAAACGCAATGACTGTCATTCCTCAATCCCCCTACTCACCTGACCTGGCTCCTGACTTTTTTCTCTTCCCAAAGCTCAAAAGACCCCTGAAAGGATGAAGATTTCAAACAGTTGACGAAATTAAAGAAAAAACGACGGAGCTGCTAAACACCTTTACAAAAGAAGAGTTTTCTGGGGCTTTTGATCAGTGGAAACACCGGTGGGAAAAGTGTGTAGCTTCTCAAGGCGAGTACTTTGAAGGAGACAAATTCGAATAACCTGTATGTTGTATGAATAAATGTATAAAAAATCAGTCCTGGAACTTTTTGATCACACCTCGTAAGGTTAAAAACAGTCAAAACACCAATATATAGCAGAAAACATTGTATAGCCTCATGACAAAACAAAAGTAATCTGTAATAAACAGTGAAAGGTATATAAAGTAATGAAACAAACTTATGATACATTGATAGCTTGAAAACCATATGATCGTTCATGCCACTTTAAGTTATTTAGGTTTGTAGCACGATCAATCAGCTATGAGAAGTTAGGACAGGATTGTTCATGCTGCTCCATATTATATTATAGTGAAGGAAACAGGATTTTTTGGGACATTTACCATTGTTCAGTGATAAAAAAAAGTCAGTAACATTAAGTTTCGGACAAAAAATCAGTAACACTACATTTTGAGATCTGTAATCTGATCTATTCTTCAGGTAAATAACTAACCTAAAACATAATTACAAACTAGGTTAAAATAAACATACCAGAGTGTTGTGACACGCATGAGTCAGGAATCACAACCACCATGTTGTGTGTCAACTTCACTAACTCTAAAACATGCACTTAATAAAAAACGAAATACAACACTGATTATTAAAACTGAACTACAAAATACAGGTCACAATAGGCCTGCATTCACCAACCAACCACCTACGACTGGCCAGAGGCCAATAGCAAAAGGCAATCGTCATGGCGGAAACAAGATGGCGGCAAAAAAGAAAGGACCAGGAGTGGGTATTTTTGTTATTGGTTCATGCTAGATGAACTTCTTAAAACCATACTGTGACTCTGCATTGGTTCATTACAAATATCCAATCTGTTTGGTACTGTCAGATCTTGAAACATAGTGTTACTGATTTTTTTAAATGACTGAATGGTGGAAAATGTCCATAAAATTCCTGTTTCCTCTACAATCCTTCTATTGGCAAAAAAAACTTCAAACAAAGCATACTAGTGCTCCATCTACTGTTAATAAATGCCTGATCAACTTGATTTCCAAATATCAATATTTCAACTTCAAAAGTGCTAGCAAACTTGGTTCAGCTTAGTATTTACAATCTTTTTCATCTACATTAATACATGTTTTCTAACCTCTGCTGCTAATGTTGCTTTCGTTTCAACTTGGCCTGCTTCCACAATAGTTGCACAGCATTTTTCTCTGAAGGTGTTCATCAGTTCCATGATGTTCTTCAATGTACAACTGATCTTTTGGGCATTACACTCTGCTTCTGCTTCAACTTCTTGAATTTTTGCATAAGACTGTTGACAAACAGTAAAGAAATTTACACTCAGAGTTTAGCTAATTATGACCCTGAAACTTTTTATAGAAAATATAACCAAAAAATAAAACAAGCAAAACAAAATAATATAGATAAAATTATTATCAACAGCAATAGCAAAACTTGCATTTCAATAAAGAATGATGTACAAAAGTACTTGCCGGAATATATATTTTGTGGGTAGTATGTTCACCTGTCATATATATACATATATATATATCAATAAACATTGAATCACAAAAAGTACTTGCTCCGCCGGGAGTCGAACCCGGATCTCTCACTTGCCGGGTGAATGTGCTACCATTACACCACACAGAGCCCTTACTTATTCCAATTCAATTATTTGGTATTTTGCCGTATCTGTCACATATGCGTTTAATAACCATGGATGATATATATATATAAACACATACATATTATATATATATATATAAATCAGAACACGATACAAAATAATTTATTTTCTTATGTATTTTTAATCACTAATTTAAAGACAAGTGGTTTGTCATCAAACTTAAAATACACATACACTGAATAAAAAATACACACTACAACGAACATACAAAAAAGATGATAAATAAAAAATCTTGAATATCATACCAATAAGAATGTTTCATAAAGTGGAAAACTTAAGATTGAATATGAATTACCAGTATTTTTGTAACTGATGTCTTGAATATCCTGTTAATACTAGAATACACACGTAAACATACAGTATGAATAACTGTTAAAGAATAGCCTTTTCCTCTTTACAGACGCAATGAAGAGGTCTAAATAAATTACTTGAGCAAATAACGTTTTAACTGAGCCTAGGTAACCTGTTAAAAACCTTTAAACTAATGTACTGGGGCTAACGTTCAAACAAAAAGCCAGCCTATGCTGTATGTTCTTATTTTCTTTGCTGTCTTTTGGTATGTCTAGGGGTTGATTGCAAGAATGCACTGGCTGTAAAATATTTACAGATGTTCATTAGATCAATGAAGCTGTTGGAATTCTTAACACACTTCTTTTAATGGTTAAATTCATCAAAATATATATATATACCATATATATATATATATATATATATATATATATATATATATATATATATATATATATATATATATATATGGTATATATATATATATATATATATATATGGTATATATATATATATATATATATATAAATATATGGTATATATATATATATACCATATATATTTATACCATTTATAAACTATAGTTCATATGTGAGAAGAAATAAGGATAATACTGACTGTAAGCTGAGTTTCTCATGATGTTGTAACCCTCAAACTGCGAATCACACAATTGTTTATATGACGTAACTTTAGAAGAAGTAAATACTGCTGTATAATTCAAATGGTATTCATATTAGGGGGAAGAATCACACATTTCATTCATGTTGGAGTTTGTTAGGATTTTCTTAACTTTTACTTATTTTATAGTTATTAGTGTCAGCTATAGCAGCTGTCGCAAATATCGTAGTATTTATTGCACAACATTTTTTTCTTGTATTGTTGGAAATTTAAAAGATTTATTTCAGATTGTTTTTAGTGAATTATTAGTTTTACAATAGTTTAAAACGCTTATTTATATTGCATAAATAGTAAAATAATTAATTTTTAATGTTCTACAATGAAATTACAGAATAAATTTACAATAAATAAGACACCAAGTGTATGCAAACTTTGCGAATAATTCACAAAATTACCAATAGGTACAAAATAGCTGATACTGGTTCAAAGTTACTATTTGTTGACTTGCTTGAAAATTAAATCTTTGATTTCAAAAAGGTCTCATATGTAGCATACATTTATATTAGAAGATGTTTTCAACTATTATAAGTTACATTGAAAAATTATGCTCTCCTAATTTTCATAACACAAAATATTTACCTTTTCAACATTATTTTTATTGCAGGTGCAAAAACGTTTGAAGTCTTCAATAGTTGAGCACATATTTTCCATGGCAGTGAACCCATTACTGGCTATGTTACTTTGAAGTATCTTCATAATTATGTGATGCTTATCATCGGCATCTCTACAGCTCTGTACCAGTCCATTCAATACATCCACCTGAAAATTTACTCAAGGAAGTGACTTTCAAAAAAATGATTTATTTAGAACTAATAATTATACCATTAAAACTGCCTGTAATATTGTAAAAACATAAACAAATATAAATGGGGAATATATTGATTTTTACCAAACATTAAATAGGATATGTTTATCTGTATAATTGAAACTATTGATGGCCAGTTAAAAAAAATTAGATTCCGATACCAAAATAGTGGTTTTTAATTCTTGATTCAGAATAATGTGTTATTAAGAAATAAGAATAGGGTCCAATTAAAAAGGTACATAAAAAGTTTGATTCTGATTACCCATATGACCATATGATATCAAATCTGAATTTGATATAGATTCCTGTACAGATAATAACTAAGAATAACAACTTAAAGTACTATTAATAACTAAATATTAACCAAAGAATTTAGATAGAACAGAAAGAGAAGATTTATCTTTACTACATTCAAAGGAAATTCCTCTTCTTCGTCATAAAGACATTAAAAAGAACACACAATGAAAAAGAGAAAAGTTTTGTTTTCTGCCTTATTTAATCATAAACAATAACTTTGAATTTAATACGACGATAAAACATTTAAAGATATAAACACACACACACACACACACACATAGGATATATCTATTAATACAACTACACAAATTATGAGATAAACAAAAATTAACAAACATCTGTTTAGTTACTGCAGACAAGCGGACGTTCGCGTATAGACACATCAATCGCAGGGCGATGCACGAATATAAATAGGTAGACATAAGGATTAGAAACTGCAAGGGTGCAGGGGCGATGCACAATGATAAAATACAAAATGTAAGATGAATATTATATTTATTTTTTTAATATGGTGATTGTTTTAGCTACCTTTTCATATACAGTAGCTTAGTGGTCACTGACAGACTTCAGTGCCAAAGGCAGGACCGAAGACAGCTGAATATTATTAACGATGACTTTCGCTCCCTTCAACTTTCCGCTCAGTGAAGCTTAACTACTGGAATCTGAAGTCTATGTCCGTCTGAAGAGATAAAAAAGTAGTCTGTGACAAAGATGTTCAAATGTTATGGTGTTTGGCTTGTCTGTGCGTTCACCACCATCATCAAGTGCCATGGGGGTGGAGAGGCATCCACTCCTAATATAACATTTTGTATTTATGAAATCTTAAAAGAGGGGAAAAACTTTTGCCAATCGTATACTGCTGTTTCTGTCATGAGATTTTCTTTGTGAAGTTCTCTTCAGCATCTTAAGAACCCTAGATGGTGCCATCTACAGAAAAATGCAGAACTTGTTGGCACATGGCTCTGAAAACACCATTTCAAAATACGACAAACTTATACCTACAGTTTTCAATGGCAGTATCAGAAAGTAGCAGCTAAGAGCTTGGTATTCCTCTAGCATCTGTGTTAACCACAGGATAAGGAATTTCTCTTTCAGTGAATCATTACTTCAGTAAGTGATTCCAGAAACTTTTTAACTCTACCTTGAAAATAATACTAATTCAAATTCTAAGAAATAAGAAATGACTTACCAATTTTTGCCCCACATTCAATGTACTATTGTTTAATTCTTTGATTCTGTCTCTGAATTCTCCAACATCCTTGAAACACATTTCTAAATTTTCAGCTATTGCACCTAAAAGGCTGTCTGAAAAACAAAAGAATGTGTATTTTTAGAGACACAATATTCTAGTATAGGTATCACTAAGAGTTAGAAATTTTGACATTTCAGCCAAATTTCTTCAAATAAATGTTGAGCAAAAATTATGCATCTAAGATATCATACTTAATATAATTAACTTCAAAACTTATTTAGTATTTAAACTACATAATACATACACAGCTCCGAATCTGATTCTTCTCTAAATGTTTTATTCAGACAACTTATTGGCTCAATAAATTGACAGATAGATTTATCATTGTTGTAAAATATACAGACTGTGATGGGAAGTCAAATGATTGTGATAAAGATATTTACTTCAGATTATTTTAAAATTATCCAATATAATTTAACCCTTTCATCGTTGATACTAAAAGGAAATTAAGTAAAAGAAAAGAAGTGGATGGGCCATACTCTCCGGAAAAATTAAAATGAAATACCAAGGCAAACCATAGTTTGGATTTCAAAATAGCTTTGGAAATTCAACCATTTTATGAATATTAAAAAAAAATATAAATATACTTGGTCATCAAGAAGTAATTTACATTTTTCTTAACCAGGATGATCACTCAAACCTCTACAAATTTCCGGTTTTTCCCTGGGTATCCCAATTTTCTAGTCTATTTTCAAACCAAATTAACATGCTGTATTTAACCGTTATGCCGAGAGGAAATATGAGGGTTTATTGTCACCAGCTCGTATTTTCATGAAATGACATGAAGTGGTTTAGCAAATTTCATTGCTAGCGATATGCAATTGGTTTTTTTTTTCGAGTTTTTACACTCACATATAGTACAAAAGTGACCGTTCGAGTTGGGGAGTGTCACGAATTCATGAGCAGGGCCAAAGACATCACCAGATGGAAGAACAACTTCTCTGTCTGACTCACACAATTGAGAGAGAACACTTACTAGGATATCACGTCTGCTACATGGTCTGTCAGGTTGACCTCAATGTCAGAATAAACTTTTGTCACCACTAGAAATAGGATGATCCTAAACAATCTCTAAGACCACATGATTGGTCTCTAAAGCTTTCATCCATAATGAACCACTAAAACTACAACCTACAAGAGCTAAACTATAGTAATAACAACACTAAAACACTATAAAATACATTTTCCTCACACACTATTGGATTCGTAACTCCAAAAACAAAACCCAGTACTTATTTACAGTTTCACAACAACAACATAGCTGACGCAAAACCACAGCGTATTATGTCACGTCATCTGTCCGTTGAGAACGATGTTCGATGTTTTACGATAATCAAAGTAGGAACAAATTGGTACTATAGTTAATGCTCTGACAGACTGTATACAATAAAAATCATTCATATGATTTAAATACCTAAAATTTAAATAATTGTAAACGTCTACTTTGGCAACGAATGTTCGCCATTGCCAACTGCAGGCTTAACTTGGCCCTTTGGGATGAACAAATCTAAGAATGCCACGCTACTTCAAAAGAATGCACAGAGATTTAGGGAAATTTATACATTTTTAAAAGTACAAGTTATATCCTCTACCTTCTCATTTTAAGAATATAAATGATAGCTTATAAAATGATTTTCCAGAATATATTCCTTTTACGTAAACATTTATGGATATATACTTATAGAAATCTACCTACATTTATGTACAACTACACAAAATACGACATATAGACAAAATAAAAATAGTGATCATATGTTTTCGGCCAAGCAGTAAACATCCACATATAGAACCAGCAGATATGATGGGGTTGACAAATACATCACATTATCTTGTTACTGTATGTTTCTAAACAGTTTTAATAAACAAAGAACTATAAAACACATTTTGGCAATGGATAATTTGTGTACTTCTGAAGAGTTGACCACTAATAAACAAAGCAGACCCGGGACGACAATGTACCAAAATAAACATAGAAAATACTAACTATAGTTAAAATATTATTTGTTAAACTAGAATAACAAGTCTAAAAAGTGGCTGGCAGTAACAGCTGTTAATACTTTCACATATTTTATAAATAATTGGTAACAAATACCTACTTGCATTATCTGTTGCATTCGCTTTGAATTCTTCTTCTAACTTGTAAAAAGACATTAAATTGTTTGACAACTCCTCAAGTTTTGTAGTGATTGCAGTTTTTAGTTGTACCAATTCTTGTAAATTGCTGTTATCGACATTTCTGGAAGAAAAAAACCATTTTTACTTTCTATATAGTTTAAGCCATGCTAAGATACATTAATTGTACAAATTACCATCAAAATCTTGCCAGAAACATATTGTGCAGAAAAAAAAATACAATTATTATACACTTTCATTTCAAGCAACAAATTTTTTTTATAAATAGCACGTTCTCAATTTGTCATAAAAAATTGAAGTACCATCTATTAAAGTGTACATTTATATGACTCTTGTTGACAAACATATTTTGTACTGAATATTTGAAACACTTGTATTCTGCATAAAAAGTGCCAAGCGGTTTATACCACTGTTGTTGAGTTGACTGATATTGTGTAGAAATTATACTGTTGACAATCTGTTGTGTTTAGGTTAGTGTTTTGTTTTTATTTAGTACATGTTTTAGAAAAAATGTGCATGAAGTTGAAACATGTTAGCTGCGATTCCCAACTTATGGTTCAGATATGTTTTGTTTGTTTTTAACCTAGATAGGTTTAGGTTAGTTATCCATCTGAGGAAAAGATCAGATTTCAGATCTCGAAACGTAGTGTTACTGGTTTCTTGGATCACTAAACGATGGTCCTAAAAAGTCCTAATAATAATAGATAACGCTACATTTAAATTAGATGACTAGTTTGTATTTCTAGAGAATTTGATGATATTTATAAAAATATTTATAGTAAAAAAAGTGGATTCTCGCTGAATGTATTTAACTTCGTTGTGTGGCGATCGGCACCTGCTGTATTGCCACATCAAGACATACATATTTAATTTAATACTAAGGTTATAAGTAAGACACTTATCAATCAGAGGGAATCTCAGTAGGTTTTTGAGTTAATAAGTCATTATTTCACTCATACCAGTAAGAGTACTCACGCTTTCCGTTGGACTTTGTCATGCAGTTTGTTCTGGTGTTGCAGAAGAGTTCCTATCACAGAGTGACACGCTTTCTCCTGGTTTGCCAGTGTAGCCTCTGTTTTTTTGTATTCTTTAATGAAATATTCACTGACTAGTATTTCTTTTGACAATCGATTCAGTTCTTCCTTGTAGCTTTTGATTTCAGTTTGGAATGACTTCTTCAAGTTATCGTACTCTAAACATTTGATACCATAATCAGTGTTTAGTTGCTTAAATGTTTCCTGCAACAAATTGTAAGAGAAATTTTAGTAAAACTATCCGTAGAAAAGATTCCGATAATGATGCTTACAGCATGAAACCCATCAGAAGTTTGTAACAAAGTAAGGAGCTAATTTTTCCTTAGTAAACTAAACAATATATTTTGCCATTACAAATTTACTGAGTTCAAAAAAATTTAAACACCAGAAAGTACCTATCCTTTCAATAGCATTATATCTCTTATATACCTAGAATATGGAGCAGATAAACTGTTCCTCTATTATACCTTTTTACTAGTAGAGGGTGGGTACTGACACCATGGGCTTATACAGGTTAAAGTATAAGTGTACTAGTACATATAACTCTTATATACCCAGAATATGGAGCAGATAAACTGTTCCTCTATTATACCTTTTTACTAGTAGAGGGTAGGTACTGACACCATGGGCTTATACAGGTTAAAGTATAGGTGTACTATTACATATAACTCTTATATACCCAGAATATGGAGCAGATAAACTGTTCCTCTATTATACCTTTTTACTAGTAGAGGGTGGGTACTGACACCACGGGCTTATACAGGTTAAAGTATAAGTGTACTAGTACATATAACTCTTATATACCCAGAATATGGAGCAGATAAACTGTTCCTCTATTATACCTTTTTACTAGTAGAGGGTAGGTACTGACACCATGGGCTTATACAGGTTAAAGTATAAGTGTACTATTACATATAACTCTTATATACCCAGAATATGGAGCAGATAAACTGTTCCTCTATTATACCTTTTTACTAGTAGAGGGTGGGTACTGACACCACGGGCTTATACAGGTTAAAGTATAAGTGTACTAGTACATATAACTCTTATATACCCAGAATATGGAGCAGATAAACTGTTCCTCTATTATACTTTTTTACTAGTAGAGGGTGGGTACTGACCCCATGGGCTTATACAGGTTAAAGTATAAGTGTACTAGTACATATAACTCTTATATACCCAGAATATGGAGCAGATAAACTGTTACTGTAACATACCTTTTTACTAGTAGAGGGTGGGTACTGACACCACGGGCTTATACAGGTTAAAGTATAAGTGTACTAGTACATAATTATAACTCTTATATACCCAGAATATGGAGCAGATAAACTGTTACTCTAACATACAATTGTACTAGTAAAGGGTGGGTACTGACCCCATGGGCTTATACACGTTAAAGTATAAGTGTACTAGTACATATATCTCATATATACCCAGAATATGGAGCAGATAAACTGTTCCTCTATTATACCTTTTTACTAGTAGAGGGTGGGTACTGACACCATGGGCTTATACAGGTTAAAGTATAAGTGTACTATTACATATAACTCTTATATACCCAGAATATGGAGCAGATAAACTGTTCCTCTATTATACCTTTTTACTAGTAGAGGGTAGGTACTGACACCATGGGCTTATACAGGTTAAAGTATAGGTGTACTATTACATATAACTCTTATATACCCAGAATATGGAGCAGATAAACTGTTACTCTAATTATACGGTTTTACTAGTAGAGGGTGGGTACTGACCCCATGGGCTTATACAGGTTAAAGTATAGGTGTACTATTACATATAACTCTTATATACCCAGAATATGGAGCAGATAAACTGTTCCTCTATTATACCTTTTTACTAGTAGAGGGTGGGTACTGACACCACGGGCTTATACAGGTTAAAGTATAAGTGTACTAGTACATATAACTCATATATACCCAGAATATGGAGCAGATAAACTGTTCCTCTATTATACCTTTTTACTAGTAGAGGGTAGGTACTGACACCATGGGCTTATACAGGTTAAAGTATAGGTGTACTATTACATATAACTCTTATATACCCAGAATATGGAGCAGATAAACTGTTCCTCTATTATACCTTTTTACTAGTAGAGGGTGGGTACTGACACCACGGGCTTATACAGGTTAAAGTATAAGTGTACTAGTACATATAACTCTTATATACCCAGAATATGGAGCAGATAAACTGTTCCTCTATTATACTTTTTTACTAGTAGAGGGTGGGTACTGACCCCATGGGCTTATACAGGTTAAAGTATAAGTGTACTAGTACATATAACTCTTATATACCCAGAATATGGAGCAGATAAACTGTTACTGTAACATACGGTTGTACTAGTAGAGGGTGGGTACTGACACCACGGGCTTATACAGGTTAAAGTATAAGTGTACTAGTACATAATTATAACTCTTATATACCCAGAATATGGAGCAGATAAACTGTTACTCTAACATACAATTGTACTAGTAAAGGGTGGGTACTGACCCCATGGGCTTATACACGTTAAAGTATAAGTGTACTAGTACATATATCTCATATATACCCAGAATATGGAGCAGATAAACTGTTACTCTAACATAAGGTTGTACTAGTAGAGGTCGATACTGACCCCATGGGCTTATACAGGTTAATATGAAGGCAGTCTGTAAACTAACAGACATTTTGGCATATTACAGTGATGGGTATTCAGTAAAATCTCTGTGATGTGTTCTATAACACACTGGCATAGAAAATTGTAATGTATGCGGGTCGACACTGTACTCTCTAAGGGTCGGGAAAAATAATTAGACGATATATTTAGAGTAACATTGCTCTAGGACCGCTCGTAAAGGAACGGACGGGACGCGGAGGTTACATGGCGGTGTCTGGTGGTGGACTCAGGGTGGACTGCTGGCTGGCCAGCTTGGACCGTTGGTTGTAGGGTAGTGGCGTGATGTGACGTCACAGGAGAGCAGCCTATGAGCATTCTTTATTCATATCAGACCACATCGTATGTTCCATCGCCTGACAATACATACTGCCAACATCACTGGTGCAGACATTAAATATCACTATGGATACATACCAACTTAGTACTTCTCACACTAAATACACTACAATCCTCCCCCTTAAATACATAAGTCCCCTACAATTTTAGAAATTTATTAATTACAATTTTTTTTACAATTCTCCAATTTTAAATCAATTACAACGAATAGAAAGTTGACATTATACTCTTTTATTTTTGTAAGTATAGATTATAGAGAACAAAATACAAACTCAATATAATCATTAAACACAAATCACAAACACTTCAATCAAAACCAATAAATCAGAATATAGCAATTAATAACACATTGAATGAACACAATTAACAAATCTATAATAATAATACCTAAACAATATTAATTATATACAAGTCACAATTGGGTTGTATTTACAAGTCCATTTTGACTACAGGTTTATGATCCCTTAGTGGGTATCGTCTAACAGGTGTCATTTGTTTGGGTGAAACGCTGGAACTGTTATTGTTTACATTTGTACGTGGGCTGGGGCTTTGCCCCTGAGCGTTTCTGTTATTGTTATGGTTTTGCGGAGAGGGGGGCAAGGTCGTTGCTAAAAGTACTGGCGACCTTGCGCTCGCTCTGTCCCGCGACTGTATATCGATCGTTTCCTGCGTGTGCTCTGTTGCCACGCTTGCGTCTGGGAGTCTAGGCATTGTTGTCAACTCAGACATTTCCGGACTACACTGTAAACCTACCAACTGGTCGATATGTCGTTTCCACCTCATGCCCGTATTTAGTTCAACTAAATACGTGACTGGCCCTAATCGTGAAACTACCACACCTGGTATCCACTTATTTCTACCTCTGTAATCTCTGGCTATGATTGGTTGTCCAATAGCTAATTGTTTTACTACCCCTATAGTACAATTGTTGTTTTTCTTGATTATCTGAAATTATTGATTTAACATTTGGGCGAATTAAATCTAACCTAGACTTTAGCGATCTGTCCAACATTAATTGAGCAGGCGATAGATTGGTAGTAGAATGCATTGTATTTCTATAAGTGAACAGGAATTTACTCAAAGCTAATTCTAAATCCTTGGAATTATGAAGAGCTGTTTTCAATTTATTTTTAATAGTTCTGACTGACCGTTCTGCCAAACCATTGGTTTCTGGGTGGTATGGTGGTGAAACCGTGTGTTTGATACCATTTGACATCAAAAATTCTTTAAACTCTTGACTGGTAAAAGGTGGTCCGTTGTCGGACACTATGTGGTCTACAATACCATACCTACTAAATAATTCCCTTAATTTCACAATCGTGTGAACAGCTGCCGTTGAAGCAACGGGCAACACCTCTGGCCACTTAGAGTACGCATCTTTTACCACCAAAAATAACTTGGACTGAAAAGGTCCAAAAAAATCAATATGAATTCGAGACCAAACTCGTTCCGGAACATTCCAATGATGTAGGAAAGCCTTGGGCGGTTTTGCTCGTTCCTCCAAACAGGCTGCACAGCTGTTAGCTAGTTGTTCTATGTCCCGGTCGATATTAGGCCACCATACATATGCACGGGCTAATGCCTTCATGCGAACAATACCTATGTGTGAAGTATGCAATTCGTTCAGAATGTTTAGTCGGAACCTTTTAGGTATTACCACCCTGTAACCCCACATTAGGATTCCTTGCTCCAAGGTTAATTCCGACTGTCTATTTTCAAATGGCTTTAGATCTGGTTCGGTTACAATAGGCCAACCTAATTCTACATAGGATATTACCTTTTTGATTTCACTATCTAACATTGATTCTCTTTTTATGTCTACATAGCTTAATGGTATGTCATTTTCAGCTAAACACTGCAAATAGGTACCTATGACATTAATATTAAGGTCATCATCCGAGATTTCATCTTTAATCTCACTATTTACAGGTAATCTAGATAAACCATCGGCATTGCCATGGTTTTGGGACTTAACCCTGGATCTGGCAGTTCAAATTCCTATAATGGCAGGCACTATTTTGCTAGTTGTGCACACCTTCATTCAAACCTATGTAGAATGTTTATTTTTGAAGTAAAGTATACACTATTATATATTTTCTTTTTCAGTATGAAACCAGAAACATGTATATGCAGTTGGAGTAATTTTTTAATTTCTATTTAGTACTTTTTTTTCATTATAAGTAAAAAAAAAAAAAATCCAAAAGTAAAGCCTCATAAAAAATATTAATAATTTTTTTATCACTTTTCAAGATATACAAAATCTTCTAAGAAAGGTTCTTTATGCAAAACATTAAAAAAATTACACTTTCCCAAAAGTGTTTACATTATTTTTGGTAAATTGTGAATCGTTGTATTTTTACAAAAAATTACATAATCACATTCCAACATTTTTAGATATTTTCTGTATGCTTACTATATTTTTAGACATTCTCTATGTTGTAGAGCATAAAATTTTAGAACAGAAAAATATATTATTTAGCTTATTTTCTATGTTTATATGTAAAAAATTTTGTTGTAAATTCTGAGAATTGTTTTTTTCCAGGAAATAAAAGTTGATAAAAACACACAATATACTGACCTGTGTATGTCAATAAATTATTATGCAATATATAAAACAAAAACAAAAACCATTCTTCACCTTACTGTGTATAAATAAAATCCTAGAACTTACAACACAAGTTCAAATGCACAGTCAGTGATGCCGGTGAATCAATATGGCGGTCACAGTCCCCTCGAAATTTATAAAGTTTGTTCATCAAATACACGCACACACTTGATTAATTCCATGAAGATGTTCATATCACTAGGTGGCAAATTTCACAACGAAAAATTTGATGTACTTTGATATAAACACATCACTAATAATAGTATTATATACACCAAAATACTAGCGACTAGTCAAACTAGTCGTCTAACATTACAGAAATGTCGCAAACAATGGTCGCTTCGAAGGTTTTTCTTCACAATGTGGAGCTAAAAATAGATGTTTGAAGCAGATGTTCTTGTAAAGAAAGGAATTCCGAACGCAGTGATGTAGCCAAGCTCATTCCCACACAACATTTCCCTCGTCAAGAGTATAGGGAAAAATCCCGTTTTTTTCCGTTCTCTCGATGGGCGCGAGCAGACACGGCAAACGAACATTTGTATTGCAACTTTATAATTTCAGTGCACACTTATTAGGCATTATTATTCAATAAACTATACATCAAATTATTCTGTGAAATCTCCCAATTAATGTGATATAATATTTGTCTTACTAAAATCTTATTTTCGAAAGGAAAAGTTTGATTAAAAAGATGACTGCATGAACGACTAGTGACTAGTCGTTCAACATTGGAGAAACATTTTTTGGCGACTAGTGACTAGTCGTCTAACAGATGGAGGGTTAACATACACAATCTCATATTGGAAACCACTTAAAAACAAAGCGTATCGTTGTAACCTACTGGCTGCGAAAGCCGGTAACCCTTTCTTTGGTCCAAAAATAGTCACTAAAGGCTTATGATCAGTCTTTAACAAAAACTGTGTACCATATAAATATTGACTAAATTTCTTAACACCAAATACAATGCTTAATGCTTCCTTATCTATTTGTGAATAGTTTTTCTCAGCGCTATTTAACACTCTACTTGCGAATGATATAGGTCTTTCTGTACCGTCGTATTGAATCTGACTCAAAACTGACGCAATGCCATATGGACTAGCATCACTGGCTACCACTAGTGGTAATGCAGGATCATAATGCGCTAAAACTTCAGCAGAGATTAACTTTTGCTTAATCTCTTGTAATGCCTTCTTACATGCTAAATTAAATACAAAATCGGTATCCTTTCTTAACAACTGATACATTGGGGTTAAAATAGTGGATATCCTAGGAATGAAACGTGAATAGTAATTAACAAGACCAAGGAAGGCTTTAAGCTGTGTCACATTTTGAGGTTCAGGTGCCTTGACAATTGCTTCAACCTTACTAGGTGCGGTATGCAACCCTTGTTTACTGATAACAAAACCTAAATATTCTAAACTGTCACAGAAAAATTTACATTTGTTCTTGCTCACTGTGAACCCATTGTCTTCAAGTCTTTAACACACTAGTCTAAGTCTATGCATGTGTTCCTCATTGTTTTTACCTGTTACTAGAATGTCATCTAAAAATACAGTTACCCCCGGGATACCTTGTAATGTTTGTTCTATTATTCTCTGGAATATTCCCGGTGCTGAACTGATACCAAAACATAGGCGATTGTAAGCATACAATCCTTTGTGTGTGCTAATTGTACAATACGTTTGACTATCTACATCTAGTTTAAGCTGCTGATAAGCTGAAGATAAATCTATTTTAGAGAATTTTTCTCCATTTTGTAGGCTGGCAAATATTTCTTCAATTTTCGGTAACGGGTGTCGGTCTACCTCTAAGAAAGGATTTACAGTTATTTTATAATCCCCACAAATTCTTATTTTCCCATTAGCCTTAATAATTGGTACAATGGGAGTCCCCCATTCACTGGTATCTACTGGTGAAATAACGTTCTCTTGTTCTAGTCTAGTCAGCTCAGCTTCTACTTTTTCTTTAAGTGTAAAAGGTAACGTCCTAGGTTTAAAGTATTTTGGTACTACATTTTCTTTTAACTTTAATTTAACTGATGCACCCTTGTAACATCCCAACTTATCCGTAAATACATTTGGAAACTCATTGTACAGTAATTCTACTTGTTTGTTGACAACATACGGATTGACAGATGTTTGTTTGTTTACCTCTACAGGTGTGTTGTGGCTTCCACTGACAGGCGCGCATGCGTCTGCCGCACTGCCACCTGCAGTTGGCACAACCCCCACCATGCTCGTGCGATCAGCTGACTGTACATTGTTTACATTACTAGGCACTCTAACTGTTAAATCTAATGCTTGCATCCAATCACGCCCTAATAAGGGATTAGCCCCATTAGCTACGATGTATAAAGCTAATTGATTCTCTTTACCTTTATGTTGTACATTGACCATAACCTTACCTAAAGGCCTGATTCTTTCATGTATATATGAACTTAATACTATGCTAGTTGGATACATATTTATACTTCCTAACTTAGTCTTACAATCTTTTTCTGACATAACTGAAACACAAGCTCCACTATCGACTTCAAATACAATTTCCTTACTTTCCACTAATAACTGTACCGTTATTGGCTCAATTTTATTAATCTTAGTTTCTATTTCTTTAACCGTAAATAGATTGGAAATGTCATACACATCGTCATTGTCTTTATGTTTCCAGTGATTATTAAACCTGGACTCTGCTGATTCTTTACTTTCCTCTACATAGTGCTGCCTACCTTTATAAACATATTGCTTTTTATTGCTGTAAAACTGTTTCCCTTTTGCTGAAGGCTCCTTACACCTATTTGTAAAAACATTTGGTTTGTTCTCATTAGGTTTGTTAACATAATTTTTCGATCTACAAACTCTTTCAAGGTGTCCCTTCTTTTTACAATGATTACACGTGTACTCACGAAACCGACATTGCGATGCTGTGTGTGATCCTCGCTTGCCGCAACAATAGCAGGTGATGTCTCCCAGCGCCTTCCCGCCTGGGACCCTGCGATGCTCGCCGCCTGTGTCCTTTTCGGTATCGACCCGCTGCTCTGCATCCGGTGAATACGTCCTCCTGTAGTTGTCATCTGGGCCGCCCCCTTCTCAGCAAATTCCATTGCAGTAGCTAGTTGCACGGCTTTTTCATAAGTGAGGTTCTCCTCCCCGAGAAGTCTTTTCTGTATCTGTTGGTCTCGCAGACCCGCGACTAATCTGTCCCTTAAGTAGTCTGGCAATTTATCACCAAATTCACAATACTTAGATAACTGTTTTAAATGCACAATATAATCGCTAACCGTTTCATGATCCAATTGATTCCGCCTACTAAATTTAAATCTTTCCGTGATAAAAGAAGGCTTGGGATGCAGATGATTCGCTATAGTGTCCACAATTTCCTTGTACGACTTGTCAGACGGTTTTTCTGGTGTAATTAAGTCTTTCAGTAACGTATAGGTCCTTACACCCATAACTGTCAACAAAGTGCTTAGTTTCTTTGAATTATCGATATCATTACAATCAATAAAAAGCTCAAATCTCTCTATATAAGACTGCCACGATTCTTCCGCACTATCAAAATAACCCATAGACCCGATAGTTGCCATTTTGTTTTCTTGTACACTCCGTAATAACTGTTTAAAATGTCCCCGGTAAAAATAATCGTCTAACGGCATTAATTGTAACGATTAAAATCAGCTTGTGCGCTGCTTACACCAAGAATAGTTTATATCGATCGGCGTACCTTACTACTCCCGACCGTTGGAATGTCCTTGCACATTCGCGGTTATTTGCACGTGTTCATTACGTTAGTTGCCCTTTCGCACTATATCAATGTAATTCACTGTTTCAATGTCCCGAATGTCCTTGCACATTCGTTGTTATTTGCACGTGTTCATTACGCTTGTTGCCCTTCCGCACTAAATCACTGTAATTCACTGTTTCAATGTCCCGAATGTCCTTACACATTCGTTGTTACTTTTATCCTCGTCGCCACTGTAAGCGACGTTCCACTGTTGCAGTTGTTTTCCTCGTCGCCACTGTAATGTATGCGGGTCAACACTGTATTCTCTATGGGTCGGGAAGAATAATTAGACGATACATTACCTCCACCTTAGTCGATGACCAGTACAACTGGATAGACAGCGTCAAAGTAAAATGAATTTTAGAATATTTACAATATTTACATTTTTACATGGCGCCAGGGCTTATGATAGTGCATCGAAGAACTCCCCGACTGAATAAAAGGGCCTACACAATAGCCAGCTTTTAAGTTGGGTTTCAAAGTGAGGAGGGTTGAGTTCTTTGAGATTATCTGGAAGGGCATTATACATGCGAAGCGCTAAGCTAGGATAGCAGTTCTTCTTCTTACTAAGCCTACAAAAAGGTACATCCAGATGGTGCTTCTTCCTGGTGTTGTAGGTATGGAGTTCGTTTCTTTCAGCAAAGTCTGAGATGTTAAGTTTTAAATTGGTCAGGCAGGAAAGGATGTACTGACCATAGACTGTGAGAATTTTAAGACTCACAAAGATAGGCCTACAGCTATCCAGAAACCCTGGAGGCGAGATGACACGAAGAGCTTTCTTTTGGAGGAGAAGAATATCCTTACATCCAGCAGCATGGCCCCACATGTGCAGCCCATAGCTGATATGGCTGTGGAACATGGCGAAGTAAACTGTCAAAAGATACTTATTAGTCATTTAGAGTAACATTGCTCTAGGACCGCTCGTAAAGGAACGGACGGGACGCGGAGGTTACATGGCGGTGTCTGGTGGTGGACTCAGGGTGGACTGCTGGCTGGCCAGCTTGGACCGTTGGTTGTAGGGTAGTGGCGTGATGTGACGTCACAGGAGAGCAGCCTATGAGCATTCTTTATTCATATCAGACCACATCGTATGTTACATCGCCTGACAATACATACTGCCAACATCACTGGTGCAGACATTAAATATCACTATGGATACATACCAACTTAGTACTTCTCACACTAAATACACTACAAAAATCCCTGCTACTTCGTAATGTGAAAGGAACTGTAAAAAATGAAAAGGAAAATGGGCATTTGATTGGGAGAGTGCACTAGGAGACTAACAGAGTGGGAATGCAGCCGGTCCTCATTTAGCCCAGTCAATCTAGGTAAAAAATCATGCAAACCCGGAAATGCGAGGTATAAAGCTGAATTTTGGCACAGATTTTCTTTATGATATCCTTGACCATATACTAAAAGTCCCCTACCGTCCCCTGTGTGCTTCTTCCGGTATAACGGAAATAGGGGGGAGGGGGGGCGAATATTACTTAAACGCTTACTGCTTTAGAACGGTAAGATATACAGAAATATAAAAAACTGATTTAGATTCAGTAAAATGTGGCCATTAATTAAGGTCATGTGATAAAATGTGATAACTGTAACCGTTAAGCATTAATAATTAATTTATTTATTGTTTTACTTTCTTTTTAGCTAGAATTGTGTTATAATGCTATATTCTAGTGTTATTTCTTGATGTAACAAAGTTGTAAAAGCTCTATTACATGTTAATAAAGTATACACAACTTATAGACAATCGTGAGTGTTTACTTAATAGCGAAGCCGGACGCCCGCCGCGCCGCGCCGGCACGGTGCGATGACAGCGGTCGCGGTGCGGCAGAGGCACAGTCATCGCTGACAGGATTCAACGTGAACGGCGTGTCGCGCATGCGTTCTTGAACATGTTTACAACTGCACTGTAGTTGAGGCGGAGTGCCCGTTCTGTTTACACCCAGTGCGTGCGTTTTGTTAATATTTCACGTTTTATGCGTGCGTGTCTTTTGAAGTGATGTTAGTGTACTTTCAGATTGGTTGTATTTTTCGCATTAAATATGGAAATAGATTGCTTTTTGTGTGCCCATGGCTTTGGTGCTGGTTGTGATTCTAAACACACACAACACATTGTTAGCGTAACTGAGAAAGGTGTAGAAGGACTAAAAAGTGCAAGTGAAAAACGCGGAGATGGCTTACATGACAAGTTTAGTACAGTTACAGACCTGAAAGTTCATGATGTTTGCCGAAAGAATTATACCAGACCTACAAGCATTAAGAAGTATATATCTAAAAATGTTGGAAGTGAAGTTTCAAGTGAACCGTCAACCTCGTATAGAACAAGATCTACAGAAGTAGAAGGTTTCGATATTAAAACTCATTGTTTATTCTGTGCTAAGCATATAGATTTCCAAGCAATAAAAAAGCGGGCTTTAAAGTATAGGAATTCAGCTCATCACGTTGAAACATTGACAGTGCAGACTAGAATTCTCAACATTGCTTGCATTCGTGGTGATGATTGGGGTAGAGAAGTAGACTCACGTGTCCGTGCAGCCGGTGATCTAGTTGCTGCTGAAGCCATTTACCATGGAAACTGTTTAACTTAGTTTTTTAAGTTAAAAAAAAATACGAAGTCCGATGATAATGATTACAAACATGATGCCTTTTTAAAGTTGTGTAATAGGTTAAATGAAAACGACGAATGCCAGTACAGTTTAGGAGAACTTTCAGATATCATGGACACCTTTTTGGATGGAAAAGATGGATATACTACTAAACATCTAAAGAACAAACTTATTGACCATTATGGCTCCGATATAATTATTACTGACATACCTGGGCGCAGTACAATAATCAGCTTCCGAATGGCAACACATAGAATTTTACATGATATGTGGTATGAAGACAGAAAATCCAATCCCGAAGAAGAGCAACTGAGGATAATTTCTGCTGCTGCTGAAGTAATTAGATCAGACATTCGCGGCTGCGTTTACAATCTTGGTGAGTATTCTACATTGCACCCTGATTGCGTGGATTCACAAACTCTAATGTCTTTAATACCTAAGTCCCTTCAAGTATTTCTTAATACTGTAGTTAAGCATAAGGGCACCAATGAAGAAAATACTGAACTAAAAAAAGCTGCGATAGGCCATGCTATTATAAGTGCATGCAGGCCACGCTCTTTCTTATCACCGCTTTTGATAGGTTTGAGCATGTATGTTCATAACCATTATGGTTCAAGGCTTTTGGTTGATATTTTGAATAGACTTGGTTTCGGAGCAAGCTATACTGAAGTACAGCGTTATGAGTATTCTCTTATGGTACAAAAAACGGTAGAAAGTTCCCAAAAAAGCTACATTCAGTTTGTATATGATAACGCGGATGTAAACATCCGAACACTAGATGGAAAAAATACCTTTCATGCAATGGGAGGTATTAAGTGTTCCACTCCTCAAAATACTACTAAGCCTAGCAACGTCACACGAGTCTTATCAGTTCCAACAGCTGCAGATATAGCTAAAAAGGGCTCCATTCAGATTTCTTGGTATAAAAAACCTGCAACATCAGGTCTGAAAAGAAAAGTTATAAAAGAAATATGTTCTCCATCTGACCCCAAAAATGAAAATCTTAGTACATCCATCGATGTTTTATGAATGGTGGGCTCTTGGAAAAGTCTGTCTCCTAGGCCGTCTTGGAATGGTTATATGCAAGGAGCGTTTCTGGGATCTGGATGTGGAGTGAAAAGCAGCATAGAACCAGTTCCTTTTATCAAACTTGATCCAAGCAACTTGAGCACGATCTATACAGCACTACAATTTGCAGCTGAACAATGTAGAAAGAATGGTCAAAAAAGTTGTTTTGTGACATTTGACCAGCCTCTGTATGCAAAAGCTGTCGAAATCATTGCTTCAACTACAGACTCAACTCTTGACAATGTCATAATCAGATTAGGTGGTTTTCACCTTTTAATGTCATTTTTGGGAGCCGTAGGCTACATAATGAGTGGGAGCGGTCTTGAAGAGATTTGGATGGAAATTTATGCGAAATCTTCAATCCCACATATGATAACAGGGCATGCTTATGCTAGAGCTCTACGGGCTCACTTTTTGACACAGTTGGCGCTGGGAGTTATTCTGCTTGAGATGGTGGACAACGTACCAGAGGAGGACTTGCTTGTACTTAAAAAACTCCACACTGACTTCCTCACAAATGAGACTAAAATTGATGATGTTAGTGCTTCAAAATCACTGCAAAGACTAGAAACAGCGTTAAACCAAACATGTGATGCAGAAGAAACTCATAGTCGCACAGGAAAGTTGTGGGTGCTATATTTTAGATTAGTTGCGCTAATGCGCCTTTACATAAGATCGGAACGTACTGGTGACTTCACGCTTCATATATCTTGCATCAAAGCAATGCTTCCGTACTTCCATTCCTCAGGTCACCTCCAGTATGCAAAATATGCACACCACTATGTCCAGGAAATGGAAGATTTACCACAGGTTCTAAGTAAAGACGAGCTCGAGAGATTCATTTCTTTAGGTTTCTTTACAGTTCGTAGGACAGAAAGGTTCTGGGGTGGAAACTGGACAGATATGGTGATTGAGCAGGAGCTCATGCGTTCTTTGAAAGTGTCAGGTGGACTTATCCATGGAAGAGGCGTCACTGACAGTAACTTAGCGAGATTTGTCCTAGCGCGTCCAGCCTGTTCTGTTGTCACGAATGCGTTTGAAAAATTGTGTCACATAAACTCTGGAACTACAGAACAACATGTTGAGCTACGCGATGCTCGGCAATCAAGAGATGATAAAGATTTGGACAAACTACTTTGTTGGCTAAAGTCACATTCGCCTTTCAGTGTTGACATAAATGGAGGTTTAATTTCTTTGTCGACTGGAACAGTTGCTGACGCTAAAATAAACCCGGAGACCGCCACAGAAACAGGTCTTCTTGCAATGACTCAAATGACTGGCCAAACGTTTGGTGATGTAAAACTTAAAAGAAAAAGTAAAGTTACTCCTCTTGCTGCTATTTATGCCACTATCAAAGTAAGAGGTCACGATGTTATAGAAGTGAATCCGAATCAACTGTTTCTTAGAATATCGTGTATTTTAAAATCTCCATCTGACTATGAAGATTACATGGCCTTTGAATTGGCTCCGAGGCCACCTTCTCTCTTTAACGGAGCAGCGATGAGAAAAACAGCTAAGTCAGCACTTTGTGATGTTATAGAAATGAGCACACCTACCCTTCATAGTTGGCCTCAAGACTGTGTTTATGTATTGGACGGAGGACATTTGCTTTATCATGCTGTTTGGCCTAAGCCTGCCACATATGAACAAATTATTTCAGGATATGTTGAATTTATTCGCATCCATTACGGTTCAAGTGTAACCGTAGTTTTTGATGGCTATGAGGGACCAGCGACCACAAAGAACCAAGAGCAAGATAGAAGAGCATGTCGAATTCAATCAAGAACAATACATTTCGACTTAAACATGACAGCATCAGTGACTCAGGCTGAATTTCTTGGTAACGCTGCAAATAAAAGCCGACTTATAAGTGAACTGAAATCACATTTTGATCGAGCTGGCTTTTCAGTTGTACAAGCTGTAGCAGATGCTGACTTTTTGATTGCTTCAACAGCTCTTCAGCAGTGTTCTAAAGGTATGAAAATAGCTGTGGTTGGTACAGACACTGATCTTCTAGCACTTCTTGTGCATGGAGTTAAAAGTTCTGATACATTATTCTTCATCAAACCAGAAGGCAGTAAAGGTTCCTACAAAGTTTACCCAGTAGCTGAAATTAGTAGTAACTTAGGCAATATGAAAGACTGTATACTGTTTGCACACGCATTTTCTGGATGCGATACAACATCCGCCACGTTTAGAAAAGGGAAGAAAGTGCCATGGAAAGTGTTGGAAAAAAGTGCGGAACTTCAAAAAATGTCAAACATTTTCAAAGATCCAACTGCTGAGCCTGACATGTTAACATCATGTGGAGAACAATACTTTCTTGCGATATACGGAGATACAAAGTGCAAAACATTAAATGAACTAAGGTACTTTATGTTCAATAAACTGATAGTTAGACAGAAGATTACTTCAAGCTTTGATTTGTCTGTTTTACCACCCACTTCAGATGCCGCACGCTTACACACCTTGCGGGTTTACTATCAAGTGCAGAAATGGCTTGGGAAGGATCTGGATCCATGTTCATGGGGTTGGCTTGAAAAAGACGGTGTTCTTGTACCACAATCTATGACTTTGCCACCGGCACCTGATAAACTCTTGAATTTCATTACATGTGATTGCAAGAAAGAGTGTGCCCGATCGTGTGATTGCATTAGGTCAGGATTAGCTTGTTCGGCAATGTGTGCTCATTGTCAAGGCAGAGACTGCAACAACACACTGCAGACAATTGATTTAGAGGAAGAGGACGTTGATAGTAACTAAAGGTCAGTTTTAAACAAGATAGTGGATACAACACACTGTTCAATACAATTGCTTTTTGACATACGGTTGTACATTTTAAAATCATTAAAATAAATTAAAATTGGGTATCATATTGAATATAGTTAATATGATTTGTACAAATATTATTTTAAATTAATAATATTTTATGATTGTACTTAAAAATGTAATTGTTAAACCATTAAATTTTACTGTATTCTGTACATTATTTATTTAATACCATGCTAATGTTAAACTTTTTAGACCATTGACCACGTTCATTCTACATACTTCAACTGGAGTTTATTCATATACCAGTTTATTTCCCAACTGAAATATACATTTAAGGAAAGAAAATAAAGTGTAATGTTGACGGAAAACCATTGATAAAATAAAAATATAGGAGAAAAAAACTTCAGTATTAAAACCTTAACAATAAAGAGTAAATCAACATTTTTTTGTTGGTTAACAATTTTTCATGCACTAACTAAAACTGATTAAAAGAAAATCATCATAATATTTTGTAGCTTATATTTTTCTGAATTAAACACAGTTGTTATTTTTCCTCCATCTGCTTTTGTTCTCGAGTAATGTGCGTTTAAGTAAGCCGAGCCCCCCTCCCCCCTTTATTTCGTTAAAACGGGGGACGCACACGGGGGACGGGTGGGGACTTTTAGGATGTGATTTGGTATACCATAACGGACATCTGTGCAAAAAATTAGCTTTATACCTCGCATTTCCGGGTAAAAACCTAGATTGACTGGGCTAATTCTGTGTTTGTGTGTGTGAAGTTTGCGTTTATGTGAGTGTGAAACTACCTGAGTCCAGCCACACTCCCTATTCGCTAATGCTATAAACTGATTAATTTTTGTCATAAAGTTATACCAAGCCTTACCTGTTTTTCCAAATAAGCAGTATTCAGATTGTTGTATTCTTCTTCACTGTTTTTCAAATAATTTTCCAATTCTTGTATGCGTGACACCATTTCCTCACTGGTCTCGGTAGATATGTAAAATCCTTCGGCTTGCCTCAAAGTTTCTAGTTCGTGTTTGAGGTGGGATATTTTTCCATCAACAACCTAAAAGGAACCTCACAAAGATATAAATGATGACCAATTGTGTACTCAACATACATAAAGGCATGCAAAGGATATTTGCTCACGGTAAAGAAAGAAGGCTCAATATAAAAAGACCTATTTTCACTAAAAGGACCACAGATTACTATATTCTAATTTGTGTAGCTGGAGAGACAAGGGAATAGAAACAAGGGAACCAAACAAACAACAAAATATGTTTCCAAAACAATCAAAATTACACAATTTAACTATTTTTATGTAGCAATCGAGAATATCATTCTACAATATTTTTTATTAATCCTTTAAAAAACATCTGATAAGTCTAAGAAATAAGCAAAAACTAACAAGGTTCAACTCCAAATTTGTATGGGATTGTTATTAAATTGTTTCTTCCCATGGCAGAATCAACAATGTGACTGATGGGTTCCTGGTCATGAGGGGATCTCTGGGAGCTGATACCTTGGCTAACTTTGACTCAGCATCCAAGATGACAGGGACTCAACCGTTCTGTGGTATTTCTAGGTGTGAATCCTTTGGGGCTGTCTCGACGTGGGTTCACACTGAACATAAGAGAAAGTGGAGACTGCATTCAGGTCTGAGAATGAGCAAAATGGTCCTACAGTCGCCTTCCCCCAGGGTGGTGTCTAAACTTCTCTCCTTAAGTAGGACGGTGTCTTCTCGAATTGTGGGTATATTTACAGGGCATAGTCACCTGAGGAAGCATCTACACAGAGTCAGCATTCTCTGGGAGGATACATTATATAGAATGTGTTACTAGCAGGAGGAAAACAGCTAACCTGCTCTTTGAGTGTCCTGCAATAGCAAGAAAGCGCTACACCATCTTTGGTAGTCTGGACAAAGATAGTGACTTTCCCCACAGGAACTTGATCGGTTGTTTTCGGTAGTTTGTAGAACTACTCAAACCGAAAAGTTGTTGGCCTCATAGTATACTTTCGGCATGAGCAAAAGGCCCTTGAGGGTTAAGTACATGGGAATAGGCTGTATCTTAGAAAAAGAAGAGATTAATACAAACATTTTTATATCGATGATTTTAGTTGTGAAACCAACAAAAATGATTTTGAAGCCAGGTTTTTTTTAACAGACTTGTCTGCAAAAAGGACTAGGAATTTATTCTACACACGAGTAAATAATTGATCTCCAGGGAGTTAAATGAGCAACGTAATTGTTATTGTGTACATAGACGTTCTGTACCTGCATGAACTCTTTGTCAGATATATTTCTGTTTTTCTCCGGTTTGTTCTTGATGGAACGAGCCTTGTACGCATAGTTGAGGGTGCTCTCCGTCTCGTCAAGGTTGGACTGGGCAGGAGATATTGTCCCGATTATGCAAGTTTTTGTTCTTCCACCCAAAGAGTCTCTCAGTAAGCGAGTTAGTTTAGATTCTCTGAAACAAAACAAGTGTGAGATAAGATATTATCTAAACGATAATCTGATATATTTCTATTCTTCTCCCATTTGCTCTTGATGGAGCAAATCCTTTGCGTGTAATTAAGGGTGCTCTCTATCTCATCAATTGGACTGGGCGGGAGATATTGTTCCGATTATACAAGTTTTTGTCCCCTATCCAAATAGTCACTCAGTAATCCAGTTAGTTTAAGACTCTCTGGCTTAAAAACTTTTAAGCTTTATACCTAAAAAACCTATTTAACTTGGCCCATAGAACTAATAAATTCTATTTGTAACTTTTGATTGGATGATCATACGATCAAGCTTAACATTATTACAACTCTATACCACCTTTAAGTCAAAAAAATACAACCCTATTACTCTCGCAATCCATAGATTTATATCCATAATCTTATAGATTTATACATATTTTAATTTATTTGAACAACCACTCTTGCATCAAAAAGTTTAGATAAGCAAAGCTGAAAAACTCGTTTCATCTAACCATAAACTAACCATTAGAACTACAATAATGGGAGTTTCTATTTCTGCATTGAGAAGTGCACAGCAACTAATTTACAAACAATAACTTAGGTTTTTATGTATATAACAGAAAGCGTGCAATTTTCAAAATTCATAACTCGAAAACCTAAAATTTGATTGGACCAAATGTTTAAACAAGATAGGTACAAGTGCATTGTTTTTTAATATATAATTTTAGAATTAAATAAAAAAACTAGCAGTTAACCACGGCTTACGTACGATCACTGTTGTTACAGTACATATGATCATTACTGTTAACAGTTACTACCAACTAAAATCGTTTTCCCCTTTCTCTGGACTCTGATCCCCCACGGTACCGCTGTTAGCCATTACTTCGCGGCAGTTGAAGGTCAATTTCTTTCTATGGATTTCACAAAAAAAGTAAGAGACGTGCATATACAATGCAAATTGACTCTCAGCTCTTAGAAAATACTTTGATTAAGAAATGTACAGAGATACAGAATCTCAAAATTCTAATGCTCAACATCATATGGGAATTGTCAGTCACAAATTTCCTTCAGAATTCTGAATTGGATTTGCAAACCTGTTCCTTGATATAAAAAAAGGTCATTGCTATATATAAATAGAATTGAATGTTCAAATAGCCCTCAAATACACATGTATACCTGTACGGGATGTGTGGATTGTTTTCAGTGATGCTAGTAATTACTCGACCCAGTGTCAGTAACGACCGGTTGATGTTGCTTGCTTCTGTCAGCCGTCGATTGACTCCGAGCGCATTGCGATTGGCCATGTCACTGGCACCAGACTTGGAAGCGTTCTCACTTCCTGCCAAGTCCACCAAATGAAGTTTGCCGATTCTCATCACATCTTCTCTGTCATCAATTGCAATCTCCTTGATGTTCACGTTGATAGTGAAGATTGTATGAGATCGACTAAAACAAAACAATATTTATTCAGTAATATACTGAATACTTTCTAAAATATAAAAATACTGTGATCCAAAATATTGATATTTCTGTCAATTCCTAATTTTGGTTTAGATTCATTCTTTAAACTCATCTTCCAACTCCAAATGTTCATATACTGTATTTTGCTATTTTAAACCCCGCATCAATATCGATACTACTAACAATTTAGTACACAAGGATAAATAAGCTCTTTCACACATTAAATGGACAACAAAATTACTAAATAGCTTTACAAACATATTAGATAAGTTTATCACTATTAGATTTTCTATTAGAAAAAGTTTCAGCATTGGAAAGATTACAGAAATGGTGTAAACACCAGCAGTAAACATGTAACACTGTACATTGCACAACTGTTTAAAGAAAAATAAAGGAATTCTTACAGCTAAAATTATAAATAAGCAACATACACATGTGATTAATAACGCTTAATGTATCAAACATATAATATTAGCTGAACTATGATTAGTCAGATGATCATTTTTTCACCAAGTTTACATTGCGTCGTAGTGTCATATATTTGTATAGGTGTGAGAAATGGCTACTTTAACCAATTTATTAACAAAACATTATACCATCTTAAACAAGAAAATTTGACAAAATAAAATGATCTTGTGGTAAACCAACGAGCATAGTAAAGCATAAACCAACACGTTGGACGTTGGGTCACGCAACAATGGTTTTCTAATACTCTCTGAAAAGGACCCGGCTGCATTTTTGGCATTAAAAACATATTCACGGACACTATTAATTACTCCAAAATTAATAAAATTACTTATTTAATTTTTTTTTTTTATTTATTTATTTAATTAATAAATTAATTAAAAAACTTTATGGGCATTTTAAATTTTTTGGTGAAATTACATTGCCATTTTATAAAGTATGACAATTTTGACTGCTGTGAACACGTTAAGACATTGAATGAATAGAAAGATCACAGAAACACTGTAGTACCTCCAGAAAGTTAACCTATTACACCAAAGAAGATTTTACTTGTATTACAGAACAACAATTTAAATACGTTTCAATATAAACATAGACGGTTTATTAAATGGCTATTTACAAATATGGTAATTGTTTAATTAATTATGAACAATGGTTAAAATTGTATTAATTTCTTTATACTTTTCTAATATTTGTTGAGTGTAAGAACCGAACCTGATAGATGAACGAAAAAAAAAAATGCTCACTTAATATTTCGTTCAAACAATCACTAATAGGTCACTTTTTTGTTAGTCCCAATATCTATAAATCATTGTTAAACATTCAACACACAACAAAGTCAATCGAGACGTTGTCAAAACTTGTTAGAATATACAAGGTCTGCATTTTTCAGTTCCTATTCAAAATAAATATGAAACCAACCTGGAATTCATATTCATGCAAGTTGCAGCACTCTGCCGTTTTTGTGCACCTTCACACAGTATCCTAAACGCTTCATCCCTGGACTTGACAGGAATGGGCACCAGACCTTTCAGGACCACACCACCCTCTCTATCATCGAGCATCCTATAACAGAGTCAATTGTACGTAAGTTATATATAAACTATGAAGACAATACAGTAAAAAGGATATTGCTACCAGAAGGCCTTCTTATAATCTAGGTCTGTATTTTCGTCAAAAAGTCTATTTCATTTATCCTAGACTTCATTTCAAACAGGTATCCAATAAAACACAATTCCAGGACACCAAATTTAACTCGGATTGGGTCTTAAGTAGTATTAAAACTCAGTTGACCCATTTTGCCTATTTGACAAAAAATCCTATTTTTATAATGTTATTATATAAATGTGTGCAGTGAAAGCTTTCCAATGACACATCAGTTATTAAAATACATTAGAACTCGAAATATAGCCATCTCAAGAAACCTATGACAACTATTTTATATATATATATATATATATAAACAATTCATTTTGACACTTTGCTATAATTTTAAAAAGAATAATCATAATTAAGAAGTAAATATAAGACTACTAAACAGCAATAAATTAATTACTTACTGTATGTTGGAATCCATGATTGAATCATCCACTGTACTTTGACTATCCAATAAGTTCCGCAATTTCTCGTTATATAATTCAATGTATATGATTGACACTTGATACTTGCAATTTGATGCTTCAAGTTCATTAAAGATATCCTCCATCACACGAGGAATTATACCAGCATGTACATTCTGAAAACAACATCATTATTTTTACAAATGATTTAACCCTTTTAGTAACAATGTCCATAAATATGGACGTTTTAAAAAAACTACCAAGAATTGCCCACATCGGCATTCTTCGGTAGTTTTCACAACATTCACAAAAAAATTTGTAATGCGTTAATTTTACAAATTTAAATAAAATGTTTTTGTATATAAATGATCAGAATGAACAAAATTACAAGAAAAAAATTAAAAATATTATAAAATTAATCAGCTATTTAGTTTTAAATTTAGTGTAAAACAACACAAAAAAGTGAAAATGTTGTTTTTCTTTTAAAAAAAAAACTGTTGTAGATTTTACATTTTTTTTAAATATTGATTAAAACTTTATTTTTGTATTCAGTTTTATTTCAAGTGATATAATGTTTTATAGTGAAAATGTTTTTTTTTCATAGTACTATTTCTCATGTGAAACTAAAAAAATGTACAGTAAGTAAATATTTTTATTTGTTGCTTGAACATTACTGTTATTTAAAAATAAGATTTTTTTATAGTATTTAAGAAGGCAATTTATTTTTTGCTATCAGGTAAAAAAATCACAATATTTGTAACTAAAAATTTGTTTTTAGTAAAACACTACAAAATGGTTTAAATAGGTCATGTATTCCTCAATAGCACTGGGGAGAAAATCTTCAGCATTCCTGGAAATAACTTAATTTTTGGCCTGGCACTAAATGATTAGGTACACAATTTTATTTAATTGATGATGTAGAGGAACATGATCTTGCAAACTCAAACAGTTTCAGCAGCAGTTTTATTGAGTAGACAACAAAATTTGACAGCTGCACATTGTTCACTTAAACTTGCTATCATAAAGAACTAAACAAGAATAAAACAGTACTGGCAAAAACAATCACTGCAGATAAACAGAACAAGCCAAATTGACAATACAGGCGGCACTGAACTGGCTACGAGTTGTGCTATACACACCTAGTGGCAGAAATGTGTACTAGCTCCGCCCATGGCAATACTATTCCGGTTTCTTTTACCCAAGAGGTACCCACCCCCTCGTACTTACCTCTTGGCTTGGAGTGGTTTGATCCCTCAACAAACCTCTAGTATCTGGGCCTAGAATAGTTTCTTCTTACTACAAAGCTCTAGTATCGATGTAAAGTCAGATAACACTTTACGTCTTGGTGAGGAATTCTTTATTCCTCCAAAAAAGCTCTAGCGAAGGAAACAGGATTTTTGCCGGACATTTGCCATCATTGAGTGATACAATCCGTAATAGAGTACAATATGTTACTGATTGTATTCTATCAGTGGACAATGACCAACATGTGGAAAAATCCTGTTTGCTTCACAATCCTTCTATCGTCATAAACAAACTTCAAACAAAGGAAAGCTCTTGTATCAACGTAAAATCAAATAATACTCACCTCTTGGCCTGGAACAATTTGTTCCCCTGTCATTGTATATGTTTTCCCTGTGCCAGTTTGTCCATATGCAAAAACAGTGCAATTGTAGCCCTGTAAAACTTCTTTGATCATTGGCCGGACAACAGTATTGTATACAGTCTCCTGAAATATCAAAACATTTCAAATAAATATATAAATACTATCAAAACATATATATATCTATGCAAATACTATGCAGTTATAATTTTCCATTAACATTCTGTCCAACTATATAAAAAAACAACACAAACTTCAAATGTACACCATAATATTGAAACTGTAGAATTTCAAAATATTTTACAAAAATGGTGAATATTGAGTGAGTGCCCAGTCTTACCTGTTTTGTATTTACATCAAATACTTTATCAAAAGTCAAACATTTGTCATTTCGACCATTTTCTGACTTAATTGTTATTTCCTTCGGCAAAAATTCTAAATGGTTGGTTCTTTTTTCATTCTGCTTCAACGGTCTGTAACAACAAAAAAATATAGGTAGATTTCTAATTAATGTTGCCTACCATAAAAGATTTCTCTATAAAACTATGCTAATTTTTATGTGGCATGATACTCTTAGGTCTGAAAAGTGACTGATCACAATGGTATATTAGTTTTTGATAACTTGTGACTCATATACTCACCAATTTTCATTTCAACTTTTTTATGATTATGTTAAATAGCTTATTATAATGTTCCTTTAGATTAAATTTTACTGGTTCGCTTGTATAGTTATGAAATTTTAATCTGATTTATGTTAGTACCAAAACTAGGACTATTTAAAAAAAAATATAAAAATCAGCAGATGTATTGGTAAAGACCAATTGACCTACTGTTATCATTAATTTCCAGCTGTAAATACAAGGAATCTTTTTTAGTAAGTACTGTTTTGAAATTCATCCCCTGCAACGCTACAGTCAGTGTTTCGTGCTTTGCACACTGTCTACCTTCATCTGTTAGCAAGCCATAGATGCAATTACGGCAAAATTAAATTATTTTTGCATCTGTTAATGCATATTTCAAATGCCCCCACGAATTGAGAATCCTGCTGACTGTGAAGTATGTGCTGTTATTTGTTTTCTTGGTGCTAAATGCATGAAAGCAATTAAAATTTATTTGACAGAACTATGAAGTGTATGGACAAACATTATGAATGATGGATTGCCATTCAAATAGTAAAAACTTCAAAAGATGGCCAAAAAAAAATGTTCATGATGAGAAATGCTGAAGACAACACTCGACGATCACCTTCAAATTCATGCACAAAGTTAACGATAAACCGAAATCAAACATACAATTCACAATTTCTTCATTATTAGAAGTTTCCTAAAGTTTCAAGAAGTGCTCTCTATGACATTTTTATCGAGAAACATGTTTTTCTGTATAACAATGTCCGTCCATATGCGACAAAACAAACTCAAGATCTCATCGCATTTTGCTAGGAACAATTTGGTAATCCACAAACGGCCCCAATTAAGTACCCATTTGTTTTTTTTTTCATTAGAGGAAGCATACTGAAGGTCAACACCGCAACGATGACAACAGCATCAATATAATCAATTTCAGTTGCTGTTAAATTAAATGGCAATTTTATATGGCGACACTATACAAAAACAAGAAACAAAAGCAAAAGGTTGATTTTAGATATGATAAGTGCCTTAATATTGATAGCAATTATATAGAAAATTAGGTAAAAGTGTAGGCTTTCCATATGAAAATCAAATTGTTACAAACAGTATACTCGATGTTTTATGTATCAAAAAGGTACTTACTTGAAAACATGCCTTGCATTTTAATAGTGAAGACATTTTAATACTTCCACAAAATATTTCTTCATTACTAAAACCTTATCGTTTCCTTCAAGCATACAACGCATGCTTGAACTTTATATATATTTGTCCAATAAATAAAAAAACTTGTTACTTATATCCACAGTAACGAAGATGAATTCTATTCTGGAATGCGACCAAAAACAGTACCAAACAAGAGCCAGACACTTTCATTTCTAGGTAATTTAAAGACTAATAGTGCAGTCATTGAAGCATTGTTGGTCCGAATTTTTTTACTGTGAACCGAATTGCATAAAATTTTGGAATTAGGTTCATCTTACCCTTAACTTCAAAAGTGAAAATGATTTGAACTCCGCAACCACCCTGGGGGTGGTTGCCACCCCTTCTCGGGAGTGAATATATTTTTTTTCAAAATAACCTCGGATATCGATAGAAGGCCTAATTTTAAGCAAAAAATCATCTATAACGTATTTCGAAAAATCCAATACTTTTCAAGTTATTGGCAATTGAAAATTCGCAATTGTTTCACGTTTTTCATCGGTTTTTTGCAAATATCTCCAAAAGTATACGTTTTTATCGAAAAATTTTATAAAGAACACAATTGTAGCAGGTAAAACAATGAACAATTTTGTTCTTTACAAAGTATTCTAAGTGCAATATTAAGCTATATATTAAAAATCAAAGCAGTTTTTTATTTTGTCTGAAATTTAATCGATGTGGTCAATGCCATCTAGCGGCGAGCAGATGCATTTTAGGCATTCTAATTAAAAAGAGTATTATAGTGCTTGAAAATAAGCTTTAAAATGAGCACTATTAAAAAGTCTTTTGCACGTAAAATAAGTGAGATGTATTGCAAATAAGAGGAGCATCTAATTTTTTTTCTTTTAAATAAATGGGTTTCATAAGTGCCATTTCCACAAAAATTAAAATTAATCGTATTCCGCCTAGAATTAACTTTATTATGAAGATTTTGATAGATTGTATCAGTTTGGCTGCTTCAGGACACATATTTTTCAAAAAAGTCATGGTTAAAAAAAATTTCAAATTTTTTGAAAAACCCCCTTTTTTCATAATATCTCAAAAATTACGACATATACATATAAAAGTGTAGGGATGAAAGATTTAAATATTTTTCTGACAAACAATTTGGTTTTTTTTGATTTTTCTGTAAAACAAAAATTGACGGAAATATGATTGTTTAAAGAGCGCGTGGCAGCGCAATCACAGCCTCTCTTAAGCCCTTTAACCCTTCACCGTTTGAGAAAAAGGTTTTTTAATATATATTGCAATGAAGGATGTTGTAGCTCTCTTAATTACCTTTACAATGGTTTTTTATAAATTGTGATAGCATGAAAAATTGAAGTAGTTATGGTCAAAAAACTTATCATATTTTTTTTACTTAGTAACTGAAAATTTTGTACTATGAATATTTGGAGCAATGTGAAAGTACGCAGTATAATAGAGACCCAAAACTATTGTAATGTGAATATATATACATAATATGGCTCATATATTTTGGAAACGTAGGCATGAATACATACCAACTTTCTTATATGTATATATAACACATTTGAGTGAATTTTGTATAATTTGTAAATACTTTATCCAATAAATGGCAATTTTTTACTCTAAATTAAATTATTTTTAAATAATATGTAGTCATATATATTTACTGTTTTAATTTAGGGGTAGATTTAAGGGTAGAAAAGCTTAAGAATATGATAATCATTTTCGAGCGTGTGGAATAATATTTCAATCCTTTTCATTTTATCAAAAAAAATTTTAACAATTTTTTTTATCAAGGGGTAGTTTTCAAGGGTTGAAAGGGGGTTAATATTTGATAATTATTATAGAAAATATAAAATATTACTAACTCTATACTTACATCTTTTTAAATATATCATACCACAGTATTTTTTGTGTGATTTTTTTCAATTTAGGGGTTGTTTGCAAGGGTTGTAAGATGTTCAAGGGGTTGAAAATGATTTTAATATGAGGTAATTGTGTTAGAAAACACTTTAAAATTTCACCACTTACTATTAAACATGTTTTCTAGCGATAAAATGGCTCAATGTCGATTTTTTCCATTAAGGGGTTGTTTACACCCCTTAAAAATAATAGGCGGAGTTCAGATCATTTTCACTTTTGAAGTTAAGGGTAAGATGAGCCTAATTCCAAAATTTCATGCAAATCGGTTCACAGTAAAAAAAATTCGGAGGTAAGACCGTATTTTTCGCTTCAATGACTGCACTATAAGAAGCAGTTTAAAAGGCCTTACACATTCTGTCTATGTTTCATAATGTAAATACAACGTTACTACAGTATGTTTGCCTATTTGGATGGTAATCTTGTGATCTACAACTAATTTGTCAATTAGTTTGATATTTTATAGCACTTGATGTACATAATTTAAATGTAAAATGTTATAGTTTTACATTAAGTTGATGATACATACAGTTATTTTGTAACCCAATTAGTATTTTGAATTTACTGTTTCAATGATAATCCATCACAAGTTGAGGATCTATACAGTGTGATTCACGAAGATATGCAGAAACTGTAGTAGGTTATTCTACATGTAAAAATAATTCCAAGAATTATTCCCATGTAGCACCTTTAATATTGAGTTATTATATATATTTCAAACCATTTGGATTGTTAAGACTCAAAAGGCAAAAGTCTAAAAAATTCACTGTAAGTAATTCAGTATACAAGATTGATATTTTTCATGCTTATGTACTATCTGCCCCAATACATAGGTCAGTAGTGCTAAAGGGTTAATACATTATTTATTAATTAATATATATTTTACAGAATTAGAAAATTATAGATTTTAAAATATCAGGTTATTTACGGGATTTGTTTTGAAGAAGCATGTTCGTTTGTAAATTTCTACCACCATCTGAAATACAATTATTTACACACAACTGAGTTTCAAGCCAAAGTGCTCAGTATTGAATCCAAAATAAACTAATAAAACTATATATATATAATTTTAAATTTCTGTGTGTTCTTGTTTAGAATAAGAACATCTCTTTATAAGCAAATTTTTTTCAAAAATTACAATGACATCAGCCTATAATTGTTACGATCTTTAGAGACTTGAATGCTTCTCTGCATCTATCTAATGGATTTAGATTAGCAAGTTTTCTAATGGCCTTTTTTGGGAGGAAAGAATTTTGTTGAAATTGTACTCAGATGTTTCTCCCCATAGTGCAATGCCACATCTCATATTAGTCTCGACTAGCGCAAAATAAGCTATTCTTGCTTTCTCTTGTCCTGAAATCCATTTTATTCTTCTGACAACAAAGATTTGTGAAACTAATTTTATTTTATTTATTTATTTTGTAACACATAATTTTACATAATCATGGCCCCACCAAGTCAACATGACTTATCGGTGAGGTCCATAATGAAACTTAAAAAAAGCAAGATACAAAATTACAGTTTTATCAATTATTTGTTTTGATCAGTTTAGTTCATGCTTTTACAAGAAAATGTTATGTTGCTCTTTGTGTGGCTGTGGTGCTTCTATAACTCCATATTTTTAAATATTGGCATTTTATATAGCATTATGGGGATAATACATACATTATTCAGAGTATTAAATAGATAATAAATTATATAACTGGATATATAAACAAAATATATAAAATATTGCCCATCAACAAATAGCATTGCTAATAGTTAAATATAAGCAACAAATCTCTAAACATTCAACAACAATAACAAAAATATCAATAAATAACAATGAACTATCAAACAACAACAATAACAATAAATATTTAACATTATATACATCCTAGTTTTTAACAAAATCTGGTTGATCACAGAAGTAACTAAAATTTACCCACTCATTCACTTCATTTGTCTGTGCATGTGCATGTGTGTGTGTGTGTGTGTGTGTGTGTGTTTAGATGTTAGTCTAGCTAGATGTAGTCTAAGCTAAGTAGTCAGCTCACTGTGTGTTGTAGTAATCCATCTCTGCACTGCCTCTCTAAAAACCCTGAAGTTTCTCAAGCTTTCAATTTCATCTGGAAGTAAGTTAAAATAATATGGAATATAAAACTAGGGTAACCTCTCACCAAAACTTTGTGGCCATTCTCGGTATAGAATATTTTGTGGTGAGTCATGTGTTGAAAATCCTTGTCCTTTTTATTTTGTGTTCATTTTTTATTTATATACATATATATAAAACTGTTTGGGATTCATTCAAGTTTTAACCATTTCATTGTTTCCAAATAGTCTTATCAAACACCTATTTTGCAAATTTTTTATAATGTTTAAATGGGATGTAGCAGCTGCACCCCAAATACCAATACCATATCGAATGTTGGATTTCACCAGCGATTGATATGCAACCATCTTTACCTTATTATTGGTAACTTTATCACTCAACATACATACTGTATAGCAGCAACACAAGGATTCAACCTTTTATGAAGATCATAAATGTGTTCATTAAATATCATTTTCCTGTCTAGAGTCAGTCCCAAGTATTTGAATTTATCCACTAGCCTTATATTATCACACATAAAGCTGTAACTGACATAGTTAACTAACACTGTGGAAGACCAATCTATTGTTCACCTCCTATCAATGGTGATTTGTGAAACTGTGAGAAGGTGACTATCAGGTATTTCATCATGTCTCCTACTAAAGTTAATATAAATAGTGTTCAATAGATTTATAAGTCATTTTGTTGGCAGTACTGAATAGCTTTATTTATTGAAGATTCAATTTGCAATTGCAGCTCTAATGCACTTTCATTTACCAGAACAAGAGTAGTGTCGTCTGTGTACATGATGGTCTCCAAGTTGTTGTTGCTAACACTTGGAAAATCATTTGAAAATTATACAAATAGAAAAGGGCCCAAGACTGATCCTTTGGTACACCTTTTCTCACCAATGGTGGCTTGGATCTGTATATGATCTCCTACCCTTTCCTAGTACTTAAACTTCAACAATCTGGTAACGTCCTTGGATATGACATGCTACCCACTTTTTGGATGTGTCTTTAAAACTCATGGATGATAGTTTATTCAGAATAAAATTATTATAATTATAAATAATAACTATATATAACATTATATATATATATATAACATTATATATATATATATATATATATATATTATATCTATGTACTTTTGGGTTTGCTTTACCTTATTAACTAAGAAGAAAACATATTTACTGCTAACACCTGCTAAATCCCAAGCTTTGTTTCCTGCTTTGCCATTTAGAATGTATTACTTGTTTGTTTGTATGTAATAAGAATTGTGTAGGCTATACCACAAATAAATATGTTACATAAACAAACTCATATTTTAACAATATTTCATATATTGGGTTTTTTAAATGTACTTGCCATTACATTTAAATTGTGAAAAATAACCAACACTGTCCATCATATATGCTGTCATTTACTAGGGCCAGTTTATAAAAATCAATACTAGATTAAATCCAAAAGTAAAGACCAAACATATGTTTTTGCAATGAAAATATAACTTCCTATCCTAAGCAAAGGCCTTCCTGTAGTCAAGTACCAAGGCTGAAACAAGCTATTGTTTGTCTAGCTAATCAGTTAGGTGTTCTACCAATCCTCTGTAAAGTAGAAATAAACGTGCTATAATAGCTTTAATAATTTTTTTATATTATATCTAAGTTATGTACTTTTGGGTTTGCTTTATCTTTTTAACTAATAAGAAAATGTACATGTACACTTTAACTATTTGTGGCCATTATTGAAATGGTACAAATTATTTGACTTTGCTTGAATTGATTTGGTACAATATTGTAATTTAATAGGTGCTTACGTATTAACGCCACCGCAGCAAAAATGTTAAATACAGAGAAACTGTTAAAAAGATAAAGGCCTCCGTCCGGATAAAACATAACTTTAAATACTTATAACGTTATTCAGTTTGACATTTGGATTTTGTATTATTTGGTAGTTTATATAGCCATAACGTATTAATGCTATCTCAGCAAAAATTCTACCAATGCACCAATAAAGAGCAATCTTGTTGTTTGCTTATAACAACCTCTTTTGTTTTTAACAACCAAGTGTTGTTCGTATTCATATGAAGTTATTTTTGGTTTTCTTGTTGCCTTGTTGTTCGCTGATTTTTAACCCTCTTTTTAGTGCGACAAAAATGCGTTATTTGGGACGAAAAAATGCGTATTTGGACTTTGCCAAAAACAGAACGACGTGCAATTTTATTTTGTTAGGAGGAAAATATTTTACCTAAACAACAACTTTCCTAAAAGGGAGAGTCAGGTGCTAGGCCTACCTCTAAGAGGGGGGGATGGGGGTAGTAAGGGAGAAAAATGTTCACTGTATTTACTACTGTGACACAAGAACATACCAGCAAAATTTGAAAAAAATAACCTAGATCATGGAATTGGGCTCCATTGCGATCCAATAATTGTATCTTGCCAATATCTCCGGGGGGGGGGGGGGGGGGGGTACTATGTATCCAGACTCCACAAATGTTTCAGATTCTATAATAAGGTTTAATTTTAAGGGCAATTAAAAGGTTAATTTATAATCACATAGTTATCCTTGTCTAGTTATTAATCATTACATTACAACTAGAGCCCATGATATGTTATGCATAGGCTAGCATATTCACACAATAGACTAGGCTACTTATTGTTATGGGTAACTGCCTAATATTTGTACCTAAAAGCCAGGGCTAGATTTATAAGTGAGGACTAGATTTCATTTCTTTGGATTCCAAAAGAAAAGTATGGCACCATTCATTTCATCAATATAATTTAAGTTTTTTTTCCGACAGAATAAGCCTAAATAGAAACCTCATAGATGAAGAGTAACAATGATTATTACTATTTATACACTTGTTCATGTTTAAATAAGACCAAGTTATATTTAAACTTAGTAAAGAGCTTTGTTTTACCTCACTCTGATGTATGATTGGACATTTATTGCTTGAGGATTAGATGACATTTTCGTCGTTTCTTAATGTTAAAATAAATAAATAATAAAGACAATATAAAAATTATTCAAACGTAGCACGGCTGTTCGAAGCCAACCACGTAAAATTTTTAAAAATAGAGACTTTTCCTTGTGAAGGTAGTCAGACGAACATTGTTAACTAAGAATACAAAAACACAATACAGTTTGACACACCGAACTGAACAAAAAAGAATATTATACATGGCCTAAGTAGCCTAAAAGTGAAAACACATAACGTTTAGATTGTTTTCAGTTTTGAAAATTCCAAACAAGTCAAAGACATGAGAATTAGGAATAAAGAGGAACAAATAACTCCCTCCAAAAACGTTTAAACTGAAAATTAGACGTAAAACAAAGAGAGTAAAAATTAGTCCAATCCAATGCACCATGTATGTTATTACTAATGGTAATTCGAAAACCGGGCTTGTGAATTTTAAGAAAGATATAGGTACCAATCAAATCATTTTTATTGTTGTTATGGCAATTACATGCAAGTGACAAAGGTCATCAAATTTCACTCAAATATCTCGTTCAAAGAAATATTAAATAAGTATTAATAACATATATTAAAATAATTTTAAGAAGTGGCAATCATTAAATAACAAAGTAGAAATAAGATCCGTGTGGTTCTGTAGACTAGCGTGGTTAAAATGGTAACTTTAAAACTTACATAAATATACCTAATATTATAAAATACTCAATATAAAAATAATTCATATAAAAACCGTAAAGAGAGCAATATGAACGGTAGTGTTTAACAATCAAATTCATTTAAAACAGCCTATAAATAACAGCAATAAAAATTAACGAATAAATTGATATTAGAAAAGAGACTTATGAATAAATATGGGTCAAATACAGGGTGTATTAAAAAGAATCATCCGATTTGGCATGTCTATATTTCGATAGTAAACATATACAATTACTAAATTTTTTTGGCTGAAAGGGAAACTCAAAAAGTTTTTTTTCATACCTTTCCAAAGGTGTTCAATATGTTATTTCTGTAACAGTGTTCTCAGCAAATAAAAATGGACCGTACACCTTTTCCCGTGAAACCGCACAAAACACATTAAATTTTGGAGAGTCTCTCTCATGGTTGCACAATTTCAAGTGGTTTTTCTGTGCCCCATATTCTAACGTTTATGGCGGTTTACCTTTCCATTTAAATGAAATGTTGCCTCGTCGCTAAACACTGTGCGCGATACAAAATCGATCCATCATCTTATCAAGAACGAAGTTACAATACTCCAAGCGTCGTTCTTTATCACCCTCACGAAGAGCTTGCAGTATCTGAAGTCTGTATCCTTTCATGCGTAAATCGTCGACGCAACACACGCCAGACGGACATAGGAGGCATGTTGAGCTGTCGAGCAAACGCGGCGAACAGATTTTCTGAGGGCTGCGTGTGAAACAATGGCGGACGCGCTCCCACGTCTCATCGGACACTCTGGGCCCGGTGACTTGCCTTTACACAGACAACCTGTTTCTTGAAATTGTGCATACCATCGTCTAATGCTTTGTGATGTAGGAGGATCAACACCATACTTATTAAGAAAGTCCCACTGAACAGTTATTACAGACTCACAATAGTCACAATGCGAAAAACGTGGAACACAAAACACTTTCTGTGGTGCAGACGCCATTTTCACTAGAAATGAAGTAGGCGTTCACTCAAGCGCGCTGCTGCTACCTAGCGGGAACCATATAAAACTTTTAAAGATACTCTTTTCAACAGTACGTTGTTGGCGCATTTAGCTCAACAAACAGAATAGTTATGATTTTATTAAATCGGATGATTCTTTTTTATACACAATGTATAAAAATGCTGGCTGGCGTTTAACTTAGCAACGTAACAACAAGATACGTTTTAATGGAATAACAAAACAATTACAAGCTATTAAATTAAAAGGATGTATCTTGACATCCTTTTTTAATAAATTTAATGTGGAAGTTTATTAAATATGTCTTTTCCATTAAAACCTACTTACTCCCACCAAGGATACAAAGCAGAAAATGACAAAAAAAACAGTAGCAGTCGTGGGACTGCCGATAGAAGTGAAAACGGAACTATTAAGTTGAGAGTAATTAACAATACGTTATAGTAGCAGTACATCTGTAATTGTAAATGTGACGCGTTTTTAATTTTCCAATTTTAATAAAATCCACTGGAAAAACCCTATCATCCAACTCACTATATCAAATAACTAAGAATAATCTGCATTTTAAATCCCCCCCCTCCCCCGCTTCGCCACACACCCCCCCACGCTAGTAAGATTAAATACTTAATACCGTAATAATTCTCATTGTCATGATGAGAGAGGTTGTAAAATATTAAAAACATAATTAAAATGAGACATAAATGGCTAAATTTTAAATTACAAATATTCGCTACAAATACTGAAAAATGTTTAAAAATCATATTCGGTGTTTTCATTATTTCATTTTATCCAGGTATAATAAATATGTTGTTAATTGCCTCAATATTAATAGGTTGAGTCTAAACATAGAATACAAGTGAGTTAAAACACCGAGTGAACAACAATGAGTCGTGGCGAACACACGTTGTAAAATAATACATGTTATTGCTACGGAATATAAAAGTATTATAATTGCAATAACAATTGTAAACCCACAATATTTTTAAAAACTAATAAATTAGCTTGGTTTCTTTCGTAATAGGTATTTTTATTGTGCACAATAAACTAATTTAATTGAGTTAATACGGGTAATCAGTTGAAGCCAATGCGCCAAACTACAGTGTTCCGGCAGGAATACGTTCACTCATCACTTCATACGCTTACTACACGGCTAAACTAAACTGTCACAATAAAAAATATGATAAATTAATCAAAAAAAATAGTTCATACTATTTTGCAACACAACCTTTACTCGCTGACTCAAAATTGTTTGTTCTGACCAATAAACATAAATAAAAAAATCCTCGCTTTACTATACTTTTTTCTTTGTCATTCTGTAAATTCGCTATGTAAAAATTGTAAACAATAATCCAAAATTGAATTTCGATAAGGTTTTTTTAATATTTAAAATATGTAACCAATAGATTGCCAATATTAAATGCAGCTTGCTCGCATAAGCTTTTGTGGGGGTAGCTTTTAATTTTGACGCAAATCTTACAGAATTGTTACGACATTGGCTTCACTTTTTAAATGCGTCGAGAGGAAGCCGTTAAAGGTCACTGATTTTCCGCAGTCTTGTTTGTCATACTCCGCCGGGACAGTTTTAACACACATCGCAGAAGACTGACTCTTTTCATGCAGGTTAGTTGGTTTTAGTCCACGCGGGCCAAGTCTTCTACCGGTTTTAAAAAAAACACAGCGAGACTGACTTTTTCATGTCAGGTTTAGTATCATTAGCAATGTCCGGTGACGCCGAACCGAGGATTGTTACCCTCTACCAAAACGCTTCAACGCGCCTAAAGAAGTTTTCAGACTTCAAAAAAAAAAAGTCTTGACATGCCAGGAAGGATGTTAGGTCCAAAGAATTAAAATGGGTTCTTTAAGAGCCAGGCTATTAACATTATTTTTTAAATTGGTGCTGCACGTTATACTTAGTAATGAGGTTACTAAACTTATTGTATAAATTCTCTTTGACATCACCGCATGACTCATCAAAAGTTTTTACTCAATCCTACCAATGACCATAAGACAGATTATTTTGTTACCTCTTTGTGTTGGTACTTATTGAACATCAAAACAGGGGATTTTTAAGAGCATTACATTACAAAGATCAAAGAAGTGTAGAGATTAAGAACAGTATTGATTTTTAGTTCTAATGAAAATAGGTTTTGTAGTGGTCAAGGGGATTCAAGTATTCTAACGGCTTAAAAAAATAATATTTCATTCAAAGCGGGCATCGAGTTTCCAAAGAACAACAGACCTCATATTTTATAATTGATTGGAAGAGGACAAAGTAAACCATTTCTAAGATATATTGATAAGTGAGACAAGGGACATGTACGAGACCGGCATGTACTATCGTTACAAATGTGAGGTTAACGTGGGGCAGGGACATTCATGGTGTTTAAGTACAATACCATAGGGCGGGATGCGTTTAGATCGTACGAAGCACAGGCTCCCAGGCCTAAGAAGGCTTGTGCCACCATCTGAGGTTGGAGCTAAAACTGTTTCGACAAGCTGCCCTTAGACTTTCGGGTAGAAAATAAGGGAAAACCGCTGTTTAAAGAAGGAAGCTAAGGCGACTCTACTGGTGCAAGGAGCCTACTACTCTGTTTGGTGAGGTTTTGCGGATCATGAGGGATTAATTCAATTCTGTTGGGGGTTGGGGTGCCGTTTAAGTGTAAAACTCAGTTTTTATTAATCCTTACAAAACTTTTTGCACTCTTTGTCACAATTATAAGCAATAAGCAAGTTTGAATTTCTATATTTTAAGGGTACTTGTTTATAAACCACTATTGATTTAAAACTGTTATTTGTATTGTTTGTGTTACTTTATACTTATATTCTTTATATGTTTTAATAGATAATGACGCACGCCATAAAAAATATGTGTAATTGTCCTACTTACCGGTCAATATAAAGCTATTACTTATTACTAATGTGCAGATGCATTCAGGCTTAAAGTAAATCAAAACACAATAGCCGTTGCCTCAAAAATAAGCTCTGTACGTATATCACTTCAAAATGTAATACTTTTTGGAAATGATGATTCACAATGTACGAAAATTGCAGAACCAACTACGAACATCGGTGCTTCCTGCAAAATTCACTCTGCCAGTTAGGTAACCATTAGGCACACGCAAATAAGAATTCATCACAGTTTAAGCCAGTGCTCAGAAAACGCAAAATAACAATCTGCCGATAAAAAAAAAACTTGACTTACCAGATACGTCACTTAGAAACTCGTCGATCCAAGTTATGAGTTGTTTTAATCCCTCATCCCTTGAATATTAAAAAAAGACATTCAGAAGTCTAATATGAACAATGGCGGTTGGTCAGAGAGGTTTTAGGTGGAAGAGAAATAAACTAAACCTTTCCTTAGGCCTAATAAAATGTTTACTACTGTTTTTCTTCGTAACGTATTCCTTCACAAGAACATCCTCGTCCCAAAAACGCATGATTCAAAAAATGGAGTCTGGAAATCTCCCTCACCAATCACCAATCTGGAACGACTTGTAAGAGTTATATTTAGGTTTGACTTCTTCACAAAACCATAATTATATTAACGCTCGAGCTGGAAAGATAGGATTCGATGTCAGATTTTTTGTTATTTCCCCACCCCCCCCCCCCCCCACCCCCCCCCCCCCCCACCCCCCCCCCCCCCCACCCCCCCCCCCCCCCACCCCCCCCCCCCCCCACCCCCCCCCCCCCCCAATTATTAGAATTATGTAATATGGCAGAAGAACAAAATTTTTTCCCCTTTTTCTATTTTTTATTGCTTAGGAATTTCAATTTTATTTTAAACAACACATTTCATTACATTGTTTTTAAATTTTTATAAAATTTTTTATCAAATTTAATATGTATCATCAAAAAAAACCAAAAAAGCCCAACGGTTCATAAATAAATCCCACATTTTAATTAAAATGTTACATTTAGTAAATCCTTAGTAGGCCTTATTAGCTACAGTAGGCCTAGTATTTAATCTGTCAGGTGAGAGTTGCTTCCTAAGTGATATGCATATTAAGGTGTAACGATAGTACAAAAGCACAGTACACCCACATAAGTAGGTTACATACATACCATACTGGCATTGACGTGTTGGCAATTGTTTACACTTGGTATTGTGTTTTGTCATTAATCAAACACTTAATCTCAACTCAGAGAAACAATGGTTTTTACATCTCTTGTCATTTATGTGTTATCAGGAATTGAATGATCATTGCATATATGTACTTTGTACACTTGTGCAATTCTAATATAATTAATACTTCTGACCAGCAGAATGACAATAACCTTGCTCTTGAATATTTAGAAAATTACATAAGAAATAAAGGGTGTATTAAAAAATGATTTTAAATGGAAAAATATTGAAAGAAATGAATGTTTTATATTGTACATCTAGGTTTGAGTACCTCAAAAAGTGAGAGGATTATTATGGTTTTTCCAATGCAATTATGAAAAGACATCATTGACATAATATTAGAGCCAGTTACTTATTTATTTAATAAGATGCTAGACCAAGGAACATTTCCTCAAGCTTTAAAAAATAAACAAAAGTAGTGCCAATTTTTAAAAAAGGAGATAGGACTAACCCCTCTAGCTATCGACCAATCTCATTAGTTCCTATTCTTAGTAAAATATTTGAGTTTTGTATCAAAGAACAATTGTGTATAACTTTTTTTGTTGTAAATAATCTTTTTTTTTTGTTCGGACCAATTTGGTTTTCTCCCACGTTTTAAACACAGTAAAAAGCGGTTGAAACTGTAACAGAACAGGTTATTCTGAATTTTTGAAAACAAAATAATGACATCTACTACCTTAATTGACTTAAGTAAGGCTTTTGACTGCATTCCTCATGACCTGCTTTTAAAAAAGCTACATTTTTATGGCATAAAAAATAATGAATTACGTTTATTTTCATCATATTTACAAAATAGAAGCCAGATGGTTTCACAAAATAAAGATGTATCTGGTTTCCAAAATGTTTTACTAGGAGTACCACAAGGCTCAGTACTCGGTCCTTTTCTTTTTGTAGTAGCAATAAATGATTTTTCATATAATATGCCTTGTAGGTCTGTTCTATATGCAGATGATACAACTATTTTAAATAGCAATAAACATCTGGAAAACTTTAATTTTAGAACAGGAGCAGGCAATGACTGAAGCTATTAAGTGGTTTTAAAGCCAACCTTTTGGTAGTAAAATAATAGCAAAACAGAAAATTTAATTTTTACTCTTGATGGAAATTGTGTCCTTGATAGTAAATACACAGAACCTATTAAGGTATTAGGAATATACATGGATAATCGATTAAATTGGGATGCACATGTAAGTTTTTCTTTGTAAAAAAATTAGCTAGGGTTACATACCTTATCAGGAAACTAAAGTATAATATCAGTACTGAAAATGTTGGTCACAGCATATTATGCCTTTTTCCATTCCCAGCTCAGGTATGGTATAACACTTTGGGGAAACAGTACTAGTGCTAAAACTGCTTTCATTTGGCAAAAGAAAGTAATTAGAATTATTGCAAATGTTGGCAATAGAGTTTCTTGTGTCCCACTTTTTAAAAAAATTTAGAATTATGACCCTTCCATCCCTGTATATTTATTGTACTTTACTTAGTATCAAGGAACAATTAGATAGTTTTATTAGTAGACAAGGAAATACACTCCTACTGTACAAGAAAAAAATATATGCTTGAACAGATGAATGTTCGATTGGAGAAAACCAAAGGCACTTTTATTTATATGAAGATTAAACTTTTTAATAAAACTTCCTGAAAAAGCAATGCATGTGTCTATTAATAGATTTAAAAAATGTACCGTTGGTGAGTAATTGGCTTGTTGATAACACATTTTATTCTTTAAATGACTACTTAAACCTGTGATATTAGTACGTTAATTTTTTAATAGTTATGATTTTGTTGATAGTTATCTCTTGTTATTTATTTATTGTTATTAAATCTATTTCATTGTTAATTTTAATTTGTTGCATTTTTTATCTATTTATTGTTACTTTTTATTGTTTTATTGTTTATATATTTATTGTTTTATTTACTATTTAATTTATTCTGTATATAATGTTTTAGATATGTTATATATATTTAACGAGATGCTGCTAATACCATTTTTACTTTTATTTTCTTTTTAATGACTAAATTGTGGCGTTATTCACATGTTCATATAAAATTTACTTTGACTTACAGTCTAATCATTACACTTGTATTATGGGGTTTTAAAGGTGTGATAGGAGTAGGTAGCCTTTTAGATATAATAAAAAGTGACGTTGTCCATTGCATTGTCAAGTGCTTAAAGACAATAAAGATTTCTTGATTCTTGATTCTTGATTCTTGATTCTTGATTCTTGTTTTATAACATCTGATTCAAACTGCACTTTTAGATGTTTCGACTCCATGCATTAAAAGTATTTAAAATAATTTGTAGGATAAAATTAAAATGCATAATAGGGCTTAGAAGATCATAGAATTTTTTAAATTTGAATATTGTAGTCTATGTTAAATTTATACATGCTCTTAAAGATAATACTGTACAGATATTTTTACAGTTAAGTAAATTTCAGTGTGTGCCCCATTTATGACAAGACATGCATCCAAACAGTATGTGTCATATCATGCTCCTTTACCTGAAAATTTATTACACTTTGAATTATTTTACATTTACTAAGTTCCTCATAATGTTCCCGGAAGAAGTCTAAGGGAACCAAGTGAAGGCTTCTAGTAAGCCAAGGAATAGGATCTGCCCTTCCAATCCATTTGTTCCTCAATTGAGTTTTGAGAGCTTTCGCTGCATGTAAACTGAAATGGTTGTTGCTCCATCTTTCGGATCACAGGCCCGTTCTCTACCTCAATATTAACTCATTTAGGAGTTTACTAACTCCTCTTAAATTTTAGCAGCAAATATCATGTTTAATGGTATTTTTGAAATAATATAAAAAGACCTGTAACATGATCATGTCTATGGTCACATCGTACATTGAATTAGAGTGAATCACGTTGAACTCATTTACCAATTGACAAATGATTTTGTCACAAGAGACATCGTAATCATTGTCATTTGTTGAAAATTTTACGGTAGTTAAAAAGCCAGTTTAGAACAATCTGTTGTGGTATTGGTTTTTCACTTTACCTGAATAACTACTATATTACATTAGCAATCCAAAGGGTTGCCAACCTTTCATAAAATAAATTAAATTGATGTTGATAAAGTTTGAACAATATTTTAAAAAGGTATCGTCACTAACATTTTAAGTGTCGGATGAAAATATTTCTCCTGGAGAATAATTTATAAATGTACATGATCCCCTTGCACTCATGGTTTAATCAAATACAAATATAATTTCCTTTCCTTAATATTTTAAAGTGATTAAAAGAAAGAAAATATACTGTAATAGAATTTGTTATATATTTGTAAAATAATGTTTGTTCTAAATCGTTAAATCAGAATTTAAATTATGGTAATTAATTATGATCTTGTAACATGGTGATAATTTTTGTCTTCCATGTTTACATGATCATTATTTCCAACTAGAAGATTGTTTTAAGTATGGTTTAAGCAAGTAAGAAATGTTTATAAATAGAAATAATATTAACTGTGATTCGCATTAAATTTTCAATACTAACATAGAAGTTTGAAATGTGTAATTCAATAAATGTCATTGCTCAATTAACACACCCATACGTTTGTTCATTGGAATGTCAGTTTATAAGTGAGATGTAGATATGTTAATTTATGCACTCTGTGTTTGTTGCATAACTACCGGTCTTCCTCAATTAAATGAAATATTCATTAGAAGTAATTGAAGGAGTCAAGCTATTCAGATGTTTCCATGGAGGTATCCAATTATTGAAAGCATATCATTTTGTATTTTATTGAGGATAAAATTTAATATTAATAAAGCTTGGTCTGCTAGAGTATCAAATGGATACAAGCACTAAATATTGTTGCAATTTCATGTACACAAAGACACAGGGTTTGTGATAATCTAAGTGGTTAGATTTAATCTCATGCAAAACAATTGATAGGCCTACATGTGGAATATCATCTGAAAACATTGCCGCTGTGAATTCTCTTTCTCTTCAATTGTCTCATTCACTTACTCAACCATCTTTTATAACAGAAGATCTCCTACTTCATGTTTACCTGAGGACTTCATGTCTGTTCTTCAAACTGCTTAATTCACTTTTGCACCTTTCCATCATTTATTGCAATTTCGCTGTAGATCTTTGTAATCTGACAGTAAATTTTGGTTGCCTTGATGTTTCTCACAGTCAAAACTGTATAACAAACAACATCTCACTGTCAATAGGACCATCAAATTGTTTATAAGGTCACAGAAAACAAAACTAATATCAACCATAATGGCATCAGTGTGGAGCCGATAAACGAAAGAAACAAAAGCAGAGTGCCCATGTTAGCGTTGTAGTGGAATTGTACCGAAACAGTATTTACTTTTCAGATGCACCTCATAAATCATCATGAGGAGTATGAGTTTTATCGTATAGTTTTGATAACAGGTCTACGTCATGTATTCATTTCTTTTCACCTATGTATTTCTATTCATATTCATTGTTTTATTCTGAACAACTACAAAGAAACTGAACAACTGATAAAAATTAATGGAAATCAACAGGTTGAAAAGAGTTCAGAAAATTTTAATATTTCAAAGGACAAAACTAAATTAAGTTGCCATAAAAATTCAATAACATCAGTTGTCTTTTGTAATTATAATCAGTTCTCTATTGCATTACAATCAGTTGTAAAATAATTTACTACAATAATATAAATTTTTCCCCAAATGTATTATCAAATAATTTGTTTACCAACAAAATAGGAATGTGACCATAGAAATGCAAAATTGTTGTGAAAACCCTAAAAAAAGTTAAAATGGAACCTTTACTTATTTTTGTATGACTAAATAATAATGTATTCCTTAATGTTTTAGCTACAAGAAACTTTTCAGTATAACTGAATGTTACAAACAATAATTGAATTATTACAGTAGTATTCAGAAATAAAACTAAACGATATCTTCCTCATGAAGATGTTGGTTGCCCTTATCTGTGGGGAAAGTATACTCTCTCGTATTATTTATATTTATCTTACACCAAGCAATATAAGTGATCCCTTAATTGTTTTGAGCTGTGAATATTGTTGGAACATGGCATTCTGAACAATTACGATTAAGATATGATGAGATACAGCAAAAAATTACAATGTTTGATAAGGGGATTTTTAAGTGTAAGTGAAATATTTTTAACAGTGAAGCTATTGAAATAGTTTATTTTGAGGGCATTGACATAAGAAAATGAATTATAAGAATTAGAGACCAGTTAGTTACCACCAGCCAGCTTAATTAACACTGTAAGTGCCAACGTCTGATTTTATCTGACATAAAAAATTGTCTGTGTGCCAATGTATGATTCTACCGGACGTCAAAAGTAGGCCGAAAAGTAACAATGTCCAATTTTACCAGACGTTTGGCAAAAACATCACTAAAAATCAAAAACTTTATAATTTTAAACTAATATCATAATAAATTGTTCATGAAGAACTGTTCTTTTCAAAATAAATTCTTATAGTACACTTTCGATCAATTGACTTTAACGGAAATCAATCTAGAACTCCTCACATAAAAACATTTTTGGTTGACATGGCTACCGGAAACGATGTGATATTAGTTTCTTAAAAGTTGTGTAACTCACTCATTATTGAAGATTAAAATATACATTTTTTCAAGATTTATAGACAATTGAATATCCTTTACATCGATATGGGCAAAGAAAAGGATATAAATATTTTTGGTAATAATAATTTGGTTAAAAATGAAATTTAAATAAATTCTGGAATTTTTTTAGGTAGGTCCATTTTTTGGTGTTCCTAAATTTAATTTTATGGTAACTGTTATTATATTTTAATTAGGCAGAGTTTTTTTAGAAAGAAACAAACAATTATGTTGATAGCTTATTAAATAATCAAACTGATTTTTTTTAATGAAACCTTGCAAAAAAGCTGACACTTTTAAAAAACACACTTATTACACTCATCAGAAAAATACCTGGCACTTTTCAGTACACCCACTCAATAAATACTTGCAATCAAAGGGTTAATGTGCAGCTGTAGTTAGAATTTTACTTTTGTTTAATCTGTAGCCATTCCTGAAAAAATTATTAGAGATTAATTTTTTGGTTTAATTTGTCTTGACTAATTAAGTTCTTTATTAAAATAAACTTAAATGTTAAAAACCAGGATGTAGTTGTCACTGATTGATTTCATTTTGCAAATTATTTTAATTATTTCTTTGTCAAAACTGTTATTGGTATGAATCATTACCAAATGATTCTATATAATCAGATTTTCTCAACAAACCAAACCTGTTTAATTGTCGTATTTCCTACTAGATACAAGATTGTATTATCATTAATCATTCAGTGATGCAGTACATTTTGTCAGTACTAATAAAAAACAATTTTAACTTTTCATCATTTGTTGAATTCTGCTTTTTAACGACTATGTTTAAGTAAAAATTAAATACAGAATAAAATACGAATATAGTATTTAGTATTCAATAAATGCAGAGATGAAATTTTATAAATGATCGAATCCTTTGAAAACTCAATCTCAAGGTTAGGGTTCTGTTTTTAGATCTTCTTTTGACATATATCACAACTGCTGGCAATAATTATTAAAAGTTTTTTTAGATCCGAGACATTTTCCTGACAATCGTGTACACTGACATCAAACCTCTGTTCAAAAAGAATGACAAGGCTGACATTTCAATTAAGTGTCTTATATTTCTTCTGCAATCTGTACCAAAGTGTTTGAAAACACTTTAGTTTCATACCCACTTTTAAGTGTTGTTGGAATTTCAATTTGTCTTTAGAGAAATCAATTATTCACGCTATTTTTCATTCATCCAGTCTGTATTAGTCGTTTGATTAGAGACATCACCTAGCTTCTCTGTTGTCTGATTTTTCTGAAATATTTGACTGTGTAAATCATGAATTTCTTCAAAAACAGAACAGAATTATGAATGGCTGACTCCATTCCTATATTTTTGAAGAGGTTTAATGCAGTATCAAAAAAATAATTTACTAATAAGGATATTGTAATTTTCAGATGATCCGGTGTTTACAGAAATCATACGTCAAGCAGAGTTAGCAATAGAGAATAATATCTTGCCAGAGAGAATCTATCAGGGGTCCAGTGGCAGTTACTTTGTTAAAAATCCTGCTGGGGTAAGTTGTTAAGAATCATAATTCTTAGAAAGTGAATAGTCTAAGTACGATATTTGCATTTTATTTGGTCTGATGGTTAGAGCAGAGTTCGGCAACCTTCTGAACCTAAGTAATCATATAACTTGTGTTATCTGTTTTAGACACATAAAACATATTTTTTTTTATTAAAACACGAGGTTTATAGATTTTTTGAAGGTGAAATATAGCAGAATAGGAGCATATTTTATTAAGGTTTCAGAAAAAATTGGTAATAAAACATTTATTTAGATGTCAAACTTTATGTGAATTTATTCAAAAATGAGACTTGCATTTTATAAAACTCAAACTATCATTAAAATATTTATATAATTTGGTTCATGAAAATATAGGCTATTGAATTTCTGTTATTTTAGATGTACATATACATTAATTTCATAATTGTATAATTTGTATGATCAAAACAAGTTTAATGAAAAGTTTGGTGTTTTTTATTATTATCTTCATAATCTTGTAAATATGCAGTATGATTTCAGTTTAAAATTCAGGTAGTCTTATATTTGTCAAGTATTTTGTATTATTTTATTATAAAGTTTAATTTTTGATCACAGATGTCCACAAAGTATTTATTTCAGACTTTGTATTTCTGGAGCATGAGTCTAGATGTTTGGAAAATCTTGTCCTGTGCGTCATACTTTCAATGAATTTCAGTTAAGATTAAATCTGAATTGAAGTTTTCTTTCAGGTTTAAGTTGCACTAAATACCAAGAGTGCCATTTTTAAGTTTTCTGAAAAGTTTTTGCACTGAAATGCAGGAAAAATGGGCAATAAACCTTTCACTATCTGAATCTTAAGTCTGCAATTGAATTATTTTTTTAGTTAATTTAAAGCAGCATTCATAACAAAGCCTTCACATTTAAGTAATTTTTCAAAATGATTGAAGATATAGTTCTTTATTTAGTTTGATTAGGTTTGATTATTTCTTTACTTTATTTGATTTTTGAATAGGTTCAGACTTGCTTTCATTTGTTTTAACACAGTAAAGTAGATTATGGGTCACTCATGTATTGTGTTCAAAACGTTGAGACACAAGTGCAACCACTGCTTTTCTAGTTTAGTATGAAATTTTCCATAGAATAGTTCAGTACAAATACTCTTTCTGCTATTTTCCCACACGAGAGCCAACAGTATCAAAAGAGTAAGATTTTTATCAAAACTTAGTTTGATAATTATTTGTGTGTGTTTTTTGTTGTTGATTATATCAAAATGTTAATACTACAGTATTTGTGGGCCAAGACCTTATGTTGCCAAACTCTGGATTTGGCGTCTGGACATTCAGTGGAAAATATTCAACTTATGTGGGATAGCTAGCTAATTTTGCAAGCAAATTCAACTGATTGTACATATACATCTATACTGTACTAACTAAAAGATTCCTCTGTTCTAGGCAGTTGTCTATATTTTAGTGTATACATAACCGTCTCTAGTGATGGGCTAAACCGTAATTTTCAAAACTCAAATCCGTCTACTCTCTGCATTATCAAACATACTATGTTTGGTTGTGAACCAGCAGTACAATATAATTTATTTTATTTAAAAGCTACAATGCACTTACACTTTAGTACTGTAATAGATGGATGTACAATACAATATAATGTGTTGTTAAAATTAAACATATGTAAATGTTTCCTATTGATGTTGAGATATATTTATTTGTAACTTGTACATACCTGCAGCTTCACCCACAATTTTTTTGCTTCATCGAATAGCTCCCACAATGTCAGTAACACTTGGTCTATTTTATACCAATTTAGCGGAACTCCAAAATTCACAGCTTTCCTAGTGAAAGCACTTATGATGCAATACGATAGGGTCGTATGATATTTTTTAATGGAATTAGTCATACATGATGCATCAGGTATCCATTTTCAGTGTTCACGATTAAGAGGACCAGAGGTTAAGCGAAATTGTGAGTAATTCTTATTTCAGGTTTTGCATTTCTTATTAAAATTTATTATATTACCAAGACAAAGTAGAAGTTTGCTATTTTGCCTCGAGAAACAATAGATAGACCTACATATATACCTTTGTAATGAGGTTCGGGCCAAAATAGTATAGTTTTCTAAAATTGTTTTCTAAATAGATATTGTTATTGAAAATTAAAAACTAAAATCAACATCAATAATACTTACATTAACCCTTTTAGTGCCAACATCCGTATATACGGACGTTTGAATAACTACCGAAGAATGCCGACGTCCGTATATACGGACGTTCGGAGTAAAAGTCATACCGCAATCATTTTTTAACTTGTTATAAATTTGTTGGTATACAAACAATCAGAATGAACCAATCTACATAAAAAAAATAATAATAATAGTAATATCGTAAGGTTAGTCAGGTGTTTAGCCATGATAGAAATGGCCGTGGTTGTTGTATCAGACAAAGTTGTGTCTGCTGATAGTTCACATCTAACCTCTGTGTTTGGTTGTTTGTGTTGCTGCTTCCACAGTGTTTGTTTGTTGATAAATAGTTTACAATGTTTTACTAACATAAAAAGTAAACTTCAATAAAATGAAACGCTCACGATCTCCACTTAGCGAGAATACAGTTAAAACGCTGTCAAAAAGGATTGCATTCCTTATGTTTGCCTCACCATATTTGTGTTACCGCCTAACTATAATACCTATGTACAAAAGTGTGTAATTTTTTTTTTTTACATTTTACAAAGTGTACATTATTTTTTAAGTAGAAAGTAGTTTCAAACAGTTTTTAATGGTTTCATAGTGGAAAATATTATAAGTTTTATAAAGAAGCTAAATAGTGTAAATAACACAAAAAAGTGAAAATGTAACTTTCTAAAAAAATTAACATGATTTGTTTGGTTTTTTAAATATTAATCAAAACTTTTTATGTGTGTATTCAGTTTTAATTCCTCTTTCAAGTGATAGTGTGTGTTATAGTGAAATAATTTTTTTAAAGTACTATTTTTCATGTGAAACTAGAACAATATAAAAACTGTAAGTAAAATGTCTACTTTTTTAAAATTTTTTAAGTTAATTACATTTAGAAATATAATTTGCTTTTTTATAGTTTTTTATAAGGGAATTTATTTTACTGCAAAACAATGAAAAACTTAAGGAAACATCTCAATATTTGTAATTTTTACAAATTTTTTTTAGTAAAACACTGCAAAACGGCTGAAATAGGCCTGGCATCCTTCAGTAGTAATATGTGAAAAATCACTGGCATTTTTCAGACTAACTTTTGATTTTTTGTCTGGCACTAAAAGGGTTAAGACAGTTATCATCCGTATCTAAAGATGATACATAATAGAGTAAAGTACACATTAAGACAGTTATCATCCATATCTAAAGATGATACATAATAGAGTAAAGTACACATTAAGACAGTTATCATCCATATCTAAAGATGATACATAATAGAGTAAAGTACATGTTCTTACTTTCAATCCATGTTTGATATCTTGTACTATTTCCTTGGTCCAGTCTAGGAATTGTATCAGTAATTATATTCTAAGCAGTATCGTTTATCTCATTAGTGAGAAAAGAATGCGATGTCCTCTCAACAATTTTCTGTCATAAAAATGCGTTTAGTGCTTTGTGATTCCACTCATAATCTTGAACTCACTGCGCTCACTTGTTTCCTATAATTGTAGTCACAGAGTGAATGGTTTGTTAAATCATGCTAATGCCCAGTTCATCCATTATTTTCTCCTACAACTACTTAAATATGCTGTTCCACAAAGTCTAAGCAAATCAAATTCAATACCCTAAATTTGCACATTCACAATTTAGTTCATGGACTAAAATCCATAATAAATTAATTGGTTTGCCTTGTTGCCACAATGTTGAAATGAGAAATGTTGTTACTTTTGTTATGTTTTCACTCTCTAAATATAAACAAATTGATAACCGTGTTTAAATTAATGAAACATATGGTCGTGCTGTCATAATATGATCATTGTTTACACAGAATAGTTGATTATATTTAACAGGCTACTTCAATTAATATTTTGCAACTTTAGAAGCCAAGATGGGATTTTCAACTGCTTTAAAGATCAGTGGGGCGTAGCTTGGAAGGATTTTCGAAATAGGAATAGGTCTATGTTCATCCCAGGGACCCTAAGAATGTCCATGTAAAATGTCATTACAGTTGATTGAATAGTTTACGCGTGAAATCAAAACAAACAAACAAAGGCACTTTCGCATTTTCAATATCATTAGGATGTCACTACCAGCAGATCTTGAATTTTATAATTAAATATGCAATATCACATAATTAAGTTAGTGTTAACTTAATTGTTTATACTGACGACTCAATTCTCAATTAAAGAAATAAGACGTAAAATGGAACATTGTAAAGAGCACCAGGCAAAAGGTTAGATTAAAATTGTGATATGGTGCCAAAACATTTGTTATCTCACCATCATATTAAAGTGAGCAGCGGTGTAATCTATTAAGCAGATAGATTCTGAAGATATCAAAGATGAAACTTAGGGAAAGAAAGGAAAAGATATTGAGAATCTCTCTGAGAATGAGAAATTAATGTGTCTAATATATTTTATTATTTTACACATTTCCTTGCATCTTACAAGATTTAAATTTAAAATCATTTCCAAATCATAAGCAACAACACAGTCAGCTGTGTTCATCAGAGCTCACTTGGCTATATAACGTGGTGTTACTGTACCAAAGTGAATGCCTCTGATGTACGTGTAAACTAAAGGAGCCGTGGTGTTAAACAAATGGTCAATTAACAAACAAAGGTGTGAGTTTATCAAAGTTGCAGATTACTTCACCAACACAGACCCCCAGTTTGTGGTGGCACAATCTTATCTTGTTTCGATTAGTTATTTTAAATCGTCAGTTGGATTAAACGGCTTTAGAGCAATGGAATTGTATGATTCTGTTTACAGCAATCTAATATCATGTTAGGAATTAACTTCCACAAATAGTATGTGTGTTACAAATAATAAAAAAACACACTTATTTGTTTTGTTTTAAAGCCAATTAAAGTTGTTTATTCTCGTTAACTTCATAAAGATTAATGTATTGGATACTGTTTAAATATGTAGTGTGCTCAATTTGTATATGTTAGTTAAAAAAAATCATTCAATGATCACTGTATGCCAACAAATCAAATCTGTCCAATCATATTGTTGTGACAGTAGATAAGTTATAATAGGTAAATTAAAAAGTTTAATCCATAAGCTGTCATTTTAAAATTCTAGCATTGCTTTGACTACAATGCTTTCAAGTAAGGGAAATCATAATAAAATCACATTTAGTTTATTCTTACCCTATTTTAAAAACTTAGAAATGAATTGGGTTCAAAAGTACAAGATTTTATTTAGTTACCAAACATAGGTTGAAGTACGCTACAGATTTTGTTTGTGGGATATTTTCGTACCAAATTTAGGAACCTTTTTATTTGTTTGTAATGAGCAATCATTTAAAGAATCCAAGAGCATAAAATAGGATTTTGTAGTCATACTCTTAAAATTATAAAATTATAGCTTGTTAGAAATTTCAATATTAACTGCAAAGGTTTTAAATTTTGTCTTTAGAATAATTGTCAAGAATAATATCATAATTTGAATTAAACCGTGTTTAAGATATATTGCACCAATTATGTTCCATGTGTTTACATTTTCTTAAAAAAAAAAAAAAAAAAACACACAGATCTTTCAACTTTACACTTAAACAAATTAGAGTATAAATAGTCAATTGGTGAAACTATTTGTACAGGTCTAATGAAGTCTGCTCCAAGATCCCAAAATCCAGATTGATATGTCAAATAATTAAATTGAAATTGCCCGTTTTTTTTTTTTTGAATGTGCATCTTTAATTATTAATGCTAAGATGTTAGCCTGTTGTGTAAATTGATGTAATTCATCAGTCACATAAATTTCAATTTATTTACATCATGTATGGATGGGATAGTAAGACTAGTTTTTAACCCTTAGAGTGTGCAAACATAACTTTAATGGATGTTTGACTGTCAGCTGCATTTGAAGTGTTGAAAGAGTATTCTTTATGATTTAGATTTTTAATTCTAATTTTCTCATCACTGTTTACAGAAAACGGTGGGGGTGTTCAAACCAAAGGATGAGGAGCCGTATGGAAGGTTCAACCCCAAGTGGACTAAGTGGATGCACAAGCTGTGCTGTCCCTGCTGCTTCGGTCGGGCTTGCCTCATCCCCAACCAGGGTTACTTGTCCGAGGCTGGCGCCAGTCTTGTAGACCAGAAACTTCAACTCAACATTGTTCCTAAAACCAAGGTTGGAATAGCAAAAACATATCATCAGCACAAGAAAAATATGTGTTTTATTCATAGAATCTTTTACGCAGACAATAAAATTACGTTTCCAACAAGATTTATTAATCGAGGTCATTAAAGGCTACTTAAATATTACAAAAAATAAATACATTCCTGACAATGTAACATAATATTATTTTTCTCATTTAAAATTAATAATTATTTAATTTTTGAATGCATATAAAACTGTCATCCGTTCCATGCCTTATCATAACTTTGCTCATAAAATTAAATTCTTGAAATATTTTGCCCATCTTCAGTTAAACGAAAACTGACTGTACATGTGAGCTGTTTTGTTTTAACATCCATTGATAAAGAAGTTGGCTTTCCACAGCAAAACCACAATATTTCAAGAATTTAATTTTGTAAGCAATATTCCAATATTACGGAAAACGAAAGACTTTAATATGAGTACCTATTAATAACTGTACAGTGTATTTAAAAATAAATGTATAGAGTCACCCTCATTGATTTAGAGAGATATAGAGTTAGTTCTCCTACTTTTTGACTAATTTATGACTCTTTGTTTAAAGTTAGTTATTGACAATAGAAGATTTGAAAGGAAAACAGGATTTCGGACATTTGCTATTGTTATAGGTTATAAAAGGTAAAATACAACATTTCGAGGAATTAAATCTATCTTCTTCTTCAGGTGGGGAAGGTATTAATACATGCAAAAAAATTCTTGTGATTTGTGCTTGGGACTTGCATCCTGTGCAGTGACAACGCCTGGACTGGACTCCAAGCAGCTTTTGGGTATGTTTGTACCCTCTCCCTTCTTTACTTCTTTCTGTTCATTGTTTTTGTATGTATTAATACCTCCCCCATCTTATGAAGAGGATAGATTGCAATCCTCGAAATGTTTTGTTATACCTTTTATGACCTATAATGATGGTAACTTTTGACATCGTATACAGCTCACAGGAAAATTATGGAACCATTCACAACAACACTGTGGAGTCGCTTACAGAGACTTTGTGTAGTCACTTACAGGAATATTGTGGAACCACTCACAGGGACATGATGGAACCACTGACATCGAGAGTGTGGAACCACTCACAGCGACTTTGTGGAAACAATCACAGCGACTTTGTGGAAACAATCACAGCGACTTTGTGGAACCACTCACAGCGACTTTGTGGAACCACTCACAGCGACATTGTGTAACCAATCACAGCGACTTTGTGGAACCACTCACAGCGACTTTGTGGAACCACTCACAGCAACATTGTGGAACTACTCACAATGACATCGAGGAACCACTTACAGCGACAATGTGGAACCACTCACAGCAACATTGAGGAACCACTCACAACGACATTGAGGAACCACTCACAGTGACATTGTGGAACCACTCACAACGAAATTAAGGAACCACTCACAGCGACATTGTGGATCCACTCACAGCTAGTCTGCCTCAGTATGAGACCATCAGTTTTTCGAATTGCAACCTTAACTGTAAATTGACAGGCTTTTGTTGTCGAACTTAGCTGCAGTCTGTAAATTATAATATAAAATTACAAGTTGTAATTAAGTTTGTGCAATATGTGGAAGAAAGTCATGTGAAGTACCGAGGTCCTGCTGTTTGTTATGTGAAGTCTGGTAGAATCTTTGATGTTTTTGTGGTTGGTCACATGCGTCTCATACATGCATTACTTAAGAGTTAAACATAGGTGGTGTTTGGTTGTCCTTCCTACATCCTTGATTTAGTACCTTGTGGTTTGTACCGGGTTAATGAAACATACCATTGAATGTACTGTTTTCTCACAATTAAACAGAACATAATTTCTGAACAGACGACATATTTTGTTGCTTTTAACACTAGCAGCAGTGTTAGGAGTAATTAAGCTTGAAGATTTTTCTAGAAATGCTGCTGGTCCTCTTAAGCGTTAACTGAACTACAATTAAAAACATATCATTTACAAGTGTTATTTTTTAGTGTTCCAACTTGATTATGTGTAATAATGATTATTATTATAACAATGCAACAATTAAACTATCTAAAATACACTTGTTTCCTATGCCAAAACCATAAACAGTTGTAAGACAATCATTTCTTCTGTCGACAGGTTGTAAAGTTAGTCAGTCCCACATTCAACTATCCAAGGATAGCCCGGGGCAAGTCTCATGTGAAACATGCCATCAATGATCACTTCCCCACCGTGGGCCGACACTTTCATAGGCTTGGCTTAAAGCCCAAGGTGAGTAAAGGCTTACTCTCATAATGTTTTATCGACCCTTAATAATATTAAATTTTACATTTCTTTTATACAAATTTTTAAGTGAAGATCACTCGTTTCATAAGTGTTTAGGACACAGAGTAAGAGTTCCCAAAGAAACCCCCTTAACAGTTGTTTCTATTCCTGGTAAGTTGAATTGAAAATATTTGGAAATGTGGGCTTTCCCAATGTCAGTTACTGGGCACATCCTTGTGTCCATATGAAGCTGGTCAGTTATGTTCCTGTTGAAAAATCCACGAGTTTCTAAACCTTTTTATTAATTTTTAGCAAAAATCTGTATTTAAAAAAGGGAGATGTTGTTGAAACAAAATATTTTGCCTGCATTCCAAAAATTCAAGCCATTTCCTACGGTTTATTTTTTGATTTGTATCAATCAGTTGTAGCACAATGGCTGTAAATAAAACGTTGGGGCCGTTACAGGTAGGGTCGTTCCAAGTGTTTGTGGAGGGCTACAAAGACGCAGAGTATTGGCTGCGGCAGATGGAGCTGGAGCCGCTCTCGCCCTACCTGCAAGAACAGTTTCGACTGCAGTTTGAGCGGTTGGTCATCCTGGATTACATAATCCGCAACACAGACCGTGGTAACGACAACTGGCTCATCAAGTACACCTCACCTAACATTACCATCACACCCATTCCTCCGCCGGCTCAGCCACCCCCATACTCGGGCGACACCGAGATGCAGGATGCCACGGTAATTTTGACTGTCTCTCTCTGTCCAACAATTTGAAATTAATGTTGTTTAAATTTATTTAGAATTTTATTTTAGGTGTGGTTATTTGTCTTTGCAAACACGAGTTGAGGCTTGGTTGGAATATCAATCATCCTTAGCAAACATGAGTAATACAGTACGCTTGTCATGGATTCACTTAAAGCCTTGTTCACTATTTGTTTTAATAAAAAGTAAAATGTTAAAATTATGTTGCTCAACTTGCATATTGTTGGCCACTGTCATGAACAGTCAAGCATATTTGTATATGAAGTAATCTTAAAAGTCATTTGAGTCAGTGAAGGGCATAAACAAGGGATGAGTCAGGCTTAAGTAATTTATTTTGTCAGATTAATGAGTCAATTTGTCTAAAAATTTAAAAGTACAATCCAAAAAGCACATCAATGGGAACTACAATCAATTAAGTATATTTAGTTATCACTTAGTAAACTTTAGTATGAGTTGATCGGGCATTATCACAACCCTTGTTAATTGAATAATAGATACAAAATTTAAATGCTAACAAATTTAAATGCTAACATTTTGCCATTGCTAGTGGCTTCCAATTCATTAGTTCCATTACTTATTAAGTTTACTACGGAGAGTATGTTAAAAATAGCTTTATCAAAGAAATTTTTCACAAAATATTACTCACCCTACTACCACAAATTATGTAATTATTTTGTTTATTCCTTAAAAAAAGTTTTGTAGATGTTGTAATAACCAAATATAATACAAAGTATAAAATTAATTCAAGGATTGTCACCTATAATAATTTATTAAATATAAAAATTATAAGGCCATAACTTATATTAATCATAAATATATACACATGCTAATTTAAAATGGTTAATCAATACCAAGTGAATGATTGCAAATAAATTTTACACATATATATTTTTGTTTCTGCTATTAAGCATCATAGAGCAAAACGGAAAATGGCTTTGGAATCCTTCAACCACAATTAACAAATTTTGTTCCTAAAATTTTTTTAATATCTTGAATAAAGTTCCAAATGGTTATAGTACAAAATGTTAAGAGTTATATTGTACATGAAAGCAATAAAAATGAATGTGTTTACAACATAATCTCCAATGATGCAACCCAACCAAGTTCATATTTTTAGCAACCACTGATGTGCTTATAACTATTTAAATCCTAAATGGTTCAGGGTGATAAATTCATGAATATTTGGAGGTGTTATGTTAACGTTCCGTGGACAGAAGAACCATTGCTTGGTGTTGTAAAGGTTAATGTTCTAAAATAAAATTGGTTCTTCACTATTATACTACAAAATGAATAATACTACATTATGAAATGTATGTTCCATACAACTAGAAATGCTCTTTCCAAAAATGTGTAAGAAGAGGCCTTGTAATATTTTTTAATTCGTTATCGTATTCAATATGAAAATTTCATTTGTAGCTCTGTTATTTCTTGCATCAAGTTCCTTTCAGGGATGGCTTTGACTATAATTCTACTGGTTATTAACCTCTAAGGCTCCTTTAGATAAACAGATCCATACATAGGTGGTATTGGTTTTAGGAGTGGAACATCGTGGATCGGCCTGAGGTGAGCATTGCCGCGATAGACAATGGATTGGCATTCCCCTTCAAGCATCCAGACTCCTGGCGAGCGTATCCCTACCACTGGGCATGGTTGCCTCAGGCCAAGGTGCCCTTCTCCAACCACATCAAGGACCTCGTCCTGCCCCAGCTCTCGGACATGAATTTTGTCCAGGACCTCTGCGATGATCTATACCATCTATTCAAGGTAAATTCAGTATACAGTTGATCAAAGCAAGCTAAACACCAGTAGAACTGATCCACTTTGGTAGTGAACAGCTGATCAGGTTTTTCTGCATTTTGACCCATGTTGGAGCTTCTGTAGTGCTTGACCAACAACTTGTTAATGTTTCATACTGTTTCTCAAATTGTATTAGCTACATAGTAGCTGTCATAATGGTGCTGGATTATTTCCTATTACCATAACAGTAAGTGATCCAATATAACATAAGTTCCAAAGTACAGTGTTCCAAATGGGAAATAAAAGGCGTGGTGGTTAATAAGAATTTTTCTAAAAATCATAGAAATTATAGCAATTAGTTGTTACTTCTATTTCTAAACAAAAAATATAAACCACAATGGTGGCCATAACAGATTTTTGTGAAAACTGTAATTTTCTGTAGTAGTTCTTGGTTCTGGTATAAAAATCTTATTTATTCTTCAATAATTTTGAGTCTCAGATAAAAACTGCACATAATGGTGTCTACCATTTCCATTTGAATAATGTTAATCTGTTTTTCAAGAAAAACTCACTGAGATAAAAAAATGAAAAGAGAAAGTAAAAATTGAGCTTAAACCATTCATGTTGTTACAATGCATATTCATAACATGTTTCAATATCAGACTCAGGATGTATATATAAAAACAAAAACATCAATACTGAAGACATTTCAAGAAAATGTTCTACTCTAGTACAACAGCAATGAAAGCTTTGTAAACTCTAATATCGATCGATATTTACCTTGCAGCAAGACAAGGGGTTTTACTTTAATATTTACTTTAATACATAGCAATGAAAGCTTTGTTAGTACTAATATGGATTGATATTTACGTTACAGCAAGACAAGGGGTTCGATCGTCACCTTTTTGAGAAGCAGATGAGTGTGATGCGCGGCCAAATCCTGAACTTGACCCAGGCTCTCAAGGATAACAAGAGTCCTGTGCAGCTTGTGCAGATGCCTGCTGTTGTAGTTGAGAGGTGAGTTGGCTGTTTTTGTTTGTTTCATAAAAATATTCTGTGCAAACAGACCTTTAAATTGATCTGTCACACAACCTATGTTTACCCCCTCCTTCACAAAACACCCCTACACCCCTAAAATTGGGCCATTTTACTCAGTTGAAAATAATTTAATTTGTTTATGCACTTAAAAAGGCCCCAGTGATTACAAGGCAAGCCATCCTTTGGATTCTAAACAAATAGCTACTGCCGTCCTGGCCTCCGTTATAAGCCACCAGATGACAGCCCCAAACATTAGTGCAGGTCTAACCACGGAGAGTTTAAGTACCCAAGACCCATCTATTATATGTCTGCATTGCATCAACGACCATTTCCCTCTGGCGACAGCCCTTTACAGATGGGATCCCCAGTTCAAGCATCCTCTTATCAAGGATGATGCCCAGGTACTTGACCTCAGACTTTATCTTCATGGAAGAGCCATTAAATAAGAATGGACCAGTACCCTCCAACTGATGCTTTCTTTTAAAGGCAACTATGACAGCCTTAGTTGGGTTGACACTAAGGCCCATCCCATCACACCAGTTTCCCACCATGTTCAGAGCAGCATTGGTCAGTTCAGTGACTGTTTTGTTGAACTTACCACTCACAAGAATTACAATGTTATTTGCATATCCCTGTGCGAAGACACCAAAAACCATTGTTCAAAAACACAAGCAGGTCATCCGTAACTAGATTCCACAGAAGGGGACAATCCCCCATAGTCCTTGTATTGATGCTCGCTCCCATAAGGGATTTTTTTCGCTTGCTTAGGGATTTTGTTTCAAGTTACAATCTTGCCCTTATCCAGTCATATGTTGACCACGTCTCAAGATTGCATTGACCATCGCTTCAGTGCCTGTGTTGTTAAAAGCTCCTTCGATGTCCATAAAAAGACTTACGGCTACTTCTTTCACTGCTAACACCTTTTCAATCCTGCATACCAATTTATAAGGGCTGAGTCGCATGATCTTCCTGAAAGTAAGCATGCTGATCTGGATTTAGAGGGCATTCCAAGAGAGATCCCTCCCAAACAGACCTAGCAATCATCTTCTCTGTGGTTTTGAGTAGAAAGGAGGATAGGCATATTGCCCTAAAGGACTTAAGCTGATCCATGCTAGAACTCACTTGCTTCGTTATAAACAAAGCCCTGGAGGATACTCTCTAGGATAGAATAATGTACCTGAGGGCCATATAGTCTCTCAACAGCTTGCACAGCCAGGGAAGGACAATATCCACCCTCCAGTTCCTGACATTAAGACTCATTACCATCATCCTAGAACTTCCCAATGACCTTCCCTTTCACCATGGAAATTCCAGCACTCTGTCTGGCAATAGCCTTAAGAATGGTTGCAGAGTCCTTCTAGGCCACAAATTCTTCAACCATGAGGAAGACTTTGATAGATCTTATGTCACCAAAGGCCACACCTATTCCTTCAGTCCCGGAGCCAGAGCCAGCACCCATTCCCTAGCCGCATCATTGTCTTTCAACCACTGCTTGTGCAATTTAAAAGGAAGCTTGAGGTTGCAGTCCAGATCACATACTTCAGATTGTGCATCCATAGACTCAACCTCTATATTCCATTAAGATCCCACGAGTACCAACCACCATCAAAGAGTGTACTAGTCAGGCTACTAGTCTAGATCCTGTAATTCTGTGAAAGCAGGGCCACCTCATGCAGGGTGCTTGACAAGCGTTTATCCAAGCCCAACCATTGGTTGGATTCGGATCCCCCATTGGTCTTCAGTGGCACTAGAGTCAGTGTCACCCCTGGGAAGGTACTTTCCCAGTCCATTGGGGATCACCTGAACTGAGCCAGCCCATTCCCTAGACCCCCAGCTTAGCTTACTATCTAATTATATATCTAAAAGTTTTAAAGAGTTAAAATTTAAATTTTAACAAATATTAAATATTCAATGTGAAATATATGTGCTCAGTTTTTTTTTCTTTATTTACACTTCATTAGCTACATCCAATAATAGCCTTTTCTGATCCAATAATAAATTATCTATACTTTTATTGCTACTGAAAAGACTAGTGTCATCAGCATTAACACAGAAGAACATGGCATATTATGTGCAGTCATTCACTGCTACTATAAACAAGAACGGGCCCAGCACCAAACCCTATGGAACCCTATTACTGACATTACTTAAATTTGATCTAATCTGCATCTTCTACAGCCATTTGTTCTTCTATAAAGATTGATGAGAACGGCTTCAATTCATTATTTTTTACTCTGTAACCTTGTAATTTTTTAAAATTATATTATATGGAATAAAATTCCTGGTTTTTTTCTCACATCAGTGGGAGAATATGTGCATTAGATATATCTTAGATGTGCCGCTTCCAAAATATAAATTTTAGACTAGAGAAACATTCTTTTGATAGTGGACAGTGACTTCGACGAGATTGTGGTTGTCTCATGCATTATTAGTTTAGTTCCCACATCTAAAAAAACTATGGGGAATGCGGGATTTTATTTTTCAAATATACTGAAGTCAAATATTTTCCTATTAACAGTTAGTATATTCTCGTATGATCTATTGATTGTGTTTATATTAATGTAGAAGTCGAAATGTTATATACTGTGTCATGCAAAATAAAAATGGAATGATATGGACTTTCAAACTAATAATTTTTAGTATCATAATCACTTTAGACAGTCCACTTAAAAAAGAATAATGACATTTGTCGCAAGTATCAGTAATGTTAAAATTGTGTCCAATCCATTTATTAATTAGCAGGTGAAAAGGTATTAATTGAATAGAAAATATTGAAGAGTAAAATATCTTTCAGGTCTAAGGGCAGAGTTGGGACAACTTCAAGATTTAGATCGTTTAGCGACACCTTCACTCAGCGCTTCCAGAATAAGAGCCCCTTCTTCTCCTGGTGCTGATACCATGGAGCAGCACTGATGTGCCTTTACTGTGAGTATCCCTTTTACTGCTGATTGTTTAAATTATCGTAACCTGCAATCAGCGCTTCTAGAACAAGACCTCCTGCTTCTCCTGGTGCTGATACTATGGAGCAGCACTGATGTGCCTTTACTGTGAGTATCCCTTTTACTGCTATTTCTTTAAATTATCGTAACCTTCGCTCAGCGCTTCCAGAACAAGACCTCCTTCTCCTGGTGCTGATACCATGGAGCAGCACTGATGTGCCTTTACTGTGAGTATCCCTTTTACTGCTGATTGTTGAAATTATCGTAACCTTCAATCAGCGCTTCCAGAACAAGACCCCCTTCTCCTGGTGCTGAAACCATGGAGCAGATGGGTGTGTCTTTACTTTGAGTATTCCTTTTATTGCTAAGCATGTATGTTAACCTTAACCTTTACTAAAGTTGTGTGTTAGTAGTGTTTTCTATATTAAAAAGTGAAAAAGAACAGGCAATAGATGAAGTGTAATCTTGGAATACTCGGAAATTGCACAGATTTGAAAAATTGTTAAATACTTTTGTACTGAGTAAGGTATGAGCTTGAATATTGTTGTAATAGTGTTATTAAATTACTATTTTACAGTTTAAAAATAATGGTAGTATTTTTTTATTTAACAAAAATATTACAGCGGTATCTTAATTTGTTTCAATTTAAAACTTAGAGTGATAAACATGTTTTTTCATTGATAAAATAGCTTACATTGCTTTTACTTACATTATGTTTAGTAATAAAAAAATAACATTAAATTTTGGTTAAATCAAGGTAAAAAGTTATTGATATGAAGGCTTGACATTTACGTCAACCAATACGATAATTAATTCAGCTTTGTCAGCCAGCCAGTACCATCAGTCGGTGCAATCATTCAGTACAATCAGACAGCCCAATCAGCCAGTACAATAATCAGTGCAATGAGGCTACACAATCAGCCAGTACAGTGAGTTAGTAAAATCAGTTACTACAATCAGTCAGCCAGTATCTAAGTGGTTCAGAACACAAGTTAAGCTGAAATTCCCTTAGTTTTCCGGTTCACAAAAAACCAGGATCAGTCAGCTCCTAAAAGTTAGAAAAGAATGTGATGTTAACCTGTCATGTCACTATGATGAAGTTGTAACAAAGGTGTTAGGTTGTGTTTCAGAAAATAATGTTTTGTTAATCTCTCATGACGCTATGGTGAAGTTGTAACAAAGGTGTTGTTAACCTCTTTATAACACTGAAGTTGTAACAAAGGTGTTTGGATGTGTTTCAGAAAATAATGTGTTGTTAACCTCTTATGACACTATGATGAAGTTGTAAAAAAGATGTTTGGGTGTATTTCAGAAAGTAATGTGTTAACCTCTTATGACACTATTATGAAGTTGTAACAAAGGTGTTTGGATGTGTTTCAGGCTGGATGGTGTTTGAGGCGAACATAACTGTAATCAATGTGATAAAGCTGCACTCAATCCCTCATATATTATACACCCCCTTGTTTACCACAGCTTTGGCCTCAATGTTCTAATCTATTTCAATCAGATTTTCATAAAATATATTTATCCATACACTTTACATAAAGTTTTTGTGAATTTTCACCGTATTATCTAGGCCGTACGTAAATGATTTTTTAAATCGTTTTTTTTTACAAATTGTAATTTTAATTTTGTACATTGTTGCTTTAGTTGTGCTATTTAATTTTAATGTATCAACAAGAAATATGTTTTAATGATTAGGTCGCTTTGATAATAATCGATTAATTATTTTAAGTGAAAACAGCTTAATCCAAACATATGTTATTTAAGTGCATAAGGCTTAAAGTCGTTACTTTGTGTTAGTTGTTCAAATGATTCTTAACTTATTTATTGTGAAGAATGTGAGCATGCCGAGGTAGCAGAGGTGCTGATAAATTGTTCTTATATTTTAAATTAATGGAAATTAGTAATACTATTATCCAAATAGAGTAAATTAAGGCTAGTAATGTGTTAAAAACGGATAGGTACAATTTGTTTGATATTGACATAAACAGGGTGTTCAGTAACTTTTTATCTGGAGTATTTATGTTTTAATGTTATTTTTAGTCTGTTTATTCTAAAACACTACTCGATCGTATAACACTAATAAATAATTTAATATACTGTAAGTGTTGTAATAAAGAAATGTTTGTGAAACAAACTCACTTATTGTGAACTCTTACTGAACATATCATTGATATATTACCTCAATTGTGATGGAATCGTATTGAGTACAACTAACGGAGTACATTACGAACCAAGACACTGCTGCCTCCAAGCTAGTCCTCTACTGTGATATAAACGATGCTTCTTCAACTGAAGTTGCCGTATCTGCTGTTTTAGACATGAAAAGGTAGTTCAAGCCTGTCAAAAAACTATGTAAAGCAGTTGTAAATAAAGTTTTAAAATATATTTTATAAGACAATTGATTTATTCACCTTCCAAGCCATGACCAATGTATACATTTAGTCTCTTGCACTGTAAGACAATATGTATAATTGGTTTCTCATGTAGAGTTCCCAAGTTAACCTTTTTAGTAACAATGTCCGATTTTTCAAACTTAAAAACGTCACAATCAGTTACTTGCTAAAGTAACATTGTCCAATCATTGGGTCGTCTAAAAATAATTAAAAGTGAATATTAAGAATACTAAAACTAACATAACTTGTATTTATTCTTTAAATGTTCACAAGACTATATATTGCTGTTGTAACAAAATAGTGCAATATGGCTGTTTTCCCGTCGGGAAACGATTTTAATGGAGTTTTGTAAACATTTGTTAGAAACTATAATATTACAGCTACAAAATTTTAATATTTGAGGAATTTTCTCAGCCATGTTTGTGATAATATTTTCTTTCCTATGCTGTGTGACTCCAATCAAGAAATTATTTCTTTCAGAGCTTGCAATGGAAATATGCGTTATGTTTAGTTTTTATTTTTTAAATTAATTTAAAATATGTTTTTTCCATGTTAACTGTGTGAGAAAGGAAAATAATAGCATAAGTCCAGTTAGAGGGTTAAATAATAACATAATGTTATTAATGCATCTAAAAAAGATGAAGTCAATTAAATTAAATTGAGGGTCTTCGTCTACTGTAATATTAGAAAAAAAAGCTATCCCATATTTTGAAGACTCAACTTTTAGTCTGTTACATATTTTTATTTTGTAATAAGGTGCAAATATTAAAAGTTACATTTTAAATTATGGCTCTCTGTCCGATATTTTATGGTGAGAATATGTGGTTACATCTCAGAGAAGGGATTGTTATAATCTCTCAAAAGAGTATAAATGGGATGTGTTACCCTCACCAGCTGCATTTTTTGGTATTTTTTGTTGTGTTAGAGGTGCAACACTACACTATGATGTTATTGTTTATTTTTATGATGTTTCAGCTAAGCTGAAAACTAAATTTTATATATGTATATATATAAATAAAGGATTTATATACAGGGTGACCATTAAGTCTTAGGACGACTTTATAACTTTTAAACGACAAGAGATATCATAACAAAATTTGGTATACCGTTACTGGAAATTGTAAGCTACTTTTCTGTGTACATGGTGGTCAGATTTCACCTTTGGGGAACGGCCCGTCGGAGCTATAACAAAATCTTTAATGACAGCCTATGTTGAGTTGTACATCATTTTAAATGTCTACTTAAACTGAAAACAATGCCGCAAACCGGACTTCAAAAGGTTGATCCAGTCGGAAGAAATCGCTGTTCAAAGTTTAAAAAATGTTTAATACCATTATTACATAAGAAATAACTAATACTGTAGCTGTTAGAAGTTAAGGGGAATACTTACTGAAAGTCTTTCAAAGTAGGTGTTCAAAATGTTTCCTTCGGGCGTCTGACAATGTGCTATGTGTAACCAGAAACACCTGCTGCATTAAGAAGTACAATGAAAAGTGAAAACAGTGCCTCTAGGTCAGGATTTCCCATCCACTGGACTTTCCCATAATGGCTGTTATCTGTCTATCAGTTCACTTATCAGTTCCACTCAAGCTACAGTACTTTTTGCCATATCCTGTTACTGTAAGTTATAGATGTTTTAAGAAATGTTGCTTAGTGAGTGTGAAAGAATTACACTCTTAATGATGTGTGGCTGGGGTAATAATGTAAGACCGTTTGCAGAAGTAACACATTTATTCAATGCTACTTTTCCTGATAGAGCTCCTATTTCTAAATCCACAGCACAGTACACAGTTGCTCGCTTTGTAGACACTGGTAGTGTTAAGGATCGAGCCAGATCTAGACGACCAAGTACTGTGACAGACGAAGACGGCTCATTAGACATTCTTCGGTCTTTCATTGAAAATCCAAACGAATCAGTTAGATCAGCAGCACAATCTCATCGAAAAGGTCGTGAATCAGTTCGCAAATTATTAAAGAAGTCTGGTTTCAAAGCATACCGTGTTACCCTGTTGCAGGAACTAAGCGAAGATGATTTTGATCGCCGGATGGAATTCAGTGAAATTATGATGAATAAAATTGACCAAAACCAAATACTTTTAGACTGTATTGTATTCTCAGATGAGTCGACTTTTATGTTGAATGGCCATGTTAACAGGCATAACTGCCGGTATTGGGATTATGTTAACCCACGCTGGATGAGTGAGTGTCACACACAACGTCCCCAAAACTTAAACGTATGGGCAGGTATCGTATATAATTCAATTATATGACCATTTTTCATCGATGGAAATTTAAATGCCAACAAGTATCATGATATGCTCCAAAATGAGATTGTTCCTGCTTTACAAGCTACTCTGGGTGCTGACTTCCAAACATGTTTTTTCCAACAAGACGGAGCACCGCCACACTATGGTGTTCAGGTAAGGCAATACCTAGATGCATTATTCCCACACTGGTGGATTGGAAGACGTGGTGCGATTGAGTGGCCGGCTCGTTCCCCTGACCTAACTCCGCTTGACTACTTCCTATGGGGCTACATCAAGGACAAAGTGTATCGAACTCAGCCTACAGATCTGAACAAACTCAGACATAGGATATCACATGAAGCTCAAGCTATTCCACGAGAATACATACAAAATGCAGAAGCCAGCTTTTATAACCAGTTAGCACATTGTCAGACGCCCGAAGGAAACATTTTGAACACCTACTTTGAAAGACTTTCAGTAAGTATTCCCCTTAACTTCTAACAGCTACAATATTAGTTATTTCTTATGTAAAATGGTGTTAAACATTTTTTAAACTTTGAACAGCGATTTCTTCCGACTGGATCAACCTCTTGAAGTCCGGTTTGCGGCATTGTTTTCAGTTTAAGTAGACATTTAAAATCATGTACAACTCAACATAGGCTGTCATTAAAGATTTTGTTATAACCCCCGACAGGCCGTCCCCCAAAGGTGAAATCTGACCACCATGTACACAGAAAAGTAGCTTACAATTTCCAGTAACGGTATACCAAATTTGGTTGCGATATCTCTTGTTGTTTAAAAGTTATAAAGTCGTCCTAAGACTTAATGGTTACCCTGTATATATATATACAAACTGGTACATTGATTTCTAAAAAAAACATTAATACAATTAACACATATATTTAAATTAAATATAAAATAACAATACAACTCTTTGTTTAACATTTATTTTTTTGTAACTCCAATCTTTTTAGTCTAGCATTTTGCAATTTTTCTCGTAATTCTATTATTTCTGGACTTTCTTCTTTTGCTTTGTTTGGTTTTTGTTTCTCTGCCACCATGTTGTTGATTAATTTTCTGCAAATATTTTTTTGTGTATTAATAAATATTGAACATAATTAAACAAATGTTTGTTAATTATTTGTTCATTGGGATTGTTTCAAAACTTGAATTGGATTTTTAAACAACTGAGAACATATTTAATTATTTAGATGAATAAGTTACCTAAATTATGCATCTGACAAGTGTGCTCATTAAAAAATTAATAAATCTTACTTGTAAGCTTTTTATTCTTGAAGTAAAATTGGACTTTTTTAAAAGATCAAAACAATCTGCGAATGAAAAATGCGAAGCAGTGAATGTTGTCATGGCATTAGCTCAGTGCATGGCTAGTATTATATCCACGTGCAGGCTAGTATTGCAAGCATTTCAACGATTAATATTATTTGAAAGTTATGTACTTACACAATTGATAAACACACACACTGACACTGATTTTGTTTGTACTTATAAATTTGTGTTTTATGTACTTTTCAATGATGAAACAGAAGTGTGAGATATCTTATTTGGCATTTATAATAAGAAAACAATGACTGCTCTTTAAGAAGCAATCTCCACAATTTAGACTAGTCAAAAGTAGATTTCAGAGACGTTTTATTTTCTTTCAAGAAAAAAGTTAAATATTCAAAAATTAATTTCTATTCTTACTATGCAGATGCATATTTTTTTGTAAAAACTATTGTATATTCATATTTCTCTAGCATTTGCGTTTAAATCTCAAAGTGAAAATATGATGTACGAGTGGAATGTGTAGTTTTTAAGGTATTTTTTTTTTTAAACAAAAAGATTTTGAGCAAACGTTGAAAACTTCAACATAACCATAGATATTTTCTGGGCACACTAAACAACATAAAATGAGAGTGAAAGGATTCTCTCACATTATTCATTGCCAGTGAACTTTAAACAATTAATCTGATGGCAGTTTAGTAGGTACATGTAGACAAAGAGATACAGCAATGCTGGTACATTTTGTGTTGGTACTCCTTCATTAAAATCCATGGATCTATTTAGTATGCATACAAAACTGAAGAACCGTTGAAATAATTAGGCTACCAAATTCGTCAAGAAAAGGGAAATGACCAGCTGAAAAACATATTATAACTGTTTTTGGTAATGATGACGAAATAATCTACTTCGTCTTTAAAATATTTGAGTGACCCATATTTGAGAACAAAATGTGTAACCCCAAGAGTAGACTGTACTAAAATGTAACAAATATCTAATTTTGGCTAAAAGCATCCATTTTGTGTTCTAATTTTAAATTATAAAATAATTAGAATTTTATTAATACCAAAAATTTTACTTAAGTAAGAAGGTCTGCTAATAATCTATCTTTTTATGCATAAACAATTATACTATATTGTAGTATCAAAGGAATACAACATTTTCCAATATACAATTTTTTATTTTGTACAAGGCCTTTCTGAATCAAAGATTCCATCATCAGGCACTTCACAAATTATCAAATGTTTACATTTTTGTAATAATAATTAATTTTATATTTTTTCTTTATCTAGTGATACTACAATAAACCGTTTTTCCAATGCTCCAAGATTCTACAATTATACTATAATTTAACATTAAAAAGGCCTTTTTTGTTGAAAATCCAATCAGTCATCCCAATAAGAGAAAACATTGGTAATTTTTCATAGAAAAATAAAGTAAAAAATTAAATTACTTTTAACACTTCTTTTAAGATTAGTGCATTAAAGTTGTTTATCATTGTACATACACGAATAAAAGTGCAAACTGAATTAATTTCGATGTTAACAAAGTACTTACTTCTGTTGGCGACAAGATTCAATGAATTGTTCAGTCTCAATCAAGAACTGTTGTTGTTTGCGTCTTTGTTTTCTTATACACATTTGTCGATTTTTTATTTCCTCTTCTAGACTGGCTCTGTTTATTTGAAGTCTTTCATACAGCTAGAAGAAAACATGTATTATTACATTATACCAGGGATGAAGTGATGTAGGATTTGACAGCCCTTACAAGACTTCAACTTTTAAGCAAAAATACTTGTTTTGGTTTTTACTTTTTTAGAAACAGATTTAGTATGTTTAATAAAATATATAATTAATATGTATAAGTTTTTTTGTTCACATCCTGTCCAATCATTTTTGTTTATACATTTTTGTTCATTTAATAATTTAAATGTTGATATTATTTAGAAATGTTTAAACATTTTATAAGAGTAGTAACGTCAATCTGATAGTTTAAAGTCTATAACTAACAAAACTTTTCTCAAAAAATAATAACCTATTGTTATGGGTATATGATAAAACTTCTCAGTTACAAAAACAGAGATTTTTGCTTTCTTTAAGGCCAAGCCAAGAAAATGTATTCAAGATTGGAATACGTATGAGACTGAAATCAATCAAATCATGTCAGAAATGCAAAGGTATGATTTTGTTACAGTTCATAAATGAATTTAATTTAATCAGTGGCATAACTATGATTTGGATTTAGGCAGTGTTGAATCTGATTAAAGAGCACACCACACCAGAATGGAATAAATATATTAGAAGTGCTGATTCAATGTTAAAATTTATCTGCTGTATTTCAAAGAAATTGAATTGTTGTTATACGTTTAATATTTTTAATTTTTATTACTTTGGGGGATGTTCCATCTCTCCTTTAGTTATGTCACTGGATTTAATGAACTCCGCTGTGAAAGGATTGTTATTTTTCTTCTTTTTTGTACAGCTAGGTTGATGGCTTCTCTCTGCTGATATGCCACTGCAAAGTATATATAATCTATGATGTAACTCACAGTACCTCTGTTAAGGACATCTCACACAGGAGTCCAATGTTCATTGTTTCTGTTGGGTCAAATTTATTTTCCTGAAGATCTTTCAAACTTGCCAAAGCCTTTATTTCCTTTATAATTTCAATTCGTTTCTCCAACTCCTCTTTGTGCTAGAACATACAGTTTTGTTTTTAAACAGTCTTACAAATTTGTATGTGTATATATATATATATATATATATACACACACACATACAGATATATATATATATATAAATGTTTGTCTGAATGTCCTTTATGGAATCATAAATTATTTGTCTGATCATTATGAAAATTTGTATGTATTTTTCCACAGAGAACGTTTATACAATATGGCCATTGATGTAACTCGCCACCAGGTTGTGCTGCAAAATATAAAAGGTTTAAGAGCGCCTGCACATTATGAACTGCAATTACGAGACAGTTACATATATTAATTAACCAAACACTTTTTGAAGGCGCTAAGCTATGATGTATATTTGTCTTTAAAATACATTTCTGGTTGAATTTAAAGCTTTAGACCACTTTATAATAAAGTACATGTACATGTGCAATGGCTATAAACATACACTATTGACAATTTTTTTTTATTGTGGCAACAATACAAACTCTATATCTGCATTGGAAATATAATTTAATTGAACCGGAAGTGCTCATATACGCGTAAAACTTACGAAAAGCGTGAAAAGCCGCAGGAAACGGCTAGTATTTTATAAACAACACCACGGAAGATTTTTGGATAGTACTTAACAAGATATTTCTTATAGTAGTAATAACATAATCTTTATAAACAAGATATTTACTGAAAGTTTACGCATTTAAATTACAAACCTAACCCAGAGTTCTTATATTTTATAAGAACAATTTTAAAACAAAAATACAGGTTGTTATTAGTGAAAAATGATTTCTATAAATAACTTACCTTTAGAATTGCAGCTTCATAGAGCTGCCTGCTCGTTTCTGTTACTTCTTGTGCTATAATGCAACATACAATTTCAGTTGGCTATAAATCAGTTTGTAATCTCTTATACTAAGAGTAATATTTTCATAGCAACTTTTAATTACTATAGAACGCACCTTAAAATATTACATACAGGGAGACATGGTTTAGAGGTTTAGACATGGGTGTGTCAAACTTATGCTGTTGTAAAATGTCCTGTAAACATAGGTCTAGTAACACTGTCATTTAGCCACTAGCCACCATTTTGTATTTTTGTATAAAATAATCCACCATTTTGTATTTCTTATAAAAAAACCTATAACTAGTTAAGCTACAGATACCAAACCTTATAGCAATAGTTTATGACAAAAAGAGGAAAACTCAAAACAATAACCGTGTTATTTGCTTTAATAGTAACACAATCACAACTGTTGAAATTGTTTAGTAAAATGATAACAAAAACGAATGTAGTTATAACAAATGTAAAAGTTAGATACCAACTATTTTGCAATTTCTATTACAATTACTCCAGTAATTCATTGAAATCTATCAACACATAAGTGGACATAACCACTCTAAAGACACACTTACAGAAGCGGGGAGTAACTAATATTATTCGCAAGTTTGTTGCTAATAGCCAAACAATACATTTCTTGACCTATGTTTATATGACATTTTTGTTTGAAATAATAAGCACTCTCTTTTCTGCTCATGATAAATAAATCACAAGTTATTTATTGCTCAAAATTTGGCAAAGTAGAAGTTCCTAAGAAAAGAGACTTCTAACCCACTCATAATAGTTGAATGAAGATAGTGTCAATGTTTAAAAATATGTTTTGCTAGTAAAGTAAAGTATTATCATTAAAGAGAAAACCCATATTGTTAAAATATGTATAAATAGCAAAACTATCATAATTTTGGCTTAGCTACATACGAGTATTTATTATAAGTATTCTAATATCAAGCACATAGCCAGTGAGGGGGCCCAAGGGGTCTGCACTCTCCCACTAAGTTTTAATTTTTTCTCCCCCTAAATTAGTTTTTTAGTAAACGATTATTATTATTTAAATAATTCAGTCTTACTGACATGTACTGCTAAAAGATCGTTCTCAACAAAGAAACGGGGGAAGAACTTTTGAAAGAACAAAATGAGGCCTTATTTTTCCTGGCTACGTTTTTGTCTAATGCAGTAATGCCTAATCCCCTTTTTAAATTGTGTGTATGCATGTGCACGTGTGTGTGTGTGTGCGTGTGTGTGTGTGTGTGTGTGTGTGTGTGTGTGTGTGTGTGTGTGTGTGTGTGTTTGTGTTTACACTAACATATACAATATATTTATATTAATACATTATTGTTGGAGAAAGTACTCTGTTTGTTCATCAATTTTAACTAGTATTAAATTAGGACATAGCCACTTTTTTAAAAGAATGATGAGAATAAAATGTTAATTTTTTACTTTTACTAAAAAAGAGAACATGAGCACTATTTTTATATAGATTATAGAATAATTTACTGTGTAAAAGTACCTATTTTTTGTTTTTCATTTATTATATTCTTCTTTTTCTCTGATATATTTTTTTGTATTTGTTGTGTCTTCTCTATCATTTCTTTCATCTTTTCCTCGTGATTTCTCCTCATCTCTTTAAGGAACTCTTCAGTTTCTTTTTTCTGAAAATTCACAAAAGCACATTAGTAATGCATTGTTGAAGCTCATTTCTTATTGGATCTCTATGAATAATTAAAAAAACACACACTCCAATACTAATTCAATTTTATTTGTGTGAGGCCTTTTGTTTTCAATCAAAACATAATTGGACTCACATAACTGAAATAAAAGTGGTTGTTATAAAATTTAATTAATATGGGAGTGTTTGGTTTTAAATTACTATCAAACACAGTAACTACTTAGAAGGAATTTGTTTTTGCACTTGGAGGGTGTGATTCATTCACCAAGATTGTGTCATTTATCCTGTGATGAAGTATCCAAAACTACCAAAGGACCAATTCAGTAGGCTTTAGGATGACTTTATCCCTGACCACATGTGTTGTGCCCCTGATGGTACGAAATACTTCATTCCAGGCACCTAAGGATTGTTCTGTTTCACACAAGGCACAGTATTTGGAAGAGGAAAGCTACTGGTTTCCTTGCATCCTTAATTTGTAATTTGCAGTTTAATCTTTACTATGGTATCCATTACTGTACCTCCAGCTGAGGCAAGATGTCTCATCACATAAAGAACGAGTTAAGAATATTATCGTCTTTCTCTGAGACAGTATGTACACTGAGACGGCCTGTTCCGTATCTCCAGATCCAGGTGTACCAACCAGTGCTCTGTCAGGAGCTGACACAAATTAAATCATATTCCTCTCAAACTAGTTACTAATGGTAATGGCTGCCACAGGTGGTAATCATACTCTTCAAAACCATGCCTGATCCAAACTTTGAGATCCCAATGAGATGAGAGGTCCAATGGTCTTCAGTGCCATTGTCCCATCCATTCTCCTAACCTTGCAGAGTCTTCACTCTAGCATTTACTGCAGCTTCTCGTCTTTACTGCTCAGATACTTTGCAAAAAATAATTTCTAAATGGCAAGCAAGTCAATGAAAGTATTTCTGATGCGATGGGGATTGTACCATGTACTCTAGCTCTAATCCTCTGAAAATTTCCTAAATAAACTACTTTATTATTTGGGTGTGAAAAGGCTTTCTTTACTTCCATGGCCTTTTTCAACTATTATATAACTTTGGTCCAGAATGTGACCCAGTGTCAGTATCATACTATCAGTATTAATGACGCATCCAAAAACATGTATGAATATGAATGTTATGATTGAATAGTATCACACAATGGTATTGTATTTAATAGTAGATTGACTGCATATCATCTACAAATGAATGGAAAGAAAGAATATAAGTTGTGCACTACATTAAAATATACACAAAAAATGCAGTAGACAGCTTTAAGCATCAAATAGTCCAGAGTTTTAATTACAAATATATAAATTAATTAGTTTAAAATTTTGGTTTTTTTCTATTTAAATGGCTGCTTCATTCTTACAGTAACACCCTATATATTGATATTGTTTTATAGTAAACAAGTAAAGTAAAAAAAATTTTTTTTTAATATACTGGTTATTGTAAACATTTGTACGGTAGCTCAAAAACAGTTTTATATACTAAATATTTTCAAATTAAAACTACTAGAAAATGTATTTGTTTTCAGCCTATATCAATGTACACTGAAAATAGACAAAATTGTTTAGAAAAATCATTATACTCCTAACTTTGTAATAAAAAGAATTATTTTTATAGATAATTATTTTAAAATATTAAGTATAATTTTCTGATAATAAGTAGGTAGATGTGAACATTTAGCAGGAAAAAGTATAAAATTGACAAAACAGGAAGCGATTTTTTTCTTTTTATATTATATATTATAAAAAAGTAATGTTATATTTTTGTAGTCATAGCATTTTGTGCTTTTATTGACATAAGTATTTTTGTGCAAAATTGTAAACTATGTACTGAATATAGTCTATTTTCCTGTAATGGTTTCTACTTTTTCATACCTTTAATACACATAATTCAATCATGAACCTGGAATTTAAATAAGCAAGAACCTAAAGGTTTATTTACCAAAAGACATATCACAAAAAAAAACAGTTTTAACCTCCAAATCAAATTGAGCTTTCCGAGCTTTGTTTGCCTCCAGTAGAGCCTGTCTGGCCAGGATGGCCTCTTCTCTTGTCAGCTGACCCTGGAGATGTTTCTTCTCCAGTTCCTCTAGTTGAGCTTGCTGTTCGCTAGCCCTGATCTGCTCCATCAGTTCCTCGTACTTCATGTAGTTTGCCGCTCCACTCATTAGATCATTCACCCTTTAAACAGAGATAAATTATTATTTTTTTGTTTCACTTAGGACAACAAGATGAGGAAATCCTTGTTGCACTTTACATCTAAAAGGACCTTTGCACTGTTTCCGGAATGACAGAATATTTAGGATAGGTAAGTTTATTGGTTGGAGCCACCTCCTGTCGTGATTTCATGAGGAGAGATAATAGATGGTATCAGTAAGGGTGAGCTAGCTAGATAATAATAATAAGATGTTATCAGTAAGGCTCAGCTAGATCTGTTCCAGCCTCTTCCAATCAAGTGGGCACGGGATACAATATTCCCTCACATTTAGACTTGAATAAGACTATAGACCACTCCTTTATACCCAAATATCTCAAAATTTGCGGTTAGTGGTGTGCTGCTCTTGGACATCAATTGGGTAGCCCAAATTTAAGTGGCACATCGGGTTTTGCTGTACCCAGTATAGAATCTACTGTCAGGTACAAACCGAACAAAGTGAACCCTAATGGGAGTATATGTAACTATTCAAAAATAAATTAAATTTGTATAAGCGGCAATGGGCTGACAGGTATTTGCCTTATACCACTCCTGAGTTCCATATAGTAGGTTAGATTATGCCAGTTCCAAGAACAGACATAACAGGCACTGCATTGTTTGGAAGTGAAAATGTTATAATATTTCCAGATTTAATGGTTCTTGTGTGCATTGAAATTGAAAGTGGTAAAGAGCAATTAGGGTGTTTTGGAATTTGGGGTTTGAGTTAAAAATAAAAAAAATATATGTTGTAGAGTGAAAGAATTATTTACAGTGGATTTCCATCAGCTGCTCCTTTTCCACAGTAAAAATTTGACACAATCAAAAGGTGCAAGCTGGTTGGTGTCTGGAAGATTTTACTTCTCCTGGACAAAATGGTTAATGCTTCTGATCTTCGGAACGAATGATGATCAGTTGAGTTTGACATGATCAGTAAAAAAATGATAAAGTATATGTTGTATCATGACTTTGGCATGCTTTCTCTCAAATCTTAGAGTCCAAACACCGATGACCTACAAAATCCCAAAGGAGTTTATGATTATACTATCAGGTTTCATCAAAGTGTCATACCAATAGTCATATATTGAACTATACATGTTCAATACCTATTAGTCCAGTGGCAAGTATGTAAGTAGATACTGCTCAATTAATCCCCTTTAAAGAGTTCCATCTCCCCATGATGGATTTAACTATTATATTAAGCCAATAAAATTCAAAGGTTGAAGCTGATATCGATTGATTAAACGAATATGTGAATCGTATACATAAAAAACTTGGTTTCTGAATAACATTTAGAGAATTTTAATACTCAATTACAAATAGCTATGCAAACAGTTATATTTTTCTAAAATTCATTTTGAGGAAAAGAAACAATTGTATTAAAAATAAATTCCACCAGACAGAAATACTTTGCAAGAATTTGGAATTACAGTTTGTGTTTAACTACCTCTTATTGACTCAAGTTAATTTTATTTCCACCTTTTTTGAAATCATAACTTATCTCTACTGAAAAATCTACTCTAAAACTGTTGAAGTAAAAATACGGTAAAATATTGTAGTAAGCCAACTGTTAGAATTTATTTTTAATTCTGTGTTTATACATTTCTTTTTACATTATATTTGGTTATGTAGTAATAAATGGCCAGTTGATGGGGTTCAATAATTAGTATATTATGTTGCGCTGATCACCAATCCTTATGTACAACTAAGGATTAAAAATCTAAATTTTGGGAGCACAGAACTGCTAAAGAGTATTACTTGTTTTCAAATACTGCGTACTAGCACACAAAACTAGCTTCTCCAACCCAAACCCTTCTCCTAGTTACACCACTCTTATCATTAACATTCGTCAATTCATTGTGAATAGTTTTAATGTTTCCAACTTATTACAAATTTACCTTTGTATTTCTCTTTCTTCTTCTTTCATGACTCTAGATGCCTCTCGTAGAATAGTTGCTGCATTTTTCCTTATGGGAACGTCTTTTTTAAGATCAATTTTCTGAAAAAAAGCCAAAGTTCTTATGAGTTAAAAACAAGTGCTGATGTTTGAATTTAGGAATATTTTAAATACGAAGGGTACAAGTAGATTATTTATGAAAATGTTTAAAGTTAAGCAATGGGTAATCACAGAGTTAGGACATAAGCTTTTCAAGAAGAGTGTTGAATTGAATTCCTGTTTTATGCATTCAATCATATAACAGCTAAAAAGGGTTTAATCTGACCCATTTGGATTATAATCAGTTGTTAATAATTATTTTTATAGATGTAAAAGAATAACCTTACAAGGAATTTGTTCTACTTGCTGTAACCCTTGGTTTGGTCATAATAACAGAACTATGATGATTAGATCAAGGTCAGAAGACGATGGACCAAATCATTAATGGTTAGATCTATCATTGGCATCCATATCTGAATGTCAAAATAACTTGAGCATACCTGTATATGGGTCATTTCGTTTACTGTCATAGCAAATCTCTACTATATTATTTAACCTATAAGATTTTCAGTACAGCTTCCAGAGTATTCCAGGATATTCAAGATGAATAAAGGAGAGGAATTGGGGCTGCCTCCTGCCTAGAGCAGCCATCTTAGGGAGGACAGTGGGCATCATCTCAATCATGTAACACTGGAAAAAGAAGAGGTTTTTTCCAGCCTCTGCTGGTCAAAGAAGACCAAGATGGGTTCCCTTTGGATTGTTGAATCCTTTTACACTAAGGGAACCCTCCATAGTAAACTAGCCCTTTCAATCAATTTATCGTATCTCAATTTCTCATCATTTGTGGTTAGTCATATACCACTAGATTGCCCAGAAGTGACAATCGGTTTTTGATGTATTCGTAATAGGTTTCACTTGGAGTTATAAATCAGCCAGAAGTGAACCACCTTGGGGAATGAATGTCCTATATCCACACCCAATACTCCCTCAACATCAGGCTCATAAACTTGTAGACTTCAACAGAGAAGTTTTCTGAAGTATTTGCACTAAGATTAGTGTAATGCCCAAAACACATGACCGTATTGTAGCTCCAAAATGTTACTGGTTGAGCAATTATAGTTTATGGTTGCTGTATGAATAACTCTATGAACTGGTAGAAGAAAATCTCCACACCCGACCCCTTTCCAACGCACCAATGCGCCTTAACAGGTAAGTCACTGGCTTTTTAATTAGACACACAACTATATACAACTTTGAGAAATCAAACTATGTGTTTTAGAAATTTCTTCTAGAAATCAGTTCTTTGTTTCTTTGATATCAGAGCAGAAAATATTTATCAGTGTATTAATATTTAAATATGTGTATAATACATTTTTGAATGAATCCTCTTTTATTCTATACATAAATTTAGCTTGGTTGCATCTATATATTTGCTTTTAAAACATAACTATGGTATAATTTATGATTAATTGATTTCATCCTTTTATTTACTTCTCTATGTCATGGCAGTACTACCTATTTAATACTTTCAAACTGGGTATAAAATACTTGTTAGTTCTAAATGGCATAAAGCCTGTTTGCTCTAATGTTCATATTTGTGTATTACTATATAGAAAGTTTTAGTTATTCTTTTATCATTGACTTATACGATGCAATCTTATTATTTGATTTCAGTTTATTGTAAACGCAGCTTCACAACTAAAAATTTATGCAAGTTGGTTTAATTTACAAAATGTACTTTAAACACAGCATTTTGTAGAATAAAACTGCTGAGATGTTGACGTTACTAAAACCTGCTTGACGATTATATATAGATCAGGTTTTAAACGCTTGTTTGAGAATAAACAAATAACTAAGAAAAACCAACATCTTCAGCATGTATCTTAACACAAAATCAAATAATAAAGTTAAGTTATTCTTACTGTGTTTATATTACTAAAAATAAAATTTACTTTCTTTTAATTACAATAAAGAGGAATATAATTAATGTCTTGTATAATTAAATAAGGCAATTTACTACTCCTTTAAAGAAGAGTTTCACTGCATTTGGTGTTCATTTAGATTGCAGAGCTAATACTAAAAATTGTTATTTTCTTTACAATACAAAGATTAACAAGCTTACAATAACTCTCCTTAGTGGAGCCACTGGTTCCGTCTTGTCACATGAGCAAGAATGGTGCTGGACATTTTTAACTGAGTCTGAAAGTTTTGAAAATGATTCATTGGCAAAACTGAGTGTTTGTAAGCTCTGTTCTCTATTCCTCTCCTGCAGAGACTTAAGAACATTTTTTATTTTTGGGCTGAAGTATGTAGATGGTGGCACAGACCTAGGAGATTGTAGTTTCCTTTCCTGCAAACAAATAAAAGAACTATTTATTTCTTGTTTAATATCCTTGGTTCACTATAAAACCAAACAAAAATGTAGTTGATAGATTTTTCAGGTATTTAAAATTACTTCTAATTTTGTATGTCATGTAAATATTTTGTCTGTTGGAAAATCAAAGAGTTGAGTTGAGATAGTAAATAAAAAAAAGATAAGTCAATGTAAGATAGCATGTGAACTTTTTTTACTTTTTCTTGTGAGAATAGACTCTTTTAAAGTAAAAAGAAAAATATTACAGGTTTTAATTTGTGTCTAAATTTTAGTATTTATTCTTTGAAGTTAGATTGGATTAAATATCTTTTAGATATAAGTAACATTGGCAACTAGAAGGAAAACTACCATTAATCGCAGCTTGTACTGCAAAATAAATCTAAAACCGTCACATTTTAATCCATAGCACAACTTTGTTTATTAAAATATCTGAATCATGAGAGCACTTCAATCACAGTTTTGACACAATTAATATTTCTCAGTTAAAATAAACATGATCAGCGATTATGGTGCAGTCATGATGTCCTTCTTTGACTAGAGTTCCTGATCAATAGAGTCATAGTGAACATTTGTGAATAAAAGGTTTGGAATAATTGCTACTCAATATTGATTACATTTCAGTTTCAAAGCACTACTTAAATACGCCATATTGAACTTTGCATATTCTGCGGGAAATGCAGTGTGAATAAATTTCTAGTTTTTGTTATTATCAAGTTGTTATGGGTTAATACTTTTTATCTAAAAGATCATATTACAATAAAAAGGCAAATTACAGTATGCGTACAGAGAACTATGAATTACTCCATATAATGAAGTTTTTAGAGACAACACATACATTTTTATAGATATTGACTGACACAATATATTTCAAGCTGAACTATTTCAACGTCTGTTATGAATCATTATGGTACTTTTGATACACGACTATCTGGCCAACTTATATATTGTTCAACAAAAGTTGAACTCTTTTTGAAAATTTTGAACAACAAAAGAGCTGTTTAACGTCATAATTCTGGTGTTATTTGTACAGATAATGTACTAACATACATACCAATGGAGTGTTACAAGGAGGTGGTGGGGAACGGTAATTGAAATTCAAGCGGGGGGACACGGGAATAGTGAGTTTACGGTGGGTCTCTTCTTTTGTTGACTCCAATTTTTGTTCAAAATCGGCCAACATCTCCTGAAACAGCATCTTAACGGATTAGTAGATCGAAGATTGGCTGCAACACAAATTACAGAAGTAGGCATGTAGCTGTGCGCGTGAACGGAGCAGGCTAAAGTTGTACAGTCATGTGTAAAAACATTGGTTTGTGCATAATCACAAGTGAGCGGTGAAGGTACGCAGTGGCAGTGCCTAGTCTATGTTTGCAGAAACGCACGTACAGTTTGAGGACTTTAGCTGCGCGCGTGACCTTGAGTGTGTGGTGATAGGCGGGAGGGGTGGCGGGGTAGCATTATGCGCTGCGTCCCGAAAACATTTCCTGTGACTCATGGGTAAAACCCTCCTTTCAGGAATCGTACTGGCTCAAATAACTCATCACACTCGCTACAATTAGTCTGTTTTGTGACAGTGCTGATTGTGGTGGAATTAAATAATAAGAGAATACCAAATAATAGCAATAATAGGACTTATCCTTGTTTTTCAGTGGTTATAGTGTTGTTTAACGTGTTTTTGAAAATTATATTTGTCAATACTAATCTGCAAATCGAAATCGTGAGTTTAAAGTCGTTAAAGAGATTGTTGCCCCTTCATCTCAGCGGCTAGCACGTAAACGCAACCTGTTACACAGATAGTGTTTATTTGTTGAAAGGGTAGTATTAGGACCCTACGAGCACAGCTAAAGTCCTCCAACTGTAGTTCTCTCCCCGCCATCAGCTACCCTCAATGTCCAAAGTCATGAGTACATCTGCACACACATCTACTGTAAAAGGTTTAATATTTCTTGTACTAATTACGATGAAATTAACTATGAAAAGACAGTAGTTTCATGAGTCTAATTGAAATTAATTATTTGTTTTGTTCTACATAGTTTGTTGCTACGCTTATTAATTGAGTTTTTATCAAATATCAATATTACCTTTATCGTTGATAAGGTGTATGGTTAAAAATTCGATTAAAAAAATTCTATATCTTGTTCTTGTAATGCTAAAAAATAACAAAGTACAATATCACTTAAGTAAATTGTACAACACAAAAGAGTTCTATTACAGACATAAACTCCAATGAAACAAAAATACCTTAATTTGTTTCTTGTGCTTAATGAATTTTATGTAGTACTAATATGAGTAATGGTCCAGTATAAATACAGGTAAAGAATAATAGTGGATGTGGTAAGTTAACAGTTTCACTGCTACTCACTACCTGGCTTGTATTCTAATACGTATATTATGTAGCATAAAAGGGTGTCTTGTTTTACCAAAGTTTGGACTGCTAAGAAGCCTTTCTTATATCCAACCTGGGGATAGTGACTTTTAACCTGGATTATCGAACCTTCAGAAGGTTCCATAATGCAAGCAGCTAACCACTACAAATGGCCAGACAAGTTAGTCTTTTCAAAATATAAAATCGCTTCGTTGTTATCCATTCAAAGAGGTACCACAACCTCAGTTTTGGCGGGCCCCTGAAAAGATATTCGGTTGGGCCCTGACATGTCTCGCCAACCGCCCTAGTGCAGGTGTGGCGGGGCTGGCAGAGCCCTGGTAAAATTGTCAGAAATAACCGGTCCGAGAACGGGCCTGACCATAACCATTATTGTTTAACTTAGGTACGTTAGCAATAATCGCTCAGACAAGACCATTTGGGCATCTATCAGTAAGTAACATCATGAGTGTAGCACTCCCTTGCTTTTTCTATGACCTGCTTATACGAGTATAATCTAAAGGCGGGCCTGAGATTCTCTTAGCATGTTTTGCTTGTAGACGAAGCATATTTTGTTACTGCAGATACAGTCTGCGTAATCGCTTGTCTTATCTGTTACAGTCTCTGTTAGGTCGTAAAAGTAAGTAGAAAAGTGAAATTAAATGTCATTGAAATTTTAATGAAATAAGAAGGGTAATACAGATTCAATCGGAAAATTGAATTAGAGTAAATACATAACTAGCGTGAACGAATCAAGTATCTAGAACGATAAATAATCATCATATCAGTCTATTCCCTTTTAAAATCAATGTCTATTTCAAAACTGAAAAGGGAGGAGAAATGAAATCACATTGGCTTCGTGAAAAATGTTGGGAAAAGAAATGGGTGTGTTTTAAATTTTAAAACTTCTTATTGGCTTCAACTGATTGGTAACGAGGACATATTTGCGTGTTGTTAATTAAGAACTTTAAATATGAAGTCAAATCAATATACCAATACAACTAAAAGGGAGGAGAAAATAAAATCAAATTGGCTTTATTAGAAAACGTTGGGAAAGAAGTGAGCGTGTTTTAGAATTTAAAACTTCTTATTGGCTTAAACTGATTTGATAACAAGGAAATATTTGGGTGTTGTTAATTAAGAACTTTGTGAAACAGAATCAATACACCTATACAGTTCTCTGAGAAAAGCGTTTACCTAAAATAATGGCCAACTGATAATGGAATCTGATATTGTTGCAGCGGAGGTAACTATATATCTTATCTTGGTACAGTCGGATCAGGGTAGTATTGTTACTGACCCAGTTACGTTCAATTTAATTAGTATAATTCTTATCTCGGTACAGTCGATTCAGAATATTATTGTCACTTACCTATAGGTACGCTCAATTTAAATAGTAGAATAACATAATTTTTCGTACATCCACTACAAGCTCAGAATTACTCAATACTATCAAAAGTCTAAAAAATAAAAAATATCTATTCGTAACAATGTCATGAGTACGGAACTAATAAGTACAGAAATAATACAATCATTTATGGTTACATGTAACTTTATGTTCCTTTTATTGGAGGTTACATGATAAACTAAAGACCAGCGTAGTAGTTTCTTTATTTCATGAATTAATGATTTTATCTAGCCAACACATTTTTGTATACAAAGTTCTAAAATATTGTTTTATTACAGAATTGGCCATGTGGGAACACACCCACTTTTTTTAACTTGGTCTGAAAGTTTTTAACAATTTGCCATTATAAACCAAGAGTTTAGGTTTTTGGTTGAACGTTAGCAAAGCATATCACTGGAGGAACTCGACAAGTTTCATTTTTGTTTATCAGTCTGTCCGTACGCGATATCTCAAGAACTAACTTCTTACATAAATCTTCATCTCTATATAGGTAACACTAAGTTCAATAGGTGGTGCTTGTCATTATGGGTAACCACGATGACAACGAGGAAACAATAGAATAAATAAATTTGTAAGCAAACTAAGTTAAAGCGTAAGAAAACACATTACATATTAACACATGTAGTCTAAATACATACCCAACACATACGACAACTTTTGTTAACTTACTTTGTAGACTTTTTTACATCAATGCTGTTGTTGAACAAAAATTTGAATGTATCATGTGCAAGGTATCTCGAGAAAGATTCTATTTTTACACTATAAATTTTGCATAATACTCCATTTCATGCAAAGTATGGACTTTTGGCTGAGTGTCTTTGAAACCTATCACTCACAATTTCTATATTGCCTGCCGGGGGGATATAAAATTTATTTTCTTTAAAATCGCCTGACTGTCTATTAGCAGGACATCTAGAGAATTAAATGAGACATATATTTGAAATTTGGCATACACTATCAGTCTGTTAGACTACACGTGACTGATCTATTATCTTTTTTATTTAGACTTTTTTATCTTTGATTATAATTAGCCGTATGGTTTAAAAAAAACGAACGTACAATCTGTTTCTTTTGAGTTGACTCATATAAATCTCATAAAGGTCGAATCTACCGTGTCTGACCAGGCGTCGTGACGCAGATTGCTGGTTTCAAATGGTTGTGTCCTTCTGGACTTAATCAAGTTGTGTCCGACTGATATCCAATAGTATTTAAATTGTAATTATTATACGTTAGTATAAATCCTTATTTAAATTCTGAAGAAACTGATTTTCATACGTAGGCAAAGTATAATGTAAATTTATCCATGCCAAACACCTTGCTATATAAATTATATCTAGTACCTTACATGATTTTCTGACCTAAATAGAACATAGTAAATTCACTACAGCCATAAAATAAAAAATTAATTATATTTACAAATCTTGAAACGAAAAGTGCAGAAATATCCTGTGCAGAAATATCTCCATCCTGTATTTCTACATATACCTGTGTAGTGAGTTAGTAAAAAAAAATTTATAAGGGCATAGCTAATTCAGATTCCAATCGTCCATTTGTTTATACAATATTTATCCATAAGTTCTATTTTAACTAACTAAAACGATATTTTCAATATTCTTCTTGGCCTATTATTATGTTATGCATATAGTCGTTTATTGCATAACATTTATCCAAGAAAAAATTAAATGTACATGTTCAAATGTAATGTTACTCTTTTAATGCTACTGGGCAGGGTATTTTAGTTTCTTAAATAATAAGGTTTTTTTGTAGAGATCCTCCAACAGTGAACAGGTGAGACATTTCTGATGAGTCAACTGACCTATACAACCATCAAAGGTCAAATTTTAAATTAAGGTCTACAGGATTCTTGGTTGCTGCATTTTAACATAAAATTGACCAATTTTACGCCCCAAGATTTCTTGTAGTTTGAGATTCCTAAATATTATTTTGTACCATATTGTGGATTCTAAGATAGAAATGAAGAGGTGAGAAGCACTATTGTGGATCTGTGGCCGAAAGCTAAAAATCGAAGCACAATAATTGGGACGTACACTTTTGACACGTGGGTTCTACATGGAAAACAATAAAAAATATTTATATCTTCTTATAAAAGGCTTAGAAATTTTATGAAAATTAGATAATGGTTGCGAACAATAATGGCATCATTCCATAAGGGCATTCCACAGTTTAATTTAAAGTGTCCGTTGCTACGATTTATTCATAGCACATTGGACGCAAATTCATTGTAGCACTATTCAACATAATTCTTTCAACTACTGAATTGGTATGAAGGTCGTTTATACCTTACATTGTTCGAATACTTGGTGAGTGATCAAGGATAGAACCCTGAGGAACACAATTACCAAGAGTTTTAGTCGTGTGAAAGAAACCTTAAAGGAGTATTGTTGCTTGATGGAAATCAAAAGGAAGCATTTACTACTGTACACACTCATATAAAATTAAGTTTCATGAAACATCTGACAAAAACTCTTCCACAAAATGAACACTATTTTCAATGACCAACCACCAAGATAAAGACGCTGTGTATTTATCTTAGATAATCTGATATCAATACTGCTGAAAGTCTCGGAATTTGAGAAGGCGCTGACTGACAGAGAAGAGTGGTTGAATATCTTGTAGACCTAAATTGTTGAGAGGAATGTCAAACAGTTTATGAAGTTGTGGCACAATATGAATATGTAATTGTGATGTAATTGAAGAGCATGGCAAAAGATTTTACTATGATATAAAATATGTGTAGATCAGTTGATGGAATACTAAGGATGGTGGAACAAAAACATGTTTGCTGATAACTGTTAAAGCGTGTCTCCACGAGTGCAGATAATGTAAGAAAATAAGACAAGTAGGGCTTAGTTTCAGTCCACAAAAAGTTTTTATTTTTTTTACCTAAGACTAAGAGATAGGTTTTAGTATTTATGTCTTAACCTAAATGTTTACAAATTAACCTCGAGTATCTGCATAATAGGTATAATAATGTAATTTTCATTTCGTAAACTGTATTAGTAGTCTATCGCGTAAAGTATTAATTAACATTTCACATTTATAATGAGTTGATATTTTTATATTGGGCCCTACTATTTCACACTGATTGATTGAACCATTTGAAAGAGCCACCCAAACCCAAAAACCACTTTAGAACTGTATAAAGTATATTACATCCAAAGTTATCGTTCCAGTATTGCTGAAAATGTAATACTCAGTATGTTGTGAAATATAAGAAAATATGAGTGTTTTCTAGATGTTGCAATTTGATTTCCGTAACGTACTCTGTCGTTGAGATTATTTGAATAAAAATAAAAAATAAAGTTAATGATGACCGTTTTTACACATGTATGATTTTTTTGCAGTTTTTGGCACGTACGAGAATACACTTTGTTACTAAACGTTTACATTACCTTCAGTAAGATTTTGTTTTCTCTCATATTTAAGATTATGTTTTGAAGGACGTAATTTTCTTCGAAGTACTGACATCCAGCTAAAAATAGATCTTCTTCAATCGATCTTCTATTGAAAAACTTCAAAAAGTTCAAAGCTTTCTTTAATGTTTCCATTTGCAAAATACTTATCATGCCATCCTTATTGTTACTATCCAATACACTGACGGTAAGGTGAATTAGAACTGAAAAAGAAAGTAAAAATAAACATCTAACTTCTTTTATTTTAAGCCAGGATTCAATGTCTATATATTAATAATAAGGTGCCATTTCAATTCATGTACAGCAAATGTACAAAATTAACATTCTATAACCGATTATAAATTCTTCAATAAACAAAATATACATAACAGTAGTTGTAAAATAAAGATATTCAATATTATGAAATAACAGGACAGAAAAGGAAATGCAAATAATTTATTCTTTTGATTTATTCATCCTAATTATACAGTAGGCTATATCTGAACAATTCGGATAGGGACTAATAATAACAGTTTGTTATTTAAAAGTTTTCTTTAGTTTGTTTGAAAATATATATTATAATCTTTTAAACAGATGATTATGACGTTTACATAATCATACCGTTTAATGCCCTTGTTAATTGAAATCCTTTCCAATGTAGCAATATTGTATGTACTGATTGCTATATTACTAAAGTGATGAATCAATGAGAGTGATTTTTAAGCTCCTGAGAAAATAATTAAAAATAGATTAAAAGTATTATTTTGTCCAAAACGAATGAGTTCCAATAAGATTTTACCTAAAAGGTCACCCTTTCCCATTAGAGATCACAATTGAGTTTGTTATTTTCAAGAAAAGAATACAAACTATGATAAATTGAATGAGTAAAAATTCGTTGCAAATATGTAACGTTATAACTGAAATCACGCTCTTTAAAGCGAAATATGTAAAAAGTGCGTATTGGATTTTGTAATTATATATTATAGAAAAATCGTACTACACGTGATTTTGATTAAAATTTCATTGTTTATTCTTTTAGTACTTCATAAATTAAAACTACACTTTTATTAGTATTTGACGTAATATAATGATTTAAAGACAAAAACTAATTGATTGGGTTATCAACTCTTTTACGATAACTTGTGTAATCAATGTTTAACATTTATTGAACAACTTTACTGATAATTAATAAGTTAACATTTCATACATTGTAGTCCATTAAATTAATACAAACAGCATTCCATTTTTGCATTAAAATCCTCTTTAAAATATTTAGAGTGGAAATACAGTTGGAGCGTATAACGGATCTATAGATAGTTTTGAAAATGCGAAATAAAATATATAATACGTAAAGAAAGAAATGTAGTGTTTTTTTATCCTTTGAAACAAACTTTACTACTCTTATCTCTATGTTTACTTACTTATCAGAGAATTTTGATCACTGCGATCTCTTCGCTTTCCTAAACAATAAAAGTAATTTGCAACGTCAGTAAGAAAATGTCTACGTTGAACGACTGTCAAGAACGTTTCCACTACCGACTCGTATTCTTCTTCCTATAACAATGTCAATTAAAATTGCAAAAGGAAATATATACTTAATATTCACTATTAATGTCCCCTCTTTTGAAATATGTAAACAATGAAAATGCTATTATATACATAATATATGATTAGAAAATGCAGAATTCAGTTGTAAAATGATATTTGTTGAATAAGCCTACTATTTGACTTTAAAACACACAAATACAAATAGACCTTGCCTCTGGAGGTTTAGAGTTCTGGGACGCACTGTAGTCCAATTATTGAAAAAGATCATATACTTTGTTTAAAGTTTTTTTTTATGATGGAATGTTTGAAAGGATAATTGGATTTCGGACATTTGCCATCGTGATATGTTACAAAAAGTATAACACAAGTTCCAAAAATTGAAATTTATGCTCTTCGTATGGAGAGAACACAATTAGTACATATACACGTACTTAAAAGTTACAAAATGCGGCAATGGGCTACAAATAAAAAGTGGAAAAAAGAAAGAAAGAAATTAAACATAAACGAAAACAACTGCTTGAGTCAAGATAGTAGAAAATGAACCCTGGCGTTCACAGAATGCCAGTCACGAGCACAAGTCACGACTCACGAACACGAGATGTTAGACCACAAACACACAACACACCAGCATAGGCGAAAGTAGGACACTAACAAGAAAATCAATGTCGTTATTTCCTGTATTATCGCGGCTTGTAATCTGAAACAATGAGGTAGGAAGGCAAAGGCCGAAAGGAAGAAGGGTAAAGGCAGCCGACTCCGGGTCATATGTTTTAGTCCTTGACCTTAATGCCACAATGTGTGTGTGAGCGAATTTTATTGGTAGACATTTGTTTGATTTGAATTTAAAACAAACACTGCAATAATATAAGTTTTTATTTTTGTGAGGCCTTTCGTACTCAATGAGACCATCATTAATGAGAACATTCATTTATGTGAGTCTGATGATGTTCTCATTGAGTACGACAGGCCTCACAAAAATAAAACCTGTATTATTGGAGTGTTTGTTTTAAATTAGTATCTAATTTCCAATAAGAAAATAGCTTCAAGAATGTCTTTGTTTGATTGTTAATGTTAAAATCCTTCAAGATTTAGTAGTTATTAATTTTTTGTAATATTGATACCCAAACTAGCCTAACCTCAAGCGAATTTCGATTAAAAGAAGATCAAGCACTTAACGATAGAACGAAATTTCCTCTCCACGTAATTATGGAAATGTTAGAGCTATGCACTCAATGTAAATATTTTGAACTAGAGGGTAAAATTTACCATAAAAATGAGAGAATAGCGATGAAATATCCGTATCGCCCTATTTGCCTATGTCTTTATTGAAGAATTTGAGCAAAAGGTCCTGAACTCCATTCAATTAAAATCAAGGATTTGGTACATATACTTAGATGACACTTTCGTCTTCGGTCATGGAGACACTGCATTTAATGAATTTTTGTCCCACATAAACAGCATTGATCTTCCCATTCGCCTAACCATGGATGTAGAAGTTCAAAAGAAATTTCCTTTCTAGATTTTTTGTAGTAAGAGTTGGGGAAGTCCTTAAAAAACAGTTTATCGTAAGAAAACGCACACTGGCCAATATCTAAATTTTCAATCGAATTATAAAAAATCTGCCAAAGAAGGAGTCGCAACAAAGAGTACTTTATTTGACAAAGAAGGGTTAATAGAAAAAAAATCAAAAACGTTGAATTGGATGTTTAAAAAGTGGATACCCTCCGTTTGTCATAAATAAGTACAAAAGAACAATAGAAAAAACATCTCAGAAAGTGAAAACAAAGTAAAATTTACTATATCAATAATTTTGTGTCGGGATTATTGCAGAAAATTAGAAGACTAAACAAAAATGTAACATTAGCACCGCGTTTAGAACAAAAAAACACCCCGAGACAAAGCCCTAAAAAACCAAATCAAAAAAATGGCACTCAGGACTCAAAAGCATTAATTTATTACAGTGTAACATGCTGTTTTTATGAGAGTACATAGCGAGAAAAAAGACCATTATATGTGAGAATTACAGATCGCAAGAAAAATACGAAAAAGGACTAGGGAAAATTTGGAAAAATGTTCAACATTCCTGACATGAAGATCATCATGTGAAATGAGACGAAGCCAACATAATTCACAGCACCGAGACTCTTTATATGCAAACTAAGTGGATCTTCGTACATAAAATCAACAGGCACGGCTAAGTCAATCTGCGGTTGAGGTTATGCCACTTTAGGTTTAAATAAATATTAAAAAAGAACCAACTAGGAAACCTAAAGCAGTTTTCAGTATGTTTAATGTCTTCTCTTTCTCTTTTTACCAATTTTCTTCGTGGCAGCCCATTGCCGTATGTTGTAAGTACGTGCATATGTACTAACTGCCTTCTCATCTGACGACGAAGATAGATTTAAATCTTCGAAACGTTGCGTTATAGATTTTGTATCTTATAATGTTGGCAAATGCATGTAATCGTATTATTCTTTCAAGTCAATGTGGATTTCAAATTAATCACAAGATATAGAACAGCGAGGCAGCATGTATAAAACCATAGTATGTATTTACGCAAATAAAAATAGTCCTTCCGGCTCAGTCTGAAGAAGTAGGAAGATTTTGTGATAGCAGAAATATTAATAATGTATTATTTATGAGGTTAAAAAAATTAAGCTATGATATTAGCTTTAAAGAACACGTCTATAAGTCCTTAAATAACAGAGTGAAAGACTGTGCTATAACCAATTAAGATTTATCATCTTATCAGATAGTGGGCTTAACTAAAGAGCATGGATAACTGAGGAAACATTTGCACAGAGTGGTTAACTCATGAGCTAATTTTGAATTCTATGTATGAGACGAAACTGCTGAAACTTTATATCTTAAAACTTAAATCTGATGTTTCTTAGCAGCTGTCATTAATTAACAACCCAATGATCAACAGCAGCCAAAGAAGTTTTAATTGTTTTGTGTTGAAAATGAACCAGGGCAATTCTGGTATGTGCTGCTATCTTATTTTCATCCATTATGTTTACATAGGTAATATAAAAACCTCACTTTCCAAAGGCACATTTCATTCATTCACCTCATCAGGGTTAACGTGGACACAAGCTCTCAGTGCACCTAAGCCTCAAGCCATCTTAAAAACCAACTCAAAAGAGAGAGATTAAAATGATTAGGTCTACATCTCTATTTTATACGAACTACTTACTTATTTAACTATAAAAAGTCCAGCACGTAGCCTCAAATAATTATATATGTAGTTTACCTGACACAAAATTTTGTTTTCATTTGAAGACAGATAATCTAATGCAGGCATATTCGCATCTGTGTACCCATCCAATAGAGAAAGTATACTGCTGAATATTCGGCTGGATATTTTCAAGTCCTGCAATATTAAAATTCAATTAAATATGTGTTTTGATGTCGTTAGTTCATGGTATCTAAATAATAAACTGTGTGTACTGTTCATGCAGTTTTCGTTTCTAAAGATAAATCAAATTTTAAATTATGTAAAATCCAATTAATTTAAGATCTCTGAATGTATAGGTTTTGTCTCGACATGATTTTATAGACAGCCCATACTGGTGTTGTAATTCGAACATTAGGAAAAACGTTCATTTGAACACTTCCTAAGCTAATTTAAGTTGATTATTGAGAGTAACATTTTTAAATACTTGTACGTAAATGTTAGAGGTAACATTTATTATAGTACTTCTGTGTTTAATCGTAGTCATTGGGAGATAGGTACTACCATCTCTAATAATATTATGAGTTCTCCACACCTGATTTAATATGACTTACATAAGGGAACATCATCTGGAAATGTGACGTGAACGACTAAGTATCCCCTATCACCACCGATATATCTCGTTGTAATTAAAAAATATACATCTTGCACTGAACCCTCACTGAGTGCTCGAGGACGATTTCTACGTGATCTCCAACAAAAACATAACTGTAAACCCTAACATAGATAGTGCAATCTTTCACAGCATTCCTGAGGCAAGTGATGGTAATTGAAATAAAGCTGCATTTTACTGTGTCAATGTTTTCAACGATCATGTTTCAAAGGTTTCCTAATTGATTGCTACTTCAAATCCTGACATAAAAAGAAAACTTTCTCTACTATTCTAAGGATATGAAGATTTCTTAAAGGGTGTGGTCGCTCAATCCCATTTAACCTTCACCAGGAGTGCCAAATAACAAATACTTCTTTGTATGATGAAGGGTAGTCTATTAGAGCGTGTTAACCAATCTTTCCCTTCAACATCATACCATAGCTCAGACATCAATCTCCTACTTGAGTTGTACAAAAGGACGGAAGAACATAACTAGACAACGCAATAATTCCCAATAACCTTTTTACCTTGCTTTATAAGTATTTGGAAGCTAAGCCACAATATGTAAGTTTCGTGATGAAGTGCTAGCAAATCAATTCTTTAACACTATTGACAGCAATACCTGTTTGTACCAAAAGTTTGTTATTGGTGTCTTATGAGTTGAAACGGTAAAAGGATTACAATCTTTGACATTTTTAAAGATTGTAATCCTTTTACAATCAATTCTAAAAATATCATGTTTTTTATCCCTTGAATTGGATATTCGGGTAATACATAAGTGAATGAATTTCAGTGTTATGCCTTTTTATTATTGGTGTAAGCATAATAATGCTTTTACACTTTTTAGGTTGTACCGTCCTTTGTTTTCAAACATGCAAAATTGAATATATTGCCTGTATAATAGAGTTTTCGAGGAATAAATAAAGTCTGAATTGTATGGTAAAGATGGCCGGAGTGTTTAAAACATCAGTATGGATGGTTAGGAAATAAGATGAAGTTGTTTATAGTTTGGCCCCTTAATCATACTCAAAAATAAAATTAATTGTACCCACTGTTTACATTGGAAATTTCAAGGATTATTTATATGTACTAAAATACAATGTAGCTTTTTGTTCTTCCTCAAAAATCGTTATTATTATGAAGATTCTTATAAATTTAATTTAATTTATACACAGTGAAAATTAATCTCAATTAATAGGTAGTAAAGTGCTGGTAGCTACCTTCATATTATCTACTGGCATGGATAGTAATAATTCATCTATGTAAGGCGATAAACATTGTTTTATCAAGACAAAGACAACATTTACACTATTTTCAGTATCAACTAAATATTTGGCAACCGATAGTTCAAAACAACCATAAAAATACAGATTTCATATGTTATTGATAACAAAAAGCATGAGTTAAAAACTAACAAAATTTTCAATGAAACATATGATAACATTGATATGAATCGGAGTAACTATTTCATAATACTATATATTATTACTAGTATAATAATTAATGTGATGCCCCATTGGCAGGCTGAATGTATTGAGGACGCTGTATCATGAAATGGTTTGTTTTAAACTATAATAGCTGTTTAGAGTTGTGATAGAAATCAATACCAAAACAACTAGTTAATAGAACTTTCAAATACTAAAAATTGATTAATAGTTTAACATTGCTCTTAATTATTACTTTTCAGACGTCATGATAAATTTTGTCTAAGTAAACTATTAAATGGACCTTTAAAGCCTCTAATAACTGGATATGGAGTCTCAAACACAAGGTTGTGTATGAATTTTGGAAACCAAATCTTTGTCCGGCAAATTCAAGGCGCTAATTACCTCTCTTGAGACTCCTACTATAATTGTGTGCACTAATGCTTTAGAAGTAATTATTGGCTTAAATGCCTGTAAAATAAGATGATACCACTACAATACACAGCTAGACGGTGTAATGGGCCAGTCTCTTGACTCGCCTACAGTAATCAAACTATTACTTAATTTTTAGTGTTCCCTAAATTATCAGTGAGTGACAAACTAAAAGGTAAACGATAAAGTGAATACATACATATACACAGGCGGGCCGCATTAATACGAGGTCACAGAAATCCGAACGCATTAGAACTCCGAATGACCTTCAGCTACAATCAGTCAGTGTTTTAGACTTTCGTGTACCAAACTAAAAGCTTTCATTAGTCACTGGGCTTGACATTAACTTCAGCGTGTTTCTAAATGCATTATTAGTTTTCCTCAATCTAAAAGTCTCGAGCAAACAAATATTCAAATACCGCCCCTTTGCTTTTATCGTACACAACTATATGTTTATACTGTAAGTACAACTTTGTAAGGTTTGGAAATACTTTGTACAATTCGATTATTTAAAGATGCAGAGTGAAGTACAGATAGCTCGCTAACGAAAAATTTCCCATGCGGCATTCTCTATTTTCAAACACAATAGCATTGGTGTTGGAATCTTTGAATATGCAGAGTTACAATTACAGTTTACACGCGAGTCTTCTACCTGCGTCTCTGATCGGACCAAAACCTATTTTAGAACGTTTCATTTCAACTGTAGAATTGGTTAATCGAACTTAACGCAATTCACCTCCGAGTCTATAGTTACATTTTTATTTGAGTCTCTAACAAATTATAAAATGTACCCTTTCATCTAATGATATTTTTAATATATTGTATTTTGATAATTTATCAATGATTGTTTAATGTTTTAAAGTTTTTTTAATACACCAGGATATATTTTAATGTTACAAAAAGTTCAAATAATAACATATATGTTGTTTTATCAGGCTCTCTACCAGAGTTAGTTCACTTGTCTTTACTTACTCTGTTTCTAATTTTGCAATCTTTTTTACTTTTTGGACATGAATTTTTCGCTGAAATATTCTTCTGAGCAGATAGTTTGAATAATTTTATTATGGCCTGGTCTTATAACAGGGCTTACAGTCTTACATCTGGTTTGGAATTTGTGGTAAGCATTTTTAAGGGGAGACCGATCCTCTTTTAAGCCTTATTCTGCCCGACCTCATGGGATAATGGCCTGTGCAAGGATCTTATCAAGCAGAGTAAAGGTACAAGAGAGTGGATACAGTACAAGGTCGATAGTACTAATAAAACGTGCAAGGTATAAATGTATGTTGTCAATCAGTGTGTTATAACGGCATTAGTTAATTTCGTCATGAAACTAAGACTTTATAAATTATTGGTAAATTTAGTTGTGTTATTGTTTGAGTATAAAAGGTTTGTATTTAAATTTCAAACTCTTAAAAATTTGTTACAGTATAAAACAAATGAGGCTGTTCTGCTACAAGTGATCCTCAAATCCTACTTACCTAACAGTGTATAATTACATTTTCAATCTGTTTATATAAATGACTTTGAAACTGTTTCGTTACACCCATACACATAGGGATGTAAATTAAAAATGGACTAGAACAATAGTAATTAAAACTTTCCAAGTTTTGTATACATCTAACATTTACGGCGTACACATACTTGTTGCCTACAAAGGTACCATCATGAGAATCGGACCCACCCCCCCCCCCCCCCACCCCCCCCCCCCCCCACCCCCCCCCCCCCCCACCCCCCCCCCCCCCCACCCCCCCCCCCCCCCACCCCCCCCCCCCCCCAACAATGTCAGTCTAGCCTTTAATTTTTCAACGCAGAAAAGTACGTTGGCTTCGGCGACGTCTTTTCTCACTTCTGGCGTAAAAATAAAACATTCCTCGAGAGAGATAGTACCTAAATCAAGTTCAAATCATATGAGCGCTTTATAACTATTCATATTTATAATACGTACACATGTATTTACCTACTTATATAACCTTAGATAGGGACAAAGTGGCCTCCTTCTCACCGTCATTGCTTCCTTTGGGAGGCAGAAAAAAGAACTGATCATCATAATGAATTGTAATTTTCACACTAAGTTTAATAAAGTCTGTTCTTTCAAAAAGTGTAGTTTGTTTAGGCCTCCATAAGAAAAACTCTTCCAAAAATAGTGCCCTCTGGATAATACCAAAGTATCTGACTTCTTAATATTGTTTAAAAAGAAATGTGTGTTTATCATAGGAATAAAAATAGTATATGAACATTCTGCCATTAATCTTATTTGCCTTGGTTTATGAACAGCAAAAACAAGTATGCTATAGATTTACTCAGTATTTTAACCTTAGAACTGGCAATGGTGTCACTCTGTACTGGTGGCTCTATTTTAACAGCATCGCAGACGTTTCTTATAATGTATCATATTAATTTTCATAACTGTTAGTCCAAATATAAACTATTATACAGGGTGTCCAAAAAGTCCCGGGTCAGTTAAATATTTTTCAAAATATTTAAAATAGAGCTACAAAACTTAACATAAAGTTACTGGACATAAAAATCTATATTATCACATATTCAGTGATCCGCTACTTCTTCAGGGGGGCGGCCCGCCAGGAGTCAGAAGAAAATCTTAAATGTAAGCATAGGTTGATATGCATATCAAATAAAAGGTCTTTATTAGTAGAGTACAGAGCCGCAAACCCGACCTCAAACGGATAACCGAGTCAAAAATGGCAGGCGTTCAAAGATGGCTAGAGTTTGGATCCAAAAAGTCCCGGGTCGGTTAAATATATTTCAAAATATTTAAAATAGAGCTACAAAACCTTACACAAAGTTACTGGACATAAAAATCTATTTTATCACATATTCAGTGATAACCGAGTCAAAAATGACAGCCGTTCAAAGATGGCTTGAGTTTGCAACTTAGGTTAATATAAAAATAAACTGATGAGCTTTTTGATTTTGACTTAACTAACCCAAACTGTTTACAATTAATTGTTGTTGTAGAATAATAAGTTTCGTTATTTCTGAGAGGGATCGGAGTTTTGGGTTAGTACATTGAGGAACTAGCTAATAAATTAAACTGTTGGTACTCAAGTTTGCTGAAGATTCTTAGCTTTTACTTCACCGGGTAAAATAAAATCTAATTTAACTTTATAAAACGTACTTTGTAGTGTACAGTTCAATCGTTTGAAAAGGTTTCTTATAACTATACTGCTGCTAATTGTACTCCGATTGTCATAAAAGAAGAAGAAGAAAAAAAAAACTATATAGCAGAAATTCAGTGACTTAAGTGGTATAGCACAAAATTTAATAAGTTCTAAACAAGTGTTCAAATATACTGCCAATTAAGAACGATTTTGAAACCTTCATTTTGAAAAAGATAATTGTTTAAAGACTATTAGTTTCATTTTCTTACATAATATAACATTGTTTTGCTTGGCTCCACTGTGTTTTGTTTACCATTGCCACCAGCTGAAGTTACAGCACAGTAGCACTAGCTCTCATCCCAGTGGTCCCACTACAAAACCTGTTCTTCAAGGCCTACTTCTCTAGCTCCCGGTAAACATTTGTTGTGTTGTTTCTTTCTTTGTTCATTTGGTAATCGAGCTATTGAGATAAATTTTCTGTCAATATCAATACTAAATTCAACGATCTTAGTTTTCTGTCAATATCAATACTAAATGCAATTATTTTAGTTATAGCTGACATTTATTTGATAAATAGTGGATAAATATTACTATATAAAGTGTGTTACTTATGAAAATGTTAGTAACTGTTTACTGGTTACATCATAGATGCTACTTTTTTATCTTTCTGAATAAAATTTAAACAGTATTGGCATTATTTCACTTGAGGATTTTACATTTCTATACATAATAAATTTTATAGTTTTAAAATTTAATAAATCTGATATGAATTAATTTTTCACTATCACATTAAGTACCAATAAGTTTTCAATTAAATTTGAAATAAAAAAGGCATACATTTTAAAATCGTAACTTGGTGTTATTTATGCACCGTTTGAAACATCAATTGTCGCTCACGAGAGATCTATGAGAATAGAATGGCATTGAACAATCCTGGAAAACATTACTATGTACTCATAAAAAATAAAAGTATGTAATGTTCTTATAAATCTTACGATATTTATATCAATTTTAAGTTTCAGTTGTAGTGAAACAAATCTAAAATAATGTTTAACCATTATTAACTAATAAAAACATTGATGTCAACTGAATAATTAGGCTAAAAATAAACATAGTTTTATTCATACAATATTAAAAAAAATGTAATTAATAGCTAGTCTCTTTTTCGCTACAGTTGGAAGAAAGGTAAATTTTTTTGTATAGCACTTATGTTGTGATGACTTCAGTGGTTGACATGTTAAGAACAACCTGTACTGTTGGAAATCAGTTGGCTTAATTTTAAACCTATAAAAACAATGTTAAATCCAAAACACTTTAAACAATGTTATGTTCTTATTTATTATTGTACTGTGATGGGATAGTGTGATGCCTCATTTTAAGGATATGCATCCAGATTGTTTCTTAGTTTTTGGATTGTCTTTTTAGTTACTTAAAAGAAAATTTAAACTTTTTGTACTTTATTAAATAAATATAAAAAAAAAATTAAAAACTCATTTGGATGCGTATTAATTATATCATTAAAATTATATATCTCGAATAATACAACATCCATAAATAAGTACAAAATATTTATATATTGTTAAATCTTGTGGATTTGGATTCTGGAGGCCATGGTCAATATAAAATATAAAAGTACTAGAAATTCTGTAATAACAGAAATTGCAGTAGGCAGATGTCGGACATCTACACAATACATTGCGCCCTTGAACATCTTCAGCAATCAAACGGAATTTGTGGAAGGAACGTTCAGCATCAGTATCACTTTGAAGATCAGCCAAAGATACTTAAAAAACTCTGTATGAAAATAATATGTCTCATAAAAACAATATAGAGTGCAAAGAAATTTTTGCATTAGTAAAACAACCCAATGATTCATTAAAATATTGTTTCATATTGTGTGGTGGGATAGAGAGTATTCTAAAACTCAACTGGACAAAAAGATAGGCAGACAACTATTAAAAAGTCACAAGAACATTTCCCAGCATATAGATTCAGAGACTGTTTTACAGGTGCATAGATTTCTGATAAATTTTGAACTGAGTACTGGAACTCAAGTTTAATGTTTACATACAGCGTAATGGTAGGGTCGATGTGCTGTGTGCTGCAAGTTTGTTTAGTGACACGAATATGAAGATAAACCAAAATGATGTTGAATTTATTTTATATGTTTTTAATTGAAACAGTGTCTACTTAAGTTAGTATTGAATTAAATAATTAAAAAAGAAAACAACCATTTAAGACATTCAGAAGGAGTCAGTGAAAATTAATTCTTGTTCTAACAAATTCTTCTTGATTGAGATTTTCCATGGTTGTTGTTGGGCAATTGTGATTTTATATAAACATATGATGCTCATTAGTTTCCAATAAAATGTTAGTATGACAAAATGTTTATTTTATTTAGCAAAAATGTGTACAGATATCAAGAAATAAATAAAACGTTACATGCAAAGATTACAATCCATGTATTTTTATTAGAAACTACTACTTTTAGTTTTAAAAGAATGAATAGTGCCAAAATATAATACAGGCTTTCTTATTTAACGTTATTGCATGTTGTACTTTGCAAATCATAGTGCTCTGGTAAACCTAGAGTATAATGTTGTTTTGGCGACTTTGTTATCATTTAGATATTGAAATGAAATTTTAATGAAATCTTTTTTAAATATACATTAATGATTATGGTTGTGTGGTTCATGTTGTATTAACCTTTTATAAACAGCTATGAGTGGTAAAGCCTTTGTTTAAAATCAATTTTCTTACTAAAAATATGATAACATTTTTAATATATTACAATTTTTAAAGTTACAAATCTAGCATTGTTAAATGTCACAAAAATCAATCTTATCACAATATCTTTTGTGGTTTCAGTAAAAATGTTAAACAAAAGTAAAATGAGTAAAAATTTTGTGAATTATAGTTTGTTTAATCTATTGGGGTATGAATAATTAAAATGCAATCAAAATATCTAAAGTAGTTGGTTGAAATACAAGATTTTTTAAATAATAACAATTTTTTGGGGTGGAAGTCTAATGAAGTATACAATTAAAAATACATCCGGGTATTTCACTGCTAACATGCGTGAGAAATTTTGTCACAAATTGGCCCATTTGTTTTGTAACACCTGAGGTAAACACATACAAACACATGAATAATACACATTTAAAAACAAATTTTCAATTCAGAAATGTAAAATCTTAACTGAACTAAAATGTGATTCTTTTTAAAATTATGTACAGTTTTTAATTCATAATTTTAAAATGATTATAGCAGTGTCTTGATCACATTTAGTTACCAAAATGATTCAATCTAAAACAATAACGTGACTTACAAATATTATGTAAATATTGTCTAATACGAAATATTGATACGGTTTTTTATTTTTAAAGTTGTATGATACTCTTTTCCATTGGAATTGATTATCAATATAATTTTGAGATTATCTTTTTGAATAAAGAAGATGATTGTTAAATAAATAACACTTATCAGTGGCAGATGCTTTTGTCAGCACTTAAAAAATCATTTTCAGTGAAATAATTATTAAAAGATTCAACTTATTCTTTGGATTTTTATGTGAACAATGAACAATTGTGTAAAACTTGTGAACATAAATGATTTGTACTCAGATCATCTTAATTAACGTGTTCAATGACAGTTTTATTAATGACGTGATAATAAAGTGGTGATGAAATACTGAAAAGAGCTCTGCTCAGTGACCTTGCACTGGTTATCCGAGCAGGCTTGCTACAGTATGACCTCTAAACTAGATAATGATGCAAGTACCACACCTCCCAGCTGGTGTGACGTGGTCTGTAGCCGGTCCCGGTCCGGTAACTTGCCAGCCAGCCGGCACTGGTTACAGCCTCATCATACTGGTGACATTACCCCCCCCCTGCAGCATTTCCTGTTAACCATAGTCTGCTTCGTAAGCTACAAGTTATATCAAATTAACCTTGTCTACTTCTGGCTGCCAAAGTATAAATGGTGTCATTAACACGACTCAGCTGTACTGTTAGCACTTCACTATTTTCGCCAAACTAAGGATATATGTAGAAAACCAACTTAATGGTTTCAGCGATTCAATGATAGTCAGGTTTGGCTAGAGATAAAACACAATTTTCACTTTGTAAAGTTATGAGGAATTTATTTTATTGTTTTTATCTGTTGCTTTAATTTGTTGTACAATTTTTCTCATTGTTGTTGTTTTCTCAAAAAAACCTCAATATGCAGGAGTTATGTTTTATAATGAAATACCAGAAAATAATAACTTAAAAATTTATTTCCCTAATTTAAAAAAAAAGGCCTTAAACAATACTTAATAGATACTACGCTTTATTCATTTCCTGATCTTTGAATTAAAAAAAAGTTATGTACTGTTTATATAAAATCTGTGATTAATTTAATATTCTAATATTGGTATAAAAATAATGTATTAATTGAAGATAAAGATTAGGTTTTAGTTCTGCAATTTAGGCTTATTGTTATTTTAAGACTGGACACCATTCAATACATTCTTGTAATACTGATGAATACGGAATATTTTGATTGGTAAAGAATTAGTTTCCACAGTTTTTTCTTATTTTAAATTCGGGTAATGAGATAAGATTTGGTGAACAAATATAATAATCTGAGAGCAGCATTGTTTTTAAAAGGAAACAAATTTTGAATGAATTATTTAAAACACACATTATTAAAATCATTATGACAGATAAGTTATAATTACAATTTCTTCTTTAAGTATTCTGAAAACAATAATTTAATGTACAATATGATGTCTGTATCATCTGAATTGCCAGTGAATAAAGTAGTAGTGTTATAAAACATTTTAAATGCTAAAAGATAATAAATAAACAAAATTTGAAACTTCGGTCCCCTCTTCCAAATATGATTAAACTGCAATTAATGTAATTTTGTTCATGAACAGCTTTTTTCACTTATTTTGTGATGAATATAACAAAATATACGTAATCCCTATAAGAGTAGATGATATAGAGTAAAATGTTTAATTACTATAAAGCATTTATCAAAGCTTACAAATTCGTTGTGTAAAACTATTAAAAAAATAAAAACCAATTAGGATAGTACATCGGTATATAACAAATCGAAATAACTGACTATCGAAGGACCCAACAAAACATAACAAAGGGTTATCGCACTGACGGACAGACAATTTGATGAACTGCCCATTTTATTTTTGATCCCAAAATCAATAGAAATCTTCATAAGACCAAGAGGAACCTATTTATTAAGTTATCTTTCTATCAAGAGTTAGCATGTAGACACACAGATGGATGGGTGGACTGCCCCATAACTCCAAAATTCCAGTTCTTCTTTGAAGCAAGAAAAAATTTCAAGTTTCTAAGTCTTTTCTATCATCTGCAATAATATAAAAACCAGAAATGTGTGTATTTCATGAATAAGTTATTGTACTGACAGGTTAATAGAAAAATCAATAGGCTTTCTCTTTAGACCAGGAAAAACCTATGTTCACCAAGTTTTAAATCTCTAGGACCTTTTTATCAAAAGTGATTGCACAAACAGAGAGAGACAAATGGCTTTGACCTTTTAACTCCATTCTTCCTTTGACCAAGATGAACCTAAATGTACTCTAAATTTAGTTCAATTTATCAAGTTTTTATGAAGAGTTGTGGGTGGACAACAACATGATTGTAAGAAGGCCCTGTTGGTTCCTTAATAATGTTATGAAGCAGGATCTGTGACAGAACAGAACCTGAACACTAACATTTTGACCAACAATAACAGAAAATGTATCTGTAAAAAATAAAATCGTCTAGTTTTATTTCTTGACAGAATAATATAAATATTGTTTGAAGATTTCATATATAATAACAGGAAAAGAGTGAATATATGTAAAGAAGCGTAGTAAGTTTTCTATTGTGCTTGTGAAGCAATTATTCAGAATAGGAATCATCATTACTTAGATTTCAGAACATTGAAACGTAACAGAAATAAATAAAATGACTATGTAAAACAACTATATAAAAGTGTGACGTTAGAGAAGGCCCCATAAATAAAAATGTACTCTAAGTTGTAATTTTATTCCATCTTAGTATTTCGTAGAGGAAAATTTTTTCAAGTTTTTATAATTGATTTAACTGTATTCTGTGTAATGTTTTGATTGATCTAATGTAAACAACACAAAAGAACGAGTGCGTAAGAAATCCAACCAAAAATAGATTGATTGCGTTTGTCTGTGTCTGTGAAGACGAAGAATGGTCGTCTGTAGACCAGAACATTACGTCTGACTAGAGGTTAGACGTCACAGTGAAGTTCACTGATAAACAGTCATCAGCTTATCGCTCCCTATAAGACTAACAGAGTGGACCAACTCCTCAGTTTGCAAATGAAGTTCCTATAGCTTAAACCATGGACAGTATTCAGTTAATCCTATTCTATTTCAGGTACGACTTGGACCAAAGCACCTTCTCCCCGCCTACAAACGACGACAGTTTCTTTTACATCAGATACCCCAAAACGGATTCCGGACCGAAACACCTTGAGAATGATGGACACGGATCCATTTACAAATCGATCAATGAAGTACTTGAGCACCATACACTTCCTTGCCAAGAGTTCATTCCTGCTGCCAAATCCAGTGAGTAATATTTATTGTACTTCCTTCTTATCCCGTTACTTAGTATTGTTCTTTTCTTAAGTTGCTCTATTGTAATAAAATGATTTTTTTCAGTAATCAACTTCCGGTCATTAAAGATTTCAAGTTTTGTAAATAATATTCAAATTAAGATTCAAGGTATTCAAGGTCGATCAGTTTGGACCAAAAATATAGATTTCCTTATTGAAAATATTTGTCTCTCCGGAGGTGTCAAATGTATTTATATCTTACATAATTAATGTAAAGTAGATATTATGCTTAGGATCGTTGTAAGATATTACCTGTCAGAAAATTACAAATTTGTAACTGAAACATTTCAGTGTGTCATTAATATTTTTAATGTAGAAACATGTTCATACAGTAGGATTTTGTAATTTTCTCATACTGTCAAGAAAGAAATATAAATACATTTTTGGTATAAAGATAATCATGGCATCTCAAAAGAAGGTGCTTTTAATCAACAACAACTTAAGTTTGTCTGTAAAGTTCACTATTCAACTGTCCTGTGTAGGGGAAAGCCCAGCAATATGTTTGTCTATAGTGGTCCATGGAAGTTTTATATTACATCATCAAAGTTGACAAGTTTGTCCGCAGAATAAGTTTTATAATGTCTTGCTCTCTCTTTATTAATTTTTATAATAAAGAGAATATAATAGTATTGGTTATTTAAAGAATTATATTATAAATTATATTTAAAGTTGCATTTGAAGTAAAACTAAAACAAAGAATTAACACCACTGGGTAAATAAACTTGGAGGAAAAGTTGTTGTTTGATAACCAAAACAACTGATAACTAAAATCAGCTGGCCAGACATCCTGTGAGTCATGACCTTCAAAACAAGGCTGACTCTCTCTTCCTCTTCCTCACTGGCTGTGATGTCCAGTCTGTGCTGAACAGTGTTACTGTGAACATTATGGGAGTTACCGTCCTGTTACACAAACTACACAATTACACTTTCTCTGAACCGTTTACTATATCAAGGTTTAATTGTTGATCACAGTTATGGATGCGTGCAGATGTTTCGTTTTATTTGTTTTTCGGAACAAAACTTGTGAGTTGGTTTATCAGTTTTCATTATTTTATGAATTAAGAATCATCATTATTATTATTATTAAACATTTGTTGATATTTTCATTATTTGGTTCAATAAAGTGTTGCTAAAACAGGAACATATTTGAAAAAGTAGGGTAATAAACTATTTGCATGGAAAATAAAATTTTTGCAACATTTTGATGAATAACAACCTTAAATAATGTAGAACTTATATAAAATAACATTAATAACAATAAATAATAGTAATTTAGACATTTTTGGATAATAGCATCAAATTGAGTACATGTGTATATATATATATATATATATATATATATATATATATATATATATATATATATAATATATATGTGAGATGGTCTTGTGTTGTTTAAGCAATTTAATACTATCTGTCACAGTCCAACTTGTTTAGTTTTATTTTACTTTCTTTATATGCTATATAAAGTTTTGAAGTAACAAAATGTAAAGTTTTCATGTAAACATTCTACAAGTTGTCTAAAACTTGTTATGATTCCTCAATTTGAAAACAATGTTTATTTCAAAATTAACTTTTCATGTAGTATGTAAGTATATTGTGTATACATGTAATTAATTAGACGTAAAGAATAAAACTAAATACTACAAGCTATTTCACTAATAATTATCATAGGTGTGACACACCAAATACAAAAGAATCTTTACTTTATAATAAACATGTTTGGTAAAATTTGAACCATACGAAATTAATTAGTTTTCATAGTTTGTTTTATATTTAATAGAATAGGAAGTATTGCATTTCTCTAAAAGTTGCTAAAAATCTATAGGATACTTTAATTTCAGTAAACATGTAAATTAAATTAAAGTATATAGATTAGCCATTTATTTTTATTTTCGCATTACTTTTGTTATTTAATATGTTTAAATTTTTAAGATGCTTTAAACCTAATAAATCATAATGTCCATCTTAATCATTTGTTAAAAAATGAAGTTTGATAGTTCATTAAATAGTAAAACACTATATTGGCAAACGCATTTTGTTTAAAAAAAGGTTGAATATGATTTTGTATGAATAGACAGGTTTGAACTCACAAGGCCAAAAGAGATATTTTAACCAACCAATCTTATTAAACTTATGTGGTGTTGTATATAAAAATATCTAATGTACCAACAAAAAGATAGCTACAGTTATTCTACATTGTATGATTTCCTATTATGATTTAAACTAAGGTTTCTTTATTTTAACATTTTGTTTTATAGACAAACCAATTGAATTTCCTAAATTTTGATAAAACTAGTGTGTAAATATTCTCTGTGTAGGCCTTTAGAGTGGATTTAAAAATCACAAACATGCCACTTGTTTGTGCATCATCGGTATATCTTGTTTTTGTGATTTGTGATTTTTTACAAATAAGGATATGACACAGACAATGTTATCTGCGTTCTCTCTGTGATAAGAAAGCAAATAGCTCAACAACACTGTTCTATCAGTATTGATAAAGAATCAGCTAGAGCTTAGCACTGTAGCCTTTTACTCATTCCATTTGTCAAATACACATATGAATGAATGTGAGTCTAAATATTAATATTTGTCTTTGTTAATTGCTAATTTTGTAGTACTATAATGAGTTTATTAAGATTTAGTCTTATTTGCTCTTATTGTTAGATGTGTTGCAAATTAATTCTTTCCCCGAAATGACAGTTTTTTGTATTTTATAAATAAAATGTTTTGTGGTGATTGTAACCTCACTTTAGTTATATGACTCCAATCATCATCAAACTATAAAAAATTAAAGTACCCATTATGTTCAGTTTTGTTTGAGGATAATAACAATTTTTAAAAGATTAATCAGTTAAGGAAATGGGATTGCAATATTTTTCTTACTGGATGTCCATGAACATGCCAATTCAAACTGTATGTGGAAGGTTTTGTAGTTAATGTGTCATCTTCCTGCCAATTTACTCGTAGTAAAGACTTAGTTACTCAGTTAACATGAGCTCTGAGTCGTCTGAGCACGTTCGTTCACTTGGATGTTCGAAGCTGATTGTTCCAACAGCAATCTGTGTGGACACGTCCAAGATGTCTGGGGACATTCACATACACCATTATAAATGGTCCCATTAAAATACATGCTAATCAATTGTTTTAGGAAGTTGGGGATGAAGCTGGGGCCAATCGACCCGCCACTGGGTGTGGTGAAGTTGGCTGGCACGAGATGATGGGTTCCATACTGTGGGAGTTACCTGTGCACTGTTTATTATAAAAATTGTTTTTCTAATCATGACTGTTGTTGCGCAGTTCCTCGGGAGTAGGGGATGAAGTTTGGGTCATTCGACCTGCCACTGGGCGTGGTGAAGTCGGCCGGCACAGATGATGTGTTCCACACCGTGAGAGATACCTGTTTACTGTTTATTATCCAAATTGCTCTTCTAATCATGACTGTTGTTGCGCAGTTCCTCGGGAGTAGGGGATGAAGTTTGGGTCAATCGACCTGTCACTGGGCGTGGTGAAGTCGGCCGGCTCAGATGACGGTTCCACAGCTTGAGGGATATCTCTATATTGTTTATTATCAAAATTGCTCTTTTAACCATGACTGTTGTTGCGCAGCACCTCGGGAGTTGGGGATGAAGCTGGGGCCAATCGACCCGCCACTGGGTGTGGTGAAGTCGGCTGGCACAGATGACGGGTTCCACAGCGTGAGTGCGGCGTGTGGCCACTCGGTGGTGGCTGTGGCCCATCAGATGATAGCGGGGGGCAAGCTGTTGCCCCGCCAGGCGTCTTCACCCAGTCTGGATGATGACGACTTGCCCGCCACACCTCCACCTTCCCACATGCTAGCCCGACGCCGTGGCAGTAAATCCCTCCCCTCAAGCCCACAGACGTCACCCAAACTGCTCAGGAAAAACCCGTACTTCACCAACGTCCTCCTGGGTTAGTGTGACTAGGCTTGTAACTAGAGTAATCATGTCTTTCTCTATACAAACTGTAAAGAATTATATCAAAGACGAGACAGGTTATTTATTTTTTTGTAGGTTCATGAATCAACTATTTTGACCCCCCATAGTTGCTGTAATTTCTGATTTATACATATAAATGAACTAATATATAATTAACTAATTAATATATATATATATATATATATATATATATATATATATATATAAAACATGTATGTATGTTCAAAAACATACAATTTGTTTAATAAAACTTCAAAAATTAAAAAAAAATTATCTGTGGGGGTGGTATCTATAGAAATCCGCGCTTTATCTTGTCCTAATGTCGGTTCTACAAAAATATATAGACATTTCAATTTCATAAGATTTAATAAATATTTATAGTTTAAGCACCTAATTAAAATACTAAAAATTATAATATTGTTTCACACAGTTAAAATATATTTTTTAGTTTATCAAATAAAAAAAGACATTTAAAATTAAAATACCAGTGGAATAAAATGACAATTTAATTGTTTAAATTGTCGTACATTTTACTTTTTAGATAGGAAATTAACGCTGATAAAAAAAAATGTTAATGTAGAAATTGTAAAAATACATGTTTTGTCCAGAACTGTTGAAAACAGCCCAATGTTAAATGTAACAGAAAAAATAAAATGGCCACAACAAAACTACCAAGTGAGATAATCATGTTAGACTGTGAACAGATTTTGTTATTTTATTATGTTGATTGATTTTTAAATTTTTTATTTAGTTGTACAGTATTATGGATTTACTTTGCTATTTTATATTATTATATTACTTTTATATCATATGTTATTTATACATTATTTATACAATTATTTTATTCTTTTACATGCTGCTCAGGATATCACACCATAGAAGAAAGTGAGTTGCTTTATCAGGCTTTTAAATTTTATTCTTTTAAATTTGGTGTAACCTAAAATATTGAACACAAGGAACCAAAGCTGTGTTTTATAGTAAATTTAATTGTTTACCCTAAAGTATTTCATTTATGTATTCAAAACTTGACTATCTTAATAAAATAATTATGAAATATTTTTATCAGTCCAATAAAATCTAGTGTGCCAGTTGCAAAGTTACACACGTGTTACAATATCGGTTGCGAGATCATGTTGTGGTTGCATAAGCCGGACAGTTATGAATGTACTCACTGTTAAGAGGCAAAAATCTAAATGTCAGATGGTTAGTTATAGATTTATAGTCGATGAATAGCTTGATAAAAAATAAACACAGAAATAGAGTGCTCTGAGTCGGTCAGTTATAATTCTCAATGAACTTAGTGTTAGATAATCTGTTCTGTTGTAATCTTAAGATTAGCTACACTTCTTACTTATTAGCAACAAACTGAAGTAGTTATAAGTCAACATTAAAATATTAAAAATAAATTATGAATCTAGATGTACTGAAGGCTTATAGAGTTTGTGCACCTTTGTATGTTAGCTTAAAAGCTATTTTTATTTATTCCAGTGAAATTTAAAAAAAGTATAAACTAGTCTGAAGTGGCCTATATTTAAAATATAATAAATTTCAAAACGAATTTTTCATTTCCACTTTTATGATAGTGATACTTGTCTTGTACATATAATTTAATAGAAAATAACCTAAGCAAATAAAACAATCTAAACATAAATATATGCTAGCGACTGTGACATCTGAAATTTGAATGCACAATAGTTGTTCTTCAGACTTATGATTATGGAACTGCCTGTATGTACATTCATTGTTTGTACGCTTACAACAATTCCAGGTCTCATTGGTCGTTATACAAATGTCTACATGAAAATAACTATTTCAAGTGTCTGTTAGACAAAGTAAAAAATGTCGATAGTAAAACTTGAAAAAAACATTTAATAGTGTAACACTTATGATTTAATATTATAAAAATTCAATTGCAAAACTGTAAAAGTAACTAGAGTCATATATTACACATAGAAAACCATTTTGATATGTACATCTGCTTACAAATTGCCAATTTCATTCATTTCAACTAAATTAAAATAGGTAATTTCCTACTGATTTGAGATAATTTGTGTGAAAATCACCCCAGTCATTAATAGTCTATGGTAACAAATGGTGTTTTTGTTATTATTATTATGTTATAATTCCATTTAGTTTTTCTATATAAACAAAACAAAAACATATAGAATAGATATAGAATTGCATATTAGGTATTGTTGGGTGTGTATACCCTAAAAAATTTATAAAGCCAGTCAAATTAGGTAATTATGATACTGGACAACTGATATGTACATAAAACATTCATATAACACTAAACACAAACAAATAAATGTAAGTTAAAATCATGATGTACATACAGTATTTTGTGAAAAAAGATAGTTTAATTCTTGTTTTCATATACCAAATGAAATGTACATAATTTTGAAGAGACAGTCATATTAACTTCAATTAGATTCTTCTTTCATATTGATGTATTAACATTTCTGATAAATTCAGTAATGGAAACTGGAATAAATCACTTTTAGCAGTACTGTTAAATAGCAGTACCATTTTGACTGCATATTTTTGAAGCCTGTCTCAATGCATTTAGCCCAGAACTAAATTTGTATAAAGTTAGCACTAAACGTCTTTTAGTTTCATATGAACTTCTTATCCGAATATATACGTACTATGCATTACAAGCGGTTCTCACTAAGTTAGGCTGACTATTGATTTGTGTGCAGGCTCGACAGACAACATCGCCAAGGGACGGGAGACGAGGCAGAGCTGGCTGCTGTCATACATGCGCGACACCAAGAGTCTGCGGGGCTCCATGAGTGATCTGAAGATCAGCGAGGAGACGCCGCAGAGCCTGGCGGAGGCCGCGCAACAGCTGGCTACCACCGCGGCACCCCCCACTCCCACCGTCGTCAAGCCCAAGCAGAAGGTCGCCAAGCCCAAACCGTCCCAACTCAGGGAAATGAACTTCTGGTCCCCCACTTCCATGTAGTAACCGTTATACATTTAAATGTAAGACAAAGGCAGTGTTCTTCTTGTACTTACAAATATCCTATTGTTTATATTCCTTTTGATTATCTTCATAAATAACTAATTCTTCACTGCTTTAGCTCAAAATAACGTGTTTTTTAATGTAATTCCAAAAATTTATTTAATTATCATATTGAAAATACAGTTTTATTCATTAAAATGGAGTTAGTTATTTGTTATTTATGTTCAGTATGTAAGAACAAAATTTAAAAAGGAATCAAGAACATTTTAATTTGAGAAAAAAAAAATACTATGGTTGCACATATTTTTTATTTATTATTTGAGGACCAGGATGTATGTCCAGTACCTTATCTGTTCTGTGACCTAGAAACTAAGATAAAATGTCAACAACAATTTTATTTTTGTAGTCAAGATTTATATTTGTTTAAACGAACGAAGAACATTGTCTTTAGTCAGACTAGCAATAGTTATCTATCATTACCTTTCCTTCGACTGATATTAGTTATCATATGAGGCAAGATCGGTATTTATATGTCTTTCTATCATCACCTTCAATTTTCCGAGTGCTAGTTGTAATTCATCCCTTGTCGCACCATATCATCAACATGTAGTAAATTGTTTCAGTCGTAATTCCCAGGTGTGGTCTTAAAGACCGAATCGGGTACTAGAATACTGTGATCATCAAAGCACGAGAAATTTGTAATTTAACCAATCTACTGTGTATGGACTGTTAGATTTTTTAGACTTTTTTAAATTGTGTTGATTTTTGGATTGCCGTTACGGTTAGTTTTAGTTGTTTTTCACAAAATTTTGTTGCCCGCTAGCATGTAGTCGCTTATTTTTTAAAACAGTTTTGCCATCGCATTTATCCGTGGAATGTTTTTATTTATAATTTTTGAACTAGTGTATAAGGCAAGGGCTTATGTGTGGTAACAGTTTAAAAATGCATAAAGTGATTTGTGGGCCTAAAGACTTAAAGTAATTGAGTGCAATTCTGTGCAAATGGTTGCATATATTTTTAGATAAACTGTCGATAAAAGTGTTTGTATGAATTTTGTATTTGTAAGCATTAGGAGGTTCATCTAGGTTGAATAATGTAACAGGAAATTCATATATCATCATAATGTTCCACAAAGTTTGTAACAGCGTATTTAATAAATAATCTAACTCTTAATAAAAGTTACCTTTATAAAAGAATGTTTTAAAAAAACATGAATTACCAAATAAGTGTTGCAATAATAGTTGTAAATGCTCCTTATAGGGGGAAAGAATGTGACAATTTCTATAACAAGAAAGCTATTACTGTTGTGTTTGTGAGTGCGTCAAGGAAAAGAATGCAATCAATATGTCACTCTGGCCGACTGAGTGGTTTAATTTTTTTTGTCCTTTTGTCTTGTTTTCACATCTATGTATTTTTTATTAAAACTCTGCTAAACTAAAGATGTTGTGTTGTTTATTAATTAACACCTAAGTTGATATATTTCATAATTGAAACATCTCAAGTTATATACTATTTTGGGTTTTAATCTTATTGGATAATCTGTTATTAGATTTATTTTAGTTACCAAGTTTTACATCTATAAAGTGTTGGTTTTTTAAAGTTCATTATTGACGATATATGATTTGGAAGAATAACAGAATTATGACATTTTCATCAGTTTGTATTAACAAAAACTGATACACAATGTTTTGTGACTGTTTCTGCTTGCTCCATCAGGTGTCTAACCCTAAAACAACAAGATTGTAAGTTAGTTTAACATAAAAAAGAAACAAGTATACAAATGCACCAAAGCCAAACTTAAGAACGAAAAGTTGTACTTTAAGCCTTTCTTGTATGCTAACCTTATATTTTAGAGTTTGACACTTAAATTGGTTTTATTAATGAAGTGGAAAATTGTTTTCTTAGAAATGCCAAGGTAAACCACTCACTGATATGGCTGATTTGCTTTTGTTTTTCTGTTTCCGAGTATCATCATTTTAAAGTGATAAGATGTTTAACCCGTTTCTGTTTTCCTATGTCCCCTAAAATTGCCTAGTTGATTTTTGTATATTTGAAAATGAAAAAAATCTTTGTTCAGTAACTGCTTGACAGATTCTAATAATTTTTGTTTTACTTTTGTGCGATAAAATAAAGGAAGTCCATATGTATTATTTTTGTAGCTACACCATATGAAAGACCATGATATTATAAACAAAAATTGATGTTTAAATTTAAATTTTGGAATAAAAAAACATAAAAAACATTACTATTTGTTCACAAGCACCACACAACGTACTAATGAATAATTTTGAGCTAATACTCCTGTCTAAAGCCTCTAACAGACAGTTCTCACTGTCTGCAAAGTTTTCTTCACTCATTGTTGTAAATAAAAGTATCATACATGTTAAAACAAACTTAGGTCATATACTTTTAAGTTAGAGTCTATGCAAATTACATCAATTAATTGGTTTTTCAACAGTCTTGGATATTCTTGTTACTTCCAATTATGGTCTTTATTTTAATGTCAAATACAGCAATTGGTTTATTTAGTTAATTTTTCTTTCTTAACACAAGATTGTTGATATAAATAGCTAACAACATAAATTCCACTTAATAGTTCATTTTTTAATACAATAGTTACATTAAGAGATGCATTGGAAGGATAATAAATGCTGGAGAAAAGTGTGCACTTGTCTTTTTTAATATTACATATTTTGATAGCTGATGTTTCATAAAAGCATCAAAATAATGTTTATTCATATCAAAGTTTTAAATTTCGTAACATAGACTGTTATTCTTTAAAATAGTAGTACCACCTTTAATGTGGATCTTTTGCAGTGTCTTGTTAACAATAACCAGTAAGGTTAACATTTGTTATTGTCATCTAGTCTAACCTTTAATGAGTCACTCAATCATGTCAGTTAGTAGATCACAAGTTTTTGAGGATGTCAAATTCATTACAAAATTGATCAGTGTTCTAATAAAAACTATAATATTTAAAATTCAATAGAGGTTTTTTATTTTAATTATTTTAGGAAGACTCTGACTTTGTGCACTTCAGACACTCCCAACTGGCCAGTGACACCTTACCGGTAGAATTCTTGAACAATCTGGTGTCTAAAATATTCTGAGACTCACGAACACGACACTTGAGAAAAATAAGGCATTAAATAAGTTAAGTGGAAGAATATGTCACACATTGGCAGGCCACATGTATTTGTTAATGGTCAGTAAAAACTTGCCAAAGCCGATAAAAAATTTTAAATGGTTAAAAGTGTTTGCCATGCCAGTAAATGAGTACTGTTATTGGATTACATATAAGAAATTGGTGCTAAAAGAGAAAATCTTTCTCATAAAAGATATAAACCGGAACTCTTATACCGGCATTTCCTCCTGGCATGTGGAATCATGCAGAACTCTTTAGAAAACAAATTTATCACTGTACAGAAAGATGTAAGAACTTTGTATATATTCTTTAACCAATCAGGAAATGCCTACATCCTGTACTAAAGAACTTACTTCTGCTCAATCCTGGACATCTCGCATCCTTTGTTTATATAACTTCTTTTTATATTCATAGACAAGTGTAGCATACTCAAGATTGCTTCAGTTTAAGGATTTTACATTCATTACTCAAGAATCTGTGCGTTGAGTGATGATCATCCAATCATAAAAAAAATCCTGTTTCAATTACTCTTTGAAAAAATTGCCAACATTATCAGAAACAAGATACAATCAATCACTTACAACGGAAATTGATCTGCAATATTAGAGAATTTTGAGTACCTTTCTTGAAATTTGAGTGACTAGTACCATACTAAAATGGAGAATAAATGACAAATTAATAATCTCCATTTGAAATTTAATACAAGCATAACAGCAATGATATTGTCTATACCTTGGATAATTTAATGCAAGAAAACTGTCAATCCCATAGATTGTACCTATAGTTGCTACATGACGTGTGTCGCAGTGAAGGTGTTAACACTGTATTCTGTAGCTAGGATGTATCATAGTTTATACACTGACTGCGATGGACACACCTTGCTACTACTACGGCTGACCTAAAGTTGCTTGTGTCACAGTGAAGGTGTTAACAACGTATTCTGTAGCTAGGATGTATCATAGTTTATACACTGACTGCGGTGGACACACCTTGCTACTACTACGGCTGACCTAAAGTTGCTACATGACTTGTGTCGCAGTATAGGTGTTAACAACGTATTCTGTAGTGAGAGATGTATCATAGTTTATACACTGACTGCGGTGGACACACCTTGCTACTACTACGGCTGACCTAAAGTTGCTACATGACTTGTGTCGCAGTGTAGGTGTTAACAACGTATTCTGTAGTGAGAGATGTATCATAGTTTATACACTGACTGCGGTGGACACACCTTGCTACTACTACGGCTGACCTAAAGTTGCTACATGACTTGTGTCGCAGTGTAGGTGTTAACAACGTATTCTGTAGCTAGGATGTATCATAGTTTATACACTGACTGCGGTGGACACGTCTTGCTACTACTACGGCTGACCTAAAGTTGCTACATGACTTGTGTCGCAGTGTAGGTGTTAACAACGTATTCTGTAGCTAGGATGTATCATAGTTTATACACTGACTGCGGTGGACACACCTTGCTACTACTACGGCTGACCTAAAGTTGCTACATGACTTGTGTCGCAGTGTAGGTGTTAACACCTTATTCTGTAGCTAGGATGTATCATAGTTTATACACTGACTGCGGTGGACACACCTTGCTACTACTACGGCTGACCTAAAGTTGCTACATGACTTGTGTCGCAGTGTAGGTGTTAACAACGTATTCTGTAGTGAGAGATGTATCATAGTTTATACACTGACTGCGGTGGACACACCTTGCTACTACTACGGCTGACCTAAAGTTGCTACATGACTTGTGTCGCAGTTTAGGTGTTAACAACGTATTCTGTAGCTAGGATGTATCATAGTTTATACACTGACTGCGGTGGACACACCTTGCTACTACTACGGCTGACCTAAAGTTGCTACATGACTTGTGTCGCAGTGAAGGTGTTAACAACGTATTCTGTAGCTAGGATGTATCATAGTTTATACACTGACTGCGGTGGACACACCTTGCTACTACTACGGCTGACCTAAAGTTGCTACATGACTTGTGTCGCAGTGTAGGTGTTAACAACGTATTCTGTAGTGAGAGATGTATCATAGTTTATTACACTGACTGTGGTTGACACACCTTGCTACTACTACGGCTGACCTAAAGTTGCTACATGACTTGTGTCCCAGTGTAGGTGTTAACAACGTATTCTGTAGTGAGAGATGTATCATAGTTTATTACACTGAATGTGGTGGACACACCTTGCTACTACTACGGCTGACCTAAAGTTGCTACATGACTTGTGTCGCAGTGTAGGTGTTAACAACGTATTCTGTAGTGAGAGATGTATCATAGTTTATTACACTGACTGTGGTGGACACACCTTGCTACTACTACGGCTGAACTAAAGTTGCTACATGACTTGTGTCGCAGTGTAGGTGTTAACAACGTATTCTGTAGTGAGAGATGTATCATAGTTTATTACACTGACTGTGGTGGACACACCTTGCTACTACTACGGCTGAACTAAAGTTGCTACATGACTTGTGTTGCAGTGAAGGTGTTAACACTGTATTCTGTAGCTAGGATGTATCATAGTTTATACACTGACTGCGGTGGACGCATCTTGCTACTACTATGGCTGACCTAAATTTGGTAGCTGTTTTCCAGTGGAGGTATTAATGTGTCTTTCATTATTGTTTAATAACCCTTAAGCCACAGTTTGGCTAGCATGAGTAATATCACCTCCAAGCTGTATATAGCATGTAGGCCTACTTAGTACATTATATTTGTTGTCTTACTTTTTGTAAGATTGATTACGTCACCACTTAAAGTACCAATGCTTCTAAATATATACCTACAGGAGTCAGAGGTTGCATATGGGACTCAATATGCTTTCATTGTTAATTTTGTATTATATACACAGTAGTCTTAAGTCTACAGTCTTACAGTAGTCTTACGTCTACAGTCTTGCAGTAGTCTTACGTCTGCAGTCTTACTGTAGTCTAGATACATTTGGTGATGCACTGAATATCTTAACGCCACGCCAGGTTACCAAATGGAACCTGGTAATCCCCTAGAATAATAAGTAAACCAGAGCCCATAAGCTGTAAAGATAATAGCACCTCTACACTTGTAGTTCAAAGCCATTCATCAAACTTGAACTTTTGACTCTCAATTTCTGTATGCTTAGCAAATAACTGTTCTTCACTATCATAAATAAAGAGGATGCCTAGTCTGTACGATTTGCTTCTCAATCCATTCAAACGGAATACAATTAAATGTGAGGGATGATCGTTTATACAAGATTTCTAAGCAACAACTCAGGTGTTATGAATGGCAGAGATGAGATGCCTATAATCCACTAATATCACAACATGAAAAAAGAACTTTAGGCATATTGTTTTGGCCAGCCATGTCTATTATAAAATAGAAATACAAAATAACATTCCAATGACCTCAATCTTCCCATTATTAATTTAGCAAGAACCAAACTGCAAATTTGTTGGAAACAAAATATTTCCAAGAGCTGCTGGGCTAGGGTGAAAGAAGCATTTGTTGTTTGTTCAAGGTATAGTAAATGTACTCACCTACTGTCTTCAGTACGTACTCAATCATGCGATCCACCAATATTAACAAAACTCAGGTAGTTTTGTGAATTGTATGCTTATCTGCATTTCTTATCTGGTTGGTGCTATTTCTTATAGTTCCCATGTGAAGCATACGTAACTAGCATTTCCACTTTTGAAGCCTATCTTCTGATTCAGGACCGTCACCTTCCATGTTCTTGGAAAAGTGTAGACATCTCAGAGTAAGTAGAAATCTGTCTCTGCTCATTTACTCCAGGTAGTGATTGATTCTTATAGTTCCTGGAAAAGTGCTCATAGTCTTTGACTGTTGATTTTAATGATCAGTTGCAACATGCTGCCAAATAGGCCAAGCTGGTGTGACGACTTCTTAGGTTTTGCTCCAAGACTCTCTTTTAGGAGTCAGTACTGTTATTCAGTTAGACAAAGAAAATAACAATTTTGGAGATGCCAGGGCTTCAAGGGATTTCAATCCCACCACTAACAATTTTCTGCAAATTCACAATTACCAGACTCTGTTCAGTTGAGTTTATTGGATAACCAATTTTGTGTTTTATTTTGCCAATGGTTGTGGCTGAACAAAGATGTTTGGCTGATGATATGGATTTTTCATGGTTCGGTTTTAGGGATTCTCCTTTGGCATTCACCCTTCTTGTTTGATGCTTGATAGGTTGCAAAACTTGCCTAGTTCACTAACCCTGGTAGCTATGTCTGTTCCAAACAGGTTGTGAAACAAAATACTTGGAAGAATAACTAATTAGAATTTATGAAGTACCTGAAAAATAGTGGAAAAGAGCATTTCGCTGTTCGACGGATGGACATTTTTGATCACAAGAGAGTATAAATTTCATCACCTTAACTAGGTTTTGAACACACTATGCACACGAAATTGAAAAAAACCAATGTATTAGATCACAGTTTCAAACCGAACATGCAATAGAACTAGATAAAACAGAAGTACTTGTTAAAATTGTATGCTATTATAAAAGGTATTATATTATTATTAGGTACCTTAATAATCAAGGGAAGCCCTTAGAAATAATAGAGAAATTAAATAACTTCAACAAAGAAGACTTATTAGACTATGATAAAGCAGGAAGTTAGTGATTATTTTTATCACTGATTAGTTGAGCTTCAGCTAATCAGTGATAAATATAAAACAGTTTTGCAATAGGTGTTTTTGCCTCTGCCTGTTTCAGTTTAATATTTTTTGACTGCAGATGTCTTTTCACAGCGAGGCCATAATACAAAAAAATTGTAATTGAATTATTAATTTTTTAATCTGGTATAAAATTAAAACGTAGATGATAACCATACAATTGACTGTCAAGATGCTGACATTTATGTTGTCAATATGTGTCTCAAGCCATATGAGAGAATTGTTATGTACCTGTATCTTTGAGAGGTATACAATTTATTTAAATAAATTTATAAAAGAAACTACTGTATTTATAAGTTTTTGGACAAGACTGCTATTTTTACTGTTTGAGGGACCTCCCACAGTACAAAGCAATATATTTCTGAGAGTTACATTGATTCCATCAGAAATTTTGTTCCTTAACTTTTCCATTTACTTAATGCTTCATGTAATGAAATTTCGCAATATTTATTGAAATCTAAATTATAATACATAATATATTCTGTTTTTACTGTATTAGACACCCATTAGAAATTTATTAAAAATGTATAGATTACTTTGGCAACACAATAAAACATATGCAGTGGGTAATAGATCTGAAGCTTCACTGTACGTAAAATAGATCCTCGAGTGTTCAACGTGTTCAAAGCAACGAGTAAAAATTTAGTTATTTCACACAATCCAAACCATGAAGAAAAATAAAAGCGTACAGTCAAGACACCAACTATAACAATAAGTTTGTTCAAGAAAATCGATGTTGATGCAAAAACGTCAAATCTTGAGGACTTGGATGAATATCTACTACGACAGGTCTGTGTAGGTTACTATGCAAAATGTAAATACATTTTATGCATTGAAGTTATTTGTGGATTTAGTTTGTTTTTGATACTGCTCTTACACGATCAAAGTATCTCATATTGCAAGTAAAATAATAAAAATGATAGAGGGTTGACGTAGTGGCTTATCCGTAATTAGGATTTGTGGAAGACCAGATCCAATAACTCGTAAGGATGGATGTTATTGACTTAGTATTTTTTATGTTATGTGGTTAAATATGTATGTGTTTGGGAAATGTAGACCAAAACTTCTAAAAGTGGGGAAAATGGATGTTTTAACAAAAAAGTTTTACCTTGGTACTTCATATTGTTCTCACAATCTACTTCGTAACAAGCGTGAAACTTTAAGTTGTGTTAATTACTACAGATAATATAGTATAAATCAAGAACGTAGCAAGAACAATTGTACCGTATGATGATAACACATAGGGGTGGTGACTTCTGAGGTCGTAGTAATAAATACTAGAAATACAAAGTGTACTTATAAGTTCAGTTTAATTACGAAAACTTAAAAGCACCACTTTTAGATGGTAAAGGAAAAGGTATGTACTGCCACGTTGCTGCCAATTAGAATATAATAACTAAAAAGTATATCTTCTAGGTGGGCCTAAAATATCCAATGTTCTATTGAATTATGCGTACGACATTTTACTTTACAAAACAATAATATTTCACTTCCCTTCGCAATAAGTAGACTCACAACCCGGGTGTCGGCGTCTTGGCACGAGACATTGAAGCTGTAGTCTAAGAACGGTTATTTCTAGAAGAAGAGTAGAAGTTGGGAAGTGGTAGCCATCTATTCAAACAACACGTGAGATACTTCAGCTACGTAAACTCGCCTAAAACAAATTCGCGACGGTATTAGCCATTTAATGATACAAATTACTATTTATAACAACGTGCTCGTCGCCATAAGGACGACGCCACAACCTTTATCTATCTCAATCAAGCAAATAAAAGATCTTCAAGGGTAAGTTACTTTACTATTCACATCTTTACTTTACGTTACATTCATTTTATACGTTTGGCATCAAAGGGCTAATTTAATAATACGAAAAGATAAATTTTACTTACGGACAAAGCGCGCGAGGTCTGATCGGTTACGTAGTTGGGCTGCTACAAAGGGTTAGAAGAAAAAATTCATACGCGTGCCAATTAGGTAGTTACTCCGCCCAATAATTTAGCTCCGGAACATTGGATGTAAAATAATATTATATTATACTGGCTGATTAGGTTGCAAAATTTACATTGTATGAAATTTAATTAACTAATTTACGGTACACAATTTTTGGGGGTCTAGACAACTGATATTTTCCTGTGGTGGACCCAGAGATTAAGGCTCCATTTTGTTCCTTAAAAAGTTCTAGACTCATTTCTTTGTTGAGAACAATATTTCAGCAGTACATGTCAGTATTACTGAATTATTTAAATAATAATAATCGTTTACTAAAAATTTGGGGGGTCCGGACCCCTTGGACCCCTTGCTGGCTACGTCCTGGCTATAAATTAAGGTATGGCAAAAGTGAGTGCTTGGACTGCATCTGTGGAGTAAGAGATTAGGTAGCAAATATTTCAGTGTCGATAATCAAGGCATAGCCCTAGCTTCTGACTTACAATTAACTGAAATAATCCCCTGAACCTCAGAACACCAGTTCCTTATGAATGCTTATCTCCTCAGTAACTAATACAATAAAAAGTGATACTCCATTCATATTCACTATATTAGAGTGTATCTCATGAACATATTTAATTTTCCTAATCTTATAGCATTTCTCTCTCGGCAATATCCCTAAAACGTATTACTGCCTCAGTAACGTCTAAATTTATAGCATGCATTGTGAATTTTAAGAAAGTTATCAAGTACAGAAATTAAATTGATGTGTAATTTTATTTCTACTGATTTCCATGATATTTGTAGACAAGTTGATAATAAGAGTATAACAACCAAGTAATGAAATGTACGAGTATATTATGTCACACTTGTATAGCTTCCAAATGTTATATAGTGACACGAGCTAATCAAGGGTTCGTCCCTACCTTAGAAATGTTCAATATGATTTATGCTTAAATTATTTTATTAAGTAATTCCTTGTCTTTCTGATGGCTTAAGGGGGAGAGGCCCAGTGCTTTGGTTTAAAAATGTTCCATTAAATGTTAATTTAAAATAAATTTTTGTGAGCCATAAATCTCAAAAACAATGTCTTTTCCCAAATCTTGTAGTATGAAAAAATTGAAATAATTTCTTCAACGGTTTTGATTTGATAACTTAAAGAGCTGTGACATTAAAAATGATTAACCTAGCCAATAATCGATTGCATAATTTTAATTTAGAAAGCGTCAAAAACTGGGGCTTTACAAGGTGAATAATTCATTGGTCCGAGATACATTCTAAGTGTAGTCCGGTATTCGAGTACATCTAGAATATTGACGGCAACACTCATGATGAGTTTCCATAAATTAAACAAACATAATCAATTTCAGATCTCATTAGTGGCTGTAGTGTGTTGATAGTAACACTTTCAGATTGGAAATCCAAGAGTAACTTACACAGATTAAAGTAATTGCATCCTTATTGAACATTCATTAATAATGTTTTCAACTCACATTTATAAGCAGTTTATAAGAATTTTTAGTGCTATTATACATGATAAATTAATATTTTCTTATATCCTTTTTATAAATAAAGTGCACCGAATGACTTGTTCCAGAAATGAATAATTTCTTCCATGCAGGGTAATGTAACAAAGATTCGTTTTTGATGTTTTAAAATCAAATTAAGGAGTTTTTCAGTAGATTACTATACAGTTTGGTCCAAATTTTACGCACACTGAAGGAAAACTATAAGAGGTGTAGCAAGGATTAAATGGAGAAAGTTGTGCGTAATAACAAGAGCAAAACATTATTGTGCTCAAAATCAGATTTTTGTCAAAAATTCCAGACTGTCAAAGCTCTCTTATTAGTACATATATTGAAACTTTTTTCAAGTCAAATCTGCAAGAAATTTCTTCTAGTTTTTAAATATTAAGATGAAAATTTTTTCAAGACCAGAAAGGAGGAGGTGTAGGGTCAAAGTCAATTATTTTAAACGCATTGACCCATTTTTACCTTATCGAAAGAAAGTAGATTTTTACCAAGTTAGAAAATAGTACATATGTTATATTGTTCTCTTGGTCTTCATCAAATAATTCATAAAACCTTTAATTGAATGGTTGTGCGAAGGGAGTTTTTAGTGTACCGGTACTATTCGGATAGTTGGTAAACCTGACTGATATTTTGCTGCACACAGAGTTGGAATCAGCTGTTTTGTAAAACATAGAAATTATCAGCCAAGGTCAGTGTAAAATAACTGCTACTTACATTTTAGTAATGTAGTCTATTAACAAAATAGCATGCCGTCAGTTTCAAATTGTATCATAATTTATAATTTTATAAAATAAAAATCATCATATACAAATAATTAAATAACCTAAATAAAGATTCTTTATGAGGTTTAGAAGTGTATAATGCATAAACTAAATCTAAAAGGTGTTAGCCTATGTGTTATTTTCAGCCTGTAGCCTAATGAGTGATTAATGTAAATATTCATACCTAATCTTTTTTTTTGTGTGCACATTATGCAACAATGTATATTATCATAAGCAGTAAATGCATATTATCATAAGCACTATGAATATAAAAATAGTTCCAGTAAGGTAGTGTTTATTTGTTAGAATTTAATTAATAATATATGAACGGTAATTTCTACCTCCGAGCTCCATATTCTTTGAAAACCCATATAAATAATGTATAATTACATTCATTTATAGAACAGCTAAACTTAGAAATCAATACTATAAACTATATATACCTTGACTAGTATTACTAGATCTGGTACCATAGTACATAAGAAGGGACTAACTTTTACTAAGTCATTACGTGTTAGTTAACCATGCTTAAAATTACATTCCAACTATGATCTTTTTTGACGATTTTTTGTTTGAATTTACTATACTAAGTAAAGTAAAGATGTATCATTTTACCAGGCAAAGTTAGGGATAAGAAGCCCTCTCTAATACTTAATCTGGGGATCAACGGCTCGCGTTGTTTGATCTGGTTATCTTGCGATAACCGTTGTACCCGCTACACTGTCCTAACTGTGGAGTAAAGCATAAAAGTAGGTTAGAAAGGCCATGCAAAGATTTATGGCTCAACTACCACACGCTCACGTGTTGTACCCTATCTAGCTCAAGAGAAACCCGATGCCCTACAGTTTAGATTCCGACTTCAGCCCCTAGGCGCCAATTTCAAATTCACCAGTAATTTATTAGTTCTAATAAAATATTATAGTAATTATTATTATGCTTACTTTGTTTTATAAACATTTCACCTCAATTGTTCAATTTGTTTTGGTCGCTATTTATTTTATTGCATAGATATGTTAATAATATGAAAATCCCATGGTAAACAGATTTTTTTTTCTTAAGGGAATATATAAGTACACCCAAACATTAAAATTTTGTCGAATAATTTTTTTATCGTTTTTGTGTGTGTATATTTTGGATCTTTCTCGTTGCAATGATATATAATACGTGCATACTTGGGTTCAGTTTAATATGGAAATAGTGTTTAGAACACATGTTTACAAGGTCTCCTAGCGAGCAGACACTAAGAATTTATCATGTATGCTTCTGTCATTATACACTGATTGTTTAAATATTGTGTTGGCTACTGCTTCTGCTTGTGGTGTTACAAGTGTCAACTATTTCATTTCAAAGGTTATGTTTTGTGCGAAGTGATTGTAGTTTCATTTGAATTGTGAAATGTGGTCCAGAGTACCGAATAATAATTTTGTAGGACTGCAAACACTAAAGCTTGGCACATTTCATGCTATTATTACTTTTAATGAGGGAAACAAGGGAGTGTTAGAGGTTCTGAAAGCTTAGGTCAAAGTTTGCAGAAACTGTTCAAAAGCTCTTAGTGGAATCGACAGAGACCGGATGTTAAAATCAGATATAGCATGTAAAGAGAAGACAAAAGAAAAGAACTACGATGATCAGGTAAAAGCTCTTGGGTGTTGAGAATGAAAAGGAACAAGATTATGAATCACGAATGTTTTAACATGCAAGTAAAGTTGTTATTCTGTGTGTATTTTTTAATTTCCCCAAAAACCTTTTTAACACTTTTCCAATATTTTAGGAAGGTAGTGGATACAATTAATTTAAATTTTTACTATCATTTAGTATATACAAATACACACTTCCTAAATTTAGCCTTCTAGCTCAAAGCAAATAATAATTAAAATTATTTCAATGTGATCTAACGGAAAAAATAAAATATATATGTAGCCTAATAAAAAAAAAACACTGAATACAAAAATGGAATGAAATAAAATTACTAGTGTGTCTGTAGTGTACCATATGCATTACAGGGGGAAAAATCTAATAATTTGATGCTTTCTGAGATAATGGGTCACTTACATGCATAAGTTTAACATTACAGGCTTATAGGCGTACAAGGTGTTTTCAGCACATAATGCAAATAAATAAGGCAGTAAGAATTGATAAGTAATATCTTTGATTATATTTGTTACACAAGAAATACATAATTAATTCGGAAGTGATGTATTGCGGTTGTCACTTCACCTTACTTCTGACTTCACAGATTACATTCAGAGTACTCACTTTGGCCGTACCTCAATTTATAGTAATGAACTAGTTATCTTTTGTGTAGCAATCAAAATAAATAACGAGAATCGTACATAACATAAATAATAAATACTAAATAGTGTCAATTTAAGTACAACACATGATTTCTAAATACCTCAGCCAATAAAATGTGAAGTATCTTGCCTACCGCTCTTTCGGTGTGTTGTCCAATCAATGCTTGTATCCAGATAGGAAGAAACAAACCTTGAGATGACAACTGTTTGAGTTAACCCGGCCTGAGGATATCTCAATAATCCTCCTTTTATTATTCTTGCAGTGTTTTGTGCTTGACTTGACAATACTAAGTTTTACTGGTGGCGAGAGAAAAGAAGAGACCTGGCCCGTGCCGGCGCACAGCTGTGTCCTAGTGTGTTGCCGCGCGGTAATTTCAGGCGCTTCGCCCCACAGCCAACCCTGCGAATTGTTTATCCTAGCAATGGAGTTATTTGTTTTCAGTAATGTGGCATTCCTGCAGAATGTGACTCATCTTAAATGTTAAATTTTATATACATAAAAGCACTACATTTACATTAGTAATTGTTATCTTAAAAATACAAAAATCTTCAATTTCAGCAATTCATTCCTTTAATTATTGTTTGTTACAACCACTGTAGAGCCTAATTATTAGAATTTATTACAAACATAAATTTTGCTCAATTTTAATTGATCAAAACAGTACCGTCATTTAAATTATCTTATAAAATATAACAATTAGGCCGCAAATCAATCAAAACAGTGAAACAATAATGGAATTACGAAACAAGGCGCGGCAACATACTAGTAGTAGCGCCTGCAATTTTCAGATAGGCCAGAATCCAGGTCTCTTCTTTTCTCTCGCCATCAGTACCTATAGAGTAAAATACCAGTACAGTGGCAAATGGGCGTGATTTAATTATTAACACTAAAGCTGTAAATGAATAAGTAGGCAAGGCGATATCTTTATATCTTAAATGATGAAAGCCAGGTTTCTCCCGACCAACCTGGCCACCCTTATTATGATTTAATGGCTAATCAACGGGTGGCCGTAGTGAAGTTTTCCAGCCCAGCCCAGAATTTATTGCTATTAAACTCCGATTTACTTCCAGCTATTGTAATTAATATTTATTGAGATTTTATGAGTTTAGTGCGCAGAGAAAATATACATCAAATATAGTTTTATTCCGTACAGGCGCTGAGTCCTGTATCTGGTTGGCTTGGATTGTAATGAATCTAGAGTTATCTTGAATTGTCTGGAATAGTTTAGGCTCGTTTGAAAGAAGAAGGTAAATTTTGTGACAGCAGAAATGTTAATAATTTGTGTCTTATTGGGTGTACTCAATATCTCGAAAACTGTTCGAGATACAGAACTATTGTGTTACATAAAGATAGAGAACACATTTGGATTCCAGAATACTATTTAATTAAAATAGAATAGAATAGAATAACTTTATTGATCAAGGAGATAAACATGCATCAGATCTTGTCAGTCATAAAACAACTATAATAAAGATAAACAACATAAAATAATAGTGCATTTCACAGCATGCAAAGGAAGCCAACAATATACAAGCAAATAATATCTAAAATAACAACAATGTTTATACAAAACAAGTCAAACTGTACAAGCATTAAAACATATCTAAAAATAGGAATTTACACAAAGTCTACATCAGCAACATTTGATTCATAAAACTCGCACAGCCTATAGAACGGATTTGCAATCAACCAGGCATGCATTATTTTCTTAAATCTTATAAAACTAACATGTTGAGCACTCTGAGACAAACAGTTAAAAAGCTTTATGCTTACAACCTCATGAGCATTTAGTACTTTAGAGAGCCTGGTGAAATGTCTAGCAATTTTGCTACTGTTTCTTGTGTTATGTTTATGTACATTACTGTTTAGTGTGGTGTAGGGCAGGTTTTTCTTTACATGCTGCAAGCAGAGAAAAATAATTTTTCTCTAATATCCTTAATAACTGTGTTGTTGTGAATTAAAAACGAATGTTAAGACCTCCAAATTGGAACGAGATGGTCTAACAAGCTGGCGAGATATTTTTAAGACCAAATTTTCTTCCAAGTTTAATCAGGCTTCAGCATTTCTTTCACCGGTTCTTGGTGATCGAGAAATTCTTTTTGAATTTCCATGTAATCGATACAAAAAGGTTTTTAAAACAAAAGGGTCTAAATTAAGAAATGTTAAAAGCATTTTAAATGTAATGTTACACTATTTTAAAATATCTCTGTACAATAAACCATGAGCATCTTACAAATACATTTATTAATAGGGATTTTTTCTTGCTATATCAGATTTGAGTTGAAATGAATTATTTTATTGAAATATCGAAAATATAAATTGTTATGCGGAGTCATATAATAAGATACAATACACATAATACAATATTTTTAATAAGTCTAATAATTGATTAAAAATGTATTAAAGTGCAATAAAATCAAATAAATTTGAATATATAAAAGTAGCCTATGCAGGCCTACTAGTACTGTAAGTCATAATGTTATATTTATTATTGTTACTTCGATGTATGAGTAACATTGTTTATATTTATTAATTATTGACTAGCTATGAAAATATATTTATCTATATTGCCTATGCATATACCGTATATAAATACCATATATTATATGGATATAAACTTATTATCTAAGTATCTATATGAATGTATTATGAATATGTAAGTATGTGCGTATTGGTATAAAGTATGAATGATGCATTTGTGTGTGCATGTTGCTTGTTAAGAAGCGATTACAAAAATATTCATTATTAAAGTATGTGATAAGAGCAATAAAACACAACTTTGTAAATGTATCTAATAGCCTAAGTTTAATTCACATTTAGTTAGGTTCAGTTCCGTACACAGTAAGTGGCGTGTGGATGCATTCTCAGAAAAGTGTAGTTGTATATGCAGTGTTAAGTATTCGAATAAAGATATTTTCAATGTTCTCAATTCTAGGAAATTTGTTAAGTTTAGACGGCAGCTACCATTATTGGAATTGAATGACGTGCTTTGCTGGCCGATATGTTTATAAAATTAATTTTTACACCAATTTTAATTTGTTTCGGATTTTTTGGAGCAGTTATCGGTTTCAAAAGCCACGTTATATAGTATATATTAATACTGTTATTGTTATTATATATGTTGAAACGAGGATTGGTATTGGGCTCTAGGGCGTCATATTTGGTGAAGTTATTTGGAGGAAAATGCATTTAAATGAGGAAAATGCAGTAGGTAAATAAAATCCATCTAAAAATATGAAATCATTGGTGCTCCCAATGTAATTTACTATATTCGGTGAATTGTATCACGAAATTCGTAGAAGGTAGTCTTTATGAAAAGCAAAGAGTAGAATTAACTTTTTGTAGGATAATGTATTTTAATGCTGTGTTACAACAGTTTACCTTATTCTGCCGAAACACAAAAGGATGACTAATGCTATTTATATTTCCTTGAATATCTGAACCACGTAAAAGTTGATTCTTCTGTTATTTTATTGTTGGTTAAGAAAATTACATTCTTACATACTTTAATGTTTTATGACATGATGTAAGATGTGTAATGATGTTCTCTGTTTCCCCTCAACAATGTTCTCGCCCGTATTTTATTGTAGATACAAAAAGCAGTATTGGAAGCTGCCTTCTCGAAACAGTTGTTATCAGAAAATGAAACAGGAAGCTTCATAATTAATAATCACAGGCTAATTCAAGTTAAGATTGGATTTAAATACAGTTTTTATATATAGAAATATCCCCTCCGGCCCAGTCGGAAGAAAGGTAGATCTCAATGTGGCCGACATCTCTGTGTCAAACTGAAGAAGCAATGTTAGTTTATATGTTTGATTTGCACAGCACAGATGGGACAATAACTCTCAATGTTGGCATGTTAATGTAATCGTAACATTTTCAAACATTCAGAAACTCCATAACCTTGAAGTCTTACACGACAATAATTGTTATAGACATAATTATACATTTCTAGTGTTTTTACAATAAATCCGAAATTATATTTGTAAACGTACTTCCTTATAACCAGCGTATCCTTTCCGGTTCATTTGGACACTTCTATAACTTTAAACCTCCACCATTTTGAAACCTTAAGGGTGATCGAAAAACAAGTAAGAGTAAATTTTGCTTGAAAGTGGTTGAAAAAAGTGCAATTTTTCATTTATGTTGTGAAATACCCGAGATGAAAATTTTGTCCAGATATAAATGGCCGCCATCTTGAAACGTTTTATTGGTTAAAACTGGTTAACGAATTCAACCAAACTATTTGTAAATTCTATCTCTGTACCACGTTTAGTTTGTATATATCTATTTATTTATTCTTCCAACGGAATTACACCACTTGTACATGTAATAAGTTAAAAGGAGTATAAACTATTAATAGCACTAATATAATGTATACATATATAATTAAATAAAAAACAGTGTTCAAATAAGTAATAAAAAAACAGCGAATTAGTAATAAAGTATAAGTTAACAAATAATCAACGAAAAGGTAAAAAAAAACAAAAACAATAATAAATAGTTAAATATAAAAACGAAGCAACAGTAATAAATGTCTAGTGTATGATAAGAATTAAATAACAACTAAGTGATAACAAAAATTTGACACATGCAAAAGTAACAATAAATAACTAGCGACATGCAAGAAAAGATAAATAATCAGTAACATGCGTAAACCTAATAAATAATCAACAACATCTTAACATCTTAAATAATTTAACATTGAAATAAATATAAACTAAATCCACTACATGCATACCAGTGACGTGCGTGTTTGAGTGTGTGTGTGTGTGTGTGTGTGTGTGTGTGTGTGCGTGCGTGCGCGCGAGGGGGCAGGCTACTAGTTAGTACCTATTAATAGTTACAGCAGTCATAGTTTTCACAATATTTCTATAATGTTGTATACTACTTACGTTTTGTACGCTGCTACCTATCTGAAAATATTACGAGAGAAAAATCACGAGAGTATATGCATATGATTCGTGAATTCCAACACACTTTATGTTTCCACTATTACGAATGCATAATAATTTATATACATACATTTTTTTCTAAAGTTTAAGTCAAAAAATCAAAAATAAAAATTCTTTATTGTGTAGTATGACAATTTTTACAATAATCGTATTATACTCGTCAGAAAAATATGGTTTAAGTTGCATATCTAAATAAAACAATATTTCTCAAACTTTTCACAATTTCTGTAGCCACTTTTAAATTACTAATCTGAAAAAAACTCACCAACCGAGTAAAAAGCTTTCTGTATGAGATAGTTATATAATAATTTTTTGCATTTTGTAGGATTATTTTCCATTGTAATATTTTGCGGTAGCCTGTAATAAACAAGTAGCCGCCATCTTGACTCGTTAATACCATCCATATATTCATTTTCGGATTATGGTGGTTTTAGATTGTAGGGATGATGGTTGAAGAAAATGCAAAAAAAATCTCCTGAAAATTCATTGATGAAGGCGATTGCAACATTCATAAAAAGCAACAAACATACTTTGTTAAGAAAGATGATGTTACATATTTACACTGAATTGAACATTTCATTTCATCAAGTAAGTTATGATTTCTTTACTACTGGATCAGTCCTTATGTATACCGCAAGGGTCCAAATTTTTTCGCGATGTAATTTAACGAATAAATTGGACACAAAGAGCACTGTTGCAAATACACACACGCACACACACACACACACACACACACACACACACACACACACACACACACACACACACACACACACACACACACACACACACACATATATATATATATATATATATAATATATATATTGATTCTGATGAACTTATACTCTACGTATACGGTGTGCCTAAAACATTAAATCTTTGTTTAAAGTTTGTTTTTCACGATGGTAGATTTGTGAAAGAAACAGGATTTTTCCAAACATTTGCTGGTGTTCAGAGATACAATAAATAAATATTACTACGTTTCGAGATTTGTAATCTGACCTCTTCCTCAGATGAATAACTAACCTAACGCATAACTACAATCTAGTTTAAAATAAACTTATCATACCAACCAGAGCAATCACAATAACCATGTTGAATATCAACTCCATGCACACTATCTCTAAAACATGCAATTAATAAAAATAAAACAATATATATTAAAACCAAAGTAAATTCAGGCCACAGTAGGTCTACATTGAACGACCAACCACTGAGAACTGATCTTGCATCATAATCTTGAAATGTAGTGTTCTGATTTCGTATCACTCGATGATAGCAAATGTCCGGAAAAATCTTGTTCCTTCACAGATTCAATCTCTTACTCTCCTATTCATATGCACATAACATGTACATGTGACAAGTAAAGTTGAATCCATCGCATTACTCTGGTCTGGACACTTGATACATGTGAATTACAGTGAATGGAACTTGATCCGGACTTAATTACTTAATTGCTTGATCTAGACTTTACGTTGCTTAGCCATCAACTGTGTGGATTTATAGGTATCGACAATGCGTCAGGATATCTTTCATCTTAGTATCCAGATAAAGATTACTGATGTAATCCTGTTGTGATGAAGATTTTATGACACGTTTAAGGTGGTGTAATGAATTTATAGATGGGTTCATAGAAAAATATCCAAAGTTCCAACTATTTAAGACAATGTAGCTATGGTAAGAAGGGTTGATTCAATGTGATTGTTGAGTTTAGCTCCAATTCATCTTCCTCTTGGTAGAGCGTCTGAAATCTGACGCTGTCGCAGACTCGGCTCCTGCAATCTGGAGTCAAGTTCGTCCGAAGAGATAAAAAAAGTCGGCAACGACGAAGAAGCTCAAATGAACTCTTTACATTGTTTCGACATCAGATACACCTAGACTACAAAATATAGTGTAATCTAGGTGAAGAGGTGTTTTCATTGTTTCATCAGGTGCACAATTGCGGTGGACGAGACAATGAGAATACCTCTTCACCTATATCACATTATATGTTTTTGTATTGTAGGTGTCTCCAACGTCGAAAGAATTCATTATATATAAATTCTATATATTTCGTCTAAAACAATACTTTTCAAGATATATAAATAGGTAAACATACTAACAAAAAATAATAAAGGAAACATCGTATGTTAATAAAACTAATTCTGAATTAGGTACAAAGAGTAAATAATGTTGAATAATACAAGGAATATAAAATTATAAATTAAATTTTTAGTTAATAGTGTGATTTAATAAAATAAAACAAATTAAAATTCTAATGGATAATTCATATTTACAACTATCCATACCTTAAATTTAGACCTTCCGGATGTTTAGTTGTATTATACTGTATATGTTATATTATTTTATTTGTATATATATATATATATATATAAAAATATATATACTATATATAAATATATCTTGTAAAATTGTAAATTCTTATTTTGAACAGTATTTGAACTGGACTGATTGCAGAATTGGCTGAATTGGTAGTATATATTAAAGGGCTATAAAGGTACTAAATAAGCTGTCCTATATATTTATATAAACATTGCAGAATATAAAGAGCATTATTTAATACTCGGTTAGTACAAACAGATGGCAAAGTTAAATTTTTACCAACGCTGTACCGAAGGTTATTTAATTCAACTTTACTTGTTATAATTTATTCTTTGACAAGCGTTTCTAGAGGTGGAAGTTTGTGTTTCTTGACAACTTTAACAGTTGAGAGACAACACAAACTCATTATTTCATTTGGGTTAAAGTCGGAGTTATGGTATTTGATGGAACCCATTTAGGAGATTTACATGTAACAAAGGCTAAAGAAACATTTCTAAGACCATTAAGGCAATTATGGAAGCTCGCTTGGAATCCTGCCAGTTTTGTTCCTCCAATCCTCTGGTGTACTGTACTGCCTTAATACCTCGCAAACGAACAGAGAAATAAGGATACTCTAATAGTGATTAACATTTTAACTGTTCTGCAACTTTCTTGAATTCCTTTAATCAATGCATCAAACCAGTAAACTTAAATGAAAGTGTAATAACAGTTAATTAATAATAATAAATCAAACCATTTATATAATTATTCATAATAACAAAATAGGTCTTGTTGAGTATTACCGTTATGCCTTGAAATATCAATATTCGGGTAGACTTCAATAAGCGGCCTACACTCGTTATTCGGATGTTTTTATCGAATGGTTCGATGTTTTATCCGAAGGAATAATTCGATATTACGGTTTATTTAACTTATCGTATGATTTCAACTTATTAGTTATAGTAATTTTAATGCAAACAATAAACAAACAACAAAAAGTGACTAATATTTTGTGACTGAAAATATCGATGAATATGAGAAAAATATGTGAGATATTTTTTACAAGTGACGAGATTTGTTTAAGTGGCTTCAACATGTGAGTTTGGCTCCTAGTAACATGGGAAGAATTCTTTCCTCCATTTCACAAAAGCGATTACTCATTGATATCAAGCTGGGCAAGTTTATTGCAAAATATTGCAAGGTCTTTGTACGATTTTTACATATCGAAGTTGGATAATATATCGAGTTATTCGATAAAAACAACCGAAAAACGAGTGTAGGCCTCTTGTAAGTCTTCCCCAATATTCTCTTAAAGTTGTTATCATTTTATAAAGATATGAGCCTTTTGCAAGTAGATTTTGTTTTCGGTGTCACTCGATTTTTGTGATAACTTGTGTTTATATTAAACCCCCATATGCTGGGGTTGTCGAAGAAAGTTAGAAGAGAAGATAGAAAGTAAATTAGAATCGCGTTTAAAACTCGTAAGTCGTAAAAGAAAATCAACTAATCGCACTCAGGGTTTACAAAATCTGTGTTAAGTAATGCGGTTATTTTTATTACATACACTAAATGTTTAGAGTAAAATAACAAAACAAAAAGGGAGAGAATAGGAATCAACAGAAAGGTAGCAAATTTTCATAATTACCGATCCGAATATGATCGTATAAATTGAAATAAAATTTGCATTGTGAACCTTACTTCTTTAAAATGAAGTCTTTATAAATACAATTAGCGGACCAACCACACAGTAAATCTTCAGTCGAAATTAGGCCGTTTTAGTTACTAACAGGCCTATCTATACTTATAATGTACTAACAACCTAAACGCGATCAGACGGGGTATATTAATAATGTTGAGTTTGGGTAAGGTATTTAGGAGTTCGTTTATAAAGAACCAATAAAAACGGGCCTCCGTCCGATTTACCGCCATCTTGTTTCCACCACGACGATCGTCATTTGCTATAGGCCGCTGGCTCAGTTGTCAGTGACTGGCTGGTGCGAGCACACCAACTGTGACCATTGGTTCAGTTTCTAGTAATTAGTGTTAGTTATTAAATGTATGTTTTGGAAAATGTATACAGAGTAAAATGTTGTATGGAGTTGAAATAGAAGGTGTTCCTTGCATGTCTGTATGGGATTATTTGTTTACATCAAACCTTGGGGGGTATTAGGTTATTTGTCCACTTGAGAAAGAGATGAGATTGTGTATCTCGAAACGTAGTGTTACGTATCAATGAAAAAACCGTTTACTATAGCTGTTGGTATTAATACAATATATGAGTATGCCACACACACCACTTGATTGCTGTTCGTTACTGAACCATTCATTTGTGGCATCTGGAATAATAAATCTTCACTAGTAAGAAAATAATAACTTATTCACTCATTACATTTTCATTAATTAAGGTGGTAACTGATAATTTATTTTCACGACGTTTAGTAAACTTCAGCTAGCAACTATACTTCGCTTACGCCTGGCCTGATATAAAGCAACATTTTTGGTAATTAAGGCTTTGTAATAAAAATCTAGAACATAACTTAAACAAACCTAGAAAATAACAAAACTAACGAAAAGCTATAAAATGGCATGAGTTTTGTCTAGAAGTTAAGTGTTAGGTGGGCTATTAGACAATGTTTATGTCTAAAACTAAAGAAAGAAAATTTAAAGAAATGTTAAAAATATCTAAACTATTCCAACAAGTTTAAAATGGGTGTATTAACTTCACATATATCAATTTTGCATATGTGTTTTGCCTGCAGCTTTAGTAGATAGCATAAAAACCCATTTTAACTAGTCATTCTCCTGATTCAAGAGAAACGCCATGGTGTGGTAATTTTAATTGGGTTAAGCCTACTTCCAAGAAACCACCAAACCTCGAAGCAAAGCTCCCGAGCAGAGCCTTGGCTGGTTATTAATTAACTGACTTACTATTCAAGTGTTTACCTAATTGGAACTCAAAGAGTACATTCTCAAAAGTATTGTTTCGAAATTAAGTAATGATTGAAAATAAAAGACCATCGTTCGTTTAGTTTGTAATGTTTGAACTGTCATTGGCACTGAGTTTGATCCGTAGCTAATACAAGACGATTTCAACACGTTACCACAGCATACATTAGCGTGTCTTAATTAATTTCCTTTATATAATCCTTTGTAATCTCTTAAATCTACTAATCGATTATTGCTACCTATCCATACTTTTAATCTACTGGAGAATCGGGCTCACTGCTGCAAAAGTTTGCATGGAAAATTCCTGGAAATGCATTTCCATAAAACACATGTCTCTATAAATGAACATAAAAATCCTTAATTATTAACACAATCTACTTAGGAAATGTCAGCAAGGAGACTTCTTAAGAGATTTATATATCTATCAAAGTACAACTATTTCCAATAAGTCTAAATAAGATTCAAGCTAGCTTAGACGCTCAACAGTGCACAATACTTGTTAAAATAAACATAATAAAGGTAATAAACCAATTTAATATTCTCACAAATAAATACCAAAGCAAAAATGCGCAAGTATGTAGAAGAAACAAGAAATATAACAGAACAAGTAATTGGCTGAGCGTTAGCGAAGCTATTACTCGAGAGGCTGAAAAATTAATTTCTGTAAGTCTGTCTAATCCACACGATATCTCAAAAAGGAACTTACCTATAGACTTGAAAGTTTGCATGGAATTTCATTTCTGCGTAGGAAACACTAAGTTTGATTGTGGTGCTTGCCACTTCGCGGGATTTGGCTGATCGTTAGCGAATATTTTTCCATTGATCTTAAGGGTAAACATGATGGCAACGAGATTTTGCGGAATAAATAAGTTTTTTAATAAGCTGAAAACAATGTTTTGAAATTTTCCCCCCCCCCCCCCACCCCCCCCCCCCCCCACCCCCCCCCCCCCCCACCCCCCCCCCCCCCCACCCCCCCCCCCCCCCACCCCCCCCCCCCCCCACCCCCAAAGCTAAACACTGTTATACTTTAGGACGCAGCGTCTTGTACAACCCTTCTTTGTTCATCGCGGAGGGACAGACCTTTACGTGTGAAAATTTTATGAATGAAACTGAAATAAAATCATCAAGATATCAGGTTTTGATGGTGCATGTGCAATCTTTTTATTATGTCATACAGGATTTTACCTTGCCCTACTTCTAACTTAGATTTATTGTCTTCTTAATATTACTGCAATAAATTAATTTAACACAGTTAGAAGCTCTATAAGACTTGTTCGTCTTAGTTTTACCTAATTTACTATTTGCAATAAAGGGTTCTACATTTTATATTTAAATTGAGTAAAAAACAATGTTATGTTACCTAATTTTGGTAGTAATCCTCTTATTTTGTATAATATTACTATCAAAAGCCACTCCGCTTTATTATGTAGATGTTATTGCTTAAATTACCTGCAAATTTTTAACAACCCTCTCATTATATTATTTTAAATTAAGTGCTACAAAAACTTGGTCAGTTATTTACTATACAACATTTGTAAATTTTGAATAAACCTAATATATAACAAATAGTTAAGTACCTTAATAATGTAATATTAAAAAACCTTATCCCTACTTAAAGTTAAAATTTTACATGTGTTATACTTAAAGCATAATGCCACAAGACCTACAATAAGCGACAACTGCATATTCATGAACTGAATACAACATTTAGGTCAAGCCCACAACACAGGGATTCGCATTTACATAAATTGCTTATAAGTTGGTTGGTCGTTAACTGGGATTGAATGATAAACGTGAGCAAGAACTTAAACGTATAAAACTTAAAATCTATTTTAATACAATTAACCTACGTAAAGTCTTCAATTTAAATATCTTATTTATTTGCGAATTATTTAACAAAAATTACTATAAACGGTTGGATATAAATCTACATAAAATTGTGAGACCTATTTCATCCAAATTTTCATACACATAACTATTCTGGGAGCTGAGAACCAATGTGCATTGCATAAGAACCCACAATATTTATTCTTGAAATCTATATAACAAATTTACCTACAAATTTTATCGAACATGAGGCGCGTTGTTTTAGATGAAAGTCGAAAATAAGACGGTATCAAAAGGTAAAGAATATGATTCATAATTTGCCTCTGGTTACAAGAATATATTTCTTAGTCGGGACACCCTTAAATCGACTGTTAGATATTGAAATATATGTTTATTCAGTGTCAGCTAGTTTACATTCAGCCCTTTTAAAATGATTATTTTTAGTAGCCTATCTATATCTAGTTTTCTCACGATAAATTCTAAATAAAAATTACAAAAAAAAAAACAGTATATAAAATTATGATGGATTTATGCAGAAAACAATCGTTCCCAAATCAAAAGTAAAAAAATAAAAATCCTTCACTTACAGGCTACTCTTTATATTATACATATTTACCACCCAATCAGGAGCATTACATTGTTTAATCCATACAGGAATATATAGTTGAGGATGACATTGTAGAAACTTAAAAAGGTAAATCTAATTAACCCCAAACAATAGCACTTCTGTGCTTCTGGGGACAGGGTGCTGCCCAAGAAGCACCCTGTTCGTGGACCTCCTCATTGGACCATGTCCATGTCAAACATCTCCACGCTGGCGCGCAGCTTACTCTCTCTCTGCTCTCCCAGCAAGTCTGGATCCTCTCTGCACGCAGCGGTGGTAAGATCTCGCATTTTTAGATGCCTCACATGTTTTAAAAGAATCGGCCTAAAAATAACGCCCCTCTCATGGGCGACCTCCCCAAAGCTCGCATTACTCCAGCCCGAGCTTTTCTCTCCACCGGCATGGACTATGGTGGCCCCTTTTCGCTCAAGGTCCATAATTTACGCTCTGTCCACATTATTAAGGCCTATATTTGTAATTTTTGTTTGTATGGTTACGAAGGCCGTTCACATTGAGGTGGTGACGGACCTGTCCACCGAAGCTTTCCTTGGTGCTCTCACTCGCTTCGTTTCTTCGTTTCTCGTCGTGGCCTGTGCACAGACCTTTATAGTGACTGTGGCACGAACTTCGTAGGTGCTAAAAATGCCCTACACAAAATCCTCACGGCTGACCAGCGCAAAGTCCAAGACTTTGCTGCTGACCGTTCAATTCGATTCCACTTCAACCCTCCTGCTGCTTCCCATCAAGGTGGAATTTGGGAAAGTGCCATCAAGAGTGCTAAACACCATCTAAAACGTGTCATGGGACTCCACATACTAACTTTGTCTCCAATTCATGACGCTCACAAGTCAGGTTGAAGCGATGCTCAACTCTCGCCCGCTCACCGCTCTTTCCAGTGATCCCAACGACCTTCTCCCACTGACGCCTGGACACTTCTTGATCGGCTCTCCTCTGGTTTCCGTGCCTGAAGAGAACTTGATGGACATACCCACGAACCGCCTTTCTCACTGGCATCTGGTTCAAGCGCTGCACCAACGTATCTGGAAGCGTTGGCAGCGAGAACATCTCCAGACTCTTCAGCAGCGCCTCAAGTGGAGCACTCCTTCCCGCAACCTCCAACCTGGAGACCTCGTCCTGGTGCATCAGGATACTCCCGCTCTCTCATGGCCCCTTGCACGGGTCACTGATGTCACTCTAGGACAAGATGGTACAGTTCGAGTGGTACATCTCAAGACCTCAAGTGGAACTTCTCACTCGTCCAGCAGTGAAGGTGTTTTCTCTTACCTCACCTCTACAATTAATTAACTGTCTCTCTACCACCGCCTATAAACCTTGTAATTTGAGCCTATATTGCTCTTTCTCTCATTGAATCCCAAGGTGATTCAAGGCGGCCGGTATGTTAAGTATTATTGCATTAAATAACTTGTTTTTTATTGCCTAATATGAAAAGGCTACTTTTATTGAATAATAATTATGTATATATTTTTTGGGCAATTTATACTCTATATTTGAATTTGTTTACTAAACTGTATATACTACATTAATCCTATATCTCTTTCTGCGGCCTAGTGCCTACAATACCATTCCTTACTGGATTAAAATATTCACGTACAGTGACAGACCAATGAACCATTGTTTCCCGAATCAGCTGTTTACTGTACACTGACCAACCAATCACAACGGTTGACTTATCAATTGCCCACCTTGCAAGCGTAGGCACGCTTGCTCGTTATACTCTCGATCCCGCCTGGGGCACTTGAAAAGAATGGAATTTGGTTATAGAACCGTGAAATAATATTATAGAGGCTCGACTAAGAAGGACCACTTCACACTAGGCAGTGAAGACGCCGAACACACTGATTTTAACAAGAGTTCACTAGGTTACACATAATGAGTTTATGAAACAGTGCATATTCAAATAAAAGTGTATAAAATTAACAGTTACCTTTATTTTCATGAGAGGTACCTAACCGTAGTCTGCTGTTGTTGAGGGCCAGGTTGTGATCAGTAAGTGTTGGAAATAGGCTGCTGTCTTGTAGGCAGGCGTGAAGACGGAAGATGTCCTTCACGGATTCACTCACGCACAATACGACCGCAAACGAATAGTTCATAACACTGTGGCCAGTCCTGTAGAGCACGGTAGACGCGGGTGTCCGGGAGCAGAGACGTTCTGGTAGAGATTGCCAATCCAGAGCACTGACTTTAATGTTAATGTAAATGTACAACAAATAGAATGAACTAATATTTAAATGAGAGAGTAACACATGGGGGAGAGAGTAAGTATGGTAAGCAGTGGCTAGAGAGTACATAAGTGCCCCAGGCGGGATCGAGAGTATAACGAGCAAGCGTGCTGTCGCTTGCAAGGTAGGCAATTGATAAGTCAACCGTTGTGATTGGTTGGTCAGTGTACAGTAAACAGCTGATTCGGGAAACAATGGTTCATTGGTCTGTCACTGTCAACGAACTATACTACTGGAACACGCACTGCCCATAAGCCACATGTTGTGTTTTCCGGTCGCACACAGCTGTGGCGTTACTGGTGTATCCATGGATTTGCAGGCGCTTAAAGTGGGCAAGAACTCACCGAGTTCTGTACTCCATGCCAATGTAGATCAAGTGATGATGTATTTAAAATATTGTTATTTGCTCTAGTTATCTCAAAAAAATGCGACCACTTCTAAATTGACATTGAAAGTTTGTAACTAATTTACTGGTAGTGCTTTCAAGGGGCATTTAACTAATGACGAATTCACTGGAAGCCCACGAGCTATTTTTAATTAAAACTGTGACCAAATTATTTTTTTTTAATCATCACATCAAAAAAAAAAAAAAACTTTTGACATTATAAAAAAATCCAACTTAGGAATAAGGCAAAAATTGTTCAAAATAATTTTTATTTTCTAACACGTAGATTAAGTGCGTCATGTTTGTAAATATTATGTAGTTTACTTTGAATAAAATACTGTAAATAAAAAAAGTTGTTTTTTCATCTGGGAAATATTTTAATGCCTGTAATCTTTGTTTCCGACTTTGTAAGAAAAATAAAAGTCAACATTTTAGTTATTTTTATATTGTACATAAATCAGTTTTTTAACTAAAAATAAAAATCCACGGTAAAAAGCAGCTACTAAAATTTGTAATAATAAATAAATTGTAGTATATAACAATTGTATTAAGTCTAGTAGGCGTTTTAAAGTGATGTTAGATCATTACTATAATGCCTGCCATATGGGCGGAGTGCGTTCTTGCCCATTTCCAGCGCCTGCAGACTCGGAACGCAGCTCAGGATTTTAGCTCGGTTTCTCCGGCCCAGAGCGCGTTCCATTATTATAATTCGTTGGTCACTGTACGTGAATATTTTAATCCAGTAAGGAATGGTATTGTAGGCACTAGGCCGCAGAAAGAGATATAGGATTAATGTAGTATATACAGTTTAGTAAACAAATTCAAATATAGAGTATAAATTGCCAAAAAAATATATACATAATTATTATTCAATAAAAGTAGCCTTTTCATATTAGGCAATAAAAAACAAGTTTATTTAATGCAATAATACTTAACATACCGGCCGCCTTGAATCACCTTGGGATTCAATGAGAGAAAGAGCAATATAGGCTCAAATTACAAGGTTTATAGGCGGTGGTAGAGAGACAGTTAATTAATTGTAGAGGTGAGGTAAGAGAAACACCTTCACTGCTGGACGAGTGAGAGTTCCACTTGAGGTCTTGAGATGTACCACTCGAACTGTACCATCTTGTCCTGGAGTGACATCAGTGACCCGTGCAAGGGGCCATGAGAGAGCGGGAGTATCCTGATGCACCAGGACGAGGTCTCCAGGTTGGAGGTTGCGGGAAGGAGTGCTCCACTTGAGGCGCTGCTGAAGAGTCTGGAGATATTCTCGCTGCCAACGCTTCCAGATACGTTGGTGCAGCGCTTGAACCAGATGCCAGTGAGAAAGGCGGTTCGTGGGTATGTCCATCAAGTTCTCTTCAGGCACGGAAACCAGAGGAGAGCCGATCAAGAAGTGTCCAGGCGTCAGTGGGAGAAGGTCGTTGGGATCACTGGAAAGAGCGGTGAGCGGGGCGAGAGTTGAGCATCGCTTCAACCTGACTTGTGAGGCGTCATGAATTGAGACAAAGTTAGTATGTGGAGTCCCATGACACGTTTTAGATGGTGTTTAGCACTCTTGATGGCACTTTCCCAAATTCCACCTTGATGGGGAGCAGCAGGAGGGTTGAAGTGGAATCGAATTGAACGGTCAGCAGCAAAGTCTTGGACTTTGCGCTGGTCAGCCGTGAGGATTTTGTGTAGGGCATTTTTAGCACCTACGAAGTTCGTGCCACAGTCACTATAAAGGTCTGTGCACAGGCCACGACGAGAAACGAAGCGAGTGAGAGCACCAAGGAAAGCTTCGGTGGACAGGTCCGTCACCACCTCAATGTGAACGGCCTTCGTAACCATACAAACAAAAATACAAATATAGGCTTTAATAATGCGGACAGAGCGTAAATTATGGACCTTGAGCGAAAAGGGGCCACCATAGTCCATGCCGGTGGAGAGAAAAGCTCGGGCTGGAGTAATGCGAGCTTTGGGGAGGTCGCCCATGAGAGGGGCGTTATTTTTAGGCCGATTCTTAAAACATGTGAGGCATCTAAAAATGCGAGATCTTACCACGCTGCGTGCAGAGAGGATCCAGACTTGCTGGGAGAGAGCAGAGAGAGAGTAAGCTGCGCGCCAGCGTGGAGATGTTTGACATGGACATGGTCAATGAGGAGGTCCACGACAGGGTGCTTCTTGGGCAAGATGCACGGGTGAGACACGTTCGGCGGGAGGTCAGCGTGGCGCAGTTTGCCGCCGACGCGGAGAAGTCCATCCGGACCCTGGAATGGGGCGAGGCGTTGAAGTCTGGTAGAACACGTCTTTCGGTCCCGCAGTAGAGCTAGATCTTCAGTGAAAGCTTCCTCTTGCACGGTCTTGAAAAATTCGCAGCTGGGCGGAGTCCCGTTCTGTCTTGGAGAGAGGTCCGAAGTGGCGGTTTGGTGAACGACAGTTGTGGATAAAACGCAAGACGTAGGCCATCACGTGCAGCAATTTCCTCCAGGAAGAGTACTGGATGAGGAGGTCCCACGTAGGCGGTGCTGTGGCCAAGGCAATGACAGGAGTGGAATGCTTCAGCTCCCCTAGCTCCTCCAGAGAGACCGAGTCCAGGCTGGAATCAGGATCTGGCCAGGCCGAGGAGGGGAGACGCAACCAGTCGGGTCCATGCCACCAAAGGGGATGATCCACCAATTGAGAGGGAAGGATCCCACGGGAGGCGCAGTCAGCAGGATTGGAAGCACTGGGTATGTAGCGCCAGCACTCCACAGCAAACAAGCTCTTGAGTTTGCGCCACACGATTAGCCACATAGGTTTTGAGGCGATAAGAAGGTGTTTTTGATCCACGCGTAGGGTCACAGTAGAGTTGCACCAGCAAACAATAGAACCAAACTTGCGGGTGGGAGCTAATTGAGTAACACAATATTTCACAAGTTGGGCCAGGAGATGAGCTGCGCATAGCTCCAGTCGGGGCAGCGTCACTCTTTTGAGAGGAGCGACGCGAGTTTTAGCCATAACTTGGCTTACGTGCACCGTGTCCATTGGAGGTAGAGCGGATGTAGACTACAGCAGCATAGCCTAGTTCTGAGGCGTCAGAGAAACCGTGCAAGTCCCAGTGAGTAGCAGCAGAGTAGGGATAGCACGAGGAATTGTAATAGTAGCAACGTGCTTAAGTTCAAATAAAAATGCGTGCCATTTTTTTGTATATTTCTGGAGGGAGCGGATCATCCCAATCTATGCCAGAAATCCATACGAGTTGCATGATATTTTTGCGAGCATTATGCAAGGCGCCAAAAAACCACACAGGGGTCATAGACTTGAGAAATGAGACTTAACACTTTACGCTTAGTGGGGTTTTCACAAGAAAAATTAAAATTAAACGTAAAAGTGTCAGTCAGAGGGGTCCATTTTAGGCCCAAAATAGAGAAATGAGGCTCCTGAGAGGTTTGCAGAAAAACTGGGATTTCCCGATGATCTTCAGGAAGGTGTTGCAGAAGTCTCGGAGAGTTCGAGACCCACTTCCGGAGCTCAAAGCCACCGAGCCGAAGGAGTTTGATGAGTTGATCTTGAAGTTCAGCGGCGAGTTCTTCAGTCTCAGCTCCGCAGATCAGGTCGTCGACGTAGCTCTGGTGCTTGAGAATCTCAGCAGCATGGGGGTAGCGGTGACCTTCGTCTTCTGCCAATTGATGTAGCGTTTTGATGGCCAAGTAGGGTGAACAGTTCAGGCCGTAGGTAACTGTCGTGAGCTTGAACGTGGACATCAAGTCGGTGGGGTGATCACGCCATAAGATCAGTTGGAAATGTTGATCGTCAGGATGCACCTTGATTTGGCGGTACATCTGTCTGATGTCACAAGAGAACACTACGTTCTGAAGGCGGAAGCGCAGAAGAATGTCACAAATATTATTTTGCAGTTTAGGTCCGGTCAACAGAGTGTCGTTGAGAGAGAGTCCGGAACTGGTTTTGGCACTGGCGTCAAAAACGACGCGTAGTTTGGTGGTGCTACTTTGTGCCTTAAAAACACCGTGGTGTGGCAGAAAGTAGTGGGGAGTGCTTAAGTCAGGAGTAGGGCAGCCCTGCATATGGCCTAGAGAGAGATATTCATGTATAAAATCAGAATATAAATTATAATACTCCACATTAGTGGGAGCGTGGAGCTTGCGCTCGAGTGAATAGAGTCTACTTTCAGCATGAACTTTGGAACTTCCCAGATGAGTACTGGTGTTCTTGAAAGGGAGGCGGACCATATATCGACCCTCACGGTCCCTGGAGTGCGTGGTAGAAAAATATTCATCGCATTGAGTTTCCTCTGCAGACCTTTTACTGGGAGCAGGCAGTTCCTCTTGTGTCCAGAAACGCTGCAGAGAGGCGTGGAGGTCCACCTCAGCAGTCGAGAGAAGAGAGACAGCCATAGTAGAGACAGACTGCGTCAGTGGTGTGCAGGGAGCCGTCCCCATCAGCACGAAACCAAAACAGGTGCCCAGGGCGTGAGGTAAATTGAGACCAAGAGAGTAGGTCTCGTGAGTAAGAATATGTGGAAATAGCGCTCCACCAATAAGCACGTCAATGCCACCAGGGAGGTGGAAGGTTGGATCAGCCAGTGTAATATTTTTAACCTTATTCATGACCTCCTGAGATATTTGCACTCGTGGGAGATCTACAGTGATTTGTGGCAATATGTGGAAACGAGTGCGGGGCGGCAACTGGGTGGCCAGCAAGAGTTTCCACGCCCAGAGTTAAAAATCCGCGTGTGTGAGCAGAGGTTTGAGAAAGGCCGGCGACATTAATAGTGGCCGGACGGCGCTGTGTACCCAACAGTTGGGAGGCTTTCTCGCTAATAAAATTTAGCATGCTTCCTGAATCAATTAAGGCACGAAAGACATAAGCTTGTCCGTTAGAGGCGGTGAGCTTGACAAGAGAAGTACCCAGAAGAACCGTGGTACTAGGGGCGAGGTCTTGATGCAGTGTGCCATGAGCGTTGTAGTGTGGTGTGTTCGGCCGGGCTAGGAGGTGAGAGCGCTGTGGTCGCAGGCGGAGGGCGGACAGCAGGTGTAGGTGTTGCAGGCCGGCCGCCGTCACGGCCGTTCTCCACAACGGGACGAACGCGGTCCGACGTACTAACACTGGACCGTGTTGGCCGATCAGTGAAGTGTAGCAAGGTATGATGACGACCACGACATGTTCGACACGTGAATTTAGACTGACATTCACTTAATCTGTGCGTTCCCAAACAAGAAGAACAGCGGTTGTGCTGTTTAATAATCCAGTGCCGTTCTTGAGGTGTCTTTTGGCCGAAGCTGGGACAGCCATAAATTGTATGACCGCTCTGATGGCAATAAAAACATGATGGGCCTTGTTTATAGGCCGAGGAGGGTGGAGAGGAAGCCGCTAACAAGCTCACGTTTTTTAAGAGACGGTTTGGGTTTATCAAATCTGGGTTTTGACCCAAAATAAGAACTTGAAGCGTTCTTGGGGTCCACAATATTGTCATGTAGACTACTGTCCTCAATGTGGCTGCATTCCAGGTTGAGAAACTCAATTATTTGTTCAACCGAGGGCAAAGTATGAAGCTCTTCCTTTTTTCGAAACTGTTCTAGGCGGGTGACCATCCGATTATCAATCTTGCGTAATAACAAGGCTGAGAGAAGTGGGTTGTTACTGGTGATATCATTGTTTAATGCTTTAAGTGATTGCGTATGTTCGTGAAAAAGATTAAGGAAAGCACGGATATTCTTCACAGATGTGCTGGAGATGACAGGAAGGTCTAGTATTTGATTTAAATGTAGTGTGAGTAGACGCCAGTATTATGGTAGCGATCCTTCAGCAGCTGATAAGCGATTGCATAATTTTGCTCAGTTATATTTAGCGACTTTATCAGAGAGAGTGGTTCGCCTGAAAGCACGCTCAAGAGATATTGAAATTTCATTACATCGCTTAAGTGCGCATTGTTGTGTACGGCTTGTGCATAAACGTTGATGAACGTACAGAAGTCCAAGGCAGCTCCGTCAAAAGTTTTTAATTCCAATTTCGGTAGCCGGACGTTGACTTGAGGGGAGGCAGGCGGAATAGTTTCGCTTTTATTAGCTTTAGCTTGTCTCTTGGTCTCAATCATAACCACGTTAGCAGAAACGTAATCAACTAACTCGTCCACGCTCGCTAATGCGGAATAGTTAGGTGTATAGTCGGCATCCACTTTTAATTCCAACTCGTGGCACAAGTCTAATATTGCTGAAAATTCCTGTCTAAGTCTCTGAATAGATTTAGCTCTGACAAGCAACTGCTGAAGTATATTTGGATCGGAAGTCTTCTTAGTTAAATCATAGATACTTTGTATCTGAGAAAAGAGGTGTTCTCGCTTTGCATTGGCCACTTTAAGAGACATCGCCATGTTGAAAGTGTTTGTAGAAAATTAATCAATTTGAGTAAAACTTCAAAGGTGAAAAGTAAACAAAATATTGTCCTCTTGAATTGAGACAGTGATAAAAATAGAAACTAAATTATTTTCCTCTGAATTATTTTCCCCAAGAAATAAGAAGTATCTAAACAATATAATACAATGAAACACAATTTAAAAATATTTATGATACAATATAAATAAACCTTTTAACACTTTTTGTAAACTTTTATTTTTGTTACTATGTACATTTCGAAATCATTGATTTCATCTTCAGGTACCAATTGTTTAGTTTTTTGAGGTAAAAACTCAATAATAATGCAATAAGTAGAGTAGGCTTGTATAGGCCTATAATATAGTTTTGTTTTGAGAAAATAAAATAAAACTGTTATTATGGCAAAATGTAAACAAAAAACAAGTTGTTATTAAATAATAAACAACAATTAAGGTTATTGTTGAGCTAAATTCAGCTATAATGTAGCAGAGGCTCTGGAAACATTATGCGCACGTACTACATGTAAACTGTCAGTGGTAAAGTATGGTAGTGTTTGTGACAGTAACCATAAACCATGCATACATATGCGTGAGCAATGTTCAAATAGAAATTATAATAAACAATTGTGAGCAGTAAGTAGCCTTTTTTTCTTTTTAAGCTGAGACTAGAATATAGTGTTGACAAAATAAACATTTAATTTTGCAATAAGGGTGCAAGTCCTGCTCAAGGTAAAGTGTCAATAACCAAGATTGTTTATATTTAACCTGCTTAGAATAATGCGTATTAAAAGTAGGGCTGATAACCAGCAAGTATTGAGAAGCGGTAACCATTAAACACAGTAATCAGTTCACCTGTGCTGTAACAGTCTGAAAGCTTGTTTGTCAACAAAACAATGCAGTCGACAGAGCACCACAGCTGATATGATCAGACGTCACAGCTGATATGATCACAGCTGATATGACTGGAGAGGGGATTGGAAAATCGATATGCACGGGACTTTGCAATCGTGAAAGAACCTGAAACCACACTTTGAAATATGCACTGTATATAGCTTATAAGAGTTGAGATTGCACTGATATTCACCAATGGACTAAAGTTCTTATTTATCCGGCCCGGAGGACCATGAAAAGAATGGAATTTGGTTATAGAACCGTGAAATAATATTTTAGAGGCTCGACTAAGAAGGACCACTTCACACTAGGCAGTGAAGACGCCGAACACACTGATTTTAACAAGAGTTCACTAGGTTACACATAATGAGTTTATGAACAGTGCATATTCAAATAAAGTGTATAAAATAAACAGTTACCTTTATTTTCATGAGAGGTACCTAACCGTAGTCTGCTGTTGTTGAGGGCCAGGTTGTGATCAGTAAGTGTTGGAAATAGGCTGCTGTCTTGTAGGCAGGCGTGAAGACGGAAGATGTCCTTCACGGATTCACTCACGCACAATACGACCGCAAACGAATAGTTCATAACACTGTGGCCAGTCCTGTAGAGCACGGTTAGACGCGGGTGTCCGGGAGCAGAGACGTTCTGGTAGAGATTGCCAATCCAGAGCACTGACTTTAATGTTAATGTAAATGTACAACAAATAGAATAAACTAATATTTAAATGAGAGAGTAACACATGGGGGAGAGAGTAAGTATGGTAAGCAGTGGCTAGAGAGTACATAAGTGCCCCAGGCGGGATCGAGAGTATAACGAGCAAGCGTGCTGTCGCTTGCAAGGTAGGCAATTGATAAGTCAACCGTTGTGATTGGTTGGTCAGTGTACAGTAAACAGCTGATTCGGGAAACAATGGTTCATTGGTCTGTCACTGTACGTGAATATTTTAATCCAGTAAGGGAATGGTATTGTAGGCACTAGGCCGCAGAAAGAGATATAGGATTAATGTAGTATATACAGTTTAGTAAACAAATTCAAATATAGAGTATAAATTGCCCAAAAAAATATATACATAATTATTATTCAATAAAAGTAGCCTTTTCATATTAGGCAATAAAAAACAAGTTATTTAATGCAATAATACTTAACATACATTATACAACATTTCAAGATTATTACCGCTTATATAGCTTCAATTGGCATACCAATATAAAAATCTTGTTTATACAAGAAATTAATTTTTATTTAATTTTTGAAATCTTGAAAGTTTAACTCCCTACCTACTACACACCCTGTATAGGTACATATTTCTAATAAAGATATGGTTCCTCATGTTGAATATTTTTCTTTATGTTTTTGATAACAGCACAACTGCACATTATTTACATGTTAATTTATTGATATATGAGTTAATAAGCTGAGAATTAATTACATGCAAAAAAGCATAATCGAAATACAAACTACCTCAATCTGTGATATTGAGCCTTAAAAAAGACATGGTTATTTATTATAATTTTGATCGCTGCGGTGTTAGACGATTGTGAATATTTTACTTAACCCTACAGAAGGAGTTCAAATAATTTTCATTGTAAATATATGGCTAATTGCTCTCAAATTTTAATCATAACACTCTTTTTCCTAAGGAAATATTTTCATACAGTGTTATGTGTACGAAACGCAATTAATAATGGTAGGGGAGTGTTAAAATATTTTAAACAAAATTGATGTAAACACCATATTTTAGAGAGGAAGGTGGTATAGAGGTGAGGTAAACAAGTAAAACAGTTAGTTCCTTTGTATGAGAAATCTTTACGTGTTTTAGCTGAACTAATGCGGTTTAGTTTACCTTTGTAACGTCCAACTGAGTATAAATCTCACTAGTTCCAGTTTACCGGCGTCAGTTTGTTCTGTTACACATCTTTGGATAATCGCTTCTCATTCAATCAGCCTTAAAATTGTATAGTTTTGCTAAACGAAATGTAGACTTTAACTCTACGTAGGAGACCTTACGGTGGTTTTCGGGTATAATTTTTATAACCTTTCTGCAACATTATTCAGCAACTCTCCAACTCCACCTCTGAACCAAAAGTGTAGGAATATAATTAGTGCTACACATAAAGGCTAGACATTCAACGATCAATAACATTAAAATAAATTATTGTGAATCAAGATTTATGGAGTATGTTTTATATTTCTTTTAAATACCGTCTAAATTTCCATTGGAAATTTGTAATTCTTTGTATACTTATTGTTTAATTATTATTGTATGTCATCAAATCCTCTTCCGTTAGACAATCGAGAATATTTATTTTAATTTTTTCGAATAGAGAATCCAAAATTGCATAAAGATATACAATATTCAATGACCATTTTAATTAGTTCATAATACATGTGAATGGAAATAGTGTAATTATTATCAAAATAGTATAATGACTATCGAATGAACCACTTTTATAATAATTAGTTAAAGGGAATGTTAGTATAAATCGTTTAGTGTTTTAACAGATTAGTGACTATATATATATATATATATATATATATATATATATATATATATATAATTTTATTTAAGTTAATGGCCTTTAATATTTCGTTAAATACAAAAGGATCTAATCGTCATCTGCATGACAGCGAACATTAACCCTAATCAGCCACTTCCAGAATGACAAGAAAGACCTAATGAACTAGTTTGGTAATGACTTTGTTGTAAATTCACCAGTAGGACAAAGTTGAATTAAGCAAAATAAATTACAGTCTGTGGTCCCTTTAACCTAGTTGTTCAAACATTTTACTCAACATGTGTGCTTGTAGTGCTTATACCTTTAAATTATTTACACATTTTTTATTATATTATAATTCTTCCTGAATTAAAAACATATTAGTAGGCCTTCCTAAACTACATTGTTTCCCATATTATGATACGTACAATGTTTAATTTTTTGTAATGTAAATGATATTATAATTTAATTTTATCAACAATTAAAGAAAATTTTATTAGAAAAATACAAAAATTTGTCTTACTCTTTTATTGATACAAATATAGACAGTATCGCATTTGTTGCTTCTCAACTATTAACAAACTGATTATGCAGTAAGTCTCTTTCAGCTTTTAATGCTGCCTATCGTAACCCTTATACTGGAAAACGGGTGAAAATAAGTAATACATATATGGGCAAAATGCATATATATATATATATATATTATATATATATATATATATATATATATATATAATGGTATGAAGTAAAGTTAATACAAATGTATTAAAGACACCAAATTATGAAGCCATAATGTCTAAAACATTAGTTAATAAATCATAATTCTGGCAGTCAGAAGTGATCACACGCAAGTGTTATAGGAGTGGAATGCAACTGCATATTAATAAGCAGCTCTTAAATAATTTTGTTTCTTTGAATATCACGCTGTTAGAAATGCACCGTTTTATTAATAAATTCAGATCATCTGTCCTTTGCCTCCATACCGCTTCTTTGCCTTTGCAAATGTATGTGAGACCTACGTCATGTGTAGTTTTTCTATTAAAATATTTTATTTTAGATCATTCATAATTATCGAGAATAGATTCCATGATAGTACTGACCCTTGGGGAACGCATTTTGTAATAATTTTTGACTTGCTCTTATATCGTGAATTTTAATTTTTTTTTCTCTTAATCTTTTTTAAATAACTTCTTAACCACTCTAACGCTATTCCTCTAATTCAGACTCGCTCTAACTTTCATTATTTTTCGAATAACCAACTTAATATAAAGTGTATTCATAAGTACAAATAATAACATGTATTGTTTTAAAAGAGTGTATTTAGTGAGTATTCAAACACAACGCAGATCCGAAAATGTAAACAGATATGCCATTTGTTTAGTACATTAGTACACCTTATGATGCACAATTTCATAAACATATGAAAATAGTTGTTTATTTAAAATCAGTTAGTTTTATTAAAAAGGTTCACTAAAATTATATCTCTCTGTATACGAATAGGCGTTATTTAAAATTTATATGTAGTCACATTTAATGCTTATATAATATACTACGATGACTGATTTATTATAGCTAAATTTAACTTTTATCATAACCTTGTTGATTAATGTAACCTATCATTTTCGGATGTTAAACCAAGAGTAGTTGCAGTGACGAGGTAACATGGAGAAATCATGTCAAAGCGATCAGTAATAAGATTTGCTGATTGTGTCACGAGTACATTAGAGCCCGTCAGCACCGGTTTGTTAGTTCGCCCCAGAACCGCTCCTCGTCACTCTCCGCTACGTAACCGGATTGTACAAAGTGACAAGCTGTCTTGCCCGATGACAGCGGTTTGTTAGTTTGCCCCAGAACCGCTCCTCGTCACTCCGCTACGTACCCGGATTGTACAAAGTGACAAGTTGTCTTGCCCGATGACAGCGGTTTGTTAGTTCGCCCCAGAACCGCTCCTCATCACTTAGGGACGTAACCAAACTGTACAAATTGACAAGCTGTCTTGCCCGATGACAGCGGTTTGTTAGTTCGCCCCAGAACCGCTCCTTGTCACTTCGGGACGTAACCGGATTGTACAAAGTGACAAGCTGTCTTGCCCGATGACAGCGGTTTGTTAGTTTGCCCCAGAACCGCTCCTCGTCACTCCGCTACGTACCCGGATTGTACAAAGTGACAAGTTGTCTTGCCCGATGACAGCGGTTTGTTAGTTCGCCCCAGAACCGCTCCTCGTCATTCCGCTACGTAACCGGATTGTACAAAGTGACAAGCTGTCTTGCCCGATGACAGCGGTTTGTTAGTTCGCCCCAGAACCGCTCCTCGTCACTCCGCTACGTAACCGGATTGTACAAAGTGACAAGTTGTCTTGCCCGATGACAGCGGATTTTAATTCACCCCAAAGCCGCTCCTCATCACTTAGGGACGTAACCAAACTGTACAAATTGACAAGCTGTCTTGCCCGATGACAGCGGTTTGTTAGTTCGCCCCAGAACCGCTCCTCGTCACTCCGCTACGTAACCGGATTGTACAAAGTGACAAGCTGTCTTGCCCGATGACAGCGGTTTGTTAGTTCGCCCCAGAACCGCTCCTCGTCACTCCGCTACGTAACCGGATTGTAAAAAGTGACAAGCTGTCTTGCCCGATGACAGCGGTTTGTTAGTTCGCCCCAGAACCGCTCCTCGTCACTCCGCTACGTACCCGGATTGTACAAAGTGACAAGTTGTCTTGCCCGATGACAGCGGTTTGTTAGTTCGCCCCAGAACCGCTCCTCGTCACTCCGCTACGTAACCGGATTGTACAAAGTGACAAGCTGTCTTGCCCGATGACAGCGGTTTGTTAGTTCGCCCCAGAACCGCTCCTCGTCACTCCGCTACGTAACCGGATTGTACAAAGTGACAAGCTGTCTTGCCCGATGACAGCGGTTTGTTAATTCGCCCCAGAACCGCTCCTCGTCACTCCGCTACGTAACCGGATTGTACAAAGTGACAAGCTGTCTTGCCCGATGACAGCGGTTTGTTAGTTCGCCCCAGAACCGCTCCTCGTCACTCCGCTACGTAACCGGATTGTACAAAGTGACAAGTTGTCTTGCCCGATGACAGCGGATTTTAATTCACCCCAAAGCCGCTCCTCATCACTTAGGGACGTAACCAAACTGTACAAATTGACAAGCTGTCTTGCCCGATGACAGCGGTTTGTTAGTTCGCCCCAGAACCGCTCCTCGTCACTCCGCAACGTAACCGGATTGTACAAAGTGACAAGCTGTCTTGCCCGATGACAGCGGTTTGTTAGTTTGCCCCAGAACCGCTCCTCGTCACTCCGCTACGTAACCGGATTGTACAAAGTGACAAGCTGTCTTGCCCGATGACAGCGGTTTGTTAGTTCACCCCAGAACCGCTCCTCGTCACTCCGCTACGTAACCGGATCGTACAAAGTGACAAGCTGTCTTGCCCGATGACAGCGGTTTGTTAGTTCGCCCCAGAACCGCTCCTCGTCACTCCGCTACGTAACCAGATTGTACAAAGTGACAAGTTGTCTTGCCCGATGACAGCGGTTTTTTAATTCACCCCAAAGCCGCTCTTTATCACTTCGGGACGTAACCAAATTGTACAAAGTTATAAGCCGTCTTGCCCGATGACAGCGGTTTGTTAGTTCACCCCAAAGCCGCTCCTCATCACTTCGGGACGTAACCAAATTGTACAAATTGACAAGCTGTCTTGCCCGATGACAGCGGTTTGTTAGTTCACCCCTAAGCCGCTCCTCATCACTCCGGTATGTAACCGAATTATACAAAGTGACAGACTGTCTTGCCGATTACAGCGGTTTGTTAGTTCACCCCAAAACCATTATTTTATATTTAACTATACCAAGATTATTATTAAAATTGTTTTGTATAGAGTTTGTTAATAAAAGAAAACAATTGTAAGTTGTAATTGGTGCTAGCAAAGATGGAACTAGTGTTCGAATTTAGGTGAGTGTGAACAAGGAATGAAGGCAACTGGAGATGCGATGTTTGTGTTTCCTAAACTTCGTCAATCGGAGGCAAAGTAGGTGAATCGCAGGTGTCCAAAAAACCGTGTTGCTTAATCAATGATTTTATAAAGAGTCTAATTAGTCATTAAAGGAGCGTGAAAAAGAAGACCAGTAGTGAAGGGTATTTGTATCAACCAAGAAGTAAGAGCGCTGCGGTCAGAATAACTGATTTACAACAACACATTAGGAAATCAATGTTCGAATAACAGGAATTCCTGTCACACAGAAGGAAAGTAATATACATATATTCGATACTACATAGATTCACTAACTTCATAGTCCAGCAATATCATCGGTCAGATATCTCGGTAGTGAGACAACCGGGTAGAAAATCATTGCAATGATTATATAAACGAAGATTTGTTGTCAACTTACTCACTGATAGTGGTTTGTTCACACAATTCGTGACAAAGTGTTAACAGAAAGTTTGCCCACTCACAGTATGATAACAATCGGTGATATTTATCGTTGACAAACTGAGTCTTTATTCCATCTTTGCGCTGTTGTTTACATTTTAATTTTGTGGGTGCGAAAAGGCCCGTCACACATAATCTACAAATTTAAGTATATAACCATTATTACTATAAATACGAGATTTGTGATTTACGCTATACTAAAAATCGATATATTAATAATTTTTTCAATGACTCAAATTTCATAATGCATTAATATCTGAGAATGTTTTATTTAATAACTTAGCCTATCGAGGGGTTAAAAACATTGTTTGATAATTTTAAGAGTAGTGTACATTTTTATCACTGTTGTTAAATAACCAATATAAAGATCTAAAATGCGAACTACATTTCGATTCTCGTTTTTCTTATTTGTTCAAACTGGCTAAGGAATTCATTCAAATTACACAAAATTACTACCTCTTTACTAAGTATAATCAGAGTCAAATGACCTGAGAATTCTAAACCACTTTTTTGTGCTATAATGCCTAATAACTGGTAAGTAACGACTCGTTTTCCGAACATTGAATGGCAGCCATTTTTAAAACTTTAAGATATGACAAAAGAATTATAGAAGTTGTTATAATTACCTAACAAGATTAAATGTATCGTCTAGAATATATTTTTTGGAATTATTTGAGTTAATACATCTTCTTTCTCAAATAAAATGACCACTATCTTGACAATTTGCATTGTTTAAGACTTACAAACGAACTCATTAAGATAATATGCAAGTTCTTGATACTTAAAAACATTGTTGTAATATTTTCTTACACAGACTAACAATGCATTGCATAACACCATACATACACATTCGTATATACACAACATCTACATGTTCGGGTCATGGTAATCTTGGATTCTGGAAGTAATGATCAAACAAAATTTAATAGATCTCCTGTAAATTCCGTCATAAGAGGAATTGTAATATGCATATTTCTATGAAATTTCCCAAATACTATGGAGTAAAATGAACCATCACAAATTTGATGTTTGCTTGCAAAACAAATTAATCGTCATACAATATTTTAAGTGTAATACCAGTTTGTTTCTGACATACTTAATTTGATTACTGTTTTATTGGAGTTATGTATTAGTGTAGTATATTGTTGAGGTTTAATTTTGAGAAAAGGCCATGTGGTCTTAGTTTCACCTCTGTACTCATGTAATAATAAAGAAATTATAACTATAACATATCGGGCGGACATGCAGACAGATAGAATAAATCAAATCTTCCTAGTCCCAGGAGCGATAGGCTTCACTAACGCTTAGCCAATATGTATTCTTTCAAGAGCACTTCTTTAGGATTCTATTGGAGTCCACTCTCCAGACAAACTAACATGTTGTATCCGATGAAATTATATTAGTCGATCATGTTGGAACTATAAACGAATCATCATAAATAATCAGCTGTTAAATTCGCAATGCATTCAGAGGAGTATTGTGCATATTGTGAACAGTGTCTCAGTTCTAATTACTGTTATCTTTACTAAAAAATTTTCTTTTCAGAAATATAAAAGAAAAACTAGGTACTAAATAAGTTATTTGTATCATGTTCTATTTAGATCATATTTATTAAGATACTTAACCAAAAGTTTTAGTGGATCGTAAAATGAAATACATTACTTAATCCCTTGGTTTTGTGTAGTGGTCTAGCACCAACAAATTTAGTTAAATTTCTTATAGTTATATGTTTGTAACTATATCACTCAAGTTATATTACAAATTATCGTAATAATTTTCAAATTTTGGATAATACTTGGGTGGATACAGTGGATAACACATTTATATAAACTATGGTATAAATATAATGTTTTATTTTACGTATTTATTCGGCCTGCTTTATCCTTTTTAATGCACTTTACACTTTTATTTTAAGTTTAATTAGGTATTACAGTAAAAAATTATGATCAAATTAAATAAGAACTTTATTTCATAAAAGTATTTTAGTTTAACATTTTTAATGTTTTTTTTTTAATGTTAAACAATCATCATCACCCAAAAAAATTATTAAATTGTTTCAAGCCATGATACTTTTTTAATACATTATCTAAAAACTATAAATTTTTTCAGACCTTAGAATTCACGGTTGTGTAAAACACATTTGAGCTTATTCTTCAAAACCTTTCATTATACAGAAAGCTTACTCTGAACGCAAATAATATTTAACAAAGGAACTGAGGAAGAAAACAAACACTCCCTTCCGGTGCTAAGAATGCGCTAAGTACATATGGGTGTGTATAGAGACTTTACCAGGAGAACAAAGCCTTCTGTTTGGACTATCACTCGTTTGTAGGTTTTGTTTGCAGGATCATTACATATTGTACTATGTAACATTTCATGTTATTTAAAAAGGAGCAGAGGAGTAAACAAACATTCCGTATAAGTATGAAGAGTAAGCAAAATACATACAGGTGTGTATGGCAATTTCGGCAAGGAACAAGGCCTTCTGTTTAGACTAACACCCTTTTATAATATTTGTTTAGTGAGATGGTTAAATATTGTGCCTTGTATCATTTAATTTTATTTAAAAAAAGGGGGAGAGGAGAAGACAAACACCCCGTCTAAGTATGAAGAGTGGGAAAAGTTCATACGGGTGTGAATGGCAACTTCAGCAGAGGAACAAAGTATTCTTTTAGACCAACACTCGTTTATAACGTTTGTTTGGTGGGATTGTTAAATATTATGCCTTGTAACATTTCATGTTATTTAACAAAGGAGCACAGGAGAAAACAAATACTTCCTCTCGGTATTAAGAGTGCGCAAAGTAAATACGGGTGTGGATAGAGACTTCACCAGGGGAAAAAGGCCTTCTGTTTGGATTAACACTCGTTTATAACGTTTGGTTGGTGGAATCGTTAGATATTGTGCTTTATAAGATTGCATGTTATTTAACAAAGGAGCTGATAAATAAAACAAATAATCCAAATCGGAACGATTGGTGCGCAAAGTACGTATGGGTGTGCATAGCAGGTTTAGTATGAGAAGAAAGGCTTCCGTTTAAATTAACCTTCGTTTATAGATTTTATTTGGTTGCATCATTAAATACTATCCATTTAAAATTTGACGTATTTTAGTGTTATGGTTACTGGGAGTAGTTCTACTTTTATTATTGCTTAGGAATTATAAATTCCTCAAGGATTACATTTTTATATCGGAGAAGGAATTGTTTTATATGCCACCACATTCATGCGGCGCATACCAGGGTTACATCAGGTCTAAGCCAACAGTTCAAGTCTATATGTCATTTCACTGTAGTGATATCCTGCTGATATCCTATTTAAAAAACTGGAACTTTTAAATACCACCGATAGAGAAAGGGAATTTTCCTAGCCAGATCAATGACCATTAGCCTAAACACACTGATGGACATGCATCATATTTAAACTCATATTTTTCTATGAGAAAAAAATCATGAAATATTCTACAGAATAATACTTTCTTGAGATATCTAGTTACGAGAAAACAATTAATCAAAAAATCAATCAATAAAATTAGGGGATTATGTGAAGGCATGTTCGTCCGAAAATTGATATATGATGTGTGTGTGTGTGGATATGTGTGTGTGTGTGTGTGGTGTGTGTGTGCGTGTGCGTGCGCTCGCGTGTGTGTATCCGGAGAGAAGTTCGTCTTAAATTGATTGTTTAGTTATTAATTGGTTAACAATTATCTTTTTAATATGGACATTCACAATTTTTTATCAATTTCTGTCTGTAATATTTTGTATCTAGGAAATATCCTGTCCAGTAGCTAAGTGAGTTAAACTAGGCTCCTGGTTAAAGTGTAACGGTGACGTCACCCATCTTCTCTTATCAGGGAAGTGGCCTCGGATCCCGCTATTTGTCCGGTGCCGACAGATACTAATGACGTCATGATCATCCTTCACGGCTCATGTGCACCGGCTATCGCTGATCTCGTTTTTTCCAATGGTCTATTAATCATCCACATTTTGTGGGTAAGTATGAGAGTATACTCTAAAAGTATAAGTTTATTTTTAACTAAACTGAATATTATATGACTGTATGTTTTTGCTTTTAATTATACAGAAAACCATTGCAAGATTTTGGCCTGAATAGAAAAAAAATTACAGAAGTACAAATGTTTCAAACAACGATGAATGTTCAATTCAAAGTTTTGAAATTATTTTCTACATACGGTAGTTAATAATGAAAATATTAAACAAATATGTGACTGTTTTTCTAATTATCATGTTATTCAAAATGTTTTCGCAAAAATTGAAACGCTGTACTGATTGTTCAAACGTGTTCGCTTTTGACAGACTGACTGCTAGTAATACCCATTGTACTTTTGTTCTTATAAAAAAAATTTTAATTAAACTAAAACTTAATAATTTAAGTTTAAAATATAATTTTTTTGACGTATAGCAATTACGCATGTGTATATCAATATAAATCAGGGACCTTATAGTTCACGTGAAAGGCTAATAAAAGCATACCTCTAAGAAAGAGTTTATTTTTAAGTTTGTATTTATACTTATTGCTGCTTATAGTGATTTAGAAAATATAACGAAGCATAAAAGAAGGCTTGAGTGGAAATGAAATAAAACATTTTATTTGTCACTGTGATATAAAATTTTACAAAATAACTACGGCAAGATAAAACTTCCAGTGTCTTCCTTTAATTTTAGATGCAAAAGGTACTATGGGTTATGGAAGTTAGATCAGCGTATGAATGCATCTCTTATATTTTTGAGAAAGTTTTGAACCACTTTTGTTATTTTTAATTACTAACATTTAATATAAGTTATTTACTGAATGAAATCAAAAAGGTGATTTAACATGTTGTACAACGTAATTAGTTATAATTTACCTAGGCGTATAATATTTTAGGAACGAATACGTGAGTTATAAGGGTCTGTACTTTATAATTACTTAAAAATTATTTCGATGTCTATTTAATATTATCAGCCTATTATTGTTATAATTATTATTTGCTGAGAGATTTTTATTCATAATAAATCAAGGAATAATATTATGTTTGATCAGGTTATTTACTGCTATGAAAGTTTTAAGTCTATGTTTGCAGTTAATAATTCTCGTGATATATTTTAATATATAATAATTATTTTTGTTTTCATATTATTTTCCTTAGCCTCGATAGAAATAGTGGTGCGTACAAGGCAAGCATACACATGATATATTGAATATTCATAATAATACACTGTTACGTATTCACACTGTTTCCTGTAGTTTACGACTTGTGGTCCTTGTTACACTGTGGTGCAGGACGATAAAAACAACAGAATGTATGCACATACGTGCAAGTGGAGCGTTGAATATTTAAACACTACTAAAACGGGGGAAGTTGTTCTCCAGAGATTATTTTGCACCTCTGTTGACTCTTACTATTGCCTTTATATGTTTGTGGTAAACATGTTTAAAAATTTAGCTCTAATCCTCTAGCTTTTCTGAACCAAATTGATATGGATCCTCGATAAATTTTAATTACAACCGAGGAAAGGATTGGACAACACTACAGTTCAGTAGTAACTTTATTCTTTGTATACATATATACATACATAAGTTTTTATGGAGAGATTGTTTGTACTGAATGTTGCCTCACATAATTTGAACTATTCGGGAGATTTATGACTGAAAATAAATAAATATTATTTCTAAGTGAAATATTTATAACATTTTTTTATTTCAAGTGTTATGAAACTTACTATTTATCAAGGTTCACAATTATGACTGTAAGAAAACATTATATATATATATATATATATATATATATATTTGACTTCTCCAGTATCACAATGATTCCATATTGCTTTTATACTTATTTAATTTATTTTACTATTTTTATACTTACATAACACCGTTCCAACAAGACGCCTAAAGCGCCGATCACACGTGTTTACAGCTCGTCTACAGAGCTGTAGGGTACAAGACGAAGTTGAGCTGTTTACCCGAGACCTCCTCACCCGCAGCGGATCTGATGTAAGGCTTCCTGTGTACCTCGCAAACAGCAGCAGACTTCTGGAACAAATCAAGTGTCTTCGTACTATCTTTTCGTAACTGCTTTGAATAATTTTGGTAGTGTTCCTCTATTGTAGTTTTTAGTGTCTAAAAAGAAATATCCATATGTCTCTTAAATATCACTTACTACTGTAACATACAGTACTTGCTATTTTGTAGAGACCTTAATAGAAAATACATATATAAGTTCAACATGATTTTATGCACTGTGTATAATGTTGAAACTTCATATATTTGTGTCCATAGACGCACCTTTGTCAAAATTTTGACAAATTATAAAAATTCTTTACCATGTTAGGAGACGTTCATAAGGGTCTCTGTATGGCATCTCTCTGTCTACGCGTATATACGTGGTTTCATCTTGACTAGCCTATATTACAATTGGTAATTTTTCTCAAAAAGTACCTATAATGTATACAGAAAAGTTTAAATCGGTATCTACTTTTCCGTCAACATTAGAAAAATTCACTTCGAATATCAAAGTTCATGTGTCATATAAATGGTCAAAAGTTTCATGTCGAACACCCATATTTTCTTGCAATCAAAGAAAATTAAGCATGTTAGAAGTAATTATAGCTACGTTGGTATAACCACGTGTTGCTAACAGACTTCTCTAAGGCTGCATGTAAGTCTATACCTACACAAGTTACTATTTTACAAGCTGAACTATTTTGTTACTGTACAAAGTTTGTTTCCAAATTATTTATTCTGTAATTTTACCGTGGCCATCATGGTTTCTTGTAAGACCAGTGTAGACATTTTTGCCAGCCTCAGATAAATCCCATTGAGTAACCTCCATCATTGCAATTCACTTCATAGACTTTTCATTTCTATATAGGCAAAGTTGAATTTGCCTATGTGGAAATGAAGCTTCCGGTAAACTTTCAATTTATATTTCAGGAAAACATATTTTGGACATTTTGAGGAAACAATAGACTGATAATCAATTGCAATTCACAAGCAATTGGAAAAGCAAACTGACAGAAGTGAAAATCATCCAGCCATTAAAATCCGGTGTTTAAGTAATATCTACCACTATTAAAAAAAGAACAAATTACGTTACTGAAAAATATATTATTAGTATCTTAATGATCAATATTAAACCTTAAAAAATAAATTTAATAAATCCCCGACACGAGTTTAGAAATAAAACACATCATTAAATGTATTTTTAGTATCGATTTCTAGAACAAATTCAATTAACTTTTAATAAACTTCATTTTCTTGCTTAAATTCACTGAGAGTATTATGCGGTAGGTCTTGAAATGTATAATTATATGGACTATAGAGTAACCTATCTAATTTTATTGAGATTTCAATAAGTGACTAATTGGTATGATGTATTGTGAAAAGATAAGTGAGTTTAATTTTTTTTTAATTAAAATTCAATAGCAGTTCAGAAACATTTTGGATCAAGTCAAAAGGTACTCAGTTTAAATCTCAGTTATTATAGTATTAATTGTGAATATTATTTCAACGAGAGCTGTCGAAATATGGAATCTACCAAAGGACAGTACTGACCAGAGGACGGGACAGGCCCGAGTTCGGGAGCTATCAGAGGCCAGAAGCTTCCCAAGATACCATACCAGAAGCAGAGAGCTGTCACAGGTTTGTAACTCGTGCTGAAATTCAATGCTGTTTTTTACAGTATCAATAATGTTCTTAAAAAAGGTACCCACCTTAGTATAATACATTATACGTTGGATTAAGCATTGTTTTAATCCAGCTATTGTATTTATGACGTGCTGATAACTTGTAAAGTGTTGTTTGAACGAATAAATGGTTTGATTATTTAAATACTACGTACTGTAGACCTGATGTAAAAAACCATTGCATAAGTAAACAATTGTTTAAAACAATACAATAAAAAATTAAAGTAAGGACAAAAGAGGTGTCAAACAATCTCCTGAGTACAACTTCCACCAGTTTAGTGGTGTTTAACTATTTAACCCCCACTTGCACGTACGTTGTTCTGTTACTGGGTTGTTTTATCGTTGAGTAGCGGAATATATTAGTAAATATCTACAGATACGGGTTGTGTTATTGAGTAAAGACCTTCAGGTATAATATATAATCAAATATAAACCAAATTATAATGATTATATTTATATTAGTTCTACGTCACATAAAACATTAGTTACAAGCTAATATAGAAAGCTTACAATTAAATAATATAGGCTATAGGATATTATAATTTTTAGGAAACATAACTATCTGGGTATGTAACAAAATTAAGTGTATATAACTTAAAGTTGGTATTATTTTTACACTTACTTAAAAGTATTTATAAGTGGTTAAAGTAAAATAAAAGGAAGCGAAGCATTTTACTTTTGCCATATGTTGTACTTGTAACAACCACATTTCTATTCATAAGATCTACGTTCAACAATTAAAGGAAAAATGTAATTAATTTTATAATATAGATAGGTCTGTACGTAAAAAATTTAACTGTAGTAAGTATTAAAGTTATATATATAACTATATATATATATATATATATATATATATATATATATATATATATATATTAAAGCAGTGTAAGCCTGTTTAATATATTACTTTTCAAAGTATAAAAACTAAAAGATAGTTTAAACGATAGAGCGTATTTGGTACGTTACCATTTATTATTTAATTTATTATTTATCAGAATTTGAGTATTACGTACAACTCATCAGTATTAAAATACTACCAACAAGTCTTTAGATTTCTTCATAACTGTACGGAGCAAATATTAAAGCATATAAAATATATCTTTTCACTGATATAAAATATTTTGTAATTTAAAAGAGTTCATGTTTAAGACGAAAAAGGATCGATAAATTTATAGGAAAATAGAAAACTTATTTTATTTTAAAGAATTGAATGTCTCATATTATTTTGAAATTTAGAATGTGACCATTTAATAATCAGCAAACGTAACTGATATATAATTTCAATAAACATTGAATCGCAAAAAATACTTGCTCCGCCGGGAGTTGAAACCCGGATCTCTCACTTGCCGGGTGAATGCGCTACCATTACACCACAGAGCGCTTACTATTTCCGATCCAATTATTTTGTATTTGGCCATATCTGTCACATATATGCGTTTAAATAAGCAAACTAACATATGATCGGAAAACCAAATACCTGTCAAACGACTTTTAGTTACATTAAATTGTATAAATGGCAATCGCCTTATTTAATTTCAATAAACATTAAACCGCAAAAAGTACTTGCTCCGCCGGGAGTCGAACCCGGATCTCTCACTTGCCGGGTGAATGTGATATGAATAATATATAAAATACCGACAAACGTTTGCTGTGTAGTGTGATACGTGAGGAGTCAATATCATAACTTTTTTACACATTTAGTTAACTTTGTTTATTATGGTTGTTTTCAGAATTAAATTCTCTACAATCTGTATTAGGAAAAACAATTTGTTTATTGGACATTTAACAATGTTATTCGACATCAAACATTTAAGACGGTATTTTTGTTATTAGATTTTTTGGCAAATTTCATACTTTTTCTCAAAAACTGTTCACACTACAACCTCTAGAGTGGTTTTTTAATTTGATTTTTCAGGTGGTTTCCTTTATACATCCATCTTATTTGAGTTAAAAAGTAAGAACAAAACCTTTCAGAATCACTTAATTTCACCAGGTGAACTGAAAACAAAGCAAAATCTTTCGCCAGCAATTACTCAGTAATGGAGCGTTTTCCGGACCTACCTTTATATAACATTTATTTCTTATTTTTTAGCTCTAGAATCACGTCTTAAAATATTTTTACCATATTTCTGACTCACCCTGTATATATATATATATATATATATATATATATATATATATATATATATATATATATATTACCAGCCTGATATAAGAAGTAGTCTCTGCTGTTGGTTAGTCCCAAGACTCCCCCTTTACTTTTTTAGAATAAGGAAACTTAATATTATAATATATGAATAAATCATGATTTCTTTGGAAACTTGCCACTGTTCAGCTATTTAATAAATCAGTACCACTACCTTTCAAGGTACGCTGATTTATTCTCTAGGTAAATAACTAACATAATACATAACCTCAATATAGGTTTCATAAAACAAATGATACCAGAGCGTTGCGACACTCATGAGTCAAGAATGGTGACAAATATGTATCACAACTCCGTGCACACTGTATATTAATTGAAAACGCTTATTTAATTCCTCGATAGTTATCTGATAGTATTTAATGTTGTATTCAAAGTCAAAATAAATTAAATCGATCATTAACTTGGTCATTGTTAATATACTTTTTTGCATGTAATTGGATTAAGTTGGAGAGAACAATGGGGTAAATTGTAACAGCGTATATTATTCACTAATGGATTGCCTTATGTAATATTGAATGAGTGTTAATTCATTAATTGTTAATTAACAAGGACAGGGTCCATTGTTTACCGTGGCCAGTATTTGTTGTAGCACGTTTCAATATTGGGGGACAATATTGTTACGGTATATAGTAACAACATTGGCTTAGTCGATGAACACCTCATTATATTAAGGGTTCTGGTGATGGAACACAAACATATAGAGTAATAGAGTTAAGACATTTACGTCCTAATGAAATTCTATTTTATACTACGGAATTTTAAAGGAAATATTTTTGCACTTTAGTAGAATGTACGACGATTAGTGACATATGCGCATATATATAATATTAAAATATATATATATATATATATATATAAATATATATTATATATATATATATATATATATAAAATTTCAATAAACATTGAATCACAAAAAGTACTTGCTCCGCCGAAACTTGCCGGTGTAGTGACAGATACGGCCAAATACAAAATAATTGAAACGGGAAAAAAATAAAGTGAGGGCTCTGTGGTGTAATGGTAGCACATTCACCCAGCTAGTGAGAGATCCGGGTTCTAGTCCCGGCGGAGCAATAAATTTAGGCTATTGCCACTTATACAAATTTTATGGTATACATGTAAGTATATATATATATATATATATATACATATATATATATATATATATATATATACGTATATATATATATATAATGTATTTATAAATGTAAATTTTTGTATTAGTAAACCATATAAAATTTTTATAATATTATTCAATTTAAATTTTTTTCTAAAAATTAGTTTTAAAATTTTTATACGTAAGTTCTCATAACTCTATACTTAAAATATGTAAATAAGTGACGTTTTATCATAAAATTTGGAAAGATGGATAGGATAAAATATAAATATTTTGTTACATCGTATAGTGCAGTAGTTTTGTCCTTAAAATATAAGATACCTGTCAATTTGAAAACTTGCATTAATGTGAAAAGTAAAAAAATAGCTAAAATCCACGTGTGGTATTGGAAAAATTTAAAAGTTGGCAATTAGACGTCTTGGTGAAGCTAGTATACATAAATCCCAGTCAATTCTGAAATTAAACTGGCCAACCAAATTTACTTCTGACGTGACTTTTAGTTAACTTAATTATGTATTATTTATTCTTCATTACTGAAAATAGAAACACAATGGTCTTAGTTGTTTGTTATCAAAAATATACATAGGCCTCTAGTAATATGTTGCAGTCACGCTTAAAGAAAAATATTTGTGCAAAACATTAGTACTGTTAATTAGGTATATCGTAGTGTTTGAAATGTTTCTGGTATAGCCTTTATGAGTCAGAAAAAATTTATTTCAGATTATAAATGATTGCGTATATATTTAATTTTATTTGTTGTTATTTTAATTATGTAATATATAATTATTATATTACTAACTGTTACCCCCGCGTTCAACGCAAACAAAAAACCATAACTCGTTGTTAGATTTCCATAAGCACTTATGATGCATTAAGACAGTGTCGTAAGTAGTTGTGCGTGAGGAAAATAATATTTCAGTGTTGCTTATTGCATCATCAAAGGTTAAGGGACTGCCTCTTTAATCAGGTTTTGCGCGTATAGGAGCATTTCTTGTTTGTATAAATTCTTTTACCGACCACACAGCTGCGTTTTTCTTATTTATTTTTACTGCAATACACCATTTCACACTCCATCATATAATTAGCCTAACCAAGAAGAAAGCTAGATACAAATAAAAACAATTAACGGTGTAACCAATTGACAATAGCAACTATCAGAAATGTCTATAAATATCTATGTGTTAATAACAATAAGAGTAATACTAATGAGGCAATAACAACGAGAATGTCAATTACTGTATCAATTTGTATTGCTCCATCAATAAAATATAATCGTAGGCCTCAGAAACCTACTTCAATACAAAACGTTATATCTAGCCCTTTTAATCCCATTACGGTCTAAGATATTTTCAGTGCCAAAATTAAGTTTTCCCGGTCTCAATGAAGAAATATGTGAACTCATGTAGAACTGAGAAACCTACTCCGGTAAAAATGTGCCTACTTTAGACCGTTTGAATTTACTTCTAGTTTCATTTATTTATGATGTTAAATTTAAGCTTGCCCTATTGTCCCGAAGGATAACATATAAATATGTAGGTTTCAGAAACCTACTCTGGTCAATAACAGTCTACATTCTCTTTTCCTTCTGTTGCCCCGACCACGAAAATACAAATACATAAAAAAGTATTTAATATTAGCCCTTGTACATATATTTACTATCATTGTAATAGTAGTTTGCCTTGTTACCTCGAAGAAAATATATACAAACATTTAGTACTGGGAAGCCTACTTCAATTCAAAGTAGGCTAACATAGGTACTAAAGGACCTTAATTAAGTTAAAGCAATACTTTTAAACTAATTAAATATTAAATACTATTATATAGTTAAAGCAATAATTGATTATGAAGGTACTAAAGGACCTTAATTAAGTTAAAGCAATACTATTAAACTAATTAAATATTAAATACATTATATAGTAAAAGCAATAATTGACTATGAAATCTTGCATTATATAAGTCTTGTTTTTAAGACTTTAGTCTGAGAAGAATGGAACGGTGACGTGTGTAATTTATTGTTCATTTCACCTTTTTTCGTAAGCCACTGTTAAATGCCATATTACAATTTGAAGGAACATATGTAAAATAATCACGGCTTTGTTCATTAAAGATCGTTTTATATTAGGTTTTAAATTCGTCACTGGCGAAATATGGAGTAAAAGGTAAGTATTAAATTTCTCTTTGCTATCTGCATTATATTAATGCTCATTCATTGTATGCCTAATATTTTATAATATTTAAAAGTAAATGGGTTTTAATCACTTTGTCAAATTTCAGTTGAAAGTTTGAACTCGTGTTTAGTGTCAAATAAATTTTAATTATTAATGATAAATATTACCACTTTCCCTGAATTCCTAAATATTCAAGGTAATTTTTCAAAAAATTTTTCTTTTTATAAAGCTACCTTGGATTTCAAAGAATTCATTTAGCAACAAATTATTATATAATTATAAATTTAAATCTAATAAAACATCTTATGTAAAGATCAAATGAATTTTTCGTATCTTAATATTATTTTAATAACAAAGTCAACTCGTTCTCTAATAGAAAAAAAACTTTGAGATATATTTTACTATAGGCTACGTATTTTGGATTTCATGTCACTTACTCGCTATTTCTAAAATTGGTCTCGGTTGAACACATATAATACATATATGTTGCTCTAATTCAGTAGTGACGCACTGCGGTTTAGTATCTTACCGCAAGCATTGAGCTGCAGCCACACTGCGTTATCTGGATTCAAGCGGACACCCTTGTCAATGTTTAAATCCACCTTCACAAAATAACACATACCAGTTTTTAAGGGTTAAATTTTTTTGGAATTGAAATAAAGGTAAAGTACAACCGACTATAAAGGAGTAAAAAGTCTCCACTTCAAATCTATTCTATAAATAGTACCCGCATAGTTTCTCTTTTATAATGGCTCATATTGAAATTGCTTACATGTATTAATATTATTGCACAGTATATATTATCTTGTACAATAAAGTATTTTAAAATTGTAAATATAATAATTAAAACAATAAAAACGTATCTAATATAGTTTCAAACTTCAATAATTCATCTTCTGATATCGGTGTAACTGTTTAAAACGTGGATTATTTATATGGAGTTGTCATAGTTTAAAATGTACGAACACAGCACAAATCAGAAGAAATAAATAAACAATGGGAGAAAATGACATTTTATAGGGCTATCAAAGAACGAAAATTAATCATAATATTACATTATTAGCTGGTATAGCAGTTGTTCTTTCTTCTGCCAGCAGTGAGTTAATAATTTTAGTTCATATTATATTAGGTGAAAAACGGTGTAGGAGAAATGTTAGTTATAAATCACACGTGTTTTGAAGGCCGTTACCACAAATTACTGAGATCAACCAACTTTGAACTCCACCACTTGAGAATACCTGTTCAAAGTTAGAGTGAAAAGTAGCACCAAGTGGAATTGCCTTGTTGGATTTATCATTCCCAAACTTATAACAAGGACTTGCATGTTCATATAAAGATTGTGCCGTGGCCTCTGAAGATTATCTCGTTAATTTAATGCAAAAACTAGGCTGTTTTACATGTCATTATTAGGTCTAGTCATAAATAATTCTGATATGACAATAGATTATTCCAGTTACGTATACTTAATATGCAAAACGATTAGAAATCCTAACTCTATAAAAATAACATTAACTAGTTTTATTCAATGATGGAAACAAACAGTAATGGGAATTTTTATCGTTTGACGAAATAGGATTTTATATAAATTTCTTAAAACTTGTGCTGGTACTTCAAGTCATTTTCCAACACGAGATAACATAAGGACAAAGGATTCTACGGACATAAAAAATCAGTAACAATATGTTTCGAGATCTGCAATCTGATGTCTTCCTCAGGTGAATAAATAATCTAAAACGTAAAAACAATCTTAGTAAAAAGAAAACGATTCATACCGGAGCATCTTGACACGCATAAGTCAGGAATTACAACTATGTTAGGTGTGTACTTTAACTCTCTGTGGATAAGGGAACAGAATTTTCATTACCACAACTTTTAGACATTCCATAATTATTTTAAATGTTGGTATAATACACAATATGACAAATCGAAATTACAAAAGGCAGGATTTCCTGATAAATTTAACACATGATGGTTTATTCTGTAGTAATAAAAAGTAATTTAAACTAACAATTTTAGTATTCAGTTCCTAAATGAAATCAAAAACACTGTGAAGAACAGTGAATTTCTTTTACAGACAACCACACTGGTATTTCATAAGCAATTCTTTTCTGCCGTAATGAAGAAGACCACCCCGAGTTTAAACTATCTGGTTTAGGTCCACCAAGAATAAAAACAAATTTTAAAAGATTTTAATTTTGGTCCTCACATAATCTTGAAACACAGACATATCCCTTGCATTACCTAAACCAATAAAAGAGCAATTATCGTCCGCTAATACTCCGAAGAAGCCCGTAGACACAGTTTTGCATAGCCACTACCTTCGCACCATGGGAATGATTCCGAAATACATAACAAGCACAAGAAAGAATACCAAGAAGCTGCGCACAATACGCTGTAAATAGTATGACGTTCGCAAAGGAGGTCTTGTTACCGTCTGAAGATAAACGATACTATTCTCTCCTTCTTCTTCAATTACGAAGGCTATGTCTCTATTGTATATACTACCATTTTATAAACATAACGGTTAAAGTACAGTTTTTACATTATAAAATACAATCCCGGGATACGTACTTCAGCGTACTTATTTCCACAGCTCATTATAACCTCTTTTTAGATAAGTACGTTTCAAAGGTCATTGCTGAGTTTGGCACAGATATTACATTGCTGAGTTTGGCACAGATATTATCCTGTGTTGAATTCATTTTAATTTTATCTCGTTTAAGAAATAGAATTAGCTCTTTGAGTTGGAATATGGCTATTGAATGAATAAATAGAAGGTACAGACCTATTCTATGTCTACAAAATAACCTTTGACTTTTAACTAGATCGGCATTGAAACCCTTTGCTGTTGACATGAATGTTATTTATATAAACTACTTTGTATTTAAAAATAAATATATCACTTCAAGCGAATTAAATCGTCTGTTTTAAAAATACAAGTTTATGAGTGGTTGCAGAGTTATCATTTCCATACTTTTTATTTGGATGTCAGACACCTAGAAAAAATATAACCAAGCACGTTTTTATAATTCTGCCGTGTATAAATAATAAACATAAAATAACCAATTCAGCAAAAAATTCTTGTATTAAATTATAAATGGGAGCCTAAACAGCACTTAAAATAATAATGTTTTTTAAAACAGCCAACACTGACATTATAGCCCTTAAAAAGACACCGTTATGATCAAATACTAAAATTTTCCGAAAAAAAATAAAGATATCTTAAAGAGACCGCACATTTGCATTTCTGAAACGAGACCATTTGACTGTTAGAGGTATGTATCAATACTTATGCCTCTCTCTGTAAAGCAAAGTGACCTTTGTACTTCCTCTACTTATCGAATTTTACATATTATTATTTTTTAACCTATTCTTGCTGTATGCCTGGTTGAACTGAAATTTTGATAGCGAAAAAATATAATTTCTAGTTATGATTGCAAGCAGCATTTATTTGTAAATAAAATAATCACTGAAAAAACAAATTGGCGAATTGAAACATTTGGAATAGATCAATTCATCCATCTTTTTTTATGGTATCCTGCTATAAGAATTTCTAAAAGCAAATAAATTACACATAATCGGTTTTACAAGACTGTTAAAATAACTGCTAATATTATAATGTAATTGTATATTGTAATTTAAATAAACTGCCTCTGGCATAAATTACCCTAGAAAAGAGCTCTATGTGAATAATATTACTATCGGTATTTTTGTTGCATAATTAAGTTATAGTAAAGTCTACTCTCGCTACACAGCATGCTAATATTTGAGAGGAAATTACAGTTCAAATCACTAAACTGCTCCTTTCGAACTTTATTGTGTTCTTGGTAAATAGATTGTGCAAAGTTATATAATTGATATGGATTATAGTTTTAGACTTCTGGTAAGTATAACATGTTTTTAATGTATATAATAATAAACCTCTTTCCCAGAATTCAAAATGTAGATTGTACGAAAAGTAAAAAAGTTTTAAAAGTGTTAAAAAGGTTTATTAGTATATACATATTTATCAAGCACTTTCGAGGCTACATCAATAGTATGTTTTCAATGTTGTCACTTTAAGCTTTATTATAGCTGGTTCATGGGAAACTGGACTGTGTCAGGACTTTTTCAAAACCAGATAAGGAGGACACTCGATACAGTAAAAAGTTACAATTGTAAAATGCTCAGTCATAGGTAGGATTAAACCTGAGCTATCTCTTACTCTGATCAAATGTCCGTCTTCTCGACGTACGGCTCTTAAAATATGAGGGAGTGTAAATACTGCAGACATAACTTTATTTTGAGTTCTTGGTAAATAAATATTATGGAGCCTTACGAGATAGAATTTAGCAGTTCAATAAAGCTCACTATTTAACATGTAGTTTGACTAAAGAATATAAAGAATGGGACTCGTAGAAAGTGCTACAGTTTAATCCCAATTATTTTACGTATAACGATGTTTTAATTTTTATGTAGAACATGATAACGAGATTTCTGAAGTTCTAAAACCAACCACCACTTAAGACCAAGACGAAAATGTAGAAACAGTTTTATAATTTAATAGCAAGAATAATCAAAACAACATAACTATAATGTATATTTAATTGAATTTTCAATTTATAACAAACAAAATCTATGGACAGTACAAGAAATTCCTATTTAATGGTACAAAATTTGTAGCGTTTTCAGTCCACGTCAGAAGCCGGACGACTGCTAACTTTTAACGCTACTGGCTTCTTCTTACACAATTACAGGATTGAGTGGTTTGGAAAGCTGTTAGAAGAAATCCGAGGCGGTTTTCACTTTAGATTGGCAAAACTTGGCAACAAATCCGTAATGAAAGAGTCGGGAAAACTACCTAAAAGTCAATTAATGCATGATTTTTATGTTATAAATTAGCCGGTATAATAGATTTAGACATTTAAACAAAATAAAATTATATATATATAATAACATGTTTTATGTATATATATATATATATATATGTGTATGTATATATATATATATGTATATATATATAATATGTTGTTATAATATATATAATAACAAAATTTGTGAACAGTGTATGTGACAAATATATTAAGTATATTACATTATCTTATATAAATTAGATAATAACAGGTACTATTTACAGTTATTAATAATACTTTGAGGTATAGTATGAATGTATTAAATGCAGTTAGATGGCATAATGAGTGTAACTTAAACTTGTTACACCTATACTTTGATGAATGGTAAAATTATATTAATTACCACATACAACAACTATGATGGGAAGTGTTGATTCACCCATACTGTTACTGTTAAATGTTTAGTGAAGGATGGGATATTGTGTATAAAGTTTTCTCACTTTTCCCCATATGTTCTATTCGGTTTAGTAATAATTGCTTTGCTAGAATTTTCCTAGTGAAAGTTGTTCTCCTATCGACTAATTACATAACAATATCTGCTTTCCATATAATTCACTTTGTCAATGGTAATTCACTGTTAACATTGTGTGGCAATTGTGGGAATGCAGCTTTACTGAGACTTTTCAGACTACAGAAAAGAGCGGTCAGAGCGATCCTCAAATTGAAAATTAGGGACTCTTGCAGGAATAAATGAGGGAACTTGAGTTTTTGTCATTGCTCTGCCTATACATATTTGAGACAACATTGCATTGCCGTTCGAATTGTGTACTGATCAAGGGTAGGGACGTTCATAACTACAATTCTAGAGGCCGGGAAAGTTCAGAGTTGCCCAACACAGACTAAAATCTTACAAAAGCCTACCATCTGAAGTTGGTGTAAAATTTTTAAAGTTCCTGATTATATATATATAGAACCGGTCAAACGATTTGTATAAGAAAGTACTCAAGCACTATTCAATATTAAATTACTTTTGTGGCGTGAGCGAGTTTATGGAACATGAAATATCATGGTGCATCTCTCACTGGGAGTTGACACGTCTATTTCTTATTTAGACATTGTCTATTTTAGATGAAGATTATTGAGTTTTCTTTTTTAGGTACAACAATTCTTTGAATAAAATAATATAAACAGTTATATAATTCACTGATAAGCCTATAGAGTTTCACTTATGTATGGCAATTGCTATACATATTTTGTGTTTGTCCTCCGACAATAGAGAACTGTGAATTGTGACATGTTCAGTAAATTAATTTAGATTAACTGCAGATTACGAAGCCAGTCTCAGTGACAGAGTTTGTCACAATGAACAGTCTCCTCAGATCATTATGCTAATCATTTAATCACAGTTCAGTAAATTAATGTAGATTAACTGCTGGTTTTGTAGCTCGCCTTAGTGATAAGTCAAGTAACAATGAACAGTCCTCTCAGATCATTATCTTAATCATTGGATTACCATTAGTTAATCACAGTTCACTAAGTTAATGCAGATTAACTGCTGGTTACCCTCAGAGAGGCTTTTGATGATTACCACGCCAATTTTTGATGGTACATGCCCTAATGCTGCGTACGTACTCTGTGTTCTTTCATTGACTAGACATACGTTATCGGTAATCCCAATTGATTAAAATTCAAAGTTGTAAATATTACTAAATTACTAATAATTATAAATAATAATATACTAAAAAATAATAAATTTAGACAGATTATGAGATTTAATGAGTTTAGGTTGGTTTGATTGTGAAGGGGAGTACTATTAAGAAAGTTAAAAAAACCAAATATTTTGGTTGAGATGAGGATTCGCATTTTTATCTAAGTAAACGAACACGTTCCAAAGATTGGGTTTTCATTAAAATGCAATCATTATCCAATCTTGAGTTGGAGTACTGGTCTGTGTAGTAGAGAAGCTCGTTACTAACTCCTGTGTTTCAGCTACAATATCCGATACCTGACCGAAAAATACTAAAGGGTAATTTGTTACAATAACCTAAAAACTTAATAAATTGATTTTTGAGGTAATATCACTCTTGGTGTGTTAGGTATTTATATGAGAAACATGTGCATAACAGCTGTTTACTGATTTAACAATTTTTTACAAAAGAATAATTTACAAAAACTTTTACAATCTTACATCACTTCAAAGCGGTAAGTCTGGTGTAAAGATCCCTTTTCATGTGTAGTTCTCAGCAGATTTATGAGCGTCCGTATGCAAATCACAGATCCTCATAAATATTGCCTGCTTCTGTATAATTCTCCGTACGTCCCATTTTCTTTTCTGAAATATTTTTAGTGATCTCCAGTTACATTTGGGTTGGTCTGTTTATTACCAACCAATTTCTTGAATATGTATCAGATTATATTGAACTGAAAACGAAACTTATTTTCTTTATTCTTTCACGACAAAATTTTAAATGGATTGAAGAGCACTGTAGATGATATATAATGCATTTATAAGGAATAATCTTTTAAATTATAACCCGTCAAAGGAAATCTTGAGAATTCCGTAAGTAAAGTGTATGCAGTTTTATAGCCGATAATATAGTAGTATTGAATAGGCCTAATATGTGAAAATGAATTTAGGCATGATATGAATACCTTGGTTATTTCAAAATTATGTTAAAAAATAAAGGAATACAATTTTTGTCGCGTAACAGGTTTCGTTGGTGATGCAGCAAAATTTCAGGCAAGGAGCTCGTTTCATTCTCGAGATTTCCAAACTAATAGACAGACAGACAATCACATAGAAAATGAATCTTTTATCCTCCAGGCAAAAAAAGGAATTGTATTTTATCAACATTATATACTTGTGTTTTAGCTATACTCTCCACTCCATGAGAAGTTGTTGATTTCATTGTCCAAAAACATAAAAGTTATACGTTTCTTTAACAACTTTAAATTTGTTACCAATAACATTAGTAATATGGGTAATATATATGTTAATCAAAACCTTAATAACATTTCTAAGACCTGCATATATTATCAACCACTTTTCACTGCTTTTAAAATCCTCATACTACAAAATAAACACTACAGGTTCTTTTATTTGCGAACTGAGTTACATGAGCCTATTAATTTATGTGTTTTTGAGTTGTTGTATGGAAGAACAACAAATCAAAAAGGGATTAGCATTCCCATTGCAAAGCCTATTCATCATACACAAAGGAAGTAAGTTTTAAAATAGTGTTCATGTCCTGACTCACAATTTATGTTTGAATAAGAAAAGATCAAGAGTTTTTTATTACTTTTTCGTTGAATTCCCCTTGTGATTTTAGAAATCAGAGTTAAATGTTGTTTTTAACTGAAGTTAGGGACTTATTGTTTGTTCAAATTATATATAAACACATAAATATTACTTTTCCACCCACACAACATTTTAAAGACAAACGAAAAGTAATTCAATAATAAGTTATAACTAAAAAGAATTAAACGGGCTGTTTTAAAGGTTTTCTTGCATTCAATTTATTTTTCAAATTTGTGCTCTGTTTATAATAATATTACCATCAAACTATTTTCTTGCAGACTTTCTTGAGATACATTTTGTACATGATATGTAGACAACTCTATATGGAAGGTAGATGTTTTAAATAAAGGTCTTTAATTTAATTTGATATTGAAAACAAAGAAAATATGTTTTCACTTCTTTACTCTATTTCAATTTAAAAAGAGAACACGTACAAATAGTTAAAATCTTTTTCTTTCTTCCACGCACTAACAGGTAACTGTAAAACATGTATTTTAATGGTTAAAGTATTTATCTTAATCTTTCATGTGTGTCAGTGGTTGTCTACTGTCACATTTGCATCCCTTTTACTATTAGAATGTTTCAAAAAAATCTATATGTTTGATTTTTCTAACTATACATGTATTTTGAGCTCTCACATACTAAGAACGTCTAAAGGCATTGAGTTAACATTTGAGTAGGCCAGGAGCTATTACATAATAGAATTTAACTAAGAATTTCAGGGGGATGATGAAGTCACCAGGATCTCTCATAGTGGGAACTTTAACACACTTTAAGGTCTACAGCTCCCAAGAACTTTTAGTCAGTACTTTCAGAAATTAAGGGATCTCCAACAAAGGGAAATGCCATACACAGAGAGCTTCTAGATCATGGAAGCCGTAGGAGGAAGGAATATAACACAGATTAATAGCTCAAATTTTCCCAAATCTCGTAAAGCGCATAACTCCCATTTACAACTCTAATCTTTAGAAAAGGGGAAATCACATAGGCCACAAGCCGCGAAGTGTTATTGACCGTAAATCCCAAGTAGAATGATCTCTTACAACCGGCAAGACTCTAGAGGTTGGATGGCGCCATCTCTCATGCACGATAGAATTCTGAATTGATGTAAAATCTTTTCAAAGTCAAATAAAAAATCAATAACTTCTTAAGAATGGGAGAATCTAGACAACTGTGGTCTAAAACGGACATATCTCTAAAATATACGGTATAAGGATATAATCCTAAGTATACATGCTAGAATGAGGTTACACTAGATTATATAGTTGGTCCAGTAATAAAGTTATATTTAAATATAATATACTTTTGTATATATAAGAGAAAACACAAAAAGAAAAAACATGAAGTCTTGTAAAATATTGTAAAATAAACACAATTAACAAAAGTTTGTTAGTGATGGTGAGAAGACTTAATAAATGTATACGTTTCACAACTAGCCAGTTACAATCATCACAGTCACAACTAATTACAATCATTGTAATATGTAACTAGTATTATAATCTAAGAGTGTTGCTCATATTCTGCTTAAATGTCATAATTTTAATTCAGTATAATAATGTAAAGAAATGTCATTATGTTTACGGAATATAAAACGAAGGAAGTGTAAACAAACCAAGTTCTACCAACACGTCCCTCTCATGAGTTATTCACGCCGCACTCTTAAGAGTACGACACCTGCTACCATCGCACCGAGGTCTCTGCATTTTTAACTCACTTCTGTTTTATGTATGCGGAAAGAAAAAAACCGTGTGACTATATAATGTAATTTAAAATTATTTTAAGATTATTTATTCTTAATTCATTATTTCCGATATAACTCTATAATGAACTAAATGTTTATGAATTGTTACTCCTATTATATAATAATAATGCAATATCCTTTTTTAGACTTTACCTCATAAAACTCGTATTTATTAGAAAACAGAAAGGATTATTAGTATTAGACTTATGTAATTACTAAAAAAAGGAAATTGATTTAACATATATTAATATTTTACTACTAATCGACCAAACTCAATAAAATAAAGCTTTATCATATTTGCAACTTCAATGCTATTTTTATTTAGCTCACCCGTACACATTTAGACTTTAGAAACAAATAAATTCCAGGTACTTCGAATTCGAGGGCTTCGCAAGGTCGATCTGTCCCAGATTCTAGGTACCTTCGCTTTGATAAGATGCAACTCGCTATGCAAGGGAAGCGGTGGAGCAAAGGCTCTTAAAGGTCTTTTAGGATTGTTCCCTTAAATTTAATTTGGTACCAAAAACTAACAGATATTCAAAGTCAATGGACAATCCCAAATAGAAATGGAAAGAAGACGTAAACTGTAAGACGGAAAGATACAATATATCTAACAATAACCACCAAATAGAAGCTGACTGATAATAAGAGGTTTTTTATAACATGTATTAATCACCGAAACATAAGGGTATGATTGGCTGAGCTTTAGCAAAGGTGACTCGTGAGGATGGAAAATTCATTTATGTTTATCTCTGTGTCTATCAGTATCTGTGTCCGCACTTATATGAATTTGCTTAAAAATTCATTACGACAAGAATGAATTAAATGATTCGTCATTTTAGTGTAACTTCTCTTTTGTATGATTGTCTGCGTATCTTTACGCAGGATATCAGGAGAATTAAATGATCTGTAGATTTTATATTAAGCATGCGACTTAAAGGAAGCATCTTACGACACGTGTGTGATGCACTTATAAGTTGTACTTACTAAGATTATAGTGGGATGCCAGTAATCTTGAGGTATAAAAGTGAGGTCTAATCTCATAATGTCAGGTGCTTGTAAGGTTCACCATGATATGTGGACTGCTACGGTGGGTGTTGCTTTTAGAGATCATATAGTCCAACTCGAGTCTGCGATCCACATATCTGTGAATAAGGAATTACTGGCATAAAACAAATCAGGGATTACTAAATGCCAAGAAGTTTCAAAAGCATGCAATATAATATATTGGTAACATTTAAATTGAATGCCTTCTAACAACGAAACATTGATCAGCAATAGAATGGGAGAAGTGCAATAATGTGGGAGGAGTGACACCAAAAAGCCAATCGTTATGTGTCAATGACGGTCATATTAACGTGACTTAAAGCCACATCGTAATTCGTGCGGTTGCATCATGCGTCATTATGCAGTAATGCTTTTGGTCGCTGTGGCTCTATGAGATAAAGTAGCAATGTGGTGGCGTGGAATTCATTGAAACCAATGAGAACCGCTCGCTGCAGCTTCGATGTAATTCGTAAAAGAGGCAACAACGTGTGTGATACAATATTACAAAAATTTTGGAGTATGCCACACCATATGAACGTATAACTTCTGTGAGGTTTAATGCCAAATTTAAAATCATTGCTCTTTACATTAAACTAAATATGGTGCCCAAATCTTAATAATGTAATATTATTATACTCCGTTTAAAAATATGTTTATTCTGCGATTTTATCGTTGACATAATGGTTCCTCATAAGAAAAATGCATACATGCATGCATGCACAAGTTCCCAGCCGGTTATTCTCGAAAACGTATTCAAAGTATCCTTTGACTTAGAGGTTTGTTTAGGGTAAGAGGATAAAGCTTAAGTCCAAGGTTAGCTTCATACACCTAAAGTATCATAGGAAATAATCACGCTCTAATAATCTAGTTGTTAAATACCTTCCTAACCTTCATTACCATCATATGATGATAATAGCGTAGTGTAGCGGGTACAACGTTCAGCGTGGCTGCTGATTGGATGGGCGACCGCTGAGCGATCCTGTCCTTGTAAGCAGCCCGCCTGCTCGGCCATTAGTGGTGATTTGGAAGTCACTTTTAAGCCTTTGGTCCCCAGTTTTAATATTAGAGAGGGCTTCTTAGCCCTAACTTCGCCTGGTAAAATAGACTACTTTACTTTAATGTTTTTACTTTACTTCATATACTTTCATAAAAAGTTCAAATATTTAATTAATCACCAACTGTCAGTTTCCGTATTAACTCAGTTACTCTATATGTAATTAATGATTATTGGATCTTTGTTCATTATATGGTTTCGGGTTACGATTAAACCAATTATATTACTAATTGAATTCCATCAAAATGGAGTTATTTTATGATACGACAAAGGTCAATATTAATTATCTGTCAAAACTTATTGGATTTGACAACTAAAACCAGAGTAATCTTGTTATATTACGAACATTAACCTGTTAATAAAGCCATCCCCACACTAATGTTTGATTTACCAAGTTAGTGTGCTGTCCTTTTAGGCTAGTTTATCAGTAATTCGTGGGATGATATAGTCGGCGCAATTGAATCATAAAATTGAATAGCCAGATTATAGTTTTGTTACTTAAGAGAATATTAGGATAGTTATATACAGTTTATTAACTGTTGTTTTGTTATGCTTCCACTATAATGATGGATAATTAGAACAAGTAACATGTTGTATCGCATTATTCTTTATTTAGGAACTTTTATGATAATTTTCTTGAATTATTTATGTGACGAAAATTATTCAAACGTAAGTCCGTTATTAGGGAAAATGTG